>NC_136420.1:9635000-10835000 GCF_052625555.1 Lactuca saligna
GATTTTAATAAAGCATTTGACTCGGTAAATTGGGCATATCTGGGCTCGATCATGGAGCAAATAAGTTTTGGGTCGAAATGCAGATTATGGATAAGTGGTTGTCTTGGATCTGGGAGAGCTTCGGTGATCATTAACGGCAGTCGGACGAATGAATTCTCTATGTCAAAAGGTGTTAGGCAAGAAGACACACTCTATCCATTTCTCTTCATAATCGCGATGGAAGGGCTAAATCAGGCGATGAAGACAGCAGTGGAAAAAGGAATATTCGATGGCATCAAATTCCCACAATCTAATCTTTGTTTATCCCATTTATTTTATGCTGATGATGCATTGTTTATAGGTGAATGGTCATGAAAGAATATTGCAAATCTGGCTCGGATCCTAAGATGCCTCCATGTTTTGTCAGGGCTAAAGGTGAATTTCAAGAAGTCGAAGGTTTATGGAGTGGGGACTTCCCAAATGGAAGTTTTAAACGGGGCATCCCCACTTGGATGTGAACCTTCATCTACCCTATTCACCTATCTGGGAATTCCGGTAGGTGAAAATATGAATTTAAGGAATGCATAGAGACCAACTATTGATAAATTTCATGCAAAGCTTACGACTTGGAAAGCGAAAGCCTTAAGCTTTGGAGGTAGAGTAACCCTTGCAAAGGCGGTACTTGGAAATCTTCCTACGTTCTATATGTTTATCTTTGTTGTACCAAAAGGTGTAATTGACACCTTAGAAAGAATTAGCAGGAATTTTATTTGGATAAGGCTGTATGATAAAAAAAAGTATATGTTGGGTTTCTTGGGAAAATCTTATTTCACCAAGGAAAGTGGGAGGTATGGGGCTTGGTTCCATTAAGTCCCTCAATATTTCACTCTTAGCCAAGTGGATGTGGAGATAGAAAACAGAGGATTCAGCCTTATGGGCGAGGGTCATACGATGTATCCACAAGTTAGACGGAAGACATTGGTCGGTTTTTACTAACAGATCAATTAAAGCGGTGTGGATGAATATTACTAAATCTAGATCGTATTTGGAAAAGATAAACATTGACCCTAAAGAAATCATTCTTGGAATTCGAATGATGATAGGTGGGAATAAGAATTTACAGCCGAATGTCGTTTTATGGTGTGTATGTTAAGAGAACGAATTGAATTAGCAGGATATGTAGTGAATGATGAACCATTTGATTGGGGTAAGGTGACTCCGTTCAAGATTCTAGCATTCGTTTGGACGAATCCCTATTGCAGTGGCTCTTAGCCATTAAGGGGTTACCATCCCAACCACAATATGCAAAGCTTGTAATAAGGATGCGGACATGGGTGATCACATTATGATTTCATGCCCTATGGCAATGGAGATTATGGAATCGATACTTAACTGGTGTGAAATTATGAGTGAGAAGTTTTCCTCCGTTATGGATATGCTTCTCTTCATATCAAGATGGTCCGGTGATAAGAAGAAACAAAGTTTGTTGAATATGATATTATGTGGAACGTTATAGTGCATATAGGTTGGAAGGAATAAATGGATTTTCGAGAACTTCCTCATGAGACCAACAATGATTCTTGAAAGGATAAAAGTTTTATCTTTTATCTAGAGCAAACACAGAACTTCAGTTAAAAAGATAGACCGGAGAGTGTGGAATATTTGCGCATTTCATTGTTTGTAATTCTCTGTTTTTTGAACTATTGTTGTGTAATCTTTGTCGCATCAGCTTGTTGTGGTTTATTTAATATATATATTTTCCATTTTCCAAAAAATAAATAGATAGTTAAAAAACATAAATAGAAATCTCATTTAAATAATACATACATATATATATATATATATATGTACAGTGTAATATTGTATTTAAAATATTTCACGTATTTTTCAAAAAAAATAGAATTTTTTTATATTTTTTTTAGTTAATTCAAGTTCCGAAAATAATATTTAAAAAAAGAATTTTTAGATTTTTCCATTTATTTTGCATTTTAAAATTATTTTTTAGAATATGTCAGTGTAATATTCTATTTAGAATATTTCACGTATTTTTTTAAAAAAAAAACGGATTTTTTTATTTTTTTTTTATATTTTTTTTAGTTAATTCAAGTTCCGAAAATAATATTTAAATTTTTTTTTTTTTTGGATTTTTTCATTTATTTTGCATTTTAAAATTATTTTTAGATTTGGTCTCACGGTCTCACAAAATTAGAATGGTTTCAAATTAACCTGAACATATATATATCTTTACTATCTTATAAAAGAAATCTAACTATTTCTAAAAATAGATTGATTATAATAATATTATTTTTTTAAGACGTCCAAATGATGAAGCTGATAGTACAAGTAACCATTAATAAAATAATATTAAATTTTAACCACATTTTGAATTCAAATATTTATCATCAAATCTCCTTATATTTCTCAACAATTTGATATGGTTCCATCAAATCCCGGATTCATTCAAATTTTGAACCCTTTTAGATATCCTTAAATTTAGCATGTTGATTCAAATATCCCTCCAATCGCATATACCTCTTTGTTCCCTCCTCTGCTATAAAGCCCACCGTCCATGAACAAAAAATGACTTCATCTCCCAAATAACACCATAGTTTGATTATTTTGTCTTCGACATGTACTTTCTTTTGTAAAATAACATTTTTGTAGAGGAAACATATCACCGAAAGAATTTACACGCCCGCCGCTTTGCGCGGGTACACTGCTAGTATATATATATATATATATATATATATATATATATATATATATATATATATATATATATATATATATATATCTTTAGTATCTTATAAAAGAAATCTAACTATTTCTAAATATAGATTGATTATAATAATAATATTTTTTTAAGACGTCCAAATGATGAAGCTGATAGTACAAGTAATCATTAATAAAATAATATTAAATTTTAACCATATTTTGAATTCAAATATTTATTATCAAATCTCCTTAGATTTCTCAACAATTTGATATGGTTTCCTCAAATCTCGGATTCATTCAAATTTTGAACCCTTTTAGATATCCTTAAATTTAGCATGTTGATTCAAATATCCCTCCAATCGCATATACCTCTTTGTTCCCTCCTCTACTATAAAGTCCACCGTCCAGGAACAAAAAATGACTTCATTTCCCAAATAACACCATAGTTTGATTATTTTGTCTTCGACGTGTACTTTCTTTTGTAACATAACATTTTTGTAGAGGAAACATATCACTAAAAGAATTTACACGCCCCGCCGCTTTGCGCGGGTGCACTGCTAGTGTATATATATATATATATATATATATATATATATATATATATATATATATATATATATATATATATATATATATTCAATTGAACGCCGATTTTTATTGATGTTTATTTCAGGTAGGTGTGTATAGGGCAAGTACGAGCGGCAACTAACATTCCTCTTTCCCAATTCCAACCTTCTGCACTCTGCAAAATCATGGCCCTTCGCCCGCTCCCATCCTTCTACAAGATTTTGCTCGACCGTTCCGCCCCTCGCTTGGTGCTCATCAACTTCAATCCAATTTCTATTCTTTCTTTTCCTGTCGTTTTCCTAATCATGCAATTTTGCAGGATTTGCCATCTGCTTTTATCCGCAGGCACTTGGAGAACAAGATCCCTGAGAACCCAATACTCCGATCAAGAAATGGAGGGTATAAATGGAGATTGAAGATAAAAAAAGAAGGTGAAATTTACTGCTTTACCGATGGATGGAGCGACGTCGTTGAAGATAGCGACTTGGGATTTGGGGATTTTCTTGTGTTTTGGCTCGTTGATGAATCCACATTCAAATTTTCAATTTTCAGTCCAAATGGGTGTGAAAGAGATTTCCCTTCACAAATCCAGGTTGAAAATGATGACCATGATGAAGTAGAAGAACAAGAAGCAGAGAAAGAGGAAGAAGAAGTTGAAGTAGAAGATGGTGTCGAAGACGACGAAGAAGAAGCAGCAGAAGCAGAAGAAGAAGATGAGGATGAGGATGAGGATGAGGAAGAGGAAGAATCTGATGAAGAAGAGGAAGAAGAAGATGATATTTTTGATGATGGTGGTGTCGATGAAGAAGATGCCGGTGACGAAGATGACGATGGTGATGGTGGTGGTGATGTTGATGTTGATGGGGATAATGGCGACCCTTACTTTATGACGATTATGTCTAAAAGTCACACAATGTCTATGGTAAGTTTTACCTTAAGTAGTATATAAATTCATCTTAATCTGTGAGATTATTTGTTTCTAATGAAAATTTTAACTTTTGTAAAAAACTCATCAGCGGCTTCCATCGGAATTTGCTCGGTTGGCCAGAATAGATGCAGAAAGAAGCGTGATAATGAAGAATATTGATGGACAAGAGTGGAAAATAAGGTTACTATCGGATAGCAAAAGGTACTATTTGTCGGCAGGGTGGAGTGAATTCCGGCGAGTTAATGAGTTATGTGAAGGTGACAAATGTGTATTTAAGTTTATCAAAAGCGAAGACAAGTTGTGTCTCGCAAGAGTCACCAAGAAAAGAGTTCAGTCCAAGCAACCACCCGCGGTTGAAGTTTTGAAGAAGAGGTCCAGAGGGCAGCTGCCACCGCCACGTGTGGAGGTGCAGCCCAAGCAGTCAACTGGCAAAGCTCAAGCTCCGGTGGCCGAAGTTTTGAAGAGGTCAAGCGGGAAGCCTCCACAGCCACGTGTGGTGGTGGAAAGTAAAGATGATGGACGGGAGGTGGTGAATGAAAAGCAGCCAGCCGGAAAAGTTCGGGCGGCAGCTGAAGTTTCAAAGAGACCGAGAGGGCGGCCACCGCGTGTGGACAAAAAGGGGCAGTCTAAGAAGCCAGCTGACAAAGCTCCAGCGGTTGAAGTTTCAAAGAGATTAAGAGGGCGGCCACCACGTGTGGAGGTGGTGGTGGAGAAAAAGGGGCGGTCTAAGAAGCCGGCTGACAAAGCTCCAGCTGCTGAAATTTCAAAGAGATTACGAGGCCGACCGCCGCGGGTGGAGTTGGTGGTGGAGGGAAAAGGGCGATCTAAGAAGCCAGTTGGCAAAGCTCCAGCGGCTGAAGTTTCAAAGATGCTGAAACGACGACCACCTCGTGTGGAGGTGGTGGTGGAGAAAAAGGTGCAGTCCAAGAAGTCAGCTAGCAAAGCTCCGGCGGATGAAGTATTGAAAAGGAAGAGAGGGCGGCCGTCACATGTGGAGGTGGAAGGTAAAGAAGAGGGCGGGAAGTTGGTTGTGAAGAGATCACCGGGAAGGCCATCTAAGAGGAAGAGAGGGCGGCCGGCCAGCCAGCGGCTCATGATGCTAAGCAAGTAAATTTTGTGGAGTAATTGAACTTTAGTTTAATGGTTACTTTATTTAAATGGTGGTGTAGATAAAAGTTAAAAGTATATGTAAAATGCTTTTTCATAATGAGAAACATTACTACTCATTCTATATTAGATGAAATATGAAATGTATTGTATAACTAATTCAGAGGGTATGTTACTACGGAATGTGGCTTAGGATGATATTTCTAAAATCAAAAACAAAAACTTATTTCCACTTTTCATCATTTTAATAATAATAAAATCATATACCTTTTTTATTTTACTGAAACATTAACAATTAACATGATTAGTATTTGTTGAGGGGCATGTCCTGAGGTTGTGACCTTCTCCTCCGCACAGCCTGCAAGTGTAACCTCTTTTCTTCAAGTCAACAGGAGATTTCTTGATCCCCTGAGTTTTGGTTGTGGTGGATGTGGGGGAGATTTCTTGAAGCCCAAGGCAAGTCCTACGATTATGCCCGGGTTTTCCACATACACTGCAACACGGTGGATTAAAACTTGTTTTATCTGATTCATTTGTCTTGCAGCTTCTTCTGTTGTGGCCCTTTTCCCCACACAACCTGCATCTGAACCGTCGATCCGTTTGATCAAGTTCCGGACAGTAGTGTCTCCTGTGCCCTAATCGACCGCAGTTTTTGCAGTAAAAGTCCACCCCTAACACCAAACCAAAACTCACTTTCAGCTGCTACAGGACAAGACGAGACAGAGAAAAAGACGTAAATGCCCTTTCCTATGTACCTTTCATGGAAATGCTTCTTTTGCGTCGGTTTTCTGGATCGCTAAAGAAGGCTTTCATGGATTCTGAAGCATGCTTTCTTGCATCAACAGACCCTTTAGATTTCTGAAAACAGTAAGAGTATATTTTTACAAGTGTTGAAAATCATCTGAATGGGAATGGGACCCACAGACACATCATACAAAGAAAGAAAACCTTGATGGCTGCCACTCGTTGAGCATGAAGCTTGGGATTACCATGGATGAGTTTCATTCGGTTGGTGAATAATCCAGTTTTCGCATTCAGACTCTGCAATCACCCAACTAACAAACAAAAGATTTAGTTCATGATCCATCTACTACTACTGAATCCTGTATTATGTTTTTTTTTTAAAAAAAAAAAAGGAAAGAAACAAACTTGCTTTCAAAGCTTTACTGATCTTCAAACCAACTTCAGGAGATGGAGAATGGTACACACGCTTTGACTTTTTCCTTACAGACAGTTTTATTTCAAGATTGTCAACTTCATCATCTTCCTTTACTCTCAGTGGAGAACTGAAAACAACAAATACACAACAGACAGTTTTATTTCATGATGTATGTTTGGATAAAGTGTTGTATACATGACCATTTTACCCTTACATTTACATTCCAAAAAGCTAATTTCACAATATTCATCGATTTTAATGAGTTGGGAGGAAAAAAGAAGGGCAAATACATTTAGCCAGTTTTTTTGGCTTAACCTATTAAGTCAGATTAAGTTAAAAAACAACCATGTGTAGCTGTCTGGATTAAGTGCTTAATCCATTAAGCCCATTAAGTTGAACAGAAATAGTACCTTAAGTCCTTTCTTTTTAAATTAGAAAAGTGATTTTTATAGTTTTCCAAAATTTTAAGATGGAAAATGAAAACTCCACCTTCCAACCAAACACGATTTCTAAGGGTGCATTTGGTTGTGGAAAACTGTTTTCAGAAAATAGAATTAGTTTTTATTTTCAGTTTTCAATGAAAATTTTAGGAAACACGTTTGGTTGGAACCGGTGGAGTTTTCATTTTCCATCTTAGAAATTTGGAAAATTGTAAAAATCACTTTTTTAATTTACATACAATTTGGAAAACTGAAAATTTTCATTTTATTAGAAACCTATGGAAAACTGAAAATTTTCATTTTATTAGAAACCTATGGAAAACTGAACGAACCAAACTCGTTTTCAAAATTTATGCTTTTCTTGGAAAATTTTCCTAGAAACTGGAAAATTTTCTACAACCAAACTCACACTAAAATTTTCATTGAAAACTAGAAATAAAAATCAAGTCTATTATCTGAAAACATTTTCTTGGAAAATGAAAACAACTTTCACAACCAAACGCATCCTAATTTTTTACGAATTATCCAACTAGTCGCTCATGCATAAGCTATATGAAAAGAACACTATAACAAGAGGTTCTGGCCATAAAAGTTTAAGTATGATGATTCTTATTACATTTATATTTTGATGTGGTTTCTTGCATGTTTTATATTTGCAAACTATAAGGTTCTTTGACATTTTCAGAAGAAAGGTTATTAGTTCTTGAGAAAAACCAAGTATGATGTTTTTTATGAAGTCAATTACTATGATGGTAATTTGTATGAAAAAGCATATATTTAGAAGAAATATGTAAAGAAAACTAATATTGAAGTCACAAAAAGATAAGAGATGATACATTGAACGAGCTTTCTCCCATGGTCGTTCATCAATGGACTCTTCCCAAATTACGCATTCGCCCGAGCATTGATGACATGTAACCATACCCTGACATAATCGAGTACAAAGGAGGTAGGTTTGTGTAAGTAAAAGACACATAATTCAACATACAGAATGAAAGCACACCTTTCCATTACACTGTGAACAATCTAATCTTGATCTTTCAATGCCACATATTGTGCAGGGAGTGTAGCCCCTTCCCCTGCAACTTGGGCAAGGCAACTCTCTAATATACTGACCATTTGGACCAAACCAAGACCTTGGACTTGAATCACTTGAAAGACCTTTCCTGGAATCAAAGTCACACACTTTGAGTAATGACAGGGGAATTTTGTTAATCATGTTTTGGATGTTCCAAAATTTGAAATCGAAATTGACGTCAGTTATAAACATATTAGGGCTATTGGATAAACTCATCTAATCCAAGTAGATAAATCCCTAAAACACACTAGAATCGAAAGTCAGAAGCAATACCTCGGCTGCAGATCCGCGTAAATTCCGAAGAGATCTTCTGAAGGATCGTAACTCATCTGCAATCAATGAAACGAAGATGATGTGTATAATAACAGAGAGAGATACAGGTGATGATTTTAGTTACCTGGGATCGTTTAGGGTTTGGTGTTGGAGGAATGGAATCATTGTTGAAAGCAGAAGAAATAGTTAATGGCGTGAAATTGAAAGAATGCTTCCTTTTGCAGAGTAGGAGTAGACAGTATCTGAAATTTTTGTTGGTGTGAGTCCACTGAGGGATAATTGCTCGAAACGAAGAGCATATGGATGAAGCCATTGGAGATGGAGAGAGGAAGTTGCAGAAAGGGTTTAGTCGGATGAAGAAGACGAAGTTGTGGACGTAAACGAGACAAATGTTTGGGAAAAACGGTTGGGTGTAGGAGTAGGAGAAATGAAGAATGCAAAACTTGGTTAGAAAAGTAGGGATTTGATAAACGGTTATGATCGTAGCGAGGTGCATCTGGACCCGGTTTAAAAAATGGGTGGTCTGCTCCAGACCCATTTCAGTTCATACCGGATCTGATTTTTCTATAAGATCAACATAATTGCATAATTGCTGGACACACACACAAAAAAAAAAAAAAAAGGTAAATTACACCAATCGTCCCTCGTGCACATGCCAGAATGCGTGTTTAGTCCCTATTTTCAAAAATTAACTCTGACCGTCCCTCGTTTGCTTAAAACTTGCTAACTTCGTCCCTGATATGTGTTTTTGTTGCGAATTTAGTCCACTCCACATTTAAAATGACCATTATGCCCTTGGATATTTATTTTTAATTAATTTTAATATTATTTATTATTGATAACAATTAAAAAAACAACTCTCTAATATCTATCTCTCTCACACGTATGAAAAATTGAAAATACCACCACCACCTCCAATGTCTCTCTCTCCCCCCCCCCCCTCTCTCTCTCTCTCCATTCTTCTTCAATACGAAACAAACACACACACAAGAAGCCATCACATTGACTTGAAGAACCTCAAATCACTTCACTCTGACTTGAAGAAGCCATTAGACTACAAACTGAATCCTCAATGAAGCTATAATCTACATCACGAGGTAAATTAGCCATCGTCGACTTACACCATCTATGAGGAAGATGAAGCGGTGGTGGATGGAATCCTCCTCGATTTGGTGGCGGTGGACATCACGTTCGTCGATATGATTCTGTCGATCGAAATCCTATTTCTTCTCCTGCAACTCGTTAGTTCCAATTTGCAGGTTTAGGGTTTAGTTAGTTTTGATTTCTAGGTTTAGGGTTTGATCTTTGAGGTTTGATTTTTCCGATTTGTAGGTTTGGGGTCTCGTCGGATCTGTATGGAGGAAAGAGTGGGATAGTTCCAGAAATTGAAGTCGACATCTAAATCATACGTTGGTGGTCGTCGTCGTTCTTTAGCAATCGGCGAGTTTAGACCATGGATGGTGATTGGAGAGTCTAGATCAGACAATTTATGTGACATTTATAAAATCACATATTACAGGGATGGAAACTAGCTCCTACGATTCACCGGTGGAAATTTTTGGTTGGTTTGAGATACAAATGATCGCTGATGATGTATCAATTTTTTGAGAGATTATTTTGGTTGTAGATGTATCGATTTCTTGGTGTATGGTCTTGAAGTGGATTTGGAGTCGTGGAGTAATGAATTTGATTTCTTGAGAGATTATTTTGTTTTTTTAATTTAAAACTGATAAATAAATAAAAGAAATGAAAAAAGAAATTATTAAGGGTAAAATAATCATTTCATGTCAATAGGGACTACGCATGCAAGAAAAAAACAAATCAGGGACGGTCCGAGTTAATTTTTGAAAATAGGGACTAAACACGCTTTTTGGCATGTGCACGAGGGACGATTGGTGTAATTTACCCAAAAAAAAAAAAAAAAAAAAAAAAAACTCCATCGAATTCAATACAAACTTTGAATAAAATCAGGTTATAACTTACAAGCCAGTAGTCCCTAACCAAGTATGGGGCCATTCCTTTTGCAAGGACGAATTTATATGTATATAAAAAGTGTTTATGGATAACTATGGTTTCAAAAAACTTATTACGAGTTTCAATATGTTAAACAGTTTTTTGTCCATATTTATAGGATTTAAAACTGTAATTTTTATAGGTACCCGCAATGTTGTTGTTGTGTATCCTCTTTATATGTGAATATAATAATGTATACCAATGATGTGACACTCAATGTCAATGAAAAAGATACTTATAGCATAAACCTTTAAAACATGTAAAGAATGAAAAGTTATAGTTTAGTTGGGGTTCTTTTCACCCTTTTGTTATTATCCAGTTTGTCCGTAAGAATTTGGTAATAAGTCATATTTAGGGAAACGAAACCCGAATTTAAAAATTGGTTATTTGAAAGTTATATTATTTAACTCGTAGATTAACTACTCACACAACTATAAAATTTGATGTAAATTTTATTGGGTCATCAACTGGAATAAAATAATATTCTTTGATTTTATGGGCTATGTGTGTCCAAATAAGTTTTTTTAATAATTTAAAATGGATGAACTATTCAAAATGACTAAATTATATCCTAACGAGTTTCCAAAATATGATTTTAGACCAAATCTAAAAAATTATATTATAGGCATATATGAAAATGCACTAAACAACTTGAATAGTAATGTAATCCTGACAAATATGATTTTCAAAAAAACAAGTATTCAATATATTCAATGGTATATAACTTCTACTAAAACTTTTAAACCCGTGCCTATTTTACCACCCTAATTAAGATGGACATACATGGGCATGAATCCTAGATTCGCTAATGACCTTTTGATGACATATTTGTATGATACCTAAGCACACTAACATGATCGGTCCCGAGGATTTAAATATCCTCAAATGTTCTAGACGAATCAGAAAAAAGATCATTATTGCTATTATAATTTTATTATATATATATATATATATATATATATATATATATATATATATATATATATATATAGAAATTAGTTATATGGAAAACAAATAACTAGGGCAACATCTACCGGAACCAATAATCAAATGACACGTGTCCATTTCTTTCTTCACAAGTAATGTATTGTGGAAGTGATGTGTTGTCATGTTTTCATTGTTTTAAATATGTGTTGCCCTAGTCATTCATTTTCCATATAACTCTTCCCTATATATATATATATATATATATATATATATATATATATATATATATATATATATATATATATATATATATATATATATATATATATAGGGTTAGGTTCATTTGAGATCACCTATATTTTGTGAGACCGTGAGACGTATTTTTTTTATTTTTTAAAAATTTTTTTTTTAATTTTTTTAGTTAATTCATGTTCCGAAAATAATATTTAAAAAAAGAATTTTTTGATTTTTCCATTTATTTTGCATTTTAAAATTATTTTTAGAATATGTACAGTGTAATATTCTATTTAGAATATTTCACGTATTTTTTAAAAAAAAAAAGAATTTTTTTTTATTTTTATTTTTATTTTTTTTAGTTAATTCAAGTTCCGAAAATAATATTTAAAAAAAGAATTTTTAGATTTTTCCATTTTTTTTGCATTTTAAAATTATTTTTTAGAATATGTCGGTGTAATATTCTATTTAGAATATTTCACGTATTTTTCAAAAAAAAAAACGGATTTTTTTATTTTTTTTATATTTTTTTTAGTTAATTCAAGTTCCGAAAATAATATTTAAAAAAAAAGAATTTTTGGATTTTTCCATTTATTTTGCATTTTAAAATTATTTTTAGATTTGATCTCACGGTCTCACAAAATTAGAATGGTTTCAAATGAACCTGAACCTATATATATATATATATATATATATATATATATATATATATATATATATATATATATATATATATATATATATATATATATATAATCCTAATAAAAACCTCTTTTAGAATCCACTTGTCCAACTCTTAGACTACAAATCTGCCACGTGGCATTACAAGAAGCAATAAACAAAAAACTTTCCCGCCCATATACACATTCCTTCAATTCTTCAATCCATATCCAAAACAATTTAAAATTGAAAATTCCATATTCCATAATGAAGATCCTGTATCCCTTAAAATCAGGAGCCGAAATTGATGCTGGTCAATTATCTTCCAATCTTCCGATTTAGATATACCTTAAATCCCTGAAAATCAGGTTCAAAATAAATGCATATGCATATATCAGTTCCTATAATCGGTTTTACTTCCACAAAGTATTATATTTCAAACAATTATTGATGACATTCTCTCTGAGCTCTGATGACTTCCATGGAACAGAAAAAACTAAGAATAATCGATGATAATAATAAAAGGTTTGTGCTTCATTTCGATTGCAACTAATTTATATCGTTTATTTAGTTATCATTAATTTACATATCTATATTTCCTTGTCTTTCTGTATGAATAATTTATAGTCAAAAACTAATGTTTATGTTTCTAACTTATCACTTGAATTTTTCTGACAAGCAGTTTTACCAAATATAAGGATTGTTTTTCTTGCCAGAATATACACACTTCAATGT
Source organism: Lactuca saligna (assembly GCF_052625555.1). Taxonomy (NCBI): domain Eukaryota; kingdom Viridiplantae; phylum Streptophyta; class Magnoliopsida; order Asterales; family Asteraceae; genus Lactuca; species Lactuca saligna. The sequence continues at coordinate 9,647,816 of NC_136420.1, forward strand.
TTCAAACAGAGTTATCTACACTAATATTCTTACTCAAATATTCATATTTTGATACAGTTTCTATATTTTTAATAATCTCATAGAAGTTTTTTCATAAATTATCCATTAAAAAAAAACTTTTCATAAGTACGATGCTATTTATTTATCTGTTTTTATTCTATTTTACTCAAAAATTCATATTTTATTAAAGTTTTTTATTTTATTTTATTTTTTATTCAGTTTTACCATTTTTACCTTTTCCGAATATATTGTGTTTATTGATTGATATTTTCTGTTTTATTTGTTTGTTTATGTTTTTATTCATTTGGTAGAAGTTTTTTCATAAATTATCCATTTAAAATAACTTTTCAGAAGTAACATGCTATTTATTCATCTGTTTCTTATTCTATTTTACTCAAACAATCATACACACTTCAATATTTCGAACAGAGTTATCTACACTAATATTTTTACTCAAATATTCATATTTTTATATAGTTTTTATATTTTTATTCATCTGTTTCTTATTCTATCGGCTATATTGTTTTTTAATTATGTTTTTTACTGTCAAATATAAATTCAAGCTATCATTTAGGTTGAAAGTGACAATTTTACCCTTTAATATTAGAAAATGACAACTCTGTCGTTTTATATTAGAAAATGATGACTATGCCCTTTCATATTATAAAAATGACAAATATATCATTTAATAGAAAAACTATCATTTATCAATTTTTTTCAGCTATATTTTTTAATTATGTTTTTTACTGTCAAATATAAATTAAATTTATCATTTAGGTAGTAAATGACAATTCTGCCCTTTTATATTAGAAAATGACAACTATGCCTTTAACTAACTACATTGCTATAATTTATATGTTTGTGTGATAAAATACCATAAAATAGATTATTACCTTCCCAAATATATAATTGCTGTTATGGATGACCTCCATTTTCTTGATCTACTTTCATACACTTTGCATAATAGGTACCTGAGAAAAGAAGTTTTAAAAAATTAATTATTTACGTATTTATGTGACATTTGATTTGTTCGATTCCATTGGAATACAGTTTTTATTGTAATTATGTTAATGTGTTATCGTAGCATTGTTAGATGGAACTTGTAAGGGATGTGGGGTATATGGCATGACATAACAATCATTTTGTTTTGTTAGCCCTTAATATTGATAGCACAATATCCAACTTCTTTTTTGTAAGTTTTTTGGAAAAAAATTCTATTGTTTATGTTTATGTCTGTCGAAATTTTTTTTTGTTGTGTTAAGATTCTTATATGGCAAGTAACTTTCCAACATTTGAAACACTGAAGGCCAAAACCGGGTCCTGAATGGCATGCTTTGAGCTTATCTGCTTCCATGTTGTGGTGTTCCATCTAACAATACTACCTCCTCGATCTATCAAAGTCAAAATCCATGTCACATTTTCCATTTATGGTCAAACATTTGAATTTGTTTATATCTTTTGATCATTAGCAATAATTTTAAAAGTTGAATTGATTTTAGTCTTTAGAATAACAACACACAAAGAATTAAACAATAGAAATATATAGAGCATTAAATTTATTGAAAGTATGGAAAAAATAGTAATGCCTGCAAAGCTTGATCATTCTTGCTATTTAGTGAAAACTTAAAAAATCCTAAAATTTCATCTTGAATGCTATACATGAAGGAAATTAACATAGAAACAGAGAAAAATAGATTTTTACAAGAAAAATACTAAATATAAATAATTTCTTAGGTTTTGTTTTGGCAAAGATGTTGTATCTATTGATGATGATATCCTAACCCCTACAAATGCCATTTCCTACGGACACTTATGCAACAAAGTTCTTGCATTCGTGATTCCATCGGTTATCTCATATCGCCGATTGAACGATTACATGTAATAAATGCTTTAACTCTGGACAATTGATATTTTCGGTCATAAATACATGAACCAGTGTAATTGACTTGTAATCAAGTTCAATTTCTTCCAATTTCCTAAAACCCATAAAAATTTTAACAAACAAAGACCCAAATCTAAGAAAACCCTAACGATATTATGATCGATTTTAATCATGAAAAATACTCAAACCCTATACCAAAATTTAAATCGATTTCTATAATACCTGGCCATCCAATCCCAAATTTGAATACGAGTCACACCGAAATACATAGACGAACAGATCCTTGCCTAATGGAAGCATTTTAAATACTGACTTGCAAAGAGAGAAAGAGAGGGGTTGTAATATGTGTTTTTGCTTGACTAGAAAGTGTTGAGGAGTAGATGGAATTTCCATCTACCGTAGGAATTAACAATAGTTTTTTTTTTTTTTTTTTTTTTGCCCTAAAAATGACTTTCTTACTTTGCTAAATAGTTTAATGTAATTTTTTAATTAATAGCCTTCGATAAAGTATACGAGCGATATTTAAGGTTTAATGCAACAATTAAAACATAAATAAACTACTAAATAAAGTTTGAAAAAGATAAATGCGTATATATTTTCTATATACTTTTTGATTTTTGAGTCTTGATATATTTTTAATCTTTAACTATATTAATTTTAATTAAATAGATATTCATTAAAGCATTTCCATTAATAAATATAACAATCTTAAATAATAGATACATGTTACTTTTTTAATATTTTTTAAAATATAATATTTGTAATTCAAATAAAATCCTTTAATCTAATTTTAGTTTTACAGAGAAAATAAAAAATATTCGATCGGATATTCAAACCAATCATTATATTATTATGAATTTACTCATAAAACATCTATATTTATTAATTATTAAGTTTTTTTATTATCATTGCCCAATAGTTGCTTTATAATTTAATTAAAATTATTTTTAATTTTCTCATCCGTGGTGTCCACGGGTTATAACCTAGTGTATATATATATATATATGGGTAAATTACACCATCCGTCCCTCGTGCATATGCACAAAAGCATGTTTAGTCCCTATTTTGAAAAATTAACTCGGACTGTCCTTATGTTTGTTTTTTCTTGCGCGTTTAGTCCCTCTGAACATAAAAAGACTAATTTGCCCTTGATAATTTCTTTTTTAGTTTTCTTTTGTTTATTTATCTTATTTTAATTAAAAAAAAAAAGAAAAAAAATATATATCTCCATCAAACACACCACCCCTCTGCCTCCCGTTTCCCCATATCCCTTCTACCCAGTAGTCTTCATCTTTCTTATCTTTTTCTTTGGATCTGTTGGATCTAGATCACCGGAGCCACCATTGATGGAGCAAAAAGGAAGCACCGGGATGTTGGTTCCATACACAAATAGCAACCAGACGTTGTTGTCCTTGTGGCCCTAGTACACTGATTCTGTCGTTGGGTTTATGGGAGGAGATGGTGACTTGAAAGTTGGGGAAGGAGGGAGGGGGCAGGATATGGGTGGATTCATTGGAGGAGTAGATGGTGGCGTCTTGGAGCTGCTGAATCTACATGGTGGGTCGTTTTTATTTTTGGCAGGCGGAAGAGTTGATGGTGGCAGTTTTGGAGCTGTTGAATCTAGGTCGTCGGAGCTACCATCGTCGGAGCAAAATGGAAGAACAAAAGTGCTATTTTCTACCTCCATCTCAGTTCGAAACCCTTGCTCCACCTCTATTTCTTTAAAATCAGGCAAACCCTCTTTTTCACCCCCTCTTTCTTTGCATCGATATAACAACCACCATCGTGAGTGATACAAGCACCGTCACTGACGTCTTTTCATGTCAACGAATCCCCCGAAGAACATAGTTATGCTTCCTTCGTGGCGCCTCCAGTCCAGTGGTGCTCTTGGTGGCACCGGGAGATCTTAGAAATGAGATGATGAAGGTGAAGGTTTGAAACCCTAGGTGGTGTCGATGGTGGAGGGTTAGACTACTCATTGTCGGTGTATTGTTCTTGGATCGAGACATGAGTTACTTCTGGTGTTTCCGCTGGTGATGGCAGTATCAGATTCCGATGGTGGTGGTTGCATCAGATTCCGGTGGTTGTGGTTATACTAGATTCGACGACTCTAATGTGTGTCAGAATTTAGAGGAAAGAGGGTGGGTGGGGTTTTTTTATTTATTTTGTATTTTACAAATAATTGTAAGAAAAATAAAATAAATGAAAAAATAATTAAAAAAGGGTAGAATAGTCATTTCATGTCTCATAAGGGATAAAGCATGCAAATTTAAACTAATGAGGGATGACATGTGCAATATTTAACCAAACGAGGGACGGTTCGAGTTAAAATTTGAAAATAGGGACTAAACATGCTTTTGGACACATGCATAAGGGACGAATGGTGTAATTTACCCTATATATATATATATATATATATATATATATATATATATATATATATATATATATATATATATATATATATATATATATATATATATATATATATATATATATATATATATAGACTCAGTCCACTTTGCTCCTCCCGCACCCCATGTAATGGTTAATATAAAATCATTTGGTAATTTTTTAATAAGGCAAGTCACTCAGATTGATGGCTTTTACATGTACCATAGTCCATAGTTTTATATTTGAAATATTGGGCTAAGTCCCCTTTTTATGTTGCAGGCTCTTAATGAAACTTTGGCCCAACTAAATAAATCCTGTGATTCTGGAGTGAGTATAGACGTGCACAAACCCCGATTTTTTTAAAATCCAAAAACTTTGTTTCGGTTATAATCGGTTTAGTTTTTTCGATTTTTATTTTAAAGTGTAATTTTATTAAAAATTGCTTTTTTCGGTTTAAAAACCAATTCGGTTTGTTTAAAAAAAAACACTTTTTGATTAAAAAAATCAATTTTTTTCTAAACAGCTTCTTAGAAAACCGGTTCCGGTTTTTTGGGGCAGTTCTTAAAAAAACGGTTTGGCTTGTGCAAACTACAATTCTAGCATGTAATTGAACGTTTTTCTTATTTCTTGTACATTATATATAAAAACTTTATTTAAATTATAATGGAAAAATAGATTATTGGACCGGATACTTGTATATTAACAATTTAACATACAATCATCAACTCATCATAACAAAAAAACGTAACATTTCAAATACTTATCTTACAATCACCGAACTAAAACCACTAATCTTTTTCAATCTCCTTCGATCCATCTCACTTCTCAACTCTTCCACATCCTTCCACCTTCCCTTCTCAGCATAAATACTCGACAACACCACAAAAGGCAAAGTACTTTCGGGATCCAATTCCACAAGCAATCTCGCCATTTCTTCTCCTGTTTTCGTATCCGAATAAAACTTCGATGCACCAAGCAAAGAAGCCAAAACCGACCCTGAAACTTCCGGAATTTCCATTAACACCCCCCGAGCTTCATCTATTCTACCAGATCTACCCAAAACATCAACCACACTACCATAATGCTCCGAACCCGGTACCAAATCATAACATTTCATCATCCTTAAAATCTCCAAACTTTTCTCGATTTTTCCACTATGACTACAAACCGATAAAAGACAGTTAAAAGTCGATGAATTTGGTCTCACATTCTCTTTTAACATCCAATTGAACATCTCAAAAGCAGATTCAATCTCCCCATTTCGCCCATACCCCGATATCATCGCGTTCCAAATCACGGGATCGCTCGGTTTTATTTCAAGATTGTTAAATACCAAAAACGCCCACGAAGATCGACCGCATTTCATGTACATATCCATAAGTGCAGTGGCTACAAATTCATCATGATTAACACCATTTCTAATTACATATCCATGGATTTCTTTACCACTTACAAAACCAAACATAGAAGCACAAGCAGATAATAAACTTGTGATCGATTTCATACTCGGGGATTCACCGGTTTCTAACATCTTTCTAAAAAACAAGAAAGATTCGTGGGTTTTCCCGAGGTGTGAAAACCCGTTTATCATACAATTCCATGTTGCTGAATCGGGTTCAAATCCTTCGGATCCCAACATTGAAAACAAATGAATAGCAGTTTCAATCTCCCCATTCATCATCATCCCTGAAATCATTGAATTCCATGTTATTAGATTTCTTACACCTTCAAGATCCTTGAAAACATCATGAGCCCAATGCCAATATCCGCATTTGGAATACATGTCCAAAAGTGCAGTTCCAGTTAACACGTTGAGTACCAAATTGAGTCTAATAAGTAGCACATGAATCTGTTTTCCAAATTTCAGATTCTTGAGATCAGAACATGCGGATAGAACAGAAAGAAAGGTGACTGGATTTGGGTTTTGATCTGATGATTGGAGCATTTGTTTGAATGTTTCTAATACGGGTTGAAAAATTCGATTTTGTAATAAACCCGTAAGAAATGCGTTGTAGCAAGTTACATTTCGATTATGGATTTGTTTGAAAACAATTGATGCAGTTTCTGGATGTTTATAGTTAGAGTACATTGTTACAAGGGATGTGGCTACATAAATGTCTGTGTCAACACCGATCTTGAAAGCCCAACAATGGATCTGGAGGCCATCTTTTAGGTCATTTTCACAACCTGACAACAAGCTAGCAATGGTGGCAGAATCGGGTTTGAGTCCATACTCACTATTAACTCGTCTGAAAATGTCCAAAGATTTCTTGTAATACCCGTTCTGGGAAAACCCAGATACGATAACGTTGATCAATGTTGTATTTGGTTCAGTAATTTCGTCGAACACCTTGAGTGCGCTTTCCATGAACTGAAACTTGAAGTACATGTCGGTGAGGGATGTGGCGGTGTATATATCTGAATTGAACCCAGTTTTTGTGAGATGGGCGTGAAGTATTTGGCCATGTGGGAGTAGTTTGAGCTTCGAACACGCTTTAAGAAGAAAAGGAAAGGTGAATTCGTCTACGGGGTGTGACTGAAAATGAAGCTTTGAAAATAAAGAGAGAGCTTCTGTGTAAAATCCTGTTCTAAATAGATTTGATAATTTTCTCTTCATTTGATTGTATTTGTAGAATCCCTTACCTCAGCTTATAAAAGGGAATAAGGCCATAAGGGATTAATGTATACAAGGCCATTTACTACGAGCAGCAAGCAGGTGTATCTTTGTGATTTGATGAACCCGCTAAAAGTTTTTAATTCAAATACAAATAAAAGATGTAAAAGTAAAATATATGAGAAGGTTAGTCATTGTGACTTGTGTGAGGTTAAGAAGTCGTTCAACTGTTCAAGTATGAATATAGCAAACGAATTAAATTTACACCACTTTATAATGTAATATGATTATATAAAATTATTCCATAAAGTAGACTATAGTCTAACTTTTTATTTGTTTATTTATTTTTTTTAAATATATTTTACACCTAATTTTTTTTTTTTCAAAAGAGCCTCATTTTTTACTTATTTATTGTTATTTTATTAATGAAACCAGTAGCCACAAAATAAATTGAATTTATTTCATAAATGTGTCAAATCGAGATAGAATATACATATCTAATTGATAAATTTGTTTAAAACCATCGGCATTTAAACAACCAACACTTATAAAGCTTAGAAAAAAACAAAACATCAAACAACCTAATAGTTTTTCTTAAAAAAAAAAAAAATTTAAGACTAACAACTCCAAAACCACAAACTGCAATAATATACAAAACCAATAAATGTGTCAAATCCAGATAGGATATGCATAAACTTATTTAAAACCATCATAATTTAAACAACCACCACTTACCACTTATAAAGCTTAGGAAAAAAACAAAACATCAAACAACTTAATAGTTTTTCTAGGAAAAAAAATAAAAAACTTAAAACTAACAACTCCAAAATCGTAACAAGAAATTAGTGTCGAGTGAATTGACCCATAATGCGAAAGATTTTATTGTATTGTTCGATAAAAGTATAACGTCCCAAAAATTTAGAGTAAAATTTTCATTTTTAAAGCAATAAGTCATACAAATATGTTTTTCCAAAACCAATCAAAGTGATTACATCATGTAAACATCAGAGTAAAAATCATAAGTAGTTAATACAGAAACTCTGTGGGATGCAGTGCAGTCACGTCAGACCATTCCCTTTAGAACCGAAAGTACCTGAAACCAAAAACACGAAACCGTAAGTACAAAGTTTAGTGAGTTTCCCCCAAGATACCACATACAACATATACATACATAAATATAACAACACGTAGCTATGACAGGTCTGTATCAATCGCAAGTCCATAATTACTCCATGTAACAACACGTAGCTGTGTCGGGTTAGTATCAACCCCCAGGTCCGTATCAACCTTGATTCCATAATGACTCTGAGCCCCGATTGGCTCCATGCATATAACATACAATCATACCAGTAATAGTCACGTAGATACATACAACCTACATATACAAATCAGTCGACATTGGTGCATTCGACCCATAATTATGGTGAGAAGACTCACCTGGATCACAAAGCTGACTAAAACCCTAGCTCAAAGTCGCGCCAACCACAACTAACAACTCTCACTACCAAAATATGGGTGATAAACACCACATAACAATCCACACAAAGTATACCTTAAGCCTACCTTCTTAAAATAGAAATTTAACCAAAAGTCAACCCATACGAAAAGTCAATAATCAAAGTCAACGACCAACGTTGACTTTAGACAACCACCACGTCGTGGCCTTCCTTGGCAATGTTGTGGACCCTATACGACCAAACAGACGAGAAATTCTCGGTCGCCATATTGTGGGAGCTGAGATTCCAACAACTTAATGGATTAAGCTGTTTTCTTCTATTCCAAAAGCTCCTAAGCTCAGATCTGGTCCATTCTATGGTCTGGATAGATAAAGTTTGCAACTTTACCAATTAAGACACCCAAAGGGATTAAGATCTCTAACCGTAGGTCAAATAAGGCCAAATACCACAATGTCATATCCATTAAGCTCTTATTCTAAAACAATCCTTAGCCCGACCACTCCAGAAGGGTTAATAATGTCAGGTCTATCATAAAGGTGGAAGTTTTATAACATGTATATCCAAAACATGTCTAGAATCCACTTTTGGTCAAAATGGGCTATAAATAACCCAAAACTCATGCAAAAGATAAGAACTCCAACCAAATCTTGGGTTTTAGTTCAAAAATAGTTTCATAAACTAAAAAAAATAGGTAATGGAAGACTTAAAATTTTGAGCATAACATAACAATTCATATCACCAAGGATCTTCTTGCAAGTTATAGAAATATTTAAACACCAACCAAAGAAAGGATGAAGAAATAACAGCATTTGTTGTTCTTTGGGTCCTCTTGGGAGACTTGGAAGTTGATGAAGAATGCGGAACCTTTGAGACACTAACAATGACTCAACTTGATGTAGATTCTAGTCCATAAACTCTTAACCCCTTAAGCTTTAAGTTCATAACCAATATGAACTTAAAGAGGGGATTAAGATGCAAGTAACTTCAAGAAAATATGAAGAGAGAGAGAGAGAGAAAGAGAGAGAGAGAGAGAGAGAGAGTAATCTCCTCTAAGGAGGTTACGGTTTTGGAGAGTGTGAATGAGCAAGCCAAATGAAAGCATCAAGTCTTGTATTTATAGTAGAAATAATTCCCTACTTTTGAATAAACTAATCAAAAGACCATGCACTTATTTAAATAATCAAAGAACCATTCTCTCGTTTAAATAATCAAAATGCCATACTCTTATTTAAATAATCAAAGACTCATTCTCTCATTAAAATAATCAAAATATCATAACTCTTTTCTTCTTCTCAAAGTTTCGAAAATTATATACAAAAGAGAAAAGTTGTTTAAATTTTATAAACTCAACTTTTATAAAATATGAACTTTGTCTTTTAAGTAAAAGATAAAAAGGGTTTCAAATAATTCATAAAGTTGTAAATAACTTATTAATTATACCCATATGAATTATATATATATATATATATATATATATATATATATATATATATATATATATAGTGTTACGTGCTAATGAAAATTATTATTTCCTAGAAATAAATAATTTCCAATTTAATTATAAGAGTTTATTGAATATTTATTAAAACCAATTTCTAATAAATAACCAATTATATCAAGTTGGTGTTAGTATAACCAATTAGTATCATATGTTAATTAGCAATATCATTTTAATATGATTCTTGAGCATATTAGACCTTTCAATCTCCCACTTGCACATGACTCATATTAGCATGATATAGACAGTGGTGAACGTCTAGCAACATTTCACTGCCACTAACAACATACGACCTTGTGCCTTCTATTAACACCCAATTCCCAAAAATCTTAAAGCTACAATTGGTGTATAAAATAAGTTTATCAGTTATCTCTTTGCTACAGACATCATGTTGAACAGGAGATACAGATCATGATCAATCTCATTAGTTGTTCAACTTTCGGTAAGGTGCCTTAGATGTCTAACTCTCAACACATAAGAGGAAAAAATCCCATCTTGACTAAAGCCTCTTTCATAGTTCACACCATACCTAAAATGGCTTTTATAACTGCCCGGTTATGGAACAACATTTGACCATATCAAAGCATAATACTCCTTACACTCAAGTCCTACTATGTATCTCACGTGTTAAGGATACAAAGATAGTACCTTTTAATCAAGTATCATTCATGATAGCGATCCATGACATGATCTTGATGCGGGTCAGTTCAATACTAGTTCTATGACAAGTATCTATGAAACTTGGTTACAACCACTTGCCTACTTTCATCTAGTGAGAGTCAACCAATCCAATTCATATTAGTCTTACTTCATAATTGCTCCCACATCTATAACCGACTACGAACTTTTAGAATAATAACATTATTCATGGATTAAACATGTTAATATAGAACAGAAGTATTAATGTGATGACTATATCCTAATATATCATAACATTATCTAGTAGTTTGTTGTGGTAATTCTTCAATATCCAAATACTAAATCCAAATAAAAACCCATTTCTAGAATAATAAAGTCTTATAGCTGAAGTGTGACTATTTATACTTAGCTCAAAAGAATGACCTTATCAATGGATCTGACAAAATTTAATTTGTGTGAATTATGTGAATACTATCATCTCCATACTTAACTTTACTATAAGTATAGTTAAATGTCTTAGAGAATATTATTGGTGTTCTTTTGTGACATAGAGTCTCTTAGTTGATTAAGTATACTCTTAAAGACACATAGATTTCTATGTGATCCATGAATGGTAGAAATCAACATAGTTTTTCAATGATTTTATTCATCTAATCATATTTGAATTCAACATATAAAGTAGTGTATTCTTATTTTATAATGGATTGTGTCATTATGTTTTTCTTCGACCTCGTTCCAACAAGACTTAGCCGTCATTCCGTAATGAAGTCAAAATCCAATTATAATTCATAATTATTTGTATCTGTTTACAAATTAACATCTTGTGTATCTCTTTCCATAAAGATCCTTTCTAAACTGATTGTCTCATATACATTCTCTTGGTTCTTCTAAAGTGTTCTTAGAATGCTCTCTTAGTCATCCAGTGACTTAACCTTGTATTCAATTAGTATCATATGACACGCTTACAACATGATCAAATACCATGTTCTATGCATAATATGGCATAAATGATGAATTCATTTGCCAAGAAAATAGAATATAAATCATTTCATCTAGTTCAAGCTTATGAGCCACGTACTTTTGAGGCTAGCTCAAAATGGAGCCATATTACAATGCCAAGAATTCTCCAAAAGAGTCTTGTATCTTGATCCTTTTCAAGATATTGCCTATATATATATATATGTATGTATGTATGTATGTATGTATATATATATATATATATATATATATATATATATATATATATATAAGGACATGAAACTTTTAACATTCATTTTATTTATCCCTTATAGATTTCACATTCCAAGAATGCATATTCTCCTTCCTAAGTCTTTCATTTTAGAAACACTTTCCGAGTCAAGGTGAAAACGAACTTGCTTAGTTAGAATGTGATTTCAAATTATTTAGTATGTCTTATTCATACAATATTAGTAATTTCACTATGCTCCCACTAGTTCTTAGTAAAAACACATGTTCTACCCATTTTGATAAATAAACACACCTTGTGGTTTTATATGAAATGATGATTGCAACATTGAGATATTTGCTTTATGTCCACAAGTGGATCTCAAGCTCTACACATTTTGTTAGGATAACATGGATTAAGAAAACCTCCAGGATAATCTATATAGATATTTTCTAGTAGATGTCTATTAAGAAAAGCGGTCTTTCTTGATATCTATTTGATATATCTCATATTAAGAATATGAATTATAGTATATAATATACTTGTTGATCTAATCATAGATACTTGTGAAAAAGGTTTGATCACATTCAATGTCATGAGTATGATGAGGATCATAGTCAATGACATGAGTATGAGAAAATCCTTTTTTATAACTAGTGTTGTTTTAAATGTGTATGGTTATCCGTGTAATTTATTCTTTCTAGAAGAATTATTTTCTCCTTCTATCCTTGCTATAAGGATAAATTTTAATAAATCTCTTACTTGATTCTCATACATGGATTTCATCTCATGTTCTTGACTCTAAGTCATTTATCAGATTTGAGATATGATATAGCATCTTGGTATTTGATGGATTTTCTAGAAACCATCAATAAAATTTCATCAATGAGAGATTCCACATTTCTCAAGTCATAAATGATTTCTACCACTAATACGAAAAATTTGTGTTTGTGAATAGTTATTATTCAATTTTAACAATCCTTGTTAAAACTAGTTGCACTATTACTACATAAGATTATGGTTTTTGAGCTGCTTTAAGTTCCATGTACGTACTACTTGCTTTGTCATTAGAAGCTTGCTTTCTACGAACTTAGCCTTCACAAGAATAAGAGAACTTATTTTTGGTGGGTTTGCATATGATAATGTAGGACACATTTAGAGTATTATACAAATATGTATTTAGTAGATTTTAGGTTTAGAAGTTTTAGTCCAACATCGTCTTCAAATCCATAAAGCATTAAGTAAGATGAGGATGGATCCCTTCCATACTAAATTTTATAAAGTGTTTAATCTACTTATTAGTTGGTATTTGTATTCGATATACAATTAATAGTGATTGAAGTAGTATCCCAAAGAGATTAAAGGAGGATATTTCTATCGATTAGAAAGTTAATCATACCAAGTAAGATTTAATTCCTCATTTATTATCATTAAGGCGTTAGATGGTTCTTACTGGTTTGTATCTCAACTTTTGAAACCTTCAACAAAGATTTCACAATTATGATACCACGTAAAATAAAATTAAAACTACTATAGTTGTTAACAAAGTTGATTTGATATCTTGTGCTTATTCTCAGATATTCATTAGAAAAGAACTCATATACCAAAGTATATAGTTCCTTAATTATTTTCTCTACACCTTAGTGAACGTATCATTAGGAATCATTTACATATAAATAAGGTTCACATATGTCAAATAAACTACATTATTTGCCTTCAAAGATCCCTTTCTTGAAGTTGTAATATGTGAATGTCATTTATATAACAAAGATAACAATGTCAAAGATGATTTTACTTAAAACAAGTTTAAGTCAAAAAGTACTTGCATATAGAACTTAATTTTATTTATAAGAATGTTGATATTTACTTCATAATTCTATTAAGAGATCTAGTCTCATCAATATAAGTTAATCATTTCCGAATATGAATATTATCATTATGAAAAAAAAGCGATTAAGTAAATTGTCAAACATTTGAATAATATAACTGAGACATAAATTTAGACATGGTAAATTGAAACATACATTGTTCCAAAACAAATATTGTTTTACATTACCAGTAATTTATGTTCTAAGCATAAATAATAAACTAAACTCCGAGAGTGTAGTTCCTACTTGATTTTTCTTAGCTAGTTACTCTTCAACAAATATCTGCAAGAAATTTATAAATATTATATTAAGATTTAAGTAACAAGTACCTAAGTGTTATATGAAAAGTATAGGTTCTATCTAGTAGATAAAAGAAGTACTAGTCTCTTCCAGACTTTCTTTCCAAATAAGAGGAGTAAATCCTCTTCTAGTGTCCAGTTTCTCCACAAAAGAAACAAGATCCATCTACGTGGGTTTTATTAGATTTCTTGGACTTAAAGGTGTTTACATGGGCCTCCTGGATTACACAAGGTGATTCTTTTAGCCTTTCATTTTTCCAATGTTTAAACTAGCTTTAAATAAAATATCACTGTATTTATTGGAATATTGATTGACATGTTATATCATCAGATATATGTTGAAGTTATCCAAGACTTCCTAGAAGTCATGAATAACTATTCCTAGCTTGATGTTAGAAGCATCTTTAGCATCACAGTGATGACTTTACTAGGTATGACAATTCATGATAATTAGAATGGATTATATAACTACAAATTTTTTAACAAAATTCATTTAGTATTTTCAATATTTAATCTTTAATAATTAATACCCTTTTAGTTTCTAATAACATTAATTATCAAAGTCTAGCATCCAAGTTGCAAAACAAATAAATGGTTAGGTATCCTTTATCCCATCCATTTGAATTCAATCTGGTAGATATCGATCATCAATTATATCTTACTATATAATTCCTAGATTTTTGGGATCCCTAATAGAAATTTAATTAGACATATTTGATCCCATCTATGCTTAGGATTTCTCTTGCTTAGGTATCATTTCTCACAAAAGATTTCCGATCAAACCATCCAATTTGAAAAACTTGTGTAATCGGCCTATAACTTGGTTATAGAAATCGCGAAGACACCCCAACCATCAAAAGACAACACTAAGCGGTTAGGTGTCATTTATCCTACTAGTGCTTATAAGAGATGTGCGAGTGTTTTTCAAAAGGATTGCATATATTTGAGGTTTGTAAAGAAAGGGTATTTATATGCTTTATAAGTCTAGTTTAAAAACATATGATATCATGGTTATTACATGCATATAATAAACCATGGTATCAGTTTTTAAAAGAAAATCACTTTTAAAAGTTATCTTTAAAAAAAAATAGTTTTTATATAATTTAATGCAGTTCATTTTTAATAACTAGTATTAAGTTTGAAAGCATTTAAACTTTTTATATCTTTAATAAAACTTTATTTTATTACTTATATATTTGGATTTTGTATAAGTTACAAAAATCACCATTTTAAAATGTATAATGAAGTATTTCAAAATTTGCCGTTATTAACAATTTTATAAAATTAGGTTTTATTTTTAAAATAGTAACTTGTTACATCTTATGTCTAATTTTGAAAACCCAAACTCCATGTGATATTTATTTTGTCGAAAATTATTTTAGCATGTAAAAAACTAATTTATCAACCATACATAATAATTGCATAAAATAAACAACACAAATATACCTAAAAAGATATGTGCATAAACATAACAAATTCATATAGTTTTTTGTGAGCCAACACAAAAGATGTCAAGTCCATTCCTAAAGGGACATTCAAGGGGACTGAAAATATTCTTGTAATGTTGTTGAAGAAGCTTCCACTTGAGTAAACACTCATTGCTTGCAAAAGATTTAAAGGGCTTCTTTAAAGGGAAAATTGCAGTTTTCATGAAACCTTTTAGAAAGTGTCATCTTTCTGTTCAACACATTTTCAACACATGTGTAACATTCATGACACTTTTAAGAAAGTGCCATGTTCTGCCCAGCACATGTTGAATTGGAAAATTTCCCTTTTGTCTTCAAAAAATGGCTCCAACTTCATTTCTTGTTACATTTTTGTACAAATAAATTAATTCTAAAAACTAATCAATTACTTACAAAAATAAACAAAGAAACTAATCTATTTTATTTATTACATACCATATGAATAAATAAATTATTACAATCATTTTTATAAAACAACCAACACAACAATGCAACAAATACAATGATCATTGGCTAGTTTATGCACACTATATGATCATTGGCTAGTTTATCAACCATACATAATAATTGCATAAAATAAACAACACAAATATACCTAAAAAGATATGTGCATAAACATAACAAATTCATATAGTTTTTTGTGAGCCAACACAAAAGATGTCAAGTCCATTCCTAAAGGGACATTCAAGGGGACTGAAAATATTCTTGTAATGTTGTTGAAGAAGCTTCCACTTGAGTAAACACTCATTGCTTGCAAAAGATTTGAAGGGCTTCTTTAAAGGAAAAATTGCAGTTTTCATGACACCTTTTAGAAAGTGTCATCTTTCTGTTCAACACATTTTCAACACATGTGTAACATTCATGACACTTTTAAGAAAGTGCCATGTTCTGCCCAGCACATGTTGAATTGGAAAATTTCCCTTTTGTCTTCAAAAAATGGCTCCAACTTCATTTCTTGTTACATTTTTGTACAAATAAATTAATTCTAAAAACTAATCAATTACTTACAAAAATAAACAAAGAAACTAATCTATTTTATTTATTACATACCATATGAATAAATAAATTATTACAACCATTTTTATAAAACAACCAACACAACAATGCAACAAATACAATGATCATTGGCTAGTTTATGCACACTATATGAATCAAAATACACATAAAACAACCTTTGTTTTTAAGACAACTTTAAATGACCAAAGATGCATGGAACTTTTGTCACATAAAATAACAAATATAAAGTTGTCATAGAAAATATGTATGAACTTATTTTTTTTATACAAAAACAAGTTATCCATATTCTCCAAAAACTAAGATTTCTAAAAATCAAAAAATCTAACCAAACTTGCTACCTGGTTCTGATACCAATTGTTTCGTTTTAATTTAAAAATAGTTTCATAAACTAGAAAAATATCGCAACGGAAGACTTAAAATTTTGAACATAACATAACAACTTATACCCACCAAGGGTCTTCTTGTAAGTTACAGAAAGATTTAAACACCAACCAAAGAAAGGATGAAAAAATAACAACCATTGTTGTTCTTTGGGTCCTCTTGGGAGGCTTGGAAGTTAATGAATAATGTGGAACCTTTGAGACACCAACAATGACTCAACTTGATGTAGATTCAAGTCCACAAACTCTTAATCCCTTGAGCTTTTAGTTCATAACTAATATGAACTTTAAGAGAGCATGAAGATGCAAGTAACTTCAAGAAAAGATGAAGAAAGAGAGAGAGAGAGAGAGAGAGAGAGACTGTAACATCCGAAATTTTAGGTATTATATTTATTCATTTTATTTTGAGTTTTGTGGAAGAACTCGGCGAGTTGGTGCGTAGACTCGCCGAGTAGAGACACGATTTCTCATCCGGATTAATGACCGGACTCGACGAGTCGCATTGGTGGACTCGGCGAGTCCGCGCTGTTTAATGAAACCCTAATTTCTCGGGTTTGGGGCCTATTTAAAGGGCCTTATGGCCGTCATTTGTGCTCACCAGTCCCCAGAGCGAAACCCTAGTGAGCTTGAGCGTTTGGAGTGAGAGAAGGAGCCATTGTTAACCTTGGTGGTGTTGTCTAGCAAGGGAAAGGAAGCTATATCCAAGAGGAAGCAAGAGGGTTAACTTCCTGAAGATTTAAGGTCCATAACATCACGTTTGAGGTACCATTTTCGAACCCTTTTCTGTTGAGGTGATGTTCATGTTGATTTAGGGTTTATTGAGCCCTTTTGTGGCTAGATCTAGTGCTCCGATGGTCCCTTAAGCGAGTTAGGTTCTGGATCTGGACCCTTAGAGGTCCATAATGTCCCTTTGTCCAAGCTTTTTATGAATCCATGGAGGTTTTGGTTTGGGATCTTTGTGCTTGAGGTCAAAACACCATTAATGAGTCATTAGGTGTGATATGAGTGCCAAGACATGAACTTTATGTGATAAATAAGCTTAGAAGGACTGGATCTATGAGTTAGTGGAACAGATCTGACCTCAGAAGGTCGTTTGGGGTTGTGCATGGAATGCACTCGCCGAGTCCATTGGCAGACTCGACGAGTTGGTGCGGGTTGTTAGGGGATTTCGAACCAGGGGTTGAGTAACCGAGTTGGGTGAGTGACTTGGTGACTCGGAAGGGACTCATAGGAATTGGGTACCCATAGAGACTCGGCGAGTCCACGCCAGACTCGGCGAGTTGGGTTGACCGTTTACTATTGAACAGAGTTGACCGGTGTTGACTTGATAGGGTTAGTCAACCTTAGTTGAGAAAGTTTTAATTAGAGATGTATTGTGTTATAGGAGGACTATAGCTCGGGAGATCGAGCACTAGTGATTTCAGGGATTTACGAGTTACCGAGATACGCGAGGTGAGTCTTCTCACTATACTTTACCTTGAGTAGGTAAATAGAGTTATGTGATACAGTGTTTTATATATATTGTTTGTTGCACTGCATTCTTCTATGTGATTTATGTTGTGCATGCTTGCAGAGTTAGAACCTGAGGGTCCACAGAGTTTTGGGTGCACGGACCCACAGAGTTATAGCCTCGAGTGGCTAATATGTGTGATATGTGGTATTTTGGGGAACTCACTAAGCTTTGTGTTTATAGTGTTTTGTGTTATGTGTTTCAGGTACTAGTGAGGATCGCGGGAAGGCGCCGACTTGATCAGTACACACACAGGATTTTTATGATATGAGATCTTGGGATATTTTTATATGTTATAAATTGAGTTTCAAACAATGATGTTTTTATGATTTACAAATGAATTATGTTTTTATAAATGCGAAAAATCGTTTTGAAAATTTACGGTGTTACATAGAGAGAGAGAGAGAGTAACCTCTTCTAAGGAAGTTACGGTTTTGGAGAGTGTGAATGAGCAAGCCAAATGAAAGCATCAAGTCTTGTATTTATAATAGAAACAATTCCCTACTTTTGAATAAACTAATCACAAGACCATACCCTTATTTAAATAATCATAGAATCATTCTCTCATTTAAGTAAATTTCTCGCATTGTGAAGAATAAAATTATATATATATATATATATATATATATATATATATATATATATATATATATATATATATATATATATATATAGACACATACACACACTATTAAACTAATCTTATCGTTATTATGAACTTTGAAATAATTATATTTATACGAAGTTGGTATAAAAACTCATTAGAATATCTTAATTATTTTAATTTGATTTCAGAAATTAAACTTTTTTAAAATTTATTTGATGAATATTGTTATTTTTTATTGTAGTTATTTAAAACAACAAAGATTATTTTTATTTTTTAAGATAACATTAAATTTTTTTATATAATATTACTTTTAACTATTCTTATTGTAAGCTACTTTTATGTTACTTATTTCAAATTCTTAATGATTATAAAAAATAGTTTCATGTTTTTTTTTAATTTGTTAATTTAGAAATAAAATTTAGATTTAACATTATAATTTATAACTTTTAACTATTTATAAAATAGCCATTGATTTTTTCAAGTTTACTAAAAGTTTGATTTAAGTTAACTGTTTAAAATTATATTGAAATTAATTATTTAACTATTTTGCATAGAATAATAAATTATACAAAATTTGTGACTTTAAAATGATAATTGTTCACATACGACAACATATCTATAATAATAAGTTAACTATAATATGTTAGAAAGTTAAATTTATAATTTTATAAATAAATGGAAAATATAATATTTTAATATTGTAATTTAGTTAACTTATGATTAGAATTTAGTTTTTACATTAATTAACATTATTAACCAATTTATAATAATTATTTGAACAAAATAAGCAAAGTTATGGAGGTTTTAAATGCATGTAGTGCAAGTAAAAATGCTTCTTTTATAAATATACAAGTCGAATCTCCGTGCGTTGCGCGAGAATACAATCATATAGTTAAAATAATAACTTTTACCAAATTATTATTTAATATTTCTACTTTGAAACAAAATATTAGTAGTAAAGCAAACATATAGTTAACATAATAGTTTTATTAAGCATTATAGTTTTACTTTTTAAGTCATTATGATATATATATATATATATATATATATATATATATATATATATATAATTATTTGATAATTTTATAAACCTTTTAAAATTATATAAATTATATACCAAACGTATGATAATCTATATATAACAGGTAACAAAATGTATGAACAAAAATATGAACTACAACTTTTAGTAACATAAAAGTACAAAATATATATTATAACATTTGTATTATATATATATATATATATATATATATATATATATATATACATACATACATATACATACAACGAATAATAAAAAATCTAAAAATACACAATACGAATTTTAATAACATAAAAATACTAAAACATCTATTATAGCATTTATATTAACTCTTCATATTTAAATCACATATATCTTCAAATATATTAATGTTTTTAATGAGAAAAACTTTACAATCTTATAAAAAAAGGAAAATAATATGATTACTAATTGATAATCATAAGTTAAAAACTCTTGAGTTGTAACTAATAAACATACATAAATTAGAAAACTCTTGAGTTGTAGCATGAGTTTCAAATAAATGTTGTACTTGGAAATATGTATTTAAGTATTATTATTATTATTATTATTATTATTATTATTATTATTATTATTATTATTATTATTTGTCTAAATAATTGGTTGTAATGCATCATTTTAATCCCTTAAATTATTAAACATAAAGATATTTAATTATAAATTTACAACATTCATAGGTGCATATATATGTTAAACAAATCACATATAATATCTATTTTCGTCAATGTCATAAGTAATTCTTGTCGTGGTAATATGCATGAGTTACTTTCATATGAAGAACATATCATGATAAGTCAATCATAATTACATATCAAAAAAATTATAATAAATAAACATAATCAAAATAGAAAAACTAGAATCAAATAAATAAGAACATTAGTGGTTGAATATATAAATAAAAATGTTACATAAATATACATTTAAATCAAAAGAAAAAAACTAACATTCGTCTACTTTTCTCAAACAAAAAAAACTATATCCGTTTTCTGAATCTTTTTTCTTCATTTAACATCACTCAACAGTAGAAACTTGATGACAATACGTCACTAACCTGCAATCAAAATGTTTTTTCTTGAAAAAGAAGAATCAGAAATATATTCTAAGCAAAACATTGATGTTTGGAGAGTCACATTCAAGATTGAATAATATACATAAATCACATATAAAGATCAAATGAGAAGTCGGATATCAAGAAATAATAGAAAAACTTCATTTGTTTTAGTTGAAAGAAAAAATCATATTACAAGTACCATTGATACGACATAACATATTTCTTCAAATCATCATATTTGGATCATGAATGTTTTACAATATATGAAAACTATATGAAAACTTTTGAATCACAGTATATTCAACTAAATGATGACTTTTTGTAAGAAAAATGTACTAATATAACTACATATATAATAAGATAATGCAAAAAATTATTGGAAATTTATAAATATTATAAATGTTATTAATTAAGGAATATAAAAAGTTATGTAAATCTCAAATCAATATGGTTTGAGAAAACAAAATATCTCTAAATATATAATTTTGAATGGTATGGTTTGAAGAAATAAAATATCTCTAAACATATGATTTTGAATAGTCTCATTTATACTATATATATATATATATATATATATATATATATATATATATATATATATATATATATATAACACGATCAAACTATAAATAAAAAATGATACATTTATCCACAACCTTAACTTGTAAAGCTCTTTTAGGGACTCTATCACTGCAAATACGTTTTAAAAGAATTGTGCCTATTAAAAAAAATCATTTTCTTATGACATCCTTCTTACATGTAAGAGGTTATATAACATGTTTGGTGTTTAATGTTAAATCAATTACTTATAAAACATTTGAAAAGTCATTTGAGAATATGAAAAGATAAAAGAGTTTCAAATCGATGTGGTCTTTAAAAATATAGTCATTTGAAAATATGAAAAAACTAAGAAGTTTCAAATCAATATGGTGCCTAAAAAAATAATTATATTATAAAATATATAGATAAGATATTATTATAAAATTATTCCATAAAGTACACTATAGTCTAACTTCTTTTTAATATATTTTACAGCTAATTTTTTTCTCGAAAGAGCCTTAATTTTTAAGTATCTATTATTTTATTAATGAAATCGGTTGCCACAAATACACATAGAAAAATCGTGTTGAATCATCAATAAAAGTAATCACATACCTTTTGTTACCGAGAGAAGAAGTATAATTGAAATCACAAAGGTCATTATGAATTAATTCCAAAATTTCAAAATTTCTATGAGCATTTGGAAACGACTGTTTTATAATTTTTCTTAACATGCTGGTTTTTCATCACTAATTTTAAAGGCCGAAATTAATCCATCTTTTGATATTTTATTTATTCTTCTAAAATTGACATGATCTAAACCAGTTGGCACGTCAATTTTAGAAGATGTAAAAGAAGAAGATGACACCCAAAAAAAATTCAACACAAAATAAATTATCAACCACATTTAAACGAAACATATAGTTGCAATAATATACAAAACCAATAAATGTGTCAAATCGATATAAGACATACATATCGAATTCATAAACTATTTTAAAACCATCAGAATTTAAATAACCACCGCTTATAAAGCTTAGGAAAAAACAAAACATCAAACAACTTAATAGTACGTATTTCCATAAAGAAAAAAAAAACCCTTAAGACTAACAACTCAAAAACCACAAATTGGTTTACTCGTCTCATTATTTTATAGTTATTAAAAACTTAACATGAAATTAGTGTTGAGTGAATTAACCCATAACGTGAAAGATTTTATTATATTGTTCCATAACAGTGTAATGTCCCAAAAAATTCAGAGTAAGATTTTCATTTTTAAAACAATAAGCCATAGAAATAAGTTTTTCCAAAACCAATCAAAGTGATTACATCATGTAAACATCAAAGTAAAAATCATAAGTAGTTAATGCATAAACTATGCTTGATGCAGTGTAGTCACGTCGAACCCTTCCCTTTAGAACGGAAAGTACATGAAACCATAAACACGAAACCGTAAGCACAAAGCTTAGTGAGTTTCCCCAAGATACCACATACAACATATACATATATAAATATAACAACACGTAGCTGTGACGGGTCCATATCAACCCCAAGTCCATAATGAATCCATGTAACAACACGTAGCTGTGTCGGATCCGTATCAACCCCCAAGTCTGTTTCAACCCCGAGTCCATAATGACTTTGAGCCCCGATTGGCTCCATGCATATAACATAAAATCATACCAGTAATAGTCACGTAGATACATACAACCTACATATACAAATCAGTGGGCTGATAGTGATGCCGACTAAAACCCCAGCTCAAATTCGTGCCAATCACAACTAACAACTCTCACTACTAAAATATGGGTGATAAACACCTCCTAACAATCCACACAAGGTATATCTTAAGTCTACTATTAAAAATAGAGATTTGACCAAAAGTCAACCCATACCAAAAATCAATAGTCAAAGTTAACGACCAATGTTGACTTTAGTCAACCACCACATCATGTGTGACAACCGGCAACCTTCTGGTCAAGGAAAAGTTAAGTCAATATCAACAAGTCAATCTGGTAAACTCAACTAGTGTTTATATGCTAGGGATTTCTTTATGTTTACTAATGTACAACTATAAATTCTAATGCAAAGTAACAATCGAAAGTTTCCAATGTTCAAAATTTAAAACCCTAATCTGATTTAGGGAAGTAACAGCTCTATAAATTATTATTAAGTGCCCTTAGGGGTGTATAACACTCAAAATGCGATGTAACTAAGTCTACGGTCTTTGAACTACGAAGAAAAACATTAATAAAGGCTCCCAATAAAGTCTCTCTCAATCTCTCCCACTGTATCTCTCCTTCTCCCAAATCTCTCCAAGTATGTGAAATCTCTCCAAGTATGCGAAATCTCTCCCAAATCTCTCCAAGTATGTGAAATCTCTCCCAAAATCTCTCTAAGTATGCGAAATCTCTCACAAATCTCTCTAAGTATGTGAAATCTCTCCCAAATCTCCCCAAGTATGTGAAATCTCTCCAAAATCTCTCCAAGTATGTGAAATCTCTACTAAATCTCTCTAAGTATGTGAAATCTCTCCCAAATCTCTCCAAGTATGTGAAATCTCTTCCAAATCTCTCTATGTACCTTCCTCAGTCGAAAACAGCCCAAAACCGAAGGAGAAAACCCAAAAAGACCCTCTTGGTCCGGAACCCTCTTGGTCCGGAACCCTCTTGGTCCTGAACCTCTTGGCCGGAACCCTCTTAGTCCGGAATGCCTCCTAAGGAACCAAGAGGACTCGCAATCTCGGAACTCCCCTAGCTTCGGAACCTCGCTCCGGAAGACATTGCCTCGCCTCGCACCGCTTCAGAATTGGTGAGCCGACTTCGCGCCTCCGGTCCGGACCTCTGGACTGTGCATGCGACTTCGGAAATCCGAAAAAATGCTCCGGAAATGTGAACCTGACTCCCGAACCTTGAAGAGTGACTCCAAAACTTCCTTCAGCCCTTCGGACCCTCGCAGGAGCAGGGCTACACTCCAGATTTTTGTCATGTTCGGACTTTTTCTTCAGTTTTGGACGTTTTGACTTCGGAAATTCCTCCAAACTCATATTTTTCATATTCTAAACCCATTAAGCCCCTACTTTATGCCAAAATTAATTATTTTAAACATATTTATATAAATAATACCCAAGATTTTTAAAGAGATTTTAAGAAGATAAAGGGGTTTGACTTTATGATGTGATGTAAATCCCACTTTTTCCATGCAAATCTCAGTAAAACACACATTACCCATAGAAAATAAAGTTTATCCACCAACCCTCCATGCAAATGTCAAGTCACCCCTTATCCTCCCCATTTAGATACGTGAACTTGCCTCCCCAAGTTCCATTTCTCATTTCCACTTCCAGAAAATTCCTTAGAGTGCTCTCCACTTATTTAAGCTTCAAGTCTCATCTCCTTCAAAGAAAATTTCCAGATTTCTTTTTTGTAAGTATTTTATCCTCTTTGAATAATAATTCTCCACATTATTCCTAAGATTTCATTATATTTACACATAAATATTTTCCTAGAATATTCTAAAGTTCAAAGGATCTTCCAAGTCTTGGAGCTTGAAAACTACTTCACATCTCTCCAAATCACCCAGCAAGCTAACCAATGTGAGCTTCATACCCCACATGTTTCAAAGTTTTTATTGTTTTTGGTTTTTGGGGGAGAATACAAGTCAAATCTTGTCTAAATCCTTGGATAATTGCATGTATTTGTATGTTGTGTGTGTGTGTGTTGAAATATCATTATTTTATTATAACTTTTCACGAACGTGAGTTTTCTCAAATCTCATGAAAATCAGAAAACTATTTAAAATCACCACCAAAAGAATACTTTGTGTACAAGAAGAGTCTCTCAAGGTTTTTGGATGTGTCCAACATACCCTCCTTTATTTCATGTCTCCATATATAGAAATAAAAAGTTGCTGAAATAGACCTTATAAGTTGACACTATTGCTAGAATCTTCAAAGTTGGAACTTTATGCTCTATTAATGACTTTTTGCAAACTATTAGGGGGTATTTTATAACTATTTGATATAAATAATTTCGTCAAGAAAATGTACAATTAGAGCCTTTATGACAAGTGTCATAAAGCTGCTGTCCTAAACTCACACAAGTCAAAGTTGTATACAAATCATAACTTGGCATTTTCCGACAAATTGAGTCGCACTTAGTATTTTATAAAGGAAAAGGGTTGTTTTCCGGCTTCGATAATATTGGGTCATTTTGATAAATATTCAAATTGGATTGATACCAACAAACGAAATGAACGAAACGAAATATCTAGTTACGACTACAACTATTATCATTTATTTATTAAATAATGGTTTTCACGATTTGCTCAAAGATCGGTTAGTATTCTAGTCAGACAAATCTTCACAGTACACATATTAATACAATATTGTACGCTTTAAATCCTGTAAAAGTTATAACTAGAATCTCCTGGAGGTAGAGCAGGAATTTGTGTATAGATCTATATGGGGTTGACACCCCGCACCTTCGTTGTTCGCTACAGCTAGACCGACCAGTTTAGGGTAACAAATGTCGTAAACAAAACCGACGCCTGAAGAACGTCATAATAGGCACTCCGTCACATTAGTATGGTTATAACGACTCACTAGAATATATCAGAAACGTATTTATACAGATTTCACATTTGGTTTACAATCAACTTCGTTTTGTTCTCCTCAATGAGACCTTTTCCACACAAGTGTTATGTTTTTATAAAAGCTACTATTTTTGTACATCAGAAAATATAGGATTTTATAGGGGAAACGATTTATTATGATTTCAAAAATAGTGAACTAAGGCACACATGCAACTATACTCGATTTGAAACAAGACTTACAACTATTTTGATAAGAAAATATTGGATTTTTCTCGATTTCTAAACTATCATCGAATTTTTATACGAAAATGCTTATGAACTCACCAACATATTTTATGTTGACGCTTTTCAAACGACTTGTATTCTTAGGAAATCAATAAGTAGGTTACGGATCGCAGATTTAGGATTATTTTGCTGTATTTTGGAATTTTCTTACTGATGTTTCTTTTGTGTAAACTTGAGAACATAAACATGATGTAAAACAATGTAAGCTTGCTATATTAATGTATGATGTTTGGATTTGCTATGTTTCAATTATATACAATTGTTATGATACTGCACAATGATGTCACCTGCCTCCGGACGTTTCCGCCTTTCTGGTTCGGGGGTGCGACATCGTGGCCTTCCTTCGCCACGTCATGGCCCTTATACGACCAAATAGACAGGAAATTCCCAGTCGCCACGTCGTGGCAACATGTGACCATGCTATGGGAGCTGAGTATCCAACAACTTAATGGACTAAGCTATTTTTTATTCCAAAAGCTCCAAAGCGCAGATCTGGTTCATTCTGTGGTCTAGATAGATAAAGTTTCAAACTTTATCGATTAAGACACCCAAAGAGATTAAGATCTGCAACCTTAGGTCTAGATAAAGCAAAATACCACAATGTCTTAATCTTATTCTGAAAAAGTCCTTAGCCCAACGACTCCAGAAAGGTTAATAATATCAGATCTATCATAAAGGTGGAAGCTTTATAGACATGTATATCCAAAACACATTTAGAATCCTTTTTTGGTCAAATGAGCTAAAAATAACCCAAAACTCATGCAAAAGATAAGAACTCCAACCAAAGTCTAGATCCACAAAATAAGATGCTCATGGGACTCAGGAGAGTCATAAAGTTGCCAACTTTATGAATTCCAACCTTCCAAACTTGCTCAAACGTGAAGAACTTGGGATAATATTCTAGATCTAGCCACTTTAAGCCATAAAGATTGAGCCTTTTACACTTACAAGGATCTAAAAACTATAAGAGAAGTTGATGATGTTGGTTACTTGCAAGTTCCACCAATAGATCACCGTCTTCTCTTTCTTCTCTAAGCCAACAATGCTCCAAAAACGTCACAAATCACCAAGGGAATGAGAACTAGGGTTTCTCTGAGGTATAACAGTGCTGGAGGCTAGAAATGAACCCTAGAAATGACTTAGAGGGGTTTAAATATGAAGGAAATCCTAAAAGAATCATGAGCTTGGACCAGAACAGCTGGCACGTTGTGGCAACCCTTGGCTACACCGTGGCGATCCAAATAAACATGCGGTCCATCAACCTATTGCCACGTTGTGGCATCCACGTATCACATCATGGCACAAGGTATCTTCTAAAATTTCATCTTTGGTCCTTGATAAAAGTAAGTTTAACCAATCTGGAACACATGTGTTACAAATAGGCCTTGAATCTACTATTTTATAGTTATTAAAATTGTAACCAAACACTTCTTGCTAGAATCATCCTCAACGATGTACTTAGACTCGAGGGTATTCCATAATTTCTTTGTTAGGGTTGATAAGAAAGTATTTGTTACTAAAATTGATATGAATCCTAGATCAACTTGAAGGTTCGTGTGATCGTTTTCCGAATATGATATTTCAACTCTTTGTCTGGGTTACACAAAATCCTGATTATGAGGATAGTCTTTTAAGAAACGGTTTTGTATCAATGTATTGATGTGAGACTATGAACTAGGGTTTTATAGCTTTTTGAAATCTTAAGATTATCAAAGATAACATCAATCAATATTAAATATTCATCTTATCCTATAAATAAGGGATGTTGGTTTCAAAGTAATTATTAGGAAATATTGTTTGAATATAACATTTTTTATAACAATTTCTTTAACAAAATTAATTTGCAGTTTGGGGCCCTGCCCCACATCTTGTGAGGGCAACCCCCTCGACCCCGTCATTTGGCCGAACTAAGATCAAACTTGGTTTATATAAGCATACATTCTGCACCTTCTAACTTGTCTAAAATCCAGACTTGAGGAAGTGACACTAAAATCACCGACAAACATTAATGATGATGCCACCGCCGCAACTACTTTCGGTGTCTAAACGACCCGAAATTATCATGGTCGATCAAAAACAGACCAACGAGCAAAATTCATAACTTTGACATTGACCTACAATGTTTTCGGCTATTCATAGTTGTTAAGGGGGCGAAAATGGCGTTTTTTTTTCTTTTTTTTTGAGTATTATTTAGCATTATTTGAGTTTTTTGTTGCTTCTGATTTCAATAGCTTTTTGTTAGGATATACTTTCCTAATTTATTTCGAATTATAGATTTTTTTTTCTTGGCTGTTATATGTACTCGTTTTGTTTTCCTAGAAAGATCATCTTTGACGTTATTAAAACCGAACCCCAATTGGGATTCTTTGGTCATTCTTGTGTTTGTGGCTATTTAAGTGTGTCGATCTTGCATCATATTATAATTCATGAAAATTATTATTTTGATTCTTATTATATATAAATGGAGACGATAAATTGGCTTAATTATGCTTAATAATTTTCTAAATTTAATTTTCCAATAAATTGGCTTAATTATGCTTAATAATGTTCTAAATTTAATTTTCCATTGTCTTTTCGCATACTAATCGAGTGTGTTCGAAATATAGAGTGAATCAAATACCAATAATTCAATACTGATAACAACTTTAAAGATTGATAACGATATATCAATAACTTTAAAAAAAATCTTTATTCCATGGCCCACCCTACACAATATACCAAAACTACTTCAATCACCATGTTTTTTTTTCCACAAGAAAGTGGATCAAGTGTTCCCATTTTTGTCAAAAACACATTGGCATCAAGTAAAACATCTTTACAAATTTGTACTAAGATTGCCACTGCTATTCCATCCTTCTTGAACTTGAACCGAATACTGCATATTCCAAAGAACATCTTCAATCGATGGACGCACATTCACATCTTCATTAAGACAATTTATTGCTATTTGAACAGCTGTTTTCATGGACTCATAAGCAAAAGTTCCTCTTATCGATGAATCCGCTGCCTCTTTAAGTTTTGTTGGAGACTCCATTAACCCAATCTCTAGCTAAAAAGTCAAAAAAAAAAAAAAAAAATGGAATCAAGTAAGGAATGAAATAGTTTATTCCATAGCAATATAAAAACCTGTTTGCTTATTCCATTCCATCCAATCAAACAAACACTAGAGTGGGAATAAGATTACCTCGTTCTTGAGCTCGGTTATCTCATCTTCTGAGTCGACCGGTTTTCCTGTAATGAGTTGGAGGATGATGACTCCAAATTGATATATGTCATCTTTTTCTAGATTCATAGGCCTAAAAAATAAAGAAACGATTACTAAATCGATAAAAACCGAAATGTTTTTAAAAATAATAATAATAATAAACGAAAAAGCGGATGTTGTACCTTTGAGAAACTTGGGAAGAAGTATCATGGGCATGTAAAGGGCTTTCGGAACCAACCTTTGATGATAATGAAATATTGTAACTACTGATTTTAGCAGTTAAATTATCATCCAACAACACACTTTGAATACTCAAATCATTCCCAAAAATCCCATGTTGAGTTCCCGTATGCAAGAATTGAATTCCTCTTGCAATTCCCATTGTGATTCCCATTCTATGTGGCCATTTCAAGATTTCTTTCTTTCTCCAATCTTTCAAAGTAATCGAAACAATATGAGTTATGATTTATTCTATAATATATGTTAGTATTACATTATATTATATTATATTATATACCTGTAAGATGATCTCTCAAAGATCCGTTTGAAACATTTTCAAGAACAACAAACACGGTACTACCCGAATTAGGATGATCAACATATGACACGATGCAATGACCAAGAACACTCACGAGATGTCGATGTCTAAGCTTAGAAATCACTTCCATATGTTGTTGCAAGTTTTGAGTCGAATGTTTTTGTTTTAACTTTAAACATTTGATCAACACTATTGTTCCATCCCTTAGCCACCCTTTATAAAGCTACCATAAAAATAAATTATAAATAAGTTTTAGAAAAATAAAACGAATCGGATCAAAAGAACACGAGAATTAAGTAGTTTACTTGTGCTTGAGATCCTTCTCCCATTAAATTTGAAGAATCAAAGTTGTTTGTTGCATCTTCGATTTCTTCTAGTGTAAATATGGTGTATGGTGGTAGTCCTAGTGCCGCTGTCCTCATCGTTTGGGGTCTACGCCCTGTAGAATACATACATATACAGATACAGATATGTTATACAGATAAAGTGTTGTCTTAATAAATGATGATTAAAAACTATGACGACACATTTGGGTTTAAATGAAAGTAAAAGAATAAATTTAAATTACTAAAAGGGAAAAAGCTTCTCTATTTGTTTTTAGGACTTGATTCTAAAGACGATTATAACCTTTTTCTCATAATTGAAGATTCTTGGAAAAAACCTTTACTCATAATATTATGCCACAATCCCACACATACTATTTTAGCCTTTGTGCCCATTAAAACAAAAGGTAACTAACACCTAAGTCATCTTTTGTTATGTCCACATAATTCATATAAAGATAAAATGTAAAACTTTTGATTAAAAAAAAAGTTATAAAACAAGTACAAAGTATAACACGCAAAACAAGGAGAGAGTTTTACCATCTTTTGGCACTGAAGAAGGAGCACGAACAGCATTCTTGTCGAGAGCGAAACTATCAGATCGCAATTGTTTTGCCCTTTTAGCAACTCGTCTTCTATAAATACCCAAAATCAACAACCCAATCAATCCCAAAATTCCCACAATACCCCCAATGATACCAAGAACAACCCCAAGCTTCAAAGTAGTCTCCTCTTTCTTATTTTCACCATTTCTCTTTGGAGGCAAAACAGCTATCGCTTCTTTTTGACAGAATTTTTTGGGATGTTGATACTTTGAAGTTGAATTCGTTAAACAATTCCAGGTGCTAATAACTGTTCGATTCGTTGATCCAATACAAGATGGTAATTTCCCAATCAAAAGATTATTAGAAAGATCTACAAACCCTAGATTTTTGGTGCATGTTAAGTTCGCAGGCAATGCTCCACTGAATTGATTGTTGCCTAAATTGAGATACTGAATCGAAGAGAGTGAAAACAAAGAGGAAGGAATGGGACCCACAACTTTATTTGAGGAAATATCAAGTCTTTCAAGATGAACAAATTTTACAAAATCCGAAGGGATTTCGATCCTGATTGAATTGTTTCTCAATGTGATCGACACAAGATTGTAACTCAAAGAAGGGTATTTTGGACCTAAACGATTATTACCCAAATCAATAACTTCAAGATTCTGCAACCCCTTTAGATCTGGTACACTCCCATTAAACAAATTATTTGACAAATTAACAACAGTGAGATTTTTAATTGTCGAAATGGTAGATGGGATCTCACCATTAATGAAGTTGGAACTAAAGTTCATAACTTCAAGACTCCAAAATCTATCAACCTTAGGGGGTAGGGTACCCCACAAACCTAGGGATACAAGTGTCAATTTCTTTAAAGTTGAAAGCTTTGTAAGGTCAGTAAAGAAAGAATCGATCGAAAAACTGGGAGAAAGTGGTTTTGTTTTGTTTCCAACGATGGTTAATTCAGTGATGCGATTACCTGAACAAACAATCATTAGACTGGGATTTGAAGGCAGAAAGCAGAAATTTGTCCAGTTTCCCCATTCTTGAAGAACTTGTGGGTACTCGAGTTTTTGTTGGACTTGAAAAAGGATTCTTGAATCTCCTGTATTCAGTTGTGAAAACAAAGACGGAAGCGAAATGAGAGAAAAGAAAGCTAGAAACACTAAATTACTTGAAACCCTGATGGAGTTTTCCTTCATTTTTGGTCGATCAAAGCTTAAAAGTTGAACTCCATGGATCTTGTTTTGAGCTTTGTGCAATGAACGAAGCAGTGGAATCAGTGTCAACTGAAAAGCCAAAAAATTAAACTCTTTTGAGGAATTTATTGTTTCTGGATATGGTTTACAGCTAAAATGAATGGTTTTTTTTTTTTTTTTTCTTTTTTCTTTTTTGCAAAGATTTAAACTTTTTGCATGTAACTATGGTGAGGAAATCGATTGGCGAATAGAAGGAAAATGATTGAAAAGCAAGAGCTTTTGGAAGAATGATGATATGAGAGAGAGAGAGAGAGAGAGAGAGAGAGAGGGGGTTTTGTACGTGTTGGAGATTCTATAGCCAACATGGCTTGTTCCAAAGTCTATCTGTCAATTGATGTATTATAATTTTTAAAGACAAAAAGGAATATATTTAGTCGGTCCAGAAAAAAAGAAATTGAATAAAGTGAATTACATATGTTTATAAAATATCATATTTGTTTTGGTATGGTTTCAATTAATGCGTGTAATGATATAAAACGACACTGATGTAATATATTCATGTGAATATAAGTTAATTTGAATTCTATTTATTATTATTATGTCAAAATTTAAAAGTGTATTAAGCTTTTCTCAAATTATAATTCTATTTATTAAAGTGATATATTTAATTGACTATTTATAAATTATTAATTAGTTTTAATTTGATGAAATAAATTCTATTTTAATAATACTTAAGTTTTGTAATTTTTGTTGGTTTTGTCCCTACAATGATTTTAGATGTGTTTATACCTAATATGTAGGAGAAATTGTTCATTTTTTTGCCCTTCAAGCACGTTTAACCTTCTACAACATGTCACATTAGCTTATAGCAGGTCACCACCGCCACCACAATCTACCCTCTTGCCGCCACCGAAAGCAACCACCATCCCTAGGTCGGTTACCTACTTGCGCCACAGTCCTTCATCGTCGGATCACAACAAACCAACACCATTTTCGAATCTACACAAATTGTTTGAACCGCCTTACTTCCGCCACCAAACAACATGTATTTTGACCATCGCGAGTACCTAAGACACCCTCCCTCCACATGAAAAATGAAACCCCCCAATTTCTCCCTTCGTCGGAAAACGAAACTCCCTTTTGATTTCACCACAACCCCTACCACCACCAGAAGAAACCACCACAACCCCCTCATCTCTCCCTTACGACAAACACAAAAGAGGCTTTGACAACAACACCACCACCACCATTTGAAGATCAAAACAAACAACAAAGGCACCGACTAAAAAGGGTATTGGCAGCAGGAGTGGCTAGGGTTTAAGACGAAGATGTTGGCAGCAGCAGCTAGAGGCGGCAACGACTATGGGTCACGATAACAGTTGGAGGTGTGGTTTTCGGGTTTCCGACGGATGGATGAGGGTAGCATAGGTAGCTCCAGTGGTCGAAAGACAATCATGGTTGGTGGGGTTTGATGACGGAGCGAAGGCGGATCCGTCGATGTGTGCAGATCCGAAAATGGGTTTTCAGTTTTCCAACAGCGGAGGACAGTGATGATACCACTAGTTTCTTGAAAATGAGAGAGAGAGAGAGAGAGAGAGAGGGGGGGGGGGGAAGAAAGAGAAAGAAGGAGTAAGGAGGTAGAAGGTAACCAACTAAGGGGTGGTGACCTGTTGTAAAAGGTCAAATATGTATGAAGGAAAAAAATGAACAAGTTCTCTCAAATATTAGACATTAACGCACCTAAATCGATGCAGAGACAAAATGATTGAGAGTTATCCAAAAAATAATCAATGTTTTTGTTAATATATCATTTCATAGGGATTTGGTAATGATAGATGAATAAAATAATTTTGTAATCTTAAATGCATAAAACATGTGTAATCAAATATGAATATTATCGTAATTCTAAACTAATAAAACACAATTTAAAGATAATATTCATATCAATACATTATAAACATGAACTTATAAAATACATTGCATAAATAATTAGAGTATGCATATCTATTTATAAATGGAATACCATAAAATAGTTACAATTTAATCATAAATCAATAACATATAATCACACATAATTACAACCAACCATGAACATGATATAATTTCCTAGTTTTCAACTATTGCTCCACCTCATAGCTTTCTATGTAATCATCAATGAATAACACATATATTAATCAATGACTACAACTTATGTGTGAATTCATCACCCTTTATCCTCTCGAGTAAGCTCTAATGCATATAATCATTGATGAATACAACTAAATACCTTTAGTATTCCGGTCTTCTTTCCCAACGAGATAAGGACACTGATGATTATAACCAAGGTCATACATTGAACGTCAAAAGTTCTCTCGTCATCGATGAGTCCAAAAATGTTAACTTCATGTAGGATATGCATGACCATAGTCAAAAGCTCTTATTCTTCTTTTGAAGTTGAATTGCAGAAGATTATATGTTGATGTTTAATGGACATCTTAAGCATGAATACAAAGCAGTAATGGTTTTCATTATTTCAAAGAATCGCGACCTAATAAGAAAAAAAAATAGTAGTATAAAAAATTATAAGTCTTCACAAACAAAAAAAAATCATAAACCATATGTTCATGTATAAATATAAGGAAAAAATAGATTAATTTGCAAAAAATAATCTATTCTTCAACAATATAATGTTCTATTCATGAAATTATAAAATAAAAGTCGGATTCATAAGTTTTGTTGCTAAAATTTACGTAAATTTGTTTTCTAATCATATTTCCAATTAAGGAGGAGTAACTTTCTTGTTTGACTTTCTGCGAGAACGATGGTGTTCTTGAATTAATCCATATAAGTTTTGATTTTTTGATTTCTGACATAAGAACAAAGGTTATGCAAAACTTTTTAATATGATAGTTTTTTATGAATATTGTTCTGATCACAATACCCATTGTACCTTTAAAGCTTAACGACATTTACAAGTTTTGGAGCCATGACGAGACAATGATAAAATTTTTAGAATCTTGAAATTTAGTATATAACCGTTTAAAGGTAATTTATAATTTTATTTTGTTAGAACGCAATAACCCAAATCGGGAAGCATTAACTATCTACCCAAACTACAAGATCAGCAATCAATTCTTTATTCCATCAAAGTTAATGTCATGAATTATTTTACTTTTTTAATTTATTATATATTCTTCATAGACAACTTTTTGTTACCTACTTCATGCCTACAATAAATTAATCATCTAGATAAAAATAAAATAAAAAGTTCAAAAAAAATCATCAACATTAATACGAGAGAGAGAGAGAGAGAGAGAGAGAGAGAGAGAGAGAGAGAGAGAGAGAGAGAGAGAGAGAGAGAGAGAGAGAGAGAATATATACCGAAATTGACATTTTTTTGACCTTGTCGTTGTAGTGGAGTGATGTTTTTGCATTACGGATGGCAATTATGAAATTAGATGGAATCGTTTTGTGCCTATGAAAGTAAATATTTTTACTTGGCGGCAATATTTTAAAAACAAATTTTTAGTTGAACTAGTATGATGATTGGTTTTATATTTAACCAATTTAACCGGTTCGGCATCCGGGTATAATCTTCATTTTTTTTTCTATTTTCCTACACATACATACATATATAAATCAAGAATTTACGTCCACAAGTTCATACATTAAAAATACACATAAAAACAAGTTTTAGATCAATCCACATGCATTAAAATAACACATAACCATAAGTTTTACATCAACCCACATTAATCAAAAAACAAACAAAAAAAAAGTATAATACCGAAACAAAATATAATTCACATATATAAAAAAAATAAAAAATAATACCAAAACAAAATATAGTTTTAAATGAATAAAACGCATAAAAAAACTTCATAATATTTACCATATTTTTTATTTAGAAATCTAAATAAATGTGAAAAGACCATCAATGTTTATATTGCAAAATGGTTATTTTTCATGTGTTTTTATTCAATTTAACTGGTTTAACCAGTTTAGTTCAACCAGTTCAGTTTAACCGGCTCAACCAGGTTTTTGTAAAAACCGGTTGGTTCGTTCCGGTTCAGAATAGACATAAAACTAGTGATAGTTGAACCATTTTTTTTCACTGTTTCCGGTTCAATCGGTTTGACCTACCTGTTGAAACCGGTTTTTAAGTCTAAGCCTAAAAGGTTTGGATATTCATTCTTTTCTTTGTCTTTTACGTTTAAAATGGTGGAAACAAATGATCATGTCTTCCTTTTGTGAGAAGATGCTTTTACATGGGCGGATTTTGTCTTACCGTGTATGACTCTACACGAGGGTTATTTGTATGGTTGGAAACACCTCTTTTTTTTCTAAAAAGAATGCGCTTTGGAATCAATTATTCAGAGGATTCCATGGGTGATTTGGAAGTTCCGTAATGGTGTTATTTTTGGGGAGCCGCTCTCGACAATTTTTATTATTATTATTATTATTATTATTATTATTATTTTATAATTTTGATTGTATTGTTGATTTCTTGTTTAATAGGTTTGCGTTTATAAACAATAAAAAAAAATGTTAGTTGAGTTGATTGGTTTAAAATCTAATTCTAGTTATTACTTTGTAATTTCTAACTTCTTGTTAGTTTCGATTATAAAAAAATTCAATTGTTTAGAAAAAAACGGTACTCTACCCCGCATAGTCTAAGTTATAAGGCTACACAGAGTGTAGTAAGAAGTTGATGCGGGAACCGAACTTGTACCTCGGAACACAACATCGAGGACGCGGGATACCAAGTGCAGGAACCGGATGGAGGGAAAAGACATCGTGTTCTCTCTCCATATTTCATTAACCGATTTTTTTTCTTTTTTTTCAAACAGTCTGATTTCAATATATATATATATATATATATATATATATATATATATATATATATATATATATATATTGTTGTAAATTATTGTGAATGACACCAATAATTGGTGAATTGGTGAAAGCTATCATATCATACTATTTACATGACATATGATAGGTAACTTTTGTAGTATAAATAACATGCTCTTGCAAATATATGACGATACAATTTCACAAGATATAAAATATCACATATTTTTTCTAAATCTTCTTCTCCATCAAATTTCTTTATATATGTTGTTAGTTTAGTTTGTTTTAAATTATCTTAATCACGTTGAATTTTATAACACATTATCAGCACGAAAGCTCAAAACAATGTTATTTAGAAGTGGAAATCACATCTATCTTAATCAAGGTATGTATTACTTAGTAAACACATTATTAAATATAAAAACCTTCATCAGATTAAAACAATAATAATACTAATGAATTAATAAAACTTATATATTATGGACTACTAACAATTTTATTTCTTATACAAAAATTTCTTTATGTATTCTAATTTTTATGCATACTAACATTTACATTATGCAACTAACTTTTATTTATGCATACCAACATTTACACTATGCAACTAACTTTTTTTATGCATACTAACATTTAAATTATGCAACTAATTTTTATTTATATATACTAACGTTTATTTATACATGTCCATGTTTATTCATATTTTAGATACTATACATAATTTTATTTAAACATTTACCAATATTTATTTATGTTTCTAATTAATACAATTATACCAAGTAAAGTTATATATTAGTTATAAATCTTATTAAATGATTTATAAATATACACAACGTGTGTGTATATATATATATATATATATATATATATATATATATATATATATATATATATATATATATATGCAACGGTTATAAACAACAAAAACAACGACTATATTTTTTTACCATAAATAAACATCTTTACCCTGCTTATTTTACCCATAACAAATATTTCTCTCATCTATCAAACAAATCGATTTCCATAAATCAAGCTTCAAGATGATTCATCCTTTTGTGATAATCATGACTATAATAGTCATGTTACTTTTCATCTCAATCCTTAACATCGAAGATAATATGGAATTTTATCTGCTTGATAATCATGACTATAATAGTCATGTTACTTGTCATCCAAATCTTTAACATCGAAGATAATATGGAATTTTATCTGCTTTTAGGCTTGTATGAAATGTTAGCTTTACCGCTTCTTCTTTGGGTAATATTTATTGAAATAAATGGATTATAATTATAATTTTTGATTTTGTTTAAGATTTATAGTTACATTATGTCCAACATTGCAAAGCTCGAGTTTGCAGCACTTGAAGTTAGTAGGAAAAACTATGTGCCATGGATGATAGATGTAAAAATGCATCTTGAGTCCATGGGAATCTCAAATGCTATACATGAATTTACTAATTGCTTGGCACAAGACAAAGGAAAACTTGTTGTCCATGGGAATCTCAAATGCTATACATGAATTTACTAATTGCTTGGCACAAGACAAAGCAAAAGCACAAGTTTTCCTTTGTAAGCATATTTATGAAATGTTAAGAATTGAATATCTTAATGTTACTGATCCAATTATTCTCTAGAATCTTTTGAAAGAAATATTTGATCATCAAAAGGAAGTTATACTTCCAAATGCTAGAGATGAATGGAGAAAATTGAGGTTTCAAGACTTCAAGAAAGTGAATAAATACAACTCAGCTTTGTTTAGAATATGTTCACAACTAAAGTATTGTGGACAAGAAGTTATTGATGAAGATATGTTGGAGAAAACTTACTCCACATTTCATGCAACAAACATTACCTTGATGCAACAATATCGGATGCAAAAGTTCACATGATATTCTGAACTAAATGCATGCTTGCTTGTTGCAGAGAAAAATAACGAGCTATTGATGAAAAACCATGAATCTCGTCCAACAAGATCAGTAGCACTTCCTGAAGAAATTGCTACAAATACTGATGGTCATCGAAACAATACACATGGACGAAGGCGTGGTCGTGGCCGAGGATGAGGTCGTGGCTATTTTAATCGAAACCAAATCCATAATCATAACCATAATTTTAGTCGTGGACAAGGTAATAATCCTGGTCGTGGCCAAAAAAGGAATAATTACCAATCTTCACAAAGAAACAATGTCCATACACAAGATAAGGCCAAAGTGGCAAGGCATGATACTGGTACATCACAAAAATCTGATGGATGATGTTATAGATGTGGTAGCACAGGCCATTGGTCAAGGACTTGTCACACACCTGTACATCTTTATCAACTTTATCAAGAGTCCATTAAAGGAAAAGGAAAAGAAGAAAACCTCGTTGATAATTTTGAATTCACCCCGCTAACTTTTGATGATTTCTGCAACGACATGGAAGACGTAAACTAAAAATTTCTATTATTGTTCTAATAAACTTGTTTTCCTTTATTTGTTTCTCATGTAATGTATATCCTACAATAAATGAACTTTCTTTATAATAATTATTATGATTTTGTTTATTCGCTTATTATTTCTTTCATATGTGAAGTTTAATATGAGTCCAACTGGAGCACAACATCAGGAAACGGTTGGAGATCTTTGTATAGCAGATAGTGGTAGTACGTATACTATTCTGAAATCAAAGAAATATTTTTCAAAATTAGTACCAACAAAAACAATCATACATACAATATTAGGTCCTACAAACTTGATAGAGGGAACTGGGAAAGTCTATTTTATATTACCAAATGGTACAAGATTTTGTATAGAAAATGTCTTATTTTCTCCAAAGTCTAATAAAAACTTACTAAGTTTCAATGACACATATTTCAAAGGATATGATACAAAAACTGTGACGATTGAAAATAAGAAATATATGTATATTATAGACAAAAACCATGTGCTTGAAAAACTACCAACACTTGATTCTGGTATGCATTATACATATATACATATGATTAAATCAAATATGATAATTGAAGGAAATCATTGTGATCATGGTACATTCAGTTTATGGCATGATAGGTTGGGCCACCTAGGATTAACAATGATGCGAAGGATAATTGAAAATACGAATGGGTATCCATTGAAGGACCAAAAGTTTCCTCAATCCAACAACATAAAACCATGTGCATCCATTTTCCTTGGAAAGTTAATTATAAAACATTCTCCAATGAAAGTTGAAAGGGAGTCACCAAGATTTCTAGAAAGAATTCAAGGTGATATATGTGGACCGATTCTGTAACGCCCCGATTCTCAGGTATGGATTTAAATAAAGAATTTTTTAGTTTTAAGTCCTACTCGACGAGTTAAGGCTACTTTACTCGTCGAGTAGCAGCAAGATGGGATCGTGGATTTAGTGATCTACTCGCCGAGTCCACAAAGGGACTCGACAAGTAGGGGCTGGCAGATGAAACCCTAAATTCCGAGCATTTCACCCTATTTAAAGGATCATTAGCCACCCCCTAGCCTCCTCTTCACTGCCTCTTGTCCCTCTAAAGTCCAAATCGCATGTGAGCTCATCTTGTGCATTTTAAACTTGAAGGAGGAATTCTTTAAGAGAAAAGAGCTTGGAGACCAAGTATTCAAAAACAAGGATCTTGAAGGACCTAAGATCCACTGTGGTTAGCAGCTTCTGGAAGGTATAAATCGTTACCCTAACCTCATTCACTCTTTTGGGCAACTTTTAGGGTTTTCATAGTGTGTTTGGAAGCTACTCTTCTTTGCAACCTCATATCTGAAGTTGTAACTTCATAACTGAGCTCCTTTAAGATTCTTAGTACATAAAGTTTCCAACTTGTGCAAGAATGAGACTCTCCCAAGGTGTAAAACTCCATTATAAGCATAGATTGGTCATTTAGAGCCTTTAGAACCTTGCATGTACGTAAAGTTTGCAACTTTACGTGATAAACATGCCTTAGAGGCTTGGATCTACAATCTGGAGCCTTGCCATGGCTTAAAAAGCGTCTGCATGGATGGAGGTCTGCGAGGACTCGGCGAGTTGGATGAACAATTCGGCGAGACCGATGAATTTGTTCTTGGACTCGGCGAGTTGATGAACAACTCGACGAGTCCGTTAAAGTTTGCCTTGAACTCGACGAGTTGTTAGAAAACTCGGCGAGTCGACTAAAGTTCCCCGTCTCTTGGATACGTATGAGCTTAGCGAGTTAAAGGAGGACTCGACGAGCCAATCAAGGATCTCACGACTTCTCGAGTTCAGAAGGGACTCGACGATTTGGTGACCTGCACTCGATGAGTCGAATCAACATGGAATGTTGACTTTGACTGTGGGTGTTGAATTTGAGCAAGAGTTGACCAGATGACTTCTAAGGGTATTCTGATAATTTAGGAATTTATAAAAAAGATTTGTATGGCAATTATAGGTAGTGAAGTTCGTGTTGGTGATCCGGGAGTTGAAGCTTTCTAGTTTTCTGATGTCAGTTGCATGGTGAGTTATTCTCACTATACTAAAGGGTTTAAGGCACCAAGGCCGGCCCATTGGATTTGATATCCTAGTAGTTATTGATATGTTGAGTTGAGTCAGTAATGTATTCCAGTTGATATGCTAGTCGAGTAGACCTGTAGGACTGCCTGTGATACTGATTGATTACCTGAATGTGCATTTATGTGTTACATGTCGACATGTTATGTAGGGTAGGTTGAGGTTGTACTGCTCCGTGCGGTAGCCAACAAACCCAAGAGTATTCCAGATATGAGCTGAGGGCGCGATAGGCATTCTAGACTCATACTAAGGACTCGGGAGCATTCCAGATACGAGCTGAGGGCCCGACAGGCATTCCAGACTCGTACTGAGGGCCCAGGGGTAGTCCAGCTTGTAAAGTTGTGGACCCAATGTATGCTGTTGTATTTTGATTGATATGATATGTTAATATTGATGTTGCTATGTGGATTGTATGTGTATCGGTATTTTGGGGGTAAGTCACTAAGCTTTTGGGCTTACAGTTTCAGTTTATTGTTTCAGGTACTTTAGGGGATCAGGGCAAGGCCAAGGTGTGATCGTACAGCTCCTTCTATTGTGTTTATGTTTCTGGGAAAAACTCTAATAATCAATATTTTGAAAACAAGTTTTAATGTTTTGATGAACTTGATATGTTTTAAAAAGTTTAAATTGGTTTGAATTTTTGGATGTTACAGATTCACCCACCATTTGGATCATTTAGATACTTTATGGTCTTAATAGATGTATCTAGAAAATGGTCTTATGTTTGCCTATTATCAACTCGTAATATAGCATTTGCAAAATTTCTTGCCCAAATTATCAAATTAAGGGCACATTTCCTGATTATACTATCAAAAAGTGAGACTTGATAATGCTGGTGAATTTACTTCACAAGCATTTAATGACTACTGCATGTCTGTAGGAATTGTTGTTGAGCGTCCAATTTCTCATGTACATACAAAAAATGGTTTAGCTGAATCACTGATTAAACATCTCTAGCTAGTAGCTAGACCATTGATAATGAGGACCAAACTTCTTGTATCTGTTTAGGGCCATGCAATCTTACATGTTTGATCATTGATACGCATGAGACCGAGTTCATATCATGTATATTCTCCACTACAACTTGCTTTTGGTCAAGAGCCAAATATATCCCATTTGAGAATTTTTGGGTGTGCAGTATATGTCCCTATTGCACCACCTCAACGGACAAAAATGGGTCCTTAAAGAAGGTTAGGAATATATGTTGGTTATGAGTCAGTATCTATTATAAGATATCTTGAACTGTTAACAAGTGATGTTTTTACAGCACGCCTAGCAAATTGCCAATTTGATGAGGCAAATTTCCCATCATTAGGGGGAGAAAAGAAGATTTTGGAAAAAGATGTGTCATGGTATGAGCCTTCTTTATCATATCTTGACCCTCACACAAAACAATGTGACATGGAAGTTCAAAAGATAATGCATTTTCAAGAAATGGCAAATCAATTGGTTGATGCATTTACTGGCACAAAAGGGTGACTAAATCATATATATCGGTTGTCAATGTTCCAGCTCGAATTGAAATTCCACACGGACAATCTAATGACAAAGTCATGCAAGAGTCTAAAACATGCCTGAAGCGTGGAAGGCCATTTGGTTCTAAGGATAAGAACCCACGAAAAAGAAGACGATCAGAAATTGCACTAGATCATGAGGAAAGTGTTCCTCGAGAGACACAAATTATTTAAATTCCCCTAGGAAAGGAGGATGATGCAAAAAATTATGGTCAAGCAAATAGAATACGTGACCAAAATGAAACTAACAATATAAGTACAATATTTTCTTGTTCAGTTGCATGTGATATTATGAATGATGATCCCGAACCACAATCTGTCATTGAATGTCAAAGAAGAAATGATTGGGCTAAATGGAAGGAAGCTATGCAAGTTGAGTTAAATTCTCTTAACAAGAGAAAGGTTTTTGGGACCATTATACAAGGCTAGACTTGTTGCTCAAGGTTTCTCTCAAAGACCTGGAATTGATTATGAGGAAACTTATTCACTGGTAATGGATGCAACCACTTTTAGATATTTAATTAGCTTGACAGTCTCTAAAAATTTAGATATGCGTCTTATGGATGTTGTTATAGCTTACTTGTATGGATCACTTGATAGTGATATCTATGTGAAAATCCCTGAAGGATTTAAAATGCCTGAAGCATTAAGTGCAAAACCCAAAGAAATGTACTCTATAAAATTACAAAGATCTTTGTATGGGTTAAAGCAATCTGGACGCATGTGGTACAATCATTTGAGTGATTATTTGACAAGTAACAGTTATAAAAATAACATTATTTGTCCATGTG
Organism: Lactuca saligna; assembly: GCF_052625555.1. Classification (NCBI taxonomy): domain Eukaryota; kingdom Viridiplantae; phylum Streptophyta; class Magnoliopsida; order Asterales; family Asteraceae; genus Lactuca; species Lactuca saligna. The sequence continues at coordinate 9,691,633 of NC_136420.1, forward strand.
TATTTATTAAGAAAACAACATCTGAGTATGTGATCATAGCAATCTATGTTGGTGCTCTAAACATCATTGGAACGGATAAAGAAATCCTTGAAGTGATTGAACTTTTAAAGAAAGAGATTGAAATGAAAGATCTTGGAAAAACCAAATATTGTCTTGGTTTACAGATTGAGCATATGCCTAACAGAATACTTGTACATCAATCAAATTACCCAGAAAGAGTATTGAGATGTTTCAATATGGACAATGCTAATCCTTTAAGCACTCCAATGGTTGTTAGAACATTAAATATTGACAATGATCCATTTCGTCCATGCGAAGAAAATGAAGAAGTCCTTGGTCTAGAAGTACCATACCTTAATGCAATTGGAGCTGTTATGTATCTTACCAATTGTACTAGACCTGACATTTCTTTTGCTGTAAACTTGCTAACAAGATTTAGTTCAACCCCAACAAAAAGACATTGGAATGGAATCAAACATATTTTTCGATACCTTCAAGGAACTAGTGATTTAGGATTATTTTATCCTAAAAATTCAAAACAAGGCTTGATTGGTTATGCAAATGCAGGTTATTTGTCTGATCCTCATAAATCTAGATCTCAAACTTGATACATATTCATGAATGGAGGTACTACAATTTCCTGGCATTCCCAAAAGCAAACACTTGTTGCCACATCCTCAAATTGTGCTGAAGTGATTGCACTAAATGAAGCTAGTAGAGAATGTACATGGTTGAGATCGCTGACACAACTAGTTTTAACTTCATGTGGACTTGAAAAAGATATAGGTTCAACTTTAATATATGAAGATAACTTAGCATGTGTCACTCAAATGAAAGAAGGATATATCAAGAGCGACATGACAAAACATATACCTCCAAAGTTTTTTGAGTACACTCAAGACCTTATAAAGAATCATCAAGTTGAAATCAAATATGTTCAATCCAACAACAATGCAGCAGACCTTTTTATGAAGGCACTTCCTACTGCAATCTTCGGGAAACATGTGCATGGCATTGGAATGCGACATGTACATAGAATATAATGTAACATATGTCTAAATAAGGGGGAGTCAACTATACACTGCACTCTTTTTCCCTTCGCTAAAGTTTTTTCCCATTAGGTATTCTTTAGCAAGGTTTTTAATGAGGCAGTACTTCAAAACTGAACTCTAGATCAGAAATGGTGTCATCTAAAGGGGAGTGTTGTAAATTATGGTGAATGACACCAATAATTGGTGAATTGGTGAAAGCTATCATGTCATACTATTTACATGACATATGATAGGTAACTTTTATAGTATAAATAACATGCTCTTGCAATTATATGATTATACAATTTCACAAGATATAAAATATCTCATATCTTTCTAAATCTTCTTCTTCATCAAATTTCTTTATCTATGTTGTTAGTTTAATTTGTTTTAAATTATCTTAATCACGTTGAATTTTATAATATATATATATATATATATATATATATATATATATATATATATATATATATATATATATATATATACCAAACCAATCCAACTTTATCACACAATTATCTTTATTAAAAAAATAATGAAATTTAAAAATAATAAAAAATGATCATTTTCTATTTTGATGGGGAAAAAATAAAGGAAAAGCTGACATAAAAATAAAAAAATCTTCTTGTACACACCCTTTAATCTAAATATACTAGATAACTATTATTAAATTATATAAAAATTTACTCGTGATTTCTTTTATAAAAGAAAATACATCATAAATGGTCCCTGTGGTTACCCAAAATCTAAAGTTTAGTCCCCGTGGTTTAAAAACCTCATAGATGGTCCCTATGTTTTCAAAACTTTTGATGTTTGGTCCTTTTTGCTAACTCCGTTAAGTTTGTTCGTTAATTGAAGGGTATTTTCGTCATTTCACAACCACAGGGACCATTTATGATGTTTTCTTGTATTTTAAAAAAAAAAGAAAAAATTAAACATAATTAAATATATAAAAGGTCTCTCTCTCTCTCAAAATACCCCATCTTTATGTTTTTTAAACATAAATTTCGTCGAATACCATCATACTTTATTATTCTTCATCTCTTTCTTGTTCTTTATATCCTTTTTGTTTCCTCCTTCTGATCTATATCTATAATATGTCAAACAATTTAGACTTAGAGCTCTAATTCCCTTTCTCCCTCCAAAACCTGTAACATCCCCCTGACCTTCACCTCCAAATCAATCCTGATTCCGATGATGACAACAAGCAACACACTCCTGGCTCCAGCAACGGTAGTGGGGATATAGTAGGTCGCCGACCACTGGGTCGCCCTCCTGGTTCAAAAAACAAGCCAAAGCCACCGATATCAGCCTGACGAATAACCACAAGCCCATTAGGGTCCATCTTCCTACAATCCCGAGTTAATTTCCTCAACAATCCTAAATCCCACAGGCAAATCCGAAATAAAAAACACTATAACCCCGTCATAAGCATTTACGTTATCAATAATCCTCCCTAACGCACCTTTCACGACTCGTTCCCGAATAAGAACGACATCTTGAGATTGTTACATGGGAATCTTTGCAAAGGATCAATCGCTTTTCTGTCGATTTGCTCTTGGCTTAGGTTATCGGTGGAAACCTGAAGGTTAACACAAAAGATTTGTGGCGTCGCATTCTAGAGGAATACGAAACCCTAACCTCCTCCTTGTGCCGGTGGTGGTGATGGTTCAAGGTCTCGTAAGAATCGAAGCTCATCTTGGAATGAATAGCATCCACTTCTTCTTTGGTATAACTTCAGGTTCTCGTCTTCATCTTCTTGTCTGCTGATTTCCTTTGTACATTGGTGGTGTTGGTGTTCTTGCTGAGACATGGTGCCGGCGGTAATGGATGAGGGAGAAAAGAGAATGAGTAGGTGGGTGGGGGAAAAGGTTTGTGTTGGGAGTGACAAATGTAGTAGGAGAGAGAGACCCTTTGTGTGTATGTGTGTGTGTGTATATATATATATATATATATATATATATATATATATATATATATAGAGAGAGAGAGAGAGAGAGAATAAGAGAAAACATTATAAATGGTCCCTGTGATAGTGAAATGACGAAAATGCCCTTCAATTAACGGACAAAATTTAACGGAGTTAGTAATAAGGACCGATCGTCAAAAGTTTTGAAAGCATAGGGACCGTCTATGATGTTTTTAAACCACGGGGATTAAACTTCAGATTTTGGAAAGCCACAGCGACCATTTATGATGTTTTTTCTTTATAAAAACTAAAATACAGTAAACAATCGAATATCAAAAGTTTTGTATTTTAAAAAATATATGAACCCCAACTTATCTAGTTTTATTCATTATTGATCATCGTATGCATTCGAATATAATTAATAAAAAATACCTTGTCTCTTGAATAATAATTTACATATTCTCTCAAGTAATCATAACGTTGCATTAAAATATGTCTAATACCAAATCATTAACAAAGTTTTTTTTGGTGCATATAACTCTATAAACCAAAAATCTCAATTTAAGTCTATTATAGTTTTTTTTTTTTTTTTTTTTTTTTTTTCAAAAAGGTTAATTATGGGTTACATAGAATCGGAAAACTATGTAAATAAATGAAGTATTATTATTATATAAAAATTTACTCGTAATTTCTTTTTATAAAAACTAAAAATATAATAAACAATCGAAAATCAAAACTTTTGTATTTTAAAAAATATGAACCGCAACTTATCTAGTTTTAATGTTTTATTCATTGTTGATCATCATATGCACTCGATTATAACTAATAAAAAAATACCTTGTCCCTTGAATAATAATTTACATATTATCTCAAGTAATCATCACGTTGTATTAAAATATGTCTAACACCATCCACAACGGTCTGGCAGATGGTGTTCCAAATGGGTTTTCATTGACACACAGGATTTGATCATGCAAGTTTAGAAATCTTTGCAAATAGAGGACATATTCTTTTTTTTATTATAGATTCACATTATTTCTAATTTCTAATGCCTACACACAATATATATATATATATATATATATATATATATATATATATATATATATATATATATATATATATATATATATATATATTAAGATATATAAAACATTTTTTAGTTTTTAATGGGAACATTTTTTAAAAAAATATATTAATATTATAATAATTAAATTTATGTTTATTTATTATTGAATAAATGTTCATATATATATATATATATATATATATATATATATATATATATATATATATATATATATATATATATATATATATATAAGGAAGAGTTATATCAATATATGTAAAAAAAAAAATAATAAATAAAAAAAAACCCTAAAAAACCCTAAAAATCATAAAAATGCATAAAAAATACTTAGATATCACAAATCTTTTTTTTTTTTGACTTAATATTCTTAAAAATCGCAGGTTTCTTAATAAATTCGCTGAAAATAAAAATTAAAAAATCGATTTTTTTATTTTTTTTATTATTTTTATTATTTTTTTGGTTTTTTTTTCAAAAATTTTTTTAGCGAAATTATATAAAAAGTTGCGATTTTTAAAAATATAAAGTCAAAAAAAAATATTTGTGATCTCTAAGTATTTTTTCATACATTTTTATGATTTTTAAGGTTTTTTGTTTTTCATAGAACCTATATATATATATATATATATATATATATATATATATATATATATATATATATATATATATATATATTGTTGATCTGGCAGTGGGGATCATATTTAAAGTATTATTCTTTTAATGTGAATAATCATTACAAAGTTAATATGATACAATTAAAAGATCAGTAACATTGTACTCATATGGATGGTGTAATATAACCAAATCATTAACAATGTTTTTTTGGTGCATATAAATTGCCAACTCTAGAAACCAAAAATCTCAATTTAAGTCTATTATAGTAATTTTTTTTAAAAAGGTTAATTATGGGTTACGTAGAATGGAAAAGCTATGTAAATAATGAGTTGTTATTTTTATTATTATAATTATATATGTCGATCATTGGAAAGAATGTCCCTACCATTTTATGTCCTATATGCGAGTTGGGGTTGAGCAACTTGAACATTTGTTTGTGAAATGTGAGTTTGCACCTAGGATTTGAAATATGATTTTTTACTGATCGGGTATCCTTCAAAACCAATTAATTTCGGTTGTGGAAGTGATTTTATTCGTGGGTCAGTTGCTTATCTCCTCTAAAAGGTCTTGGCGGATGTAGTCATTTCTACTACAATTTGGTACATCTAGAGATTTATAAACGATATAGTCTTTGTGAAAATGTAACAACTTTATTTACTAAAATAAAAGAAGAATAAAGTATAGGAAATAATTGTAGACCTATATAGAAGACGATGAATCTGAATTTCTAAATGAGAATCTTTATTGAAGATAATGAACAAACTTTCAATATTCTATTCAACGAATTACATACCTATTCAATTGTACGATCAATAGGGTACAACTTCATAATAGAGAAGCTTATAACACTTTAAAATTAATTTGATTGAACATATATTGAAATTTTTTGGAGTTGATGAATAATTATATAGTTTTCATATAATAGGAGTCGAAATGAGCCATTTTTCTCAATAGAAACGTTTCTGACCCCACGTCCCCAACATTCCGAGTCTTCGACCACTTTAACGAAGCGCTACAACATCAGAGAACCCGACGAAATGAAGTATTCAACGTCGGAGTTCTGCCCGCGACTTTCCGAACTTTTTCCAGAAACTTTTGTAAGTTAAGTTGCACTTACTACAATTTTAAGTGCAACTTATATTTATATTCATAGTTGTTATACAAACCTATAAATAAGATTTATCGGTAATTCCAGTCAAAATACTAATCGAACTAGTTACGGGGATGATGTATAGGTTTGATCTAGTGAGGTGTTTAAAGTGAATTTTCCAAACACTATATTTTGTATACCAAATAGATCCTACATTGATATGATCTTACATGGTTATTCATTATTTTATAGAACTCGATATTTCTTTTTGAAAGTTTCGAAAATGATTAATGTAACCTTATAAATATGAACGAATACTGAAGTATAGTAATATTCGTATTTAGGTCGTTTGGAAAGGGAAAACTGAGGTGTTAGTATATGAGCTAACTTTCCTGCAAATCTTTCACCTCAATTAGGTGAGTGCGTAGTTACTTTCATGAGTACAATTTAATATAATTATCGAATACTTAAAAGATTAAATATATGTTAAAAGTTGGTTATTTGAATTCTATGTTGATAATATACTTTATATGTGAATTAAATGTCTATTATTTGGGATATCATTATATTAGTGTTAAAAGTATTTATAATTATACACATGACAATCTTTTTACAAGTATTATTACTTAAAAATTTAAGGTATAGCGAATACGTACCGGTTAAATTATGTGTTGAATATTGTAACATCCCAAAAGTTCAACAAATTCAAAACTTTTCAAAACAACCCTTTTGTCTAATAGATGTGTTACAAAACCATTGTTTCAAAAGCACACTATAATAGTAGATCTAGAGCTTTCATGCAAAATGGATCCATAAAGGTGCTAGATCTAAGCTCCTGGAAATCAAATCTAGCTAGATCTGAAGGTTAATCAACTCCATGAGTCCTCTATGCTACTACTAAGCTAAGAAATGGTTCAAGAATGGTTTTAATGGCTTCACAAAGGAGATTTAAGCATAGAAATAGAAAAGGGCCAAGATATACCTTACTTTCTTCTTAAATTCCCCAAGGATCTAGGATCTCCTTTTTCTCCTCTTGATCTACCTTCCTTTATCTCTCAAAATCTTCAAAGAACACACCAAAATCACACAAAATGCAAAAAGGACTCTAGGGTTTCGAGAATGATGCTCTGAGGGGTGATGGGGGCTGACTAAAGGCCCCAAAAGTTGTTTAAATAGGGTGCAAACCCTTGAAATTAGGGTTTCATCCAGACTGGCGGACTCGCCGAATAGCCAACTTAAACGTGCTCGAAATCGCGACCTTACTCGACGAGTCCAGCTACTGACTCGTCGAGTTCCCCTTAAAAACTTGAAGAAATATAACAATAAATAACAATATAAATATCATACCAGAATTGGGGTGTTACAACGCTCGTCACCAAATGGGCAATGGACAATTTTTATGTCCCCACTGTGGCCACTTCTCCACTCTCCTCGATTAGTGTGTTCCACACTACCAAGATCATCGTCACTGATCCCTATAAGTTCATCTTTGTTGGCTCAATTCCTGAGTCCATGTATGCTTGCGTATCAAAGGAGAGCCAAATCTTCAAGACCTACAAGGAGTTTCCTCCTTCGGGTTCGAGAGAGCTGACTGCAGAGATGATTCAGTCCATCAATGACGCAAACAAACCTGCTACCAGGGGCAAGAAACCAGAGAAATGGAAAATAAAGAAAGTGGCCAAAGGGGCGAAAGGCCCTACTCCTAAGAAGAGAAAATCAACAAAGGCAGCCCAATCACCTCCACCGAAGAAGAAGAAAACACATCCTAAATGTAAACTTGTTCTTGCTTCTTCCTCAAGCGAATCAGAGGATGAAGGTTTAGACTCAGAGGAGTTGGTTCGAGGCGACTCTCCTCCCCGATCGCCTTCACATGAGGTACCAGTTCCAACCGAACCTGTCTCTTCTCCACATATCACTATCTTTGTTTCCATTCCCATAATAACCTCCTCTATTTCCATTCCCCTCATAACTTCCTCTACTTATATTCCACCCACTTCTATTCCTATATCACCTCCTATTTTCTCTGTAGCCACAAAAACAACAACAACTGGAGTTCGAACCAACGTATCTGATATAGGGGATCATCCTTCAGCACCCGAACACACACCTACAACCGAACCAACTTCCACACCCGAACCTACTCCCACAACTGAACCTTCAACATTGCCTTTATCTCCAAGTCACTCAGCTGAAACCGAGACATTTCTAGGAGGGGAAGATATGACTTTTGATTCAATTTACTACAGTCCCTATTAGGTTCAAAGCAATAATGATGATGATGCTCCTGTCACCAAAAAGCACATCAAGGAACTTCATGAGAAGATTGATAATCTCATCGCTTCTTCCTCCTCCTCTCGGTCCCATATCTCAGAAGCTGCCATTCAGGGGATGGTTGATACTTTCACCAAGGCACACGAAGCCTCAATCAACTCTGCTATTGGTGCTATAGATGCATCAACAAAGGCTTGTGCTGCTGCGACCGAAAAAGTCGAAAAACTATTTCGAGATCCTAACCTCTTTTTAGAGTCTTTGCAGGGGGCAGCCGAATCTAATGCAGCAAAGGTTAATTCGGTTGTTGAGAAGCTGGCTACTTCCTTTAAAACCGAACAACAAAATTTCGCTAGTCTTCCTCAGACCCTAGAAGCAGACAACAAATCCTTCCAAACATCCATTGAGGATCGCCTGACCAAGCTCCAAAAAGACCTTGCCTCGGCAAATTCTGTGAGGGATGCACTTGCACGCAAAACAACTGAGCTACAAACCACGAGTCTTCAACTTTCCCAAACTGAGAAGGAGGTTGACTCTCTTCGGTCCGAGCGTGCTGTGATCAAGAGTTGTGTTTCGGATGTCCACGGAGCCCTCTCAAACATAATTGAAGCGCATGACCCCATTCTCAACTACTCGGTGAGGCGAAATCTTGCTGAGAAACTTGCTCCTACCATTGCCATGCTTAGACAAATTGAGGGGCTTCCTAAGCAACTTCTCCATCCAAAACAAGGGGGAGAAGGGGCTTCAAAAGGTAGTAATCAATCTCAACCTCCTGCTGTTTCCACAGCTCAATCCCAACCACCTCTAATTTCTTCATCAGTTCCACCTAAAGCAACCGAACTACCAACAACTGGTCATGCATCAGGTTTGGGTGCTCAAGACAAAGGTAAAAAGGTTCTCGATGATAGTGATGGAAGCAAAGACAAAGAAACCATTGCTGATATTTTGAAGAAATAGGCCAGGGAGAAGGAACTGGATATGAATGCTCGGATTGCTAGGGAGGCCGAAGCAAATGAAAGGAGGATAAAGGAGGCTCATGATCTCCTTGAAAGTCGAAAAACCCTATTCCCTCCATGGACTCTTGAAAAGCTTGTCAAAGAAGCTATCGAGTTCCCCAACATTCTTTGGCTTGAACCTGTGATCTCTTTGGACAGGGTTAATTCTGTTGATTCTCAATTTGACATGGCCTTGACCCGAAAGGCATTTATCTTTCATGCATTTTCCCACATAGCTGAAGTCCCTCATCCTCACCCGAAGGTTGATAGGGAACTTATTGATTTCTATCTGAGGACTGCTCAGCCTCAGTATCAGACGTGAAGTGCACAGAAGATTGTTAACGTTCGGGTCCTCAAACCCTTTCGGGAGGGTAACTTCACAAACGTCAGATTCAAAGTCTTGAGGGGGTCAGATAAATCTGAACATGCCATTTCTCTCGCTGATCTTCCTAACTTAAATCCTCATGATTGGATCATCCTGCATAACATCCTCCTCACCAATGAAACTGAATATGGGCCAAGCATAAATCACTTCAAGAGGATGTTGGTGTGTTATATTTTAGAGGTTGCCAAGTTGGATCAGGAAATTGCTAATGTACTTAGAAAGAATCCCACCATCACTCCAGTCGGTTCTGCAAGTGATTTGAATAAGATGCAGATGGGGAGGATTGATCCGAAGCAAAACTCGGTTATGTTCACCAGGAAAGAAGGCCAGAAGTGTCTGTTCGCTTTGGCTGACAAACATATTTACACCACTTCTTGTCTGGAGCATGTTCTGGAGATCATCAATCGGTGCAAGCAAAATTCTGAAAATGATAAGAAATACTTCAATGACATGATCCACTGGTATATTCATTTCCAACAAACTCTTCTTGCCATCATTCCTTGCTTGTTCAAAACCACAAAGAAGGTTGGTGCCGCAGGATCCAGTAAGCCAAAGTAGGGTCTCACCCCAATTGACGCAAAGGGGGAGATTGTTGGGTCATTTATGTGTTGCGTCTTGGGCTCGTTCCTTGGCCTAGTTTTGTATCCGAATTGGGCCTGTCCATCCGTGATTTAATTATTAGGGTTTAGTATTTATAGATGCTTGCATGTATCTTGGTACGTAGCTGTTCAGTCAATCATTCAAAGTGTTTATTAGTTTTCTATCGATTGTAACCCTAAAAGCTTCTACAGTGGAAGTTCTTCATCGAGCTCTACTGAGGCGTGAATCTATTGAATCATTCAGCTCATTGTTGATTTATTCTTTTGTTTGTTATTTCGTTTGCATGATTCTGATAAACCTGTGTAAGATCTAAATGATCAAAGAGATTTTCATCTCTTCACAAGGCATGGATGAGCTATTCCTATGCCTAAAGTCAATTGAAGACAGAGCTTTTCAGAAGAAATATCAAACTCGTCACTACTACCCCAGGGGAGTTTGTTCCAATTCCCTCATTATTTTATTGTTCTTTATCATGCACATTATGCAATGGGGACATTGCATAATTTAAGTGTGGGGTAGGGGGTGGTTACATTAGTTAAAATTTTAGTTAAATTTTAAAAATTTTGAAAATTTTGCATTAAAATTGTTGGGGCTAATTTAGAAAATTTTGGTAAAAGCAATTAGGGTTCATGCTAGTATTATGTTTGATGATTTTATGAAGACCCAAATGTTTACTTGAGCCAATATATGTTATAATGCATTTGTGGCCTCCTTTTATTCTAGAGAAATCATGGGACAAAAACACAACCTCGCTTAGTTTGAGGGATACAATATGTTTAGAATTGTGTACTTGAAATGTATCCAAGAAATTTTTTATCTTTAACCAATAAAGGTTGAAGTTGAGCGCCCCTGCTTAAGCATGTAGGTATTGAGGGAAAAAAGTGAGTTACATGTTAAAAGAAAAAAAGAGAGAGAGAGAAAAATTACAATAAAAAGTTGTAAGAATCTTGGAACAATCAAAGTGAAGATCAAAAGATCAAAATTTCGAAGATTCAGATAATTGAAGATACCAAAAACCGAAAGGTTGTGAATTTCAAAGAAATCAAGATCAAATTATCAAAGAAGTGAAGAATTCCAAAGAGCTCCATAGTGGTATCGAAAAAATTGTAATTTTTTCTAGATTATGTATGCATGAGTTGCTTAACCAAAAATACCTTGAGGTTAGGAGGTTTTCTGCGGATGGATTTGGAGGGATGCATAAAATGAACATGGTTCAAAAGAAGTAAGCAAGTGTTTATGAGGATTGTCAGTATTTAGAATTGAGGGGGGTCCTTAGGAAAAAATTTAGACACAAATGCATGTGTTGCAGTCTAGACATAATGGTTGGGTTTGATTGGAATTGTCTTATGTAATATTAGTGTGCTAAAATTCGGTTTTGCTTGGGGGCAAGCAAAAGTCAAGTGTGGGGTATTTTGATATGTGCATATTTAGCTATATATTTAGTGTAGATTTTTCTTATTTATTAACTAATTATTTGCAGATTCTGGACAAAAGGTACTTAATAGTGTTTGAATTGTATTTTCAATCCAAAGGATATGCTCGGAAGCAAAAGGAAGTAGGAGAAGCAATTGGAAGTTCGGGAGTTGAAACAAAGAAAAAAATGCCAAAAACAAGAAGGACTCAGCGAGTCATCTCCTGAATCGATGAGTCGGATCAAAGATTCGCGAAACTCTAGAAGTCCTTTCCGTACATAGATTTTTAATGAGGGACTCGGCGAGTTGGGACCTTGACTCGACGAGTCACCTCTGTTTCCAGAAAAATATAAATAGGGACTATGAGATCGTGATGGGGACTTCTCAGGAACCCTAGGAGGCTCAGATTGCGATTGAAGCTGAGAAATCAACTCTAAGTTCGATTTTGAAGAGGATTAAGGCAAATTCTAGTTATTCTTAGTTAATCATTTGATTGAATCATGTTTGAACTAATTGAATTCGTGTTTGAGTTTGTTTTTACTGAACTTATGAACTAAAACCCTTATCTTCTATTTAAGGCATATGATTTTTTGAATATGGATTGATTTTATGGTTAGGATTAATTTTAATTTGTGATATTGTTTTGTTAAGCTTGTTAAAGAACCTCATATATTAATAACAATTGTTCTTTGTTAACAAATCAGTAATTAAGTTATATGAACATTTCTTAGTTATTAATTTCATATGATTTATATGACCACATAGTTATATGTCTAGGAATAACGAATGTGAAACTAGAATTAAATAAAAGATAGGTAAGTTAATGTGTGAGCTTGTGTGATACACCATCAATAAGAGGTTATTTGAATCACCAACTTAATTAACCATTACAATTCTTACTTAACCCAAATTAATTAACTAGGGAGCTTATTAATCTAGACAACTGGACACTGCTTGAACTAATATGTTTTCTAAGGATTAGCAATAAGCGAATGTGAACCTATTCATCTCAATCGGCACCTAAGGAAAAGTTAGTCTGATACATTTACCATAAAGTCAACCATAGGATCAAATGATTCGAACCTAAACAGAAGTGCTCTTTATCATTGAATTTAGCTGCAATTTAATTGTTTAGCTGTTAGTTGCTTAGTTAAGTTTCTAGTCTTGTAAAACTAGAGAAAACCTTACTTTTTATTACTTGTTCTTAGATAATATTAGTAATTAGACTAATTTTTGTTCCATGAGTTTGATACCCGACTTATTTAACTATACCACAATTGATAGGTCCACTGCCTTTGTGTGTCTAATTCATAATTAAAGAGTAGGATAAAAACTAGTTGGTTTCACACACATCACTCATTCTCAGACACTTTTGAAACAAGAGCTAAAGGGCCTCCCAAACCAAGTTTCGACTCTTCATCCATCTCATTCACTTCACTTTCGTGATTTTTCAGTTGATTATATAAATCATTCAGAGATGAAGTATCGAAGCTTTATTGATTCTTCACCATCATACTAACACTCCTCCATTCCTTACGAAGTCCCATCACAAAAGTGAGATTGAACTCCATTGATGACCTTGTGATTCCATAACGATTTCATCTATAGATTAGTTCATTAAGATGATCATAGTAAACTTCAATAGTTTCATTCTCTTTTTCTGAACTCTTTCAGCTCCACAAGACACTACTTAACATAATTTATCTTTGTTTTCTCGCTTCCATGATACTTTTCCTTAAGGGTGTTCCAAATATCCTTTGCAGTTTTACAACCACGAACATAATTGTAAAAAACAGGTGGCAAAACACCTCACAATTCTCTCAAACAACACTTTTCGCTGTTCTTCATCCTGGTGGATTGTTCAGTAACAGCAAGTGTTGATCCAGATGATCCAATAGTTTGAACATTCGATGGAGGTTGAGCGATTCTTGTAATGCAGCTCCAGAGTTCCTCATCCAATCCATTCAAGTAATCCTCCATTCGATCAGCCCTCTAATCATAGTACTCAAGAATCAACATATGAATCTTTGTAGAAGATCCTAACAGATGAGAAAATGAAGTCATCGTGTTCGTGTTGAAATTCGCCATTATCGTACGGATGAGATTTTTTCAGAAAAACATGAAGAAATGTGAAATTGAATGAATGAATTGATTAGAAACTCAAAATCGATTACTCGATTACACAATTCAAACGTAGAATCAAATCAAAATTGTAGATCGGAGATGATTTTCAGAATTAAATAGTGCGGAAACTTTTGAGACAAACATGCGACTCAAAAACTACAGATTCAATTGAAAATTAGATCTATGCAGTAATGATGTTGGCTCTGATACCAATTGTAGAAGTGTTTAATCGAGTATGAGAATGAAATCAGAGTAAAATGATGTAATATGAACACACAAAGTAAATAAGATCTAGTTTAGCTCATATTACTTTCAACAAACACGAGTACAAAAATGATAGAAGAAGTGGGAAAAATCTATCTATCAACTCTATGTTCAGCTCCTATTTATAGGAGGCTGAAAGTACAAAAAATACTAAGGGTAGACATTACGCTTCGTTAAAATGATGCCTTAGTAAATACATAGAAAACATACGAAATAGACAAATACACAGACTTCGACATATTACAAGACATTTTGACTCTACAGCTACTTAGGTCCTTCCCATGACCTTGTGACCAACCTCTCCCCAACATATCGGGGTACGACATCTCCGACCATACAAGAGCTCAAAAGGTAGGACACCAATGCTGGAGTTATAATTGTTGTTGTAGGAAAACTCTGCAAGAGGTAGGTAGGAATCAAAACTCCCACCCAAATATATGACACAAGCTGATCACATATCCTCAAGTGCCTGGATGGCCCGCTCACACTGACCGTCGGTCTGTGGATGATAAGCAGTGCTAAAATGTAGCCTCGTGCCCACTTCCTCGTGGAACTTCTGACAAAATCAGGAAGTGAGTCGAACATCTCGGTATGAAACAATGGAGATCGGAACACCAAGATGAGCAACAATCTCCTGGACATACACATCGACCAACTTTTCATCCGAAATTGCTCTCCCGGATGGCCAAAAAGTGGGCACTCTTGGTCAATCAATCCATGATGACCCATATAACATCAAAACCCTTGGCAGTCTTCGGCCTCTTGGTGATAAAATCCATGTTGATCTATTCACACATCCATTGGGAACCTCCACAGGCTGCAGCTTTCCATGCGGCCTCTCGTGCTCTGCCTTGACCATCCTACATGTCAAGCACCTCTCTACATACTAGGCTATCTCCCTCTTCATACACGACCACCAGTAACTCAATCTCAAATCCTGATACATCTTGGTGGCCCCGAGGTGTATAGAAAAAGCAAGACTTATGAGCCTCCTCCAATACTATCTACCTGATCCCCCCCCCCCCCCCCCAAAAAAAAAAAAAAAAAAAAAAAAAAAACTAGAAACCAAACACGACCACACCGGGTCAACAACTCCCAACTATCAGTGACAAACCTATCGATTTTGCCTCTGATCCTTTCCTGTTTCTAGTTCTCCTTCTTAACTCCCTCTTCCTGAGCCCCTCTGATCAAATCTATAAGTGGAGAATTAACAAATATCCTTATACACATCTCTCCAATTGAAGATCCAGCCAACTTGCGGTTCAAGGAATCCACTACCACATTCGCTTTACCCGGATGGTACAGAATCTCGTTGTCATAATCCTTGAACACATCCAGCCACCTGCACTGCCTCTGTTAGATTAGGTGTCTAAGCCCATAACTATAATTGGTATGTACTTGACCCGATAGTAGCATGGTCCTTTTGGGTTGCCTTCACCGAAGCAATTTGATAGGATGGATATTTGAGAAAGAGGTTATTTGTGATTTATTGATATATTATATGAATAATATATCAACTGAGAAATCATACTATTTAAGTGGTACTGATCAAGAATTAATTTGGAATTAATTTAGCGATCAAAAAAGACTGACTAAATTTATGGGGACTGATTAGGTAATTGAGTAATACTTATAGTTTGGGCTAATGATCCAAATTGATTAGGGATGGACTAAACCTATACGAGAGTCCATGGAGGTTTAGTCCAAATGGCCTATCAAATGTGAAGAGTCATGGTGAATTGGGGTTTACATGTAGGAAACCCTAGGAATTCCACACTATAAAAGTAACCACTAGCATCCCTAAAATTAGCCATATGAATTCCAAGGTGAAACCCTAGCCGATTTGTGCTTCCTAATCTCTCTCTAATAAGCCTCCTTTTGGTTTTGGTGTTTGTGACTCATTTGAGTTATCACACTTAGGTACTAAGCTCTTGAAAGGCCAAGAACTACAAGCTACAACTAAGAGGTATTTATCTAACTAGTTTTTTATGTTGTATATCTCCAATTGCATGCTAGCTAGCGTATATGCTTTGGATAAAATGAAATTGCATGTATAACTTGAGAAAACTTAGATCCAAAGCATTAGGGTTGTATGTGCACCATAGGATTGTTATAGTGCTTAAAACCCATCAGCCTCATGTTAAGGTTCGTTTGTTCCATAAGGTACCGCAAAATCTTGTGATCCGTGTAAACAGTAAAACGGACCCCATAAAGATAATGCCTCCAAATCTTGAGGTCAAACACCACTTCCCCAAGTCCAGGTCATGGGTAGGATATCACGCCTCATGCGGCTTCAGTTGACGCAAAGCATAAACAATCACATTGTGTTGGAAGTTTTTTTTTTTGGAAAATTACAAACGGGTCATTCATATACTTCATAGCAAGGAGTTGAGCGAATCTCAAATGGTCCTTTCTTCTAATCATGAAAATAATAGGATGATTTGATTCCAATATGCTTCAAGATATAGGATCGATCAATTCTATGAATTGTGCTTATTTTGATGTCTTAGATGTTTTGACCATCGTGAGATTGGGTCAGAAATTGGAATGACTGAATCGCTAGACAACTGTCAAGAACATTTTGAGTTATTCAAAGATACCAAGGAATGGTAGCTTGTCAAAAGTAGAGAACATGATTGAGAAAAGTTATAATGACGTGAATTTTAGAGATGTTTTTGAGTCATAGTCTAAATGGATGTTTGTTTTGAGTTATAACATGAAAAGTTTCATATAGGAGATTGTGGTAGATTCGACAATGTTGGTAACACCACATTTGTGCAAGTGAAGTACCTAAGGAGTGTACCTGGATTGGAAAACTTCGTAGTTGACCTTGGATTTATTTTGAGTAACAATTTTCCATTAGAAATGTTTTATGAAAGTGCATTCATATTGACTGAGGATTCTTAATATCAAAGAAGGTAAATGCATAAAATAAGGAAATTTCACTACATTCAAGAAAATTTTGAGGATGAAGATCTAGTTATGAAGTGAATATTTTTTCAATGATTAGTTCACAATAGTGATGACTAAAGGAAAACATGATATGCATGCTAAGAGCATTGTCATGAGAAATGCTGACAAGTTTAGTTGTTAAGTTGACTAACTCGAAACATTTATACAATAGATAAATGGGAAAATGACACAAATGCCCTACGAACTTTCTAGGGTTTACTCGTTGAGTCGCTAAAGTCTTTTTCGGACTTTATGGGTCCCTAAAAAAGGATATGACCTGCTCTGTGAGTCCCTGTCAACCTGTAATAGCTGGTTTTTAGACCAAAAAAACTCACTTTGTGCCGCTATAAAGCCAAAAAAATAAGTTTGGGGATCAATATGAATTGAGTGTGAATCAGCTTTAGAAGAAAATGAGAGTTTTGTTTTTAACGAATTGATCTCAAACTTATTTTTTTGGCCTCATAGGGGCACAATGTGAGTTTTTTTGGTCTAAAAGGTCACTGAACCGGCTATTTCAAGTTGACAGGGACTAAAAGAGTTGGTCACATCCTAGTTTAGGGACCCATAAAGCCCGACAAAAACTTTAGGGACTCAACAGGTAAACCCTAGAAAGTTCGTAGGGCATTTGTGTCATTTTCCCTAGATAAATTTGTAATTTTTATTTTAATTAAATGATGGAGAATTATTTATATTCAAGAGTGTGATGCCATAGAACAATTAGTCTATTATCGTGTTTCATTTTGCGTGTTACTTTCTGAATATTAATTTATTCGAAATGTCACAGTCAATCATACTTCTGGGAGTAAGTATTTGTTTAAGACTGTCATTATTTGATTGTAGATTGTCCATAGAAATTTGACATTGCATAGGGATTGCTGCAATATTCATGAGTACGTGGAAAATATGGATTTTAAGTATTGATTAAATCTGTGCTTGGAGATTACTTCATTGATTCAATCACGAGTAACTCTAAGTCGTTAATATATTTTATTCTTCAAACAAAGATATATAAATCGTATTTTGGAAATAAGTTGTGCATTGGTTTACTCCAACGTATCTCGTAAATGGGTGTTATAAAGCGAAATTTCATGCATGATTTGGTGAGTAAAATGTATGACTATATAGTAAAAGTTTATTCGTTCCTTTTGACTTAACAGGAAAATCGATATCTTTGGGCTCGTTGATGATTTTTTGCCGACATCTGAAGTGCCTGGCCGGGCCCGGGCTAAATTGATGTGTTCAATTAGTAGCTTGAATTCATTCGTCATAAATCGGGAAATCGAGAAAAAAAATCTTGGACTATGATATTGATTCTAATCTATATCATATGTCCATACAATATCTTATAGAACAAAGGAATATCTTATCACTTATCTTAAGCCCAATGTCTATTTAGAGTTTGTTAGTGTCCTTGGAAAACACTCTTTACTAGTTATTCGGAGTTGTACTTGCAATATAGCAACTTATCCAAGTGGGAGACTATTGGATTAAGATGTATAAGGTCCTAACTAAATTGGTATAACGTTGATGAATAAAAGTAAAGTCCTTTGGATTGCCCTTATAACCAAGAAATGGCTTGCATTGATCAAATAAAATAGATAAAAGGATTTGTTAATATATTATGTGATTAATATATTAATTAGAAATCATTAATAAATGATTTATTAATTCATTATATGAATAATAAATTAATTAGAAATAGATGGAACTAGTTAATTATTAATGATATTTAATCTAGAATTAATTTATGATTAATTAGAATTAATTAAAGGTGCAATGATTGAATTGTAATTGTTCAGTAGTTGAACAAAAGAGGCAATTCTAGAACCTCCATGAGTATGAACGCTTTTAAGGTGTTTTTAAGGGTTTTTGGAAGGCTCTTGGTAGTTAGTAAGGAAATGATTTGAATTAGGAGTAAATCTATTATTTAATTATTCAAATCTAGATTTATCTGCAAGTTACCTAGACTATAGATAGGACCCCTAGGCATCTAATTTTCATGGCTTCTCATACCTAGAAGGTGAAGAACGAAAATTCTCTATTCTCTCCCCTCTCTCCTTTAATCATAGGGTTTCTTGAGTTTTGAGTGTGAACTATTAGAGGCGGCCATGTTTTTAGAGCTAGTTTTTCAAGGAGACTACAAAGAGCATCTGGTTATCTTGTTCCGAATCAAACAAGAGGTATGTGGTTCTATTAATAAATTTGATTCATAGGGTTTATAGTTTTTGTTTCATAAGTATGTTGCTATTAAATGAGAAAAAACATAGATCCATCTAGGTTGCATGTACCATTAAGAGTTAAGTGAAATTTAGCATGTATAATGTAATTGTAACCTAAAAACCCCAATAACTTTTCAGTTCAAAAGAAAATTTTAGGACTTTATAAAAAAAATCCCAAAATAATGAGACTTTTCTGCATAAAACCCTTATATGTATTGATAAAAACAAAACATGTTTCAGTAACTCATTTCATTTTTTCGAACCAACCATATATGATATTGAAATGTCATGATTTGCTCATTTCATTATGTTGTATAGAACTTGGTCATTCTATTTTATAACACCAAACAAACCATAAAGGTACTTATCTGCGTACAACATAACGATTCACGAGCTTTCCCAAATCCTTTATTTGGAAAGTTGTACAACCGCCCAACCTTGGATAACTATGATATAATAAACATATGAACAACTTCATAGTGTTGTTGGTAGACTTCCCTAAGCTCCTTAATTCCCAAATGATTTGGAAAATTTGTCATGAATACGAATTGAGGAATCTTTAAAGATCAAATACATTCGATTGATCGTATGTTTTTTTTTGCCCCAATAGAACAAGAACACCCTTACTTGGTTGCCCTGGTTTTTTCTGTCGATCCACTTTCACCCATTATTTTTCATTCACCACCTCCAATTAGTTGAACGATCCTTAATCGAAAGTGTGATTTGCTCAATTATGTGATTTGTGACACCCCTCCCCCCTCCCCACAATTTTGGTCTCCCTGAACTCAATGGCTATGTTCTTTTAAAACACAAGAGAAAAAAAAAAAACAAGAATGATCTATGTAGTTGGTAAAAAAAAAACTTTTGAAGTTCTTGTTATCGTATGTTTTTTAAGTTTGTTGCAAAAGTAGACAAATATTCTTTATTTTGTAAATATTCTTTTCAAATATATTTTTAATGTTGCTATTTTTTTCTTATATTTAAGTTCAAACTAATATTTGGCAAGATTGTCATATTTGGAGTTTAAGATAAATAGATATCACACATATACCCAAGTTGTATGATTTTTATGTATTTTATCCATCATTTTGATAAAACCTAAAAATATTTACCTAACAAGTATTGTAGTTTGAAAGTTACTAAAATAAATATATATTTATTAAATCGTGTTCCCCATCGTCTTTTAACATATGCCGAAATTTTATGATTTTATCCAACTTGACTTTAATATAATTTGTTCATTCTGTCATCTTTAGACTTTAATACATACAATGTCTTTGGTTGTATATCATTGTTAAAAATCTATAAATATTCATATTTATATACTTAATATTTATTATTTGTTTGTATATCATAAACAAGCATGAATTTATAGCATGTAACTAAATGTCAAAAGTCAAAGACTTGGAGAGCATACCGCGGCAGTTCTTGTGTTGACTCGTCGACTTATGCTGGCTCATGGCTGCATGTGCCCAACTGTTTCATTTTTATTATGACAAAATTTTAAAATATTTTAAATAAATACTTTTTACATAAAAATGTTAAATGTTACTCAACTCTTGAATGTTAAATAAAAATTCATAAGGAAATGATATAAAATATAACTTATTTTTGTAAAATTCAAAATTTCTTTTTATAATGTTGGAAATACTATTTGTGTAGACTTTTAGTGTTTTGACATTGTAAATACTAATATTAGCAACATGTGAACAATAACTGTATTATTTTTTTAATAACTTAACAGTCTTTATAAAAAAAACCTATGACATTTTTAAAAACAAAGCCTCTCCATTGCGTTTTAAACCAAGAGGTTGAAGGTTTTTACAAAATTATATATCCACAACTTTTTTTTTTTTTTTTTTAATATTTTTCTTTTTATGTATGTTTTTTATTTTTTATTTTTAATTTTCTCGTATTCATAAATTAGTTTTTTACACAATTTAGAATGACTGAACAATAACTTAGATTGATTTAAGTCTTTTAAAAATAGACATGCTTGCCCCTTATAAAAATTGATTTTCAAAAACATAGTAATTATAATAATGTTATTAATATGTATTATTAAAATTTTAATTTTTTAAGTATTTCTTATATGCATAATAAATCAACTATTTCATTTGATTTTCTATCATAACTTTTATTATTTAATACTGAATATAAATATTTATAAATTAGACGTTTGAATCCACAAAAATTTAATAAATTATTTATCACTTTTTGTTGAATATAATATTTTAAATATCATCCGATTTCGAAACTAATTGAATTGTTATAATCATTATTTCGAAACTAAGTACATTGTTATAATCGTCATTAATCACAGATTACAATGATAAATTCTTCATAAACCTATCTACTCTAATAAATGAAAGTTTTTTTTTGTCATATGTCACATTCTCATTCAATTTGCTAAATATTATTTTGTGGTTATTTTGAATTAATTTTTTTTTCTACATATCATTTTATTGGTTTTTCTATTTTAATAAATTTAACATAATACTTTAACGTAATAACTACAATAAATGTAGTAATAAATAAATATCAATTTTATTAATGGACTTACCTTATTATTTTGGAATTCTCAAATTAAAACTCATTAGTTTATTTATTTAAATTTAAAAGAAAAATCAGTTTTATTAATTCGTTATTTTTCTTATTTTATTATAAATCAAAAGTTCTTAAATATTTAAACATTTATATTTAATTTTTTAATTAACTCATATAATACATGAGTTTTACACCTACTTACTAATAATTAGCAATATGTGTACAGTAACCACATTGTGAATTGTTATAAGTTTTATTCAAAATGAGAGTTAGCCTACTTGTATGTGCGCTTTGCATAAACTATAGAGAGTCGGAGGATGGAGTTTCCATACCTAACAACGCCAACTCTACAATAATTTGTTGAACTCGTTGATAAAAAAAAAACCAATCCGGCACCATCTAATATAAAATCCGAGCCACTCGAGATGTTGATTAACTTTATCCCACCAAACTTTTCATTTTTGTAATTATGAGAGTGAAATTTTTTCATTTTTTGTCACCACACCAATTTTTTTTCATTTTTTTTAAAAAAAAAATTACTCAATTTTTATATTTTTTAATGAATTTTATCTCTAAACTTTTATCAAAAATTCCCTAAAAAAATTATATGCGTTTAGAACTTAGGTTTTTTCCTTCTAAAATTATTTTTTAAAACTCCTTTTTCATTATATGTTTTTACTAAATTGTTTTTTTACACATGTAAACTTTTTTTTTTTTATAACTTTTTATAACTCTTTTTACAATAAAAAACTATTTTTAGGGTTTTTTTTTGTTTTCCAAATAACACTTCCCTATATATATATATATATATATATATATATATATATATATATATATATATATATATATATATATATATATATATTAAGAGAAGTATTTTTCCTATCACCATATCAATTTGAAACTTTTAATTCTTCATATTTTCACATTATATACTTAATTTATTAATTAAAATATTTTGTTAATTTTAAAAATTATCATAAATAAAAGATTTCCTGAATTATCAATATCATATAATTAATTTGTTGACTCCAATATAGCATTAAATACATAATTTAAATCTATATGTCAAAGAAACTTAAAAACACATTGTAAAATTTAAAACTTAAAGTGAAATATCAAATAAAGTTGTAAAAAATTTCAATAGTTAAAAGAAAAATATTAAATATGATCCATGTAAGAAAACTTTAATCTAAAACTCGAATTAACTATAAAATATCTAAAAACTATTTTTATTAAGTTGTTTTTAAATTAATTTATAATAATAATAGTTAAAAATAACATAAAGTTATAAATTAAATTATCTCATATTACAAATAGTGTTTGATAATTTAAATATTTATCATGACGAAATTAAAACATCGACAAATTTTTTTTAAAATTAATAAATCAAAACAATAGTTAATTATAATAATTGAGAAATATAACTAATTTAATTTATACACACATAAAACATAAATAAAGACCATTAAATGATTTGATTTTAATAAATCTTATTTTATTTGTTGTTTAAATTAATTATAATTTTACATCAACTAAATGTAATACTTATTATTTTATAATTGACATAAATACTTGCATTATTGATTTTATTACACTTGAAACATACACACAACTCTTCAATTCTAGCTAGTTAATCATCATTAATTTGATTTTAGTACATTAAACTCATTAGTAATTTAGATGTAGCGCTAAGTATTCAACTTCAAAATAAAATAAACTTAAATCTTATTGATTTATGTCAAATAAATATGAGAAATGTTCAAATACTATTTTTTAAATGCTTAAAATGTGAATTATTAAATTGCAACGCCTGCGGATTCGGGCGTGACACTTAAGATACAATAAGTAATAATTATTCGTCGTGCGGACGATAAATAGATGATTTTGATAGAAAATTATTTCGGATATATATTAGATGTGACAAAGATTACGTACATATAAAGAACTCTGAAATAAGACTTCGTATGAAAAGGTTATGATTTTTCGAAGTTCTGCGATTAAACCGCCACAACTATGTGCATCGTAAAAGTGAATCGGAGTTAAGTTGCTTATTAGCCTAAGTAATATAAACAAAAGTCGTAGTAATCATAAAAGTGAGAGCGTGCATATAGAGAACGTCTAAATCTGACTTCGTATGAGGAAGTTATGATTTTTCGATGTTTCAGCGCAACAGTACGAACACAGAAGTCGAAATTCAAATCGGTTGATTTTTAGTCAAAACAATCTAAATGAGAGTTGAAGATCTCATGAATATGATATCGTTGATATAAAGATAGCCGAGAACGAAGTTTGTATGAAGGAGTTATGAATTTCACACATACTTTGATAGTCCGAACCGATCTAAATATTAATTTTAGTTAGAGTAAGAATTAATTGTTAAGACCTCAATGAAAGTTGTAGAGCTCGTTGAGAGGGTCTCATGGATATATATATATATATATATATATATATATATATATATATATATATAATGTCGAAAACGGAGCTCGTATGCGAAAGCTGGTCGTGCCACGTGGCGTGGTCGCATATCCGGATCCTCCAAGAGACACGGCGACGCGGAGTAATGTGGGCTTGACACATGACATAGCGAGAATAGGCCATGTGGCTGGTTCTAGAAGAAGAGGATATGGATGAATTCGAGTGCGACATGTGGCAAAAGGGCAGAGGAGCCAACAATGCTTGAGGGTGCGACACACCCCTTGTTAGAGTGCAACGCACCTGCTCTCTAAAAATAGCCTTCAGATTTCACTCAATACCCTCACAAATTCACTCCAAACCTCTCTAAAATCTCTCTAGCCTTTGAGTTTGATTCTTCCCAACTTTTAGAACATTTTAGTAGAATGTCTAGAGCTCTAGGATCTCGACAAGGAGGAGTATTCAGGTCGGAGTTCCGCCCGCGTAATTTCCCAATTTTTGCTAGAATCTCTGTAAATTAAGTTGCACTTATCTTAATTCAAGTGTAACTTGTATTTATATTCATAGTTGTTATTAAGAATCTATAACTAAGATTTATCAATAATTTCATGTCATAATACTGATTGATCTAATTACGGGGGTGATGTCTAGGCCAATGTTATAAAAACCGGTTTGAACCGGTCGGTCGAATCGGTTGGACCGGAAACCGGGGAAGGAAGCGGTTCAACTATCACCGGTTTTACGTCGATTTTTGAAACGGAATGAACCGGCCGGTTTTTAGAAAAACCCGGTTGAACCGGTTAAAATATACCGGTTGAACCAATTAAAACAAATAAAACACATGGAAAAAAAAACCATTTTCATAATAAACTTTGGTGAATTTTTTCAAATCTGTATAGTTTTCTCTAAATAAAAACATATGATAAATGTTATAAAGTTTTTAATGTATTTGGAGTGATCTACAACTTATTTGTATGTATACTTTTAATGTTTGAACTTGTAAACTCCAAATCCATTATTTATATATCTATGTATGTATAGGAAAATAGGAAAAAAAAATATGAAAATTATAAAAATCGGTTGACCCACCGGTTGAACCGATCACTATAATGGTTCAACTAAAAAACAGATTTTAAAACATTGGTCCATACTTGAAAGATCTTGATGTAGACATTAGGATTGGTGAGGAATATAGACTAACATTAGTCACCAGGAAAATAAGACTAAGACTTAGTGATAATCATACCTAGGTTACATCAAAATGAAAAGTAAAGTGTTAGGCGAAGCGTTGTCCAAATTTCGAGGCATCCACTTTAACAAGTGATTGCATTGTTACTTTCAGCTTACACATAGATATCAAGTATTTTAATTTTATGTGTTCCTGATATTTGTGCTAAATAAGATAATGATTTTACTGGCAATAAATTATATATTTATTTTTATTATACTTATATCGTATCGGTTAAAAAGGGTAGAGAGAGATGATATAATGGTGAGAGACCATATCAGAGATAATATAATGGTGAGATACCATGCCCAATTGAGAGCAGACATCTAACAGAGTATAGATGACGACCATGGACTCTTCTAGACAATCCAGTGGAGCACTAGCTGACTCGTAATATGTAGGTGTTAATGAATCATACCATCCAAGAGTATGGATGATGTGTTCATTTTAGTACTCTATCTCCTTCATGGTTGCCTTATCGGTATGTATTGCTAATGAATCCCCGATGCAACATTGTCTACTCGTTGTTACAGAGATTCTTTAAGATAGGTCCCTTGAGATTATTATTTGAGGATCGAAGAGTAAGAATAACGGGAATGGGTAATTGGGATTAACTATTTGGCGTGATATATATGCTTAAAACAATATAATTACAATATTTTGGGTTGGAAACGTTATGTGCTCATCAGGCTCCCAAGTCTGACCCACTCAATTTATTTGTATCATAGGTAGCGGTATGAAGGTACATTGATAGTGATTCAATGAGAGATTCAAGGAGATATAGGCCATTAGTATAATAAGATATTTCAAGGCTTGTAATGACTATGTTTATGCTTATGTTCTTGTATCAGTTATAACATCCCAAGTTTTATTAATAAACGAAAAACATTTATTCGGGAATATTTTTTATGGGACAAATTTCGCATTCATATATATATATATATATATATATATATATATATATATATATATATATATATTAAAATAAGCATAAATAAAAAGGTATTTTCGGGCTGTGAAATGGGGATATCATAGTTGGTATCAGAACATTAGTTTAAGCGAACTAGGAATACTTTGGGAATTTCTATACTTACACTTAGAATGCTAAGCAATGATCATGAAGTGTGTGTCTATTTTATTTTGGGTGGTATACCTGAATTGACACATGCACTAGAATACTTGAGGCTATGTGCCTTAATTGTTGATATGTACTAAATGATTTATATTATAGCATGCTTTATGTTGCCTACCTAAATTGTTATTACTTGACTAGATTTAAGGTCTATTGCCTACCTCGATTTGGAAATTTTATGTGTTCAAGATTCTAAACATATAAATCATGTATTAGAACTGATATGTAATTTTTCGGAGCGATAACGAGGATTTATGAGTCAAAACATAACTAAAACCTTCCCTATCATAATATACTCGATTCTCGGTACAATGAACACCTGCTTTGGTGTACATAACCTCATGGTAAGAACATGAAGCGGATTGAGGAATGATAACGGAAATAAGCAGCTTGAACCTCAGCGCGTGATCAAGTGTGCACCAAAACTCATGCCAGTAGTCGAACTGATCATGATGGTAGGAGTTCAAGCAATGAATTGGGCAATGCTAGATTGGAAAATGGAGGAGACCAGACAACTACTCCAAGGGAATAGGAGAGAACTCACCACACCAGTTGATAAACAGTGTTGAACGAGGGACAGTCTGAATAGGGAAGCTATAATAGGACTATAGATCAAGTTGAACTACCAATGGTTAGGATGAACCACCAAGAAAGAGGAATTGATAAAAGAAAATGAAATAACAAGGACTTTATGACTTGAATACTATTGAATTTTAATGGAAAAGAAGATTCAACTGGAGTTATGAATTGGATATATGAGATGGAGTTAGCTTTCATAACTTGTGGTTGCAAGCACAAGTTGCAGACCACTTATGTTGTACGCTAGTTTAGAGGCGGGGTTGTTAATTGGTGGAATACGTTAGAAAAAATCATAAACCCTGACAAGCCACTATAACTAACGTGGGCCGAATTCTTAGTACACTTCAAATGCAATTTCTGCTCAGCCCAAAACATGTTAGAGCTGGAGAACCAGTTTGTGACCTAGAGGAAGGGAAACATGACTATAACGACGTAAATTTTCAAACAAAATTTTCATTTTCAAACACAATAAAAAATCGTTTCATAATTCTCAAAATCACATATGTCTCAAATGTCAACAAATAAAACACAGTCCCAAAATCATAAAAACAATCTCATGCCGGTGTGTACAATCATGTCAGTGCCTTGTCGCGATCCTCGGAACTACCTGAAACACATAACACATAACACGGTAAGCATAAAGCTTAGTGAGTTCCCTAAAATACCACACACAACACATTAGCCACTCGAGGCTATAACTCAATAAGACCTTCTGGTCGATGTGTCTCAGTGGGACCCTCCGGTCCCACAACTCAGATGGACCCTCCGGTCCTCAACTCAGCATCTCAATATAATACACAAAAAGCATAACACAAATAAATAGCAGGATATCTCATTACACAGCTCATGTACATAAGACCCTCTGGTCACACATAAAAATTACCACTTAAGGTATGTGAGAAGACTCACCTCGTAAGATAATGAATGAAAATCTCGCACTCGGGATCTTGATCTCTACCCACCGGTCTAGCCTCCGCCTAACACATAATAATTATCCCTAATTAATAGTGGCCCTCGAGAAGCTAGATTAACCCTTCTATAACTCACAGAATGGTAAAGGACCATTTTACACCTCTAAAGCTTAATAGTCCTCAATCTTGACCAAACTCTAAAAGTCAACAAAATTCAACAACAGGGAGTACGCTAAGCGTTCCAACTCCCTACGTTGGGCGTACTCAGCTGCTATCCAAAATCGGGGTGCTCGGCCCTTACGCAACGCGTACTGGGGGTTACGCCTGGCGTACACCCCAGTTTCACTCTTCTCATACTCATGGTCTTAATCAATTAAGACATAAGCTCATATCTCAGATATGGACCTTCTAATGCCTCTTAGTCCATATGTAACGCCCCGTTTATTTAATAAATAATTAGACAAATTAATAAATGAATAACAACCCTAAAAGTAGAATAGTGTGGCAAAGAGCTAGTTTTAGGGGTTAAATGTTATAATAGAGAGTTTTTGGGTTAAAATGTAATTCTCAGATTAATTTGTGAAGAATTTTGATGGTTGAAGGCTATCAGTAAATTACAGATTTAATTTGAGAAGGATTTTAGAAGTGGGCGTATGTTTGGTAATTATCAGGACTTATTATGAAATGGAATTCATAAGGCAGGGTATAAATGGTAAATGATGGACTTAGATTGAATAGATTCTTGGGGGTAGGGGCTAAAAGGTAACTTTTGGGACTTAATTTAAAGAAGAACTAATAAGGAGGGCTATATGTGACAAAAGTGAATGGATGTTTATGTGGGAGCGGGATATACCCGGTGACCTTCCTTCCCATCACCTTATTACTCCCAAACCCTAAACCTAGTGGGGAATCAGCCGCCACCCGATGCCTCTCTCGTTTTTCCGACCAGATGAAGCCTCGAATGCCAACACCTGCCGCCTCACCATTGATATGCCATCATGGTCTTGTTGTTGGTGAAGACACACTCCCATTGTTCCATTGCAGCCGATGTAGGAGCTGAGGACCACCAAGACGAGGGCCGACGAAGACGTGGGATGCGAAGCTCGAGCCATCGCTGTGAACGACATAGACTGGTCAGACCACAACCAACCTTCGACCGATGATGTTTAGCGCTGCAGAGGAAGTCTCCGAGGCTCGGAGTGACGATGATCAGTCGTTGCTTTCATTTCATTGCATCCCTTTCTTCTTCTACTCCCAACTCTTGTTGTCGGCATTGTATAGAGTCGGAAAACCACCGCGAGCCTCTGCTGCCAGCATGGATGAAGCACCTTGCACCTGTCGACATGTTAAGCGAGGTTGAAGAGTTTCATGGAAGTGGATCAAGAGGAAACGCCACCACCACTGTGAGGTGGTGGCTATCAAAGCAAAGTTGCCACCATCTCGCACCTTCACCACCATGTACGCCACCAGGTGGGTGGCTATGTTACTGTTTCGGGCAAAGAGTGCTTGTGTGTGTGTTCATTTCAGTGTAGTGGGGGTTTTGTTTAGCTAGATTTCCTAACAAAAGCCACCACCACCACCACCACCGTGAGGTGGTGGCTGCCGCCTTGTACTGCCGTCGACCGCCACTAGAGTGGTTGTGTGTGTTAGTGTAGTGTGTGTGTTTACTTGAGATTTTATTGTAAATCGTAAAATTGGAATAATGAAAGGAAAAATCAAACCACCACTATAGGTTGGTGGCTGCCGCCACCGGCCACCGTGTCGGGTGGCGGTGTGCCTTGTTGGATAGTGACTAGTTTGGGATGTTTGGACAAAGGACTAAAACCCTAATGGGCCTTGTAAGCTCTAATGGGTCCAATAAAGCTTAATGGGTCTAAAATCCCAAGCATGTGACTAATGGGCTTAATGAAACCCTAAAGAATCATAATGGGCCCAATAAACCCTAATTGGTCAAAGGACCTAGCTAATGGGCTTAATGGGCTAGTATTTGGGTTGGAAAAAACATAATGTTAATAAAAACCTAATTTGGGAAATTAATTGGGATACATAGGAATTATTTAATAATTAGATATATTAAATAATAATCATTGACAAAAATTAATCTAAGCAATATTGGACTTAATGGATTAAGTCCTTAGTGGATTAAGTTGTTAATGGGTTAAGTGAGAAACATTTAACCCTAATCATCATTTTATGTGAAAACCCTAATTTTACTTGGGTTTATTATTGGGCCTTGATGATTGGATTATTAATGGACCATCCAAGATCAAGCAAATGGATTAGAATAATTAATGGGCTTTTAGGTAAGCCCCATATGAGGAGTTGGGCCAAATTTGGAAGATTGGGTCATAGTTTGGGCCTTTATGATTATATGATATTTGGCCATTAGAATGTTGAATGTTGGATTGGACCAAATGATTGGGCCTTATGGTAAGACCTTATAAGGGCTTAGGCCCAATTTGGAAAATTGGGCCATATGTTGGGCTTTGATTCATAGTTGAATTTGGGCCTATGGATTGGGCCTTAGGCTTCAATAAAGCTAACCTTGGGGTAATGTAGTAATTATCCAAGTATGTATTTATGGTTATGTGTTGGGACCCAATAATTAGTTAGGTATTATTTTGGTGTTGACAGTTCGGGAATCTGTCATCCAGCAGCTGGGGTTGAGTCTGCGGGACTTCAGCAATGTGGGGTTATGTCTACAGGACTTCACCAGTGTGAGGTGAGTTTTCCTTCCAGTAGGAACGGGTCTACGGCCACAATATCGACTCGTTTAGATAGCAGTAGTTCCGGACTACGATCCGATGCAGTGGTTCAGTATGCTTGATGTCTTTGTGATACAAGCATGTTATGTGTTATGTGTTCCGGACTATGGTCCGATGCAGTATGCAGTATATATGCTTATGTTACATGCTATGAATATGTTATCCTACGTGCAGTTAGTTCCGGACTTCGGTCCGATGCAGTGGGCGAGGCCCTAGTCAGTTCCGGACTCTAGTCCGATGCAGTTCTGGAGTTTGGTCTGATGTGGTGGGCAAGGCCCTAGTCAGTTCCATACTTCGGTCCGATGCAGTGGGCAAGGCCCTAGTTAGTTCCGGACTTGGTCCGATGTAGTGTGCAAGGCCCAATATGTGCTTTATTTTTTATTGCATGGTATGTGGTAGTTGTAGGAGCTCACTAAGCTTTGTGCTTATAGTTTCAATTTTGGTTTCAGGTACTCAGTTCTCAAAAGAGGAGCTCAGGAAGATTGCGGTGCGCACACCATCTATTCAGCCTTGGATGTTTATACTCTGATATACATGATAGTTATAGTATTATGAGATACGTTGTTTATGATTTTTCTATGACGTATGGTGTTTATGGTTTTTATTATTAAATTAAAACGAAATTTTTGGCTTGTATTTTTGGGATGTTACACTATAAAGTCATCGACTTTAATCCTTTGCATGGCTGAAAAGTCTCCATCCTCCAAAAAGACACACTCTTTTGTCCCAAGGGTCTCATAACTCATGCATGGAGTGATTTCACTAACCAAGATTTAATTTTTATGGCATAACACTACTCATACACTCAAAAGAGGTTGTAACTAGACTCTGGAGTTTAAGATCTCATCAAGCCTCCATCTTTATGGGAAAAAACCCTAAAATGCTCATCACAACATGCTCAAGAAAGGAAAGGCGAAGTCTGAAGCTTTATACCCCAAAAAGAAGCTTCCCACCCATATTTGCTCAGATCTAGAAGCTTGGACTCCAAATCTCCTTCTTCAAGGCCTTCTCTTCTTTTCAAAACCACACAAACACCCTCTCAAAGCTCAAACACACACAGAAGCTCTAGAATGGAGATATGGGCACTCTTAGGGTTTTCTCTCTATAAATGGTGGCTAGAAATGAGGCCATCATGTTCCTTATATAGGGGACTCACCCCAAATTAGGGTTGCATTCTAGGCCTACTACGCCTAGCGTAGTCACGGGTACGCCCAGCGTACTAGGTGGTCTCTACGTTACATGCATGTTGACGAGTACGCTAAGCGTACTCGTTTTTCACTCTTTTATAACTTAAGTCCAAAAATGACAACAACTCAAAAGATTAAGGGTCTCAAGGTATACCCGGACTCATGATGTTACAATGTTTGTTGATGACTACACTACTGCCTTCACAGAAAAAATGGAGTTTGCCTTGCGCCTCGTACCCGACGAGCTAACAAAAGTCGATAAATACACAAAAGGACTACCATGGTACTACACTATACCAGTTACATAGACTCCCAATTTTGAAGCATTCATCTGGGCTGTAGATCTATGGAAAACATGATCATGGAAAGAACCATCGACAAGCTGGAGTTGGCGAAAAGAGGAAGAATGAAGGATTCTCAAAATCCGATAAGAAGAATAAATTCTCAAAGTCTAAAGATCAGAAGTCTGGGGGTAACGAGGAAAAGTGGTGTGATAAGTGCAAAAGGAAACACTTTGGGGATGCATTGAAGGAGTGATCTGCTTCAAGTGTGGGAAGACTGGTCACTATGCTAATGAATGCATGACTAAGAAAGAAGTATGCATTAAGTGTGCTGAAGAAGGTCATATCACGCAAGAATTCCCAAAAGGAGAAAGAGTTGAAAAGCCAAACGTGCATCCAAAACCAAAGGCACGAGCATTTAAGATGACCCTGGAGGCAGTAGAAGATGAAGAAGATGAAGATAAGGAAGTTGCTTGTCTAGAGTTCAAGATATGAGATATGTAGCCTATATAAGAGGCATGGAGTATGGTGAACATAAATAATATTGTATTTATTTTCAAGAAGCCATACAATCCCTAATAATTCATACTATTTGATGTGTTAAATTTCTATGTGATTGACTTGGGGACTACAAGATAATTCTTAGGATGAATATGCATAGGTGTGAAAGGTAGTAGAGGCTTATACTACCGGAAGCACAAGACTCACACTTGGATCAGGAAAAGTCACAAGGTTACTAAGACACTAGTAATTAAATTCATTTTGTTCATTTTCATCATTACCTTTGTTTCGATGATGACTATGAAGATGATTGTTTGTTCATACCTTAGTTGTCGTTGAGTCTAGTCAATTTCAGGAAAGTAAGTTACTTGGTTCAGATAACGATGTTCGATGTAGTATCCGAATTTAGGCAAGAAATTGAAAGAAAATATAATCGAAGCGATCAACATAAGTATCGCATCTGTCATTAAGGCTAAGTAGCCAATAACCAGTAGCTAGAGATGTTACCTAAAATCATGTGATTGTACCACATTAGAACATGAAGGAAGGTATCATCCATGCTAGAGTTTGAATCATAGAGATCCAAGTCTAGTTATTGCATCATGCAACGTAAGGTCATTAGAGTGTAACCATTCGATTCATTAAGGTGGCTAAATTAAAGACCTTATCATAAAATGAGTCCATTGTAGATGGATTAGGAGCCTTCGATGAAGGTTAAATTTATAACTCTAAGGATGGGACCAAAGGTCCAAAGGATAATGAAGATCGGTTGTAAGTTTGATTACCACCAGCAACTAAGAACTCCATAAGCTTTATGAGGAAGGCATAAGAGTTATGGTTATACCTTAGGATGGAAAAGTGACTTACGGGTCATCGTACAACCCTATTTTGTTGATGATTTTGGGACGTAATCATCCTAAGGGAGAGATAATTGTAACGCCTGCAGATTTGGGCCAGACACTTAAGATATAATAGGTAATAATTATTCGTCATGCGTGCGATAAATATATGATCTTGATAGAAGATTATTTCGGATAAATAAAACTTAACCAAATTTATATCATGTTGGTGATTTTAGTGTTATCAACATATTTTGGTGTAATTATTATTAGACAAAACTGAAAATTTAGTCCTTGTGGTTTATAAAAATCTTTGGATAGGCTCCAAAAAGTTTTTAACTTGCATGGCAAGTCCAAAATCAAAACATTTCCGCGATTTTAGTCCAAAAAAACTTGAAAAGACAATTATGCCCTTTTATTTTCTTTTTTGTATTTTATATATTTATTTAATACCTTTGTTAATTAAAAAATAAAGAAAAATGAAAAAAATTATCCCCCACCCAACCCATCGTTCTCTCTCTCTCTCTCTCTCTCTCGCTCTCTCTCTCTTTTTCTCTCTCTTTCTCTCTCTCACACATCTGGGTTTGTCATTGTTAACACCCAAGAATATCTTTATAGTCAAGAACGAACATCTTGATTAACAAATACACACATCAGTTTTCTGATTTTATTCTCCAAAACACACAAACATTCAAATACACTTTCAACATGGAAGGTAAAATCAACCACCATCGTTCGCCACTGTCACCACCGACTATCATCAACGTCCGCCGTCCTTCTCGCTTTGTCTGCCTAACGTCTTCTTCTCCCATTCTATCTCTCTGTACTTTGCCAAGTACACCTTCAAATCAATTGATGCTTCTCAGATTCATCCAAATCAAAATACAGAGAATGTTAAATCTTCCTCAAATGAAAGTGTTTCTAGGTTTGTTGGTTGAATTACATTTGCTTTGATGAGAAAACACGAACCTCCATCCATCAAGCACAATTTTCCTCCACAGAATCGGGCATGAAAACCCTGAAATCCGACCTTTAAAACCCAGAAAGTACACATTTAAAGATATTCATGTTCATCATCTGAAATTGGACCTTGAAACCCATGAAATCGGACCTTTACACCCTTAAAATCGGAACTTGAAAACCCTAAAATTGGAATATATGAAATCGAACTGTTGGTCTTACCTTCATCAGATGGGAACGTGTGTACAGAGGAAGACACAGATGCTCAGGAGTTGGGTTATGCTCTTCGACAATAATTCATTGATTAGTTGTCACGGGGAAAAGAAAATGGCAGAGGGGGCAGGTTTAGTGTGGTGATGGTTGAAGGCGGCATCGATATCTAAAACGATTTCGGGATGAGATGGAGAACAGGGGAGAAGCTAGAGAAGGAGGAAATGGACATGAGGTGATAATCGGTGGTAGTTGTGGTGTTATCGGAAAAATAGAGGTGTATATGAATGGAGATGTTGAGGAATGGGGTTGAGACCAAATTCGATTGGGAAGAGAGAGAGAGAGAGAGAGAGAGAGAGAGAGAGAGAGAGAGCATTTTTTTTATTTTCAATTAAAGTATAAAAATAAATATGAAAAAATACAAAAAAAAGAAATTAGAAGGGCAAAACGGTCCTTTCAAGTGCTTCATGGACCAAATTCACAGGAAATTCATGATTTTGGGACCAAATTCACCGGAAATTTCTGATTTTGGACCATCCATGCAAGTTGAAAACTTTTTGGACCCTATCCAAAGTTTTTTGAATACCACAGGGACCAATTTTGTAGTTTTGTCTTATTATTAATAATAAGATATGTCGAGCTTTATTTACTAACCGAGCTTGGAGGTGCAGGGTGCATACTCGGTGTGATAATTGTGAACTCAGGAATACGGGGGTCCGGTGGTAGTGCCCATGGGTACAGGGATCCAAGGGGCTACAGCCCCTTGGTGAGTCTAGGGGCAGCGCCCCTAGTGGGGTCCAAGGAGCAGAGCCCCTGGAGGTGGCTACATCACTGTAATGTCAGAATCGAGTTAAACTCCACCCATGCATATCCCGCCAATTATAAGTGGTGACATCACTGTGATGTCAGAATCGGTTATGTCTTATAACCATATATTCAACCATTTTTTTTTGGCGCCAAAATTGCATGCAACCACCACCAACTACGTTTTCCTCTTGTATACGAACATACTGCATATTCCATAAAATGGGTTACAAACTTACTCTCCAAAACCATACTTTTCGTTCTCTCTGTCTCTAAAGAACACAAAACAGCAAGGTATATTTTTCTGTTTTTTGAATTTGAAAGTGACCTGATTTCTAAATTGCATATCTTGGATTATCCCAGATTTCGTGATACCCCAAGCATAAAGGTCGAAATCACAAATTTGGAAAGTGATTGCAATCACGATCCATAAAATTATCTAAGTTAATTGATATTCTCCAGACCCAAAATCTAACATTCAAAATCTGTGATTTTGGGAAGAATATCAATGGAAAAATCTGTTAAAGACATGAGTTCCGAATTCGGGAAGTTAGATGATTTTGATGGCACTGATTTTCATCACTGGTAGAAGAAGATGCATTTCCTTCTCACTGCCCTAAAATTTGTTCATGTTTTGAGCACTCCTTCACCAAAATAATGGAGGATGAGACCCTTGAACATACTAGAAGAAGATGAAAATGGGAAAATGATGATTACATCTATCGTAGGCACAATCTAAATGGTGTGCCTGACTCTCTCTTTGACAAATACCAAAATCAAGAATTTGGAAAAGATTTGTGGGATGCCCTTGAATCCAAATACATGGCAGAGGATGGCTTAAGTAAGAAACTTCTTGTTAGTAATTATAATAATTATAAGATGGTAGATTCATGGCCTTTCATGGAACAGTATAATGAACTCATGAGGTTTTTGGGACAATTTGAACAACACAAAATGCAAATGGATGAATCCATTTTTGTCTCAAGTGTTATTTACAAATTCCCCCAATCCTGGAAAGACTTTAAACACACTAAAACATAAAAAAACAAGACTTGTCTCTAGTACAACTTTGCAGTCACTTGAGAATTGCAGAGGGTCTTCATGCTCAAGAAAGTGGCAAGGAAAAAGAAAAGGAAGTTATTGGATCTTCAGTGAATATGGTTGAAGATGAAAAACATCAGAAAAATAACAAAAAAAAAGGAGGAAGAAAGATTACCATCATAAGCGTTCAAACAAGAAAGAAAAACTTGTGCATTGGAATTGCAACAAACCCGATCACATGAAGCGAGATTGTCGTTTGAAGAAGAGCAAAAATGGTGCAAGCAATTCTAGAAAAGGATCTAGTGATCAAGGTCCAAAACCACAAGGTCAAAATTTTCTGAAATTACTACTATTGTTGTTATATATCATGTAACAATAATTATTGAATCATTCTATGTTCAGGATTATGATCATGCATGGTGGATAGACTTGGGGGCGAGGAGTCTTGTGTGTAAAGATGGCTCTTCGTTCAAGGATTATGAAGTATTTAATGATGGATCAGTGTTGTACATGAGAGACCATATTAAAGCACCTATTGTGGTTTGTGGTTTGTGGTTGTGTTTCATTATGCTTTAGTTCTGGAAAAAATCTTCTTCTTAAGGATGTTATTCATGTTCCTAAGATTAGAAAGAGCTTAGTTTCTGGTGGCGTAATTAATAGACATGGATATAAACAAGTCTATGAATCTAATAAATATGTATTGTCGAAGTGTGCTACATTCGTTGGGATTGGTTACTATTATAATGGAATGTTTAAGTTGAATATTAACAATAAAGTTGCAGATTCTATATACATGGCTTGTTCTAGTATTGATGAATCTTTTTTATGGCATGCTTGTTTAGGACATATACATTATAAAAGAATGCTTGAAATGTATAAAATTGGATTAATACTATACTTTGATGGCATCATAGAAAAGTGTAAAATTTGTATGTTAACTAAAATAATTAGACAACCTTTTTCTAATGTTAAAAGGAATTACGTTATGATTGAATTAATTCATAGTGATCTATGTGATTTGCATTCAAATCCATCCTTAGGAAATAAGAAATACATAGTTACTTTTATAGATGATTATTCTTCATTTTTCTATGTATACTTGTTACATTCCAAGGATGAAGCCCTTGATAAATTCAAAATTTATAAAAATGAAGTTGAATTGCAACAAAATGATTTACTCAAAAGACTTCGTACTGATCGTGGTGGAGAGTATTATGATCCTAGTTATTTCCAATCTGTTGGTATTATACATGAAATAGTTTCTCCATATACTCCTCAATAAATTGGGATATCTGAAAGGCAAAATAGAGTTATAAAGGAAATGGTGAATTCTATATTGTCTTACTTATGTTTGGGTGATGGTTTCTGGGGAGAAGCTATGCTAACTGCATGTTATCTTTTAAATAGAGTTCCAAACAAATGGAACAAGATAACTCCCTATGAACTTTGGTACAAAAAGAAACCAAACCTAGGGTATCTTAAAGTTTGGGGTTATCAGGCTGTTGTGAAGCTGACTGAACCAAAAATGAAATCTTTAGATGAAAGAGGTATTGGTTGTATTATTATTGGATTTTATGAGCATTACAAGGCTTATATGATTTATGTTACAGAATCTAGAGATGTAATATTTGATGAAAATCGATTTTCATCAATACCTAGACCAAAGGACTTGGTTTCTAGTTCCAGTGGGAATACCAATGAAGTTGTACATGATTCAAACGAATCACCCGACCTTAGAAGAAGCAAGAGACAAAGGAAATATAAATCATTTGGTAGTGATTTTCAGTTTTAGCTAGTTGAGGGTACTAGAGATAAAATTGCAAATCAATATTCATATTGTTTTAGTGTTGAAGAGGATCCTAAAACATTTGATGAATCAATGAAGTCTCAAGATGTTACCTTTTGGAAAGAAGCAATATATGATGAGATGGATTCCATCATGGGAAATAATACTTGGGTGTTATCTGATCTTCCTTCTGGATGCAAACCTTTAGGCTGTAAGTGGATATTCAAAAGGAAGATGAAATTTGATGGATCAATTGACAAGTTTAAGGCTTAATTGGTTATTCAAGGTTTTAGACAAAAACCTAGCATTGACTATTTTGACACTTATGCTCCAGATGCTCATATATCTACCATTAGACTGCTAATTTCCTTGGTAATAATTCATAATTTGGTGATTCACCAAATGGATGTTAAAACAACATTCTTAAATGGTGACTTAGAGGAAGAGGTATATATGAAACAACCTGATGGTTTTATTATGACTGGAAATGAGCATAAGGTCTGCAAGTTAGTTAAATCTTTATTTGGGCTAAAGCAAGCACCAAAACAGTAGCATCAAAAATTTGATGATGTTGTCTTGTCACATGGTTTCAAGCTGAATTAATTAGACAAGTGTGTATACACCAAGTTTGATGAATCTATCAAAGGAGTGATCATATGCTTATATGTATATGATATGTTAATATTTGGTATTAATCAAAGGCAAGTTGGCATGACCAATGAGTTTTTATCATCTCATTTCTCGATGAAGGATATAGGGGAGGCAGAAATGATTCTTGGAATAAGAAGAAAGTGTGACCATCAAGGAATCTCAATTTCACAGTCTCATTACATTGAGAAAGTTCTTAAGAAGTTCAATTGTTCTGATTGTTCTCCTGTTAGTACACCTTTTGATCCAAGTATGAAACTTATGCCAAATACTGGTGAAGCAGTTTCACAACTTGAAGATTCAAAGGTTATTAGGTGTTTGATGTATGTTATGACCAACACAAGGCTTGATATTGCATTTGTTGTAGTAAAGCTAAGTAGGTCTACTAGAAATCCTAGTACTCATCACTAACAAGTAGTAAGGAGGGTGTTGAAGTATCTAAAGAAACCCATGGATTTTGGTTTGACTTATGTAGTGTTTCTTTCGGTTATGGAAGAATATTCAGATACTAGTTGGATCACTAATGTTGAGGACCGCTCTTCTACAAGTGGTTGGTTGTTTCTTCTTGGTGGATATGACATTTCATAGGCTTATAAGAAACAAACATGCATCACAAATTCAACTATGGAATCTAAATTTGTAGCCCTTACAGTTGCTAGAAAAGAAGCAGAATGGTTAAAGAATTTGATCTATAAAGTTCCTTTGTGGCCAAAGCCTATATCACCTATTTCTATACATTGTGATAGTGTTGCCACTTTGGCAAAAGCTTACAGTCAAGTGTATAATGGAAAGTTGGGACATTTGGGTGTTAGGCGCAACATGCTACGTGAGCTCAATACTCATGGTATCATTTCTTTTGAGTCTGTTAGATGTCAACAAAACTTAGCTGATCACTTGACGAAGGGGTTAACTAGAGACTTGGTAAAGAA
This sequence comes from Lactuca saligna, assembly GCF_052625555.1. NCBI lineage: Eukaryota > Viridiplantae > Streptophyta > Magnoliopsida > Asterales > Asteraceae > Lactuca > Lactuca saligna. Next base: position 9,731,350 of record NC_136420.1, read on the forward strand.
GTTTGTTATATGGACAAGTTTAAGGCCCACTTGATATCTCTATGAGTGAGATACCAATTCCCTTTTAATACAATGTTAGAAGTTGAATTCAATGTGAAAAGCTTGCTTATGGAGTTTGAAGCACATTTGTGTACTACATCCCAATGTATATATATATATATATATATATATATATTTTAATATGAGAAAAGGAGAATATAATGATTGGTCTTTTGGAGCATAATTTATGCTTCTCCGTAATTTGATAATTTATTTATCTCTCTCTAATTGTTTATGTAGGGGATGGTATCATCATTGTCTAATGTTAGCAATCATGAATATCTTCACCCAAGGATCGTATAGTGGGTAAAGGTGAGCATGTGCAACAATTGAGTTCATGGAAGTCAATGAGCTCCTTGTGGGACTTTATTACGTCGTGAGGTTTAATCAAGAAATCATTGATTAATCTTTAATTGGGGCTGCTTGCTTGATGAGGTACTTTGACCATAAGATTTGTTTGCTTTATGTTTTCTGATGTTTAATTAGATTTCTTTTTATAGTGAAAAGTATGAGTAATTACTCATTTTGTCCCCTTATAACCATGTTCACTTTTCTTACAAAGGTAAAATGGAGAGTTTGATTATAAAAATGGGTGGTTACGTTCATAATGTAAATTGTTGTTGGATTCTTGAATTGTCTTTATATTATCCACATAAACAGGCTCTTATGACCTAGTTAAAATCTTTGTTGAGAGAGCTGGATTTATAACATCCCAAATTTTATAAGCATGTAGTTCAATCGATAATGTAAATATGGAACATATTAATAAAGTTATTACTTTTTTAGTAAAACTATTAGTTTTAAGAAGAAAATTTTAATTAAGAGAAGTTCTAAATCCTAAAACCTATGTGTGTGTGTTTTTGTGAGTTGTCATTTCTGTAATTTGATCACATCATAATATTGGTTATCTGTTAACATACTTCTATTAATTGTATAATTGTAAACTGTTTCCAGAAGAAGTGTGATTATATTATTGTTATAAAGATAACTAAGTAATAACAATGTGATGCTTGACACATGTAACGACCCAAATTTTCAAAAGAAAATTTTCATTTTTAAATAGTCAATCACTTTCCATAAACCATAAAATATCAATACATTTGTTTTCAAATTCTTAACAATAACAATATTATTCCAATCATCAGAGTGTCCCATAAATGCCTGAGAGGGAGTGCATGCTGCGCCATCAAGCCTTGCCCTTGCACTTGGGCTCAGATGTACTCGAAACAAATCCACAAACTGTAAGCTAATGCTTAGTGAGTTCCACAGAGCATACCCCACACACAATCCACATAAACACATATCATATTAGCTATAATAGCTACATATAACAAATAAGCCATGCATACGAACATATAAGGAAGCCATGGAAACCCTCCAAGGTCTTACACCTAATGCCGTTGTAACCCCCGCGTGGTCTTAAATAACTGCCATGGGAACCCCCACATGGTCTTCCTGCCATGGGAAGTCCCACATGGTTTAGCTGTCGTGGGAACCCCCACACATTCTTTACAATCAAGAGATGACATACAATCTACATAATCAAATATACTAGAATGCCATGGAAACCCTCCAAGGTCTTACATATATAAGTGCCTCGGGAACCCCCCGAGGTCTTTCATGCGAGTATCGCAAATAACTAGCATATCACATATCCCATAACCAACTAATAATAATTCATAGCAATAATAGGTCAGCCTAGGTGCCTTAGACCAATTGGTATGGTGAGGAGACTCACCTCTCGTGAATGCTGAACTGACAAGCTAAGATCAGATAAATCCCACGTGCTGCTCCAACTCAACTGCCTATAATCATCATGTGATTAACTTGTCATCATCCTAAATTACCATTAACATCCTCAAAGTCAACCACGGTTAAATTCAAGGTCAAAATTCCATGGTGACCTCAACTCGTCGAGTGCATCCAACAACTCATCGAGTTACCCGAGTAACTCTTCAGCTCACCGATTTACCTATGTAACTCAATGAGTTCCTCAATGTCCAGAAGACCGAAAACCCATGCAAACCAAAAACCCCAATCCTTCACAAAAATCACTCAAAGTCTCGAAAACAGGTAAACCCTACTTGACTCGTTGAGTTGGCTAAGGGACTCAACGAGTTCCTTCAGTCCTTTTTGTGTTCAAACATTTTTAAGCTACTCCAAAGCTCTGGGATGCAGATCTAGCCACTTAATGCATGGTTTCCACATAAAGTTGCAAACTTTACGTGCATGCAAGCTCTTAGGTGCCAACACCAAGCTAAGGGTGGGATTTTAGCCAAAGAGAACGATCAAGCTTGATAAATTCAAAAACTTTATAACTCTAAGCACTTAGAGGATTCTATGTCTGAAGTTGCAACTCCATATCTTACTTAACACCCAAAAAGCTTCACAAATGTACTATAAATGTCCAAAAACCCAAGAATAGGAGGATCTAATGCTAGAATGATCAAGGTAACAACTTATTACCTTCAAATGGGTGTCCAGGCGTTGTAGATGTTGAATCTACAGTCTCCTTCTCACTCCAAGCACCTCAATCTTCAACTCCTTCAACTAAATGCACCAAAATCTCTCTCCATGCCTCTCAATCTTAAGGAAACAGCAACGAACGGCTTAAGGTTTCTTCTTTGGATAATGAAGTGATAAGGGAGGCCACAAGAGGCGAATTAACTCCATTAAATAGGGTGCAAACACTAAAAATTAGGATTTTCCTTTATAGTGCCTACTCATCGATTTGGGGCCTTCCGAATCGTCGAGTATGATCTGAATGTTGCATCCTCATAAATGAATCTACTCAACGACTTGGAGCTCCCCAACTCGCCGAGTCCAATCACAAAACCCTAAAAAAATAGATAAATTATATGGTACCTGAAACATGTGTTACAAATCTCCCCCACTTGAACTAGAATTCGTCCTCGAAGTCTGCTGACACGAATAAGTATGGATAGTGTCTCGCATCTCATCATTCGGTTCCCATGTCCATTCAGAGCCCCTTCGGCGCTGCCATTGCACCTTTACTAGCTTCACTTCCTTGTTTCGAAGAACGTTGGTCTTCGTATCAAAATTGCAACAGGCCTCTCAGTGTAGTTCAGGCTCTAGTCCACCTGAATGTCGTCCAGTGAAACGACCGCAGCCTCATCAGTGATATACTTCTAAATTGTGATACAAGGAAGGTGCTTTGTATCAGGCTAAGCTTGTCTGATAGGTCCAAACGGTAAGCCACCTTGCCCACCCATGCTGAAATCCTGAACGGGCCAATATATCGCGACCCCAACTTTCCTCTCTTATGAAACCTGATGAACCCATTCCATGGAGACACCTTTAGTAACACAAAGTCCCCCACCCGGAACTCAAGATCTGATTGACGCCGGTCAGCATAGCTTTTCTGGCGGATCTGTCCAACTCATAGCCTGTCATGCACCTGTTGAATCAACTCAGTAGTCTTGAGCACCACTTTGGTGTTCCCCATGAGACGGTGCCCTACCTCACCCCAACAAACCGGGGTCCTACATCTTTCAACCATACAACATCTAAAACGGAGGTCGATCAATATTGACATGGTAACTAATGTTGTATGAAAACTCTGCCAATGGGAGGTATGTATCCCAACTACCTCCAAAATCCAACACGCATGCCCAAAGCATATCCTTGAGAGTCTGGATTGTCCTCTCGCTCTGGCCATCTGTCTGGGGGTGGTATGTCGTACTTAAATGTAACTGAGTACCCAGTTCCTCATGGAACTTGTCCAGAATCTAGATGTAAATCAAACATCTCTATCGGAGACTACTGATACTGGCACTTCATGTCTAGCCACCACCTCTCGCACATAAATATCCGCCAATTTATCAGCAGAGATGCTCTCAGATATTGGAATAAAGTGTGCACTCTTCGTCAACCGGTTCACAATCACCCATATGGTATCCACACCTCTCGTTGTAGTTGGTAACTTCGTGATGAAGTTCATGGTGATCTCCTACCACTTCCACATAAGAATGGGTAACGACTGGACCTTACCATACAACCACTGGTGTTTGGCCTTGACCATCTATCAGGTCAAGCACCGCTCCACAAACCAGGCGATCTCCCGCTTCATGCAGGGCCACCAGTAACTCAATCTCAAGTCCCTATACATTTTTGTAGCTCCCGGATGTATATAGAACTTGGACTTATGCGCCTTCACCAATATCGTTTGTCTCACTCCCCCGGTGACTGGTACCCATACCTAGCCACATTGTGTTAAGAGCCTCCGATCATCCCGGAAAAATAAGGGAAATTGCCCCCGAATATGCTCTATCTTCCAATTTTCTTTCTTCAAACCCTCTACTTGAGCCTTTTTTTTTTTTATCATATCTACCAGTGGAGAGACCACAATCATCCTCAGAAAAACGTTCTGTAGAAGTGCTTAATCGAGTATGAAAACAAATAAGAGTAAAAATGATGTAATTTGAACACACGTAGTAAATAAGATCTGTTTAGCTCATATTACTTCCAATGAACAAGAGTACAGCCTGATAGTAAAAATGAGAAAAATCTACTACCAACTCTATGTTCAGCTCCTGTTTATAGTAAATAAGATATGTTTAGCTCATATTCTTTCTTCAAACCCTCCCCTTTGCACCCCTGTAACAACAGGTAGGACACCAGTGGGTAACCTGTTTGCAAACTTCAAAATAGGAGCAATCGCATTCTGAATGGCTTGATCCAAAGAATGTAACTTCTAAGTTAAAAACTGAGGAGTTAAAAATGAAGTAGGAGCTGGCTTATATACTAACATTTTCAGTTCATCAAGCAAAACACCCATCTTTTCAAACTGTTGATCATCTACTGTGTCCTTTGCATCAAACTTTGGAGTTAATGCTTGATACCATTCAACAACCGTTCGAACTGCAGCCGCTATAGTATCAACATTCGACTTGATTGTCGAATAATTGGAATTCAGCTCACTTAGTTCTTTGTGAACTTCAACCTTCAACTCCTCAAACTTTTGATTGACATCTTCACGAACTGTCCTGACATCTTTAACAAAAAGAACATGTCGTTATTTTGTTGTTAAACGAAGATCTTTGAGTGCAGAATTAAAAGTATTAGTATGGGCTTTGACCCCTAATTCGTTATTTTTATCCATGCCATCCAATTGCTTCTGCAGTCGAAGCTCCATTGCCTTCATCATTACATCAACCTCTATTCCCGAAACCGAATTCTTTGCACCAGAATCCGCTTGAGATTGGAGAATAGAGTTAAGCTTCCTGTTCAAAATTATAAACTGCTTACCAGACATCAATATGTGATCTGCTATATCCTCTTCTTCCGAATCAAAATGAAGATCATCAAACATTCCTCCGAAACCTCCTCCATCTATTTCATCATAGAAAGTTGGTTTTGGTGGATCGGTGGATTGTGATGGGAAAAGTGTAGTAAAGGGTTGTTGTAACACTTGGTCGGAAGTTGGTGAAAGACTGGTAGTGGAAATGTGTTGAATAAAAGGTGGAAGTGAAACAAAAGTATAGGAAACTGGTTCAGGAATACCTTGAGTTGATGGATTAACAGTCACCACAACATGTGCACCAGTATCATATACGTTTGCAACAATGTTGGAAATTGGAACCTCCTTAGTATTTGATTTGATAAGAACAATTTCGAGTAGAACAGTTGTAGTCGACAAAGAAACAATTGTGATGACCGGTGGTGGTGAAAGTATTGGCGAATTCGAGCCAAAGGGGATTCTGGGATGATCTCACTATCTGATTAGTCTTCACGAATCACCAGCTTTCATGTCTTTCTCTTCTTGGTGAGATGCTTTGCCATATCCTCAGCTCTTCTCTTCTTTGAAGATGGTGAGACCGGTGCTAGAATCTCATAAACTATAACACCTTTTCTACTAATATGTGCTCCACAAATAGTAGGTGAAACATCATCAGAGGATATTCTTGATTTTTGAGACAACTTCTTTAATCTTTTTAAAACACCAGATTTCGAAGGGATCAATTCCTTCAAAGATTCATCAACAACCATCTCCTTAAGCTTCGTAGTTTCACTTATAATTTTCTTCACAGGAGACTTAGTTGTGGTTTGCTGATTTGGGCTTTCGTTAATAACATCATCTACATCCTTCTTTGATTTCTTAACTTTCTTGGATTGTTCCTCATCACTTATTTTTAGCAAAATGCCAGTTTGAACTGAAGGATTAACATGTATCAGGTATGATAACAACACAGAATTTTTTAGAGAAACTTTCTTGAACATGCCATCAGGAATGCGAGCAACATTGGAAAATACTTCTGTATCATATTCAACAGTCTTTGGAAAATGATACTTCACGAACTCTGCCTTAGCTTCTTCAATAGGAACTAGAATATGTTCCTTTTTCATACACCTTCTTGAGAATTAAACTCTTGTAACGAGAAAATGAAATCCCTTTCACCATGTTCGTTGTTTCCAAAATTTTAACAAACTCCTTCCACAACTGAGTAGCAAAATCAGCATTCAAATCATAATACAGTCCTGCTACCATAGCATAAAATTCCATTCTCCCCTTGTCAAGCGCTACACTTCGCCCAGTTAAGCAATGAAGGTATATCCCAACCAAGAAATTCTAGATGCCAGGGAGACCAGATTTCTTGAAATCACTGATCTTGACGAGTGGTGCATGATGACCCATCTCGTTAAACATAAACAAGATCTGAGCACTAAATGGTTGATAGAATGGAGGTGAATTTGGGATCTCCAAGATTTGAGTAAACGACTTCTTCGTGAGATGAATTTTCTTTTCATTCACCAAATTAAAGGAGATAACATCAGTAGCTTTGTTGTAAGATGCAGTAGAACCAGCCATGGATAACAAGTTTATTAGATATGCAAAGGAGTTAAACATGGCAGTAGCAAGAAAAGAATGTTCAAGAGCAACAATCAACATCTGCAACTCCTCAGGATACATAGAAACATCACCCTCGACCTGATAATTGGTGCTTTGGATCTTCATGATTGGTTGCGATACAACTTCTTCAGTAGTGGTGGTTGGATCAGCCGCCATTGATTAGGGTTTTGAGAAATTCTTGATGAACAGAGAAATTAGGGCTTTTTGATTGCTTGATGATTTGAACGCGTAATTATAAAAGAAGATAACAATTTCCTTTTATATGTAACCCCAATTAAATTCCAAACGTTTTCTTTAATGAGTAAGCCACGTCTCTTCTTGGAACTCGCACCACTAGCCATTAAACGCTCCATGTCAGATAAAGTACCTTGAAACTTGCACCACAGTTCAAACAATTACATCAAACTGTTCGTGAGTACCAAGTGGATAAGAACAAAAACCTTCAGCATGGAGGTTAGGCTCTTTCATTTTTGAGTTTTCAAACGAAGTCATATGTCAGACTTTAGAAATCATCAGCCTGAGTTGGTAATACTCAGAACCTCAAGGGTTTCGTGAGTGCAGTGTGCCAATAAAATAAGATAAGAAGCAAATTAACGAAAATTTGTGATCTATGATGTCGAAAAATAAAATTACGACACAAAGGCAGATAACCCCAGGCAAAGGTTGCTTCGTTAATTATCAAGATAGATAATCAACAGCTTGTGTGGTTTCTCGTGAATTACAATCGAATACATGTAGAGAAGTATCGAAGGGCTTCTTTTTCAAGGCTTCATGGGTGGCTTAAAAATTTCATTACATATCAACCTAAACATAAGATGAGTAATTGTAACAAAAATTACTTGTTTGACCGGTGTTGTCAGTGACAAGTATGCTTTGGAAATGTTTTATCTTGACTAAGGATAAGAATTAATACTCACACAAAAACCATATTCTTGAAAAATATTTTAGCTAGATCCTATTGGGAAACAAATGTCGTGGGATCCCAACATTTGATCAAGACCACTCATAACGAAAGAATATGATTTTGAGTATTCGAAAATGTGGTACTGAAACAAAAGTTTCGTGAAAATCTAGAACCTAGTTCCCCGTCAATTCCTTGAAAAGTTAGAAATTTGGGTTTCACTTTCATCACGGCATCATGAATCAAGATCATAAACACAGAGTTTTGATACGTCTAATTCATGATTGGTTTGATCAATGACCTCTTGGACATATGTCATTGTGTGTGAACTGTGTTAGATGTTTAAGATGAAAAAGATTGGTTCACGAAATCAATTGTACCTCTATTATGCTTGGACCAAACAGAAAACTCTTAACTCATTTGAGAAGAGTTAGGTAGCTTAGTAGACTAAAGTGAATGCAAGCCTGATTGGGAATAAATTTTCGTAATGAAAAATTTCATTAAGGCTTTCGAAGTCACACATTGAGTCAATGGAGGCTTGGGTCGACATGCAGCAACATGCTTCTATGGACAATCTAACTAGTGCAAAGTTTCGTAAATTTTATCTTACCCTAGAACTATAGACATGACCCTTGTAACACTTCGTTGAAAGTTACACTAAGAAAGAAAAGACAAAGTACATAATAACAAAAGTCTTTTTGGATTTTATATTTTTGAAAAGAAAGAAAATATTTTTTTTTGTTTTTGAATTTTTCGAAAATTAAAACATATAATAAAAGAAAATCTTTTTGATATTTTTGATTTTTCGAAAAGTAAACAAATTAATGAAAATATTTTTGGTATTTTGATTTTTCGAAAAGAAAACAAATTAACGAACAAGCTAAAATATAAGAATGTACCAAACTAACGAAACTTTTCTTTCCCAAATGTCGAAAACGAAGCGTGTTGAAGCGCTGAAAGTGAACAGTAACCACTGAATGGTTAATACTATCAACCTCTGAATGAACCATTATTGCCTCTAAATCGACAATTTAGCATTTCATTGTCATTCTTTTGAAAGTAGTCCTGTAACTGAATTTGCCTCAATCATCCCCAAACCTTGCAAAATTCTAACAGATGATTTCTCGTCCAGTGGTTTTGTAAAAATATCAGCAAGCTGATCAGTTGTTTTTAAAAAATGAACTTCAATGTTTCCATCTTCTATATAGACTTTAATGAAATGATAACGAAGTGCAATATGTTTGGTTTTCGAATGTTGTACTAGATTATGACAAATGTGTATAGTATTGTGTGAATCACAATATAATGGAATCTTTTTCATATTGATTGCATAGTTACGCAATTGACTCTGAATCAATGTGATTTGTGAAGTGCAGGCAACAGCTAGAACATACTCAGCTTCAGCAGTTGAAATTCCAACATATGTTTGCTTTTTCGATTGCCAACTTACAAGCTTCCCATCTAACAATTGACATCCTCCACTTGTACATTTTCTATCAAGAGTACATCCTCCCAGATCCGAATCTAAAAAAGCTTGAATGAAAAATCCTGATTTCGAAGAATACAACAATCCTAACGAAATTGTTCCCTTGAGATAACGAAAAATATTTTTCACTGCAGTCAAGTGTGGTTCTTTTGGATTTACTTGATACCTAACACAATTACATACAGAAAACAAGATATCAGGTCGACTTGGTGTAAGATAAAGAAATGAACCTATCATACTACTGTATAATATAATATCAACAACAGGTTTGTCTAACGAAGGTGCTAGCCTTGTTCCAACTGCCATCGGTACTCGTAACTTCGTGCTATTTGTCATTTCAAAATTTTCAAGCAAATTCCTGGTATATTTCTCTTGATTGATGAAAATTCATTCTCTGCTTTGATGAATTTTTAAACCAAGAAAATTATTGATTTTATCCATCATGCTCATTTCGAATTGACTTTTCGTCAAACTATCGAATTCACTAGACAAAATAGGGTCAGTAGAGCCAAAAATAATATCATAGACATAAATTTGAACAAGCATTAGATGATTCCCAAATTTCTTTTGAAATAATGTGGGGTCAACTGATCCTTGTTTAAATTTCGGTTGTTTTAAGAAACTGGTAAGAGTTGCATACCAGGCTCTTGGTGCTTGTTTTAACCCATAAACTGCTTTATCTAAAATATAAACATGATCAGGATATTTTTCATTAATGAAACTTGGAGGTTGTTCCACATAAACTATCTCTTCTAGTTCACCATTGAGAAAAGCACACTTCACATCCATTTGATAAACATCAAAGTCTTTATGAGCTGCATATGCCAAAAATATTCAAACAACCTTGATTCTTGCAACAGGGGCAAAGGTTTCTTCATAATCGATACCTTCTTGTTGTGAATATCCTTTAGCATCTAATCGTGCTTTATTTCGAACAATATTTCCATAATATTCGGTTTTGTTTTTGAAAATTAATTTTAATCCGACAACTGAAACATTTTCAGGTTTAGGAATTAATCTCCAAACTTTGTTTCTTTCGAATTCAGCCAATTCAGATTGCATTGCAACAACCCAATCTGAGTGATCCACTGCAACCTTAACTGACTTTGGTTCTATTTTTGAAATGAAAACATTAAACATGCAAAATTCTTGATGAGTATTCAATACCTCATTCTTTGCACGAATTTGAGCTCTAGTCAAAACACCATCTTCTGGATTCCCAATGACTTGTTCTTTTGGATGATTTCTTGTCCATTTTTCCAATGGTGGATATGTTGGATCAAATACCAAAGGTGCATCTTCGTACATCTCTTCATTTTCAGATCTTGCAACATAATTATTATCATTTAGGTCATGAAATTCATCGTTTTGATCAAGATTTATGGTTTCAATATCATTATGCTCCCCCTCAACATAATTGTCATTCTGATGCTCCCCCTCGAAAACATCATTCATACTGCTCTTCTCCCCCTCGAAAGGATGCTCCCCCTAAATAGTTGAAGGTATATTCAAGTGCTCCCCTTCCACTTGAGCATCTAGCATACTTTCGCCATTAGCAGTTATATCTGATGTGATTGTCGAATCATCAGTATGTTTCGAAGATTCTGGAGATTGATTATCTGCAACATGGACTTCAGCATCTGCAGCCTTATCTGGAACACCAAAAATTAAATCATAATCAAAATCAGATGAAGTATAACTTTCAGACTCATCATTTGATTCATTAAGAATAGGTTTTTGTTCGAAACATTTTTTAACTTGTTTCACATAGTAATCGTCACAAGTGAGATTAAATGTCTCTTCAACTTTTTGTGTTTGTTTATTCAACATTTTGTATGCAACTGAATTATTTGAATAACCCAAGAAAATTCCTTAGTCAGTCTTAGCTTGAAATTTCAAAAGATTATCCTTCAGATTCATGATAAAACACTTGCAGCCAAAAACATGAAAGAAATTGACATTAGGTTTTCGGTTATTTATTATTTCATAGGGAGTTATATTAAAACGATGATGACTGAAAGATCGATTCTGAGTGAAACATGCTGTCGAAACTGCTTCTGCCCATAGATATTGAGGAAGATTCGCATATGTCAACATTGTTCTGGCTGCTTCGCAAAGTGACCTATTCCTCCTTTCAACCACACCATTTTGTTGTGGTGTATATGGTGATGAGAAATTATGTGAAATTCCTTTCTCAGTTAAGAACGAATCAAGCACATTGTTTTTGAACACGGGACCATTATCACTCTTGATTTTTTGAACTTTCTTCTTTAGGCTCATATTTAAAAGAGAAAAGGGTGTCTGAACTCAAACTGAGGAAATGGTAAAAGATTTTCGAAAGAGAAACATTTCCGCAAAAAATTAAAAAAAAAAAACTTAGAAAGAAAAAGAGTTATCTTTAAAAGAGAAAAGGGTTGTGTGCATGCGATCAGCCAAGCTCAAGTAAGTACTCCCAAATTACCCATACAAGTTTATGTTATGATTATCAGTCTCAGTTTCAGTAGAACAACATGCTAGAATAGGACTAAGGATCTAGGGATGATGCCTTATGTGCCTGCTATATGTGTTTCAGCTTGATGATAATTGCATGCTAGTATTGAGTAGACAGTAGTAGGATAGTCTGTTTAGGTTATGCCTGATAGTATGAGCTTAGCATTGTATGCTAGTACAGTTTCTCATTATAAAAATACATTTGCTTGAGTAGTTTCTGTGTCCGAATGCTGCTTGCTTTGTGCTCTGTGGGACTCTGAGTGATGGGAGTTAGCCATTAGGTGAATATGTTATGTCACATGTGATCAGGGTTGAATAATCTCAGAGTTTTGGATTTAGCCCTAATGCGCAACTCTTGTCTGAGTCTAACTGTTGTGGGGATGAGTCTTTTACTCGAAGGATTATTTGAGCCTCGTCACATGTGATGGTATTCAGGTGATGGCTAATTGGCATTACAAGGAGGCCTTCAGCTGCTGAGGATTGGGTTGAGTCGGAGATATATCTAGGGTAAGCCTAGGATGAGAGTAGCAGAGATCAGTAGCAGTAGTAGTGACTTGGTGGAGTCGAGGCGGTTCTTGAGGAAAGTACGGATAGATGTGGAAGGTAGTATGGGCCCATACTACTGAAAGCAGAGGATTTATACTTGAATCAAGGAAGGTCGAGGCGAGACCAGGAAATATGTAGTAGTAGCGATCCCTCGAGATATATCAGTGTTTCTGACGTTTGAATTGATGTGTTTTTAGAATGGTGGTTTTATACCCTAGACCAGCAGGCGACAGTTCAGGTGCCAGTGAGGGATCAGGATCAGGCTCGGGCTCGGGAGCCGAGCATTTGGATGAGCAGATGAGGGATTTTTTCTCTTTAGATATTACTCGTATCATACTTGAGCAGACTCCTGTGATCTTTGGTTCAATCAAGGAGGGTATTTTGGAGCTGATGGATGAGAGGTTAGGCACATTTCGTGCTGAGGGGGCGGCCAAGATGGGGTCGCACATACTCACTTTCTGGGAGTTCAGAGCTTGTGGAGCTCCTGAATATCAAGGGGCGCGAGACCCCATTGCGAGTACCAGATGGTTGACTGATGTCGCCAACGTATTCCACACCAGCAGATGTCCCGAGGGGCACAAGGTCAGAAGACTAGCATCCTGTCTTCTGAAGGACAGGGCACAAGATTGGTGGGAGGAGATTGCACATGTCGTTAAGGATGATGCAGATGTTGATGCGATGACTTGGGCTGATTTTACTACAAGGTTCGTAGCCGAGTTTTCACCGATTATGGAGGTGCAACAGTTAGCCAGGGGTTTCAGGATCTTACTCAGACTACAAAGACAGTGGCGGAGATGACCGCCAAGTTCAGAGAGATAGCTCTTCTTGTTCCTCAGTATGCAGCTAACGAGGAAATGAAGAAGGCTCGTTATCATGAGATGTTGCGGAGTGATATCCGATAGTTTGTGAGACGGTCCAGCTGTAAAACGCTAGAAGACATGATTCTAGGGCAAGAGAGAGAGAGAGAGAGAGAGAGAGAGATTAATTTATTGATTAAGAATAAGAGGAAGTCAGAGGCGGTACCTAGCATTGGGAGTTCGGGCAAAAAGCCCAAGGTATCAGATCACATATCTAGAGGATAGCAGGGCCATAGTCGGTGTAGCAAGTGTGGGAGATTGCACGATGGGGCCTGCAAGGCAGGGAGTCCTGGTTGCTATAACTATGGCCGGACCGGGCATATGAGCAAACATTGTACAACTACTACCACCACCACTACAACATCTAATCTCATTTGTTTCCATTGCAATCAGAGGGGAAATAAAAAGTCCTAGTGTCCGAGTTTATCAGCAGCAGGGAAGGTGGTAGCACCTGCCCCTGCAACATTGAGGATTACAGACGACCTTCAGGGCCAGAGTGAGGCGCCAGTGGTGAAGAGTAGAGCTTTTCAAATGAAGGCAGAGGAGGCAAGAGCGACTCCTGATGTGGTGACGGGTATGTATTTTCCTTTCATCTTTTTATTGTTATGAATTGTTTCTTATGGTTATGTGTTTTATATAGGGTCGTTCTTATTGGATATAGTGTCTAAGTCCATAATTATATTTGATATGTACTTGACCCGACCTGGCATGGTCCATTTGGGTTGCACTTCACCCGAACAATTTATGGATAATATTTGAGAATAGTACAAGTTATGATTTATTAATATATTATAAGTTCTAATATATTAACATAAGATCATATTATTTAATTAGTATTGATCTATAATTAATCTAGGATTAATTTAGAGATCAAAGATATTACTAATTAAATATGGGCTTCTATATTTATATAGTGTGGGCTAATGCTTATTTGGAATGCGCTAGGCTTGCATGGAAAAGTCCATGGATACTCCATGGAGCTTTAACCCATGGATCTCATGGAAATGAAGACACATGGGTATTAGGGTTTACATGGATGTAACCCTAATCCACCACACTATATAAAGGAGGCTTTGGTTCTTGAAATCACACTAGTTGACACTTGTTGAGGTGAGGGCCGATTTCAAGATAGTAGTGAATATTCTCTCAAAGTTCCAAGTTTGTGGTGATTTTTGATTTCCATTTGAGGCATTCACACTATTGGTGCTAGGCTCTAAAACTCCAAGCAATCAACTACTACTACAAGGTAAGCATTTCTACTAGCTTTATTTGATTCATGTTCCCCATGCCATGATAGTTAGGATATGAACCTTGGAAAAATAATTATTTGCATGTATCTTAGACAAACATAGATCCAAGGTTTATTAGGGTTGCATGTACACTTAGGAAGTGTTAGAATGCTCAAAACCCATAAGTGGTATCAGAGCCTAGGCTTGTTTGTTTGATACTTGATGCAATATAGTTGAAAAAGTTGAAAAACTTGTTGTCTGCCAGTGGAACTCGCCGAGTCCATGGGGGGACTCGCCGAGTTCATGTGTATCTTCAACCTACTCGGCGAGTAGGTTTATGCACTCGATGAGTAGGAGTGACAGAGTGCAGATTTTCGACTTTAGTTGCTGGAAATGGACTAGAAACATTACCCTAAATTGTTTTGGTACATGAAAACTTGTTTTAGAAGGTGTAATGTCTTTGCTAACCCATTTACAACAACTTGTTATCAAAATTACAAAGTTTTATGTGTAATTTTTGATTCATGAAAGTGTTCATATTCATGTTCTTGATCTTATGATGTTTAGATGATTATAGGAATTATTTGTAACCTATGTGGTAGTTTAATTCTTGATCAAAATGTGTTTTAATGGTGTCCATAACTTATCCTCAAGTTATGGAAAACCAAGAGTCACACTTGAATTAAAACCATTAAAAGAACACAAGAGTTAGAAAAATGAAGAGTCTTCATTTTATTACTCTATTGAACTCATAAGTTACAAGAAATGAAAAGTTTTGAAAGGTTACAAAACTTGCCCTCAAGTTTTGGAACAAGTAAAGTCATATTAAAACTTTAGTTCCAACCCTTAGAATTTTAAAAGTTAAAATTCAACCCTTATACTTATAATATTATAAGTTAATAATAATATGTAGAAGATCAAAGTCGTCTTACCGCTAGTACACCTAATTCACGAAGCTAGTCTATAAGGTGGGTATAAGGTTGTTGCCTATAAAATAGCAACTTAATGGGTGTCCACTCTCACCCACCGCTTGCTTGACTAGTGGAGGGTCATTAGCCGAACGGGTAAGACAAGGACTTATAAATTCTCATTAAAAGTATGATGAATATTATAAAGTAACTAAATGTTTTATTAAATTCCCAATCTTAGTTACTTTAGGAAAAATGTGAATAAGGTTCTAATCCATGAAATTTCACTTTACACTTTGTCTAAGTCGTTAGTGGAGCGTGTATGGTTAACCAACACACTGACTTGGACTTAACAAGGTAGGTAAAGGGTGACTTAATATTTATCATAGTATCGATGGAGCATGTGTGGTTAATCGGCACATCGATTGAGGGGTAATTTATTAAGGGTACCAAGTAATTTGCATGGTTACTTCACACCTCGTTTTGTGATCCTTGGCATCCCAGTCACAAAAACTTGGAGGGCACACTCGAGATTGAAACATGTCTTTGAAAATTTCATTGAAGCTCAAAAGAATCTAGGAGTTTCTAAGAACCAAATTAAATATTTTAATATTTCGACTTTGGTGGAAATTGGTGAATCATCATTCACCTACCTTTCAAATATGTTATTACTTAGATTACGGCATACCTCTTCTAAGTATAATATATTGTGATTGGGTCCTAGCCTTAATACTACATTTGGGTGTTTTATTAAGGACTATTCCTATTTCTAAACTAAACGTTTCTTCTTCTCAGATGTCTGCAAACACTGCTGCTTCTGGCTCTAATCCTAATGGCTCCTTTTCTCTTATGAACATGTGTGGGAAACTCACTTTTGATGGATCCAACTTTAATGAATAGATCAGAAACATCAGAATGATTACTCGCTACGCGGACAAGGAATATGTCCTCGATAAGGAGCTTAAGGAGATTGATGAGATAGTTGCAACTCCTCAAGAGATCATTGAGTTTAGGGCACATGAAAGGGATGCCACGAAAGTGAAATGCATCATGATGGCCACTATGACCGCTGATCTCCAAAAATCCTATGAAGATTTCTACCCCTATGAGATGCACCAAGACTTGATGGAAAGATACCATCAAAGTGCTCGTCAAGAGAGGTATGAAATCATCTCCTCCATGATAACAACTCTCATGAAGGATGCTGAACCCATCACGGGCCACATGCAGAAAATGCAAAGATTTGTGGACCGTTTGCTGAAGCTAAGTGTGAACTTCCCTGAGGAGCTAGCAATAGATATAATTTTGCACTCCTTACCTTCATGTTATGATCAATTCCGCATGACATACCACATGAACAAGGAAGAGTTCACACTCAGCAAACTTCAAGGACTCTTAAAGACTGTGGAAAGTGGTTTTAAGGGTAAGGCGATTGTTACTCCTATTCCTACCAACTCCGCCCCTGTCTTGGCAATCAGGATAGGACGAGGGAAGAAGAGAAAGAGTTCTTCGAAGGGTACCAAGGTTAGGACCCTTGATGGCTCTTCTTCAAGTGGAACCAAGAAAGGTTTCATCACTCCTTCTTCTGACCTAAAAGAGGCTGAATGCTTCTATTGCCATGAAAAAGCACATTGGAAGTGGAACTGCCCAAAGTACCAACAAGATGTGAAGGATGGGAAAGTTAAACCCAACCATGCAGGTATTTACACTATCATTTCTAATAACTCACCCCATTCTAAATCTTGGGTCCTTGTGGTATCCATATTTGTTGTGACATGCAGGGACTAAGAAGAAGTGAGAATGTGAAGCAAGGAAGGATAAACTTAATCATGGGGAATAGGAAAGTTACACCTGTCACCAAGATTGGAGTTTATACTTTGTCGCTAAGTAGTGGGTTAAATTTAGATTTGAATAAATGTTGTTATTCACCAGAAATGGCAAGAAATATTATTTCCTTTCATGCATTGTATAAACAAGGGTTTACCTTTTCATTTGATAATGAAGTTGGTTCTATTGATGCTTTCTTTAATAATGTTCTTTATTTTAAAGCATTACCTTGTGATGGCGTGTATGAAATAGTATATGTGGTTGATTACTTAGGAAATAATGTATTGTGTATTGATTCTATTAATAATAATAACTTGGATAAATCATCACTATGGCATTGTCTTCTTGGACATATAAGCAAGAAACGCATAGGCCAACTCCAAAAGGATGGAGTCTTGGAGTCATTTGACCTAAAGTCAGATGATAGTTGCGAATCATACTTACTTGGAAAAATGACAAAGTCACCCTTCACAGATTCTTGTGAAAGGGGTGAAGGTTTGTTGGACCTTGTACACACAGATGTGTGTGGACCATTCAAACATGCCACAAGGGATGTTAATCGTTATTATTTGAATTTTACTGATGATTACAGTAGATATGGATATGTCTACTTAATCAAGCATAAGTTAGAGACTTTTGAAAGGTTTAAGGAATTTAAACAGGAAGTCGAGAATCAATTGGGCAGGAACATTAAGATGCTTCGATCCGATCGAGGTGGTGAGTATCTTAGTTCAGAGTTCCTTGACTATCTTAGGGAATGTGGGATTGTCTCACAATTGACACCTCCCAGGACACCACAGTTGAATGGTGTAGCTAAGAGGCATAATCAAACCTTGTTGGACATGGTTCTTTCCATGATGAGTCGAGCTTCGCTACCAATCTCATTTTGGGGGTATGCCTTAGAGATTACCACCCATATCCTTAATCTAGTCCCTACAAAGAAATTTGCCAAAACTCCTTACGAGATGTGGACTGGTAAAGTACCCAAACTAGACCACATCAAGATTTGGGGTTGTGAGGCTTTTGTGAGGCGCGAGACTCATGACAAGCTAGAACCCCGAAGTGAGAGGTGTATTTTCATCGGCTACCCACAAAGATCCTTTGGTTACCTCTTCTACAGACCTAGTGATAATGTGGTATTTGTATCAAGAAGAGGAGTCTTTTGAGAGAGAGATTTTATAAGCCAAGGAGACAGTGGGAGGGAAATTGATCTTGAAGAAATTCAAGAGTCAAGTGGTGAAGAAAATACAAACGCTAGCCCTCAACTTGAGGAGGAAACTCCTGTTTAGCCAATTGACGAATATGTACCTCTGAGGTGTTCCACGAGAGTTAGGAATGCACCTGAGCATTACTATGGTTTCCATATTACTGCAGAAGGTGAGACACTTACTAGTGATGAGACACTAGTAGGTCTAGATGAGCCTAACAGCTACATGGAGGCCATGGCAGACCCTGAGGCTGCTAAATGGAAAGAGGCTATGGATAGCGAGATACAATCCATGTATGACAATCAAGTTTGGAACTTGGTTGAGAATGTACCAGGTCGTAAGACTGTAGGGTGCAAATGGATCTTCAAGAAGAAGACCGACATGGATGGTAATGTACACACTTATAAGGCTCGACTGGTTGCAAAGTGCTTCTCTCAAATTCCTGGAGTGGATTATGATGAGACCTTTTCTCCAATAGCCAAGATTAAGTCGATTAGGGTTATGTTAGCCATAGCTGCATTTCATGACTATGAAATTTGGCAAATGGATGTCAAAACCGCTTTCCTTAATGGAAAGTTGACTGAATACGTTTACATGAGTCAGCCAGAAGGTTTTGTTAGCAACGAGTACCCTAATAGAGTGTGTAAGCTTGAGAAATCTATTTATGGATTAAAGCAAGCACCTCGCAGATGGAATCTTTTCTTTGATGAAAAGGTCAAGGAATTTGGCTTTTCTAGGAGTGAAGATGAATCTTGTGTTTATGTCAAGGGTAGTGGGAGCATAGTCAGATTTTTGGTACTGTATGTGGATGACATACTACTCATAGTAAATGACATTCCAACCCTGCAGGAAGTAAAGTCCTGGCTTGGGAAGTGTTTCGCTATGAAGGACCTTGGTGAAGCTGCCTATATCCTAGGGATAAGGATTTTGAGAAACAGGAGTAAAAGACTAATTGGACTTAGTCAAAGCACCTATGTGGAGAAGGTGTTGAAAAAATTCAACATGCATAACTCCAAAAAGGTGAGTTACCCATTCAGAGTAACTCCAGATTAAGTAAGACACAAAGCCCTAGTATTGAGGCTGAGATAGCAGAAATGAGTCGACTACCTTATGCTTCAGCTATAGGATCGATCATGTATGCTATGACGTGTACTCGACCTGATGTAGCCTTTGCTTTGAGCATGGTTAGCAGGTATCAGGGGCACCCTGGCAAGGAACACTGGAATGCGGTAAAGAATATCCTCAAGTACTTGCGAAGGACTAAGGATTGGGTCCTTACATTCGGTGGGAGTGATGACTTAAGAGTTGTAGGGTATAGTGATGCTAGCTTCCAGACTGATAGGGATAATTTCCGCTCTCAGTCGGGCTGGGTATTTACCGTAAACGGAGGAGCAATCACTTGGAAGAGTTCCAAGCAGGAGACAGTGGCTGATTCCACTTGTGAATCAGAGTGTATAGTAGCAAGCGAGGCAGCAAAGGAGGCTATATGGCTAAAGAACTTCATCGGAGACCTTGGAGTTGTACCAGCTATAAAGCAGCCAATGTAGATTTTCTGTGACAGCAATAGTGCGGTTGCCTTAGCCAAGGAACCAAGAGATCATGGGAGATCCAGACACATTGACAGAAAATATCACTTCAATAGACATCGAATAGAAGAAGGAATCCTCGTGGCAAAGAGGGTATCATCGGATGAGAACCCAACAGATCCCCTCACGAAGGTACTGAGTAGGGTTAAGCATCTCCAGCATGCTCGGAGCATAAAGCTGAAGGATGATATAAGTTTTAGTTGTTAGATAAATTATGAACTTTGTAAAGTGTAATTGACATTAGATGATGAATAAAAGGTGTTTTATTTATGAGTAAAGTGTTGCTATCTCTTGTCAATCGTTTACTATATTTCTTCTGCATGTTTTGACTTCCAAAATAATTATGTTTGGTATATCATATTATTCAAACCTCCACAGTCGGTCATATGTCAGAAGTAGGTATGAATCAAGACTCTCATGATTGGTTGCAGAGGTCTAAGGTGTTGGACATGGCTACAACAATCATGAGTGCTCATAAGTTCTGAGCATTGGACTCAACCCACGCTTACTGGAATCACTTCATGGAATTTTAACTCAAGTGATCGTGAGACGGTAATATCATATAAGTCTTCAAACCTAGAGATATGGTTTGTTACTTACGAGTTGATTATGCATTGATTGTACGAAAACGCATTGGTAACTCGATGTTATAAAACGTGCCTTTGTGTATAATTCAATGAGTGGTAGAACAAACATATGAGTCGAAGTTTATCTGTTCCTTCTAGGATTAGAAGCTGATATCTGGGCCCCTCGATGATTGTGTTTTGACCTATGTACCGGGCCCGGTCATAACTAAATTGATGTGTTCAGTTAAGTTCTATGTCAAACAAATCGGAAATCGAGAAACAAATGTTGGACAATAAGTAAGACCATGTTCCATGTATTTGTCCGGCTGATATCTGGAGCAGAGGATTATATGATCACTTATCTAAAATGGCGCGTTCTAGTCAACAGAGTTTAAAGAGCTACGATTGCTGATCGGTTCCTGAAGTCATACTTGCAACTATAGTTATTAGACTTATCCAAGTGGGAGACTGTTGGATATAGTGTCTAAGTCCATAACTGTATTTGGTATGTACTTGACCCAACCCGGCATGGTCCATTTGGGTTGCACTTCACCCGAACAATTTATGGATAATATTTGAGAATAGTACAAGTTATGATTTATTAATATATTATAAGTTCTAATATATTAACATAAGATCATATTATTTAATTAGTATTGATCTATAATTAATCTAGGATTAATTTAGAGATCAAAGATATTACTAATTAAATATGGGCTTCTATATTTATATAGTATGGGCTAATGCTTATTTGGAATGGGCTAGGCTTGCATGGAAAAGTCCATGGATACTCCATGGAGCTTCAACCCATGGATCTCATGGAAATGAAGATACATGGGTATTAGGGTTTACATGGATGTAACCCTAATCCACCACACTATATAAAGGAGGCTTTGGTTCTTGAAATCACACTAGTTGACACTTGTTGAGGTGAGGGCCGATTTCAAGATAGTAGTGACTATTCTCTCAAAGTTCCAAGTTTGTGGTGATTTGTGATTTCCATTTGAGGGATTCACACTATTGGTGCTAGGCTCTAAAACTCCAAGCAATCAACTACTACTACAAGGTAAGCATTTCTACTAGCTTTATTTGATTAATGTTCCCCATGCCATGCTAGTTAGGATATGAACCTTGGAAAAATAATTATTTGCATGTATCTTAGACAAACATAGATCCAAGGTTTATTAGGGTTGCATGTACACTTAGGAAGTGTTAGAATGCTCAAAACCCATCAGTTCTTAGTGAACAACATCGCACCTACAGTCTTGTTTGATTCAGGGGCTACCTAATCATTTGCTTCGCTTGCGCTTAGCAAGAGGTTTAGCAGAGCTCCGAGGGAGTTGGATTGTCCACTTGAGGTTGAGATAGCTAATGACAGGACCGCTTGTGCTTAGCGATATTGCATAAGGGGTGTTCGCTTCGGTTATTCGATGAGTAGTTTTCGGTAGACCTGGTTCCTATTCCCCTGCGAGGGAACAAGGTTATAGTAGGCATGGATTGGCTGAGCCTCAATGGGTCAGTGATTGATTATGAACTGAAATTAGTGAGAGTTTGCACTCCTAGTGGGGGAGAGTTAGTGATTCAGGGCGAGAGGCCACAACACGGACCGATTCTCTGTTCAGCCGCAAGAGCGAGCCACTACTTTCAGCAGGGTTATGCGGGGTTCATCGCCTATGTTTTAGATGCCCGGGAGAAGGGAAAGGAGACAGTTGAAGATGTACCGGTAGTACGAGACTACCCGAACGTATTCTTGGAGGATTTGTCCCGGATACCTCTGGAGAGACAGGTTGAGTTCAGGATTGAACTGGTTCCTGGTGCAGCTCCGATAGCTAAGGTACCATATCAGTTGGCTCCTCTAGAGATGCAGGAGTTGTCTACGCAGCTGTAGGAGCTACTAGACAAGGGTTTTATCAGGCCGAGCAATTCACCTTGGGGAGCCCTGATCCTGTTTGTGAAGAAGAAGGATGGGTTGCACCGTATGTGCATAGATTACCGGGAGTTGAATAAGGTGACCCTGGAGAATTGTTACCCACTTTCAAGGATAGACGACTTATTTGATCAGCTTTAGGGAGCATATTGGTTCTCAAAGATTGATTTACGCTCCGGGGTATCATTAGATGCGGGTCAGAGGTGAGCATGTGCAGAAGACTACTTTTAGGACCCGCTATGGTCATTATGAGTTTGTGGTGATGCCATTTGGGCTCATCAATGCTCCATCCGCGTTCATGGATCTCATGAATTGCGTATGCAGACCGATGTTGGATCGATCTGTGATAGTGTTTATTGACGACATCTTGGTCTATTCCAATACTCATGAGCAGCACGAGGAGCACCTGAGGGAGGTGCTAGAGACCTTGAGGAGGGAGAGACTTTTCGCGAAGTTCTCCAAGTGTGAGTTTTGGTTGCGGGAACTGAAGTTTCTTAGGTACCTCATCAACCGGAAGGGTATACTGGTAGATCCGTCCAAGATAGAGGTCGTGATGCAGTGGTAGGTCCCGAGGTCTCCATCTGAGATTTAGAGCTTCCTAGGTTTGGCAGGGTACTACAGGAGATTCATTTAGGATTTCTCCAAGATAGCAGTTCTGCTCACCCGACTGACTAGGAAGTCGGTAGTGTTTCGCTGGGGGCCTGAGCAGCAGGCAGCATTTGAAAGCCTCAGACAGCGTTTGTGAGAGGCATCGATTCTTACCCTGCCAAAGGGAGTGGATTACTTTGTAGTCTATTGTGATGCTTCTATCATAGGGATGGGAGCAGTGTTGATGCAGCGAGGGCATGTGATAGTGTATGCCTCCAGACAGTTGAAGCCTCATGAGGCTAACTATCCGACGCACGATTTAGAGCTGGGGGTGGTGGTGTTTTCCCTCAAGATTTGGAGACATTACCTCTATGGGGTCTGTTGTACCATTTACACGGATCACAAAAGTTTGAGGTACCTCATGGATTAGCCGAATTTAAACATGAAGCAACGCAGATGGTTAGATGTGGTAAAGGATTATGATTGTTAAATCCTTTATCATCTAGGTAAGGTCAATGTAGTGGCCGACGCCCTGAGCCGCAAGGCGGTTGCAGCCACGATCATGGATATTTGTTTGAGGATGACTATTATTACTCCTTTGTTGGAGCGAATTATGGAAGCACATGTTAAGGGCCTGAAGGAGGAGAGGCAGAAGTGTGTGAGGATTATGGGCCGAGTGGCTTCCTTTGATTATGACAGTTGAGGATTGTTAACCCTTCATGGGAGAGTATGCGTGCCGTAATGGGGCGGAGTGCGGCAAGTGTTGATGGATGAGGCTCATAAGTCTCATTTCTCCATCCACCCAGGGGCGATGAAGATGCATAGAGATATTCGACCCAATTATTGGTGGCCCTGCATGAAGCGGGACATAGCCTGGTACGTGGAGAGATGCCTGACCTGCAGGAAGGTCAAGACGGAGCACCAGAGGCCTCACGGCAAGATGCATCCATTAGACATTCATGTGTGGAAATGGGATGATATCACTATGGATTTCATCACTAAGCTTCCCAGGACCGCACATGGAGTTGATTCGATTTGGGTTGTGGTGGATCGGCTGACCAAGAGTACGCATCTCATACCGATCTAGGAGAGTATATTGGCTGAGAAGCTAGCCGATATTTATGTGCGCGAAATAGTAGCATGACATGGAGTGCATGTATCAGTAGTATCAGATCGAGATGTCCAGTTCACTTCCAGGTTTTGGAAGCGGTTTCATGACGAGATGGGGACTCGTCTTCATTTTAGCACCGCTTTCCACTCTCAGACGGATGGGCAGAGTGAGGGGACAATTCAGACTCTCGAGGACATGCTTTGGGCATGTGTCCTAGATTTCGGGGGCAGTTGGGATACGTATCTTCCGTTGGCGGAGTTTTCGTATAACAACAGTTACCACTCTAGTATTGACCGCCCTCCATTCGAGATGCTCTACGGGAGGAAGTGTAGTACCCCAATTTTTTGGGGTAAGTTCGGTCAGTGAGTCATTGGGAGCATCGAGGTGGTGCTCACGACCACAGAGTTCATCCAGCAAGTTCGTAGCAGACTGCAGACTGCGCAGAGTCGGCAAAAAAGTTACGCCGATAGGAGGCGTTCGGACTTGGAATTTCAGGTGGGCGACATGGTTCTCCTAAAGGTATCACCCTGGAAGGGTGTTATCAAGTTACAGAAGCGGGGAAAGCTAGGCCCCAGGTTTATTGGTCCCTTTAGGTTTCTGGCCCGGGTGGGTTGGGTTGCTTACCGATTAGATCTCCCAGCAGAGTTCAGCCAGATCCACACCACTTTCCATGTTTCCCAGTTGAGGAAGTGTCTGGTGGACGAGTCAGCAGTTGTACCATTGGAGGATATTTAGGTTGATAGCAGCCTGAATTATATCGAGAGACTAGTTGCGATCTTAGATCGGAAGACGAAGACCTTGAGGAACAAGGTGGTTTAGTTAGTGAAGGTGTAGTGGCAGCACCGAAAGAGTTCAGAGTGGACGTGGGAGACTGAGGGGGAGATGATGGAGCATTATCCAGAGTTATTTTCAGATTCAGCAGCAACAGACTTCGAGGACGAAGTCTAAGATGAGTGGGGGAGAGTTGTAACGCCCGATTTCTGGTATGTAATTTAAATAATGTATTTTCACTTCTTAAGGGGTACTCAACAAGTCTGTAGCCCGACTCGTCGAGTAGAGACGGGATGATCATGCAATTTAAGTTGGCTACTCGATGAGTCCACATGCTGAGACTCGACGAGTCTGCCTGTCTAGATGAAGCCCTAATTTCAAGGGTTTGCACCCTATTTAAACACATTTATGCGCCCCAAACCAGCCTCCATCACACTTAGAGCGTCCTTTACCAAACCCTAGCCTCCCTTTAAGCTTTTTGGAGTATTTCTCATCATGTGAAGGATTTTTGGTGCATTTTGAAGTTAGAAGAAGAAGAGAGAAGAGAGGTTCTCAAGAGGAGTAAAGGAGATCTGAGTTTCTTATGTCATTCCAACCTCCATTAAGGTATAAAGCTCGATTTTTGGCTTGTCATCATATAGATCTTCTTAAAAGCTTGCTAGTGATCCTTCTTTTGCCATTTCTAGAC
Source organism: Lactuca saligna (assembly GCF_052625555.1). Classification (NCBI taxonomy): domain Eukaryota; kingdom Viridiplantae; phylum Streptophyta; class Magnoliopsida; order Asterales; family Asteraceae; genus Lactuca; species Lactuca saligna. The sequence continues at coordinate 9,756,949 of NC_136420.1, forward strand.
ATTGAGGTTGTTTTATGGGAAGTTAAGATGAATGGGTTTTAGATCTAAGCATTTCTGGACTCCTTGAGCTCAAGGTTGCCACCTTTATTGAGCTAAACGCCCATTCCAAACCTAGATCTCCTATTTTAGCTTCTTATTGGGCATTTTAGCTTCTTATGTGCTTTCATGAACGTAAAGTTAGAAACTTTACGTGTGAAATCAGTCCTAGGAACCCATATCTATGTATTGGATGCACTGGAATCAAGCAAAATCGACTGTATAGTAATGACATGCCTGGGACTCGGCTAGTTGCTCTTCAGACTCGATGAGTCGAGTCGCGAGTCCCTGTTTTTCCCCCCAATTTGAGAGTTTAGGGTGAATCAGTGAGTGGGAATGAGCTCGGTGAATTAGAATTTAGATCTAGTGAGGGAGGGACTCGGCGAGTTTACGCCCCGCCTCGGCGAATCCGGTCAGCTGGAATTTGACTTTAACCAGGGGTAAAATAGTTATTTTACCCTGAGGGCATTTATCAGTACCGGATTTAGTGTTTTTGGGATTTTTAGCCGGGGACTTCCGGAGTAGCAGTCAGCTAGTTTTAGAGTCAGTATCTCAGCAGCCAACATTATGAGGTGAGTTTTCCTTCCAGTAGGAATGGGTCTATAGCCACAATGTCGACACGTTTAATTAGCAGTAGTTTCGGACTTCGGTCTGATGCAGTAGTTCAGTGTGCTTGATGTCTTTGTGATTCAAGCATGTCTTTGTGTTATGTGTTCAAGACTTCGGTTCAATGCAGTATGCAGTATATGTGTTTATGCTAGTAGTTATGATTATGCTATGCTATGTTCAGTTAGTTTCGGAATTCGGTCCGATGCAGCTAGTTCCAGACTTTAATCTGATGCAGGGGACAAGGTCCCAATTAGTTCTGGACTTCGGTCCAATGTAGATTTCGGACTTCGGTCTGATGCAGAGGGCAAGGCCTTGGTTAGTTCCAGACTTCGGTCCGATGTAGTTTCCGGACTTCGGTCCAATGCAGTGGGCATGGCCCAATAGTTGTTTATTTTTTATTGTATGATATGTGGTAGTTTGGGGGAACTCACTAAGCTTTGTGCTTATAGTTTCAGTTTTGGTTTCAGGTACTTCTGCTAGAAAGGGGAAGAGCTCGGGTTGATGGCATCGCATACACCACAGCTTCAGTTTATCCTGGGTGTTTTATTCAGATCTTTTGTTATGATTGATACAGTTTTGTTTTGACTCAGTTACTATGATTTTTGAGTTATTCATTCCATGGTTTTATTATATATGACATTCAATGATGTGATTTTTAGTAATATTAAAACAAAAATTTTTGGGTCGTAGTTTGGGTTGTTACACACTTGTGGTTGTTTCCAAATTTAACTACTCCTACATTCTCCAAAGTTCGATAATCACGTTAATTCTCCTTCTTGTTAGTCATGTGACGAGAGCAACCACTATCAATATACCATTTATTATCATATCGGTCGTCACGTAAAACCTGCAATTAACGAAAGAATTTAGGCACCCAAGGTTGTTTGGGTCCTTGGTTATTAGCTCCGAAACCGAATGAAATGAAGAACCTAAAACCCAATTACAAACTTTTGATTTGAAAGTATCAATTAAGTCAAAGTCATTAGGTATAGGAGCATAAATATAAGTTTTTGAAGGTTTAGGTTTGTCACTGAAACTCGCCTTTTTGTTCTCAATTTGTTGGGCAACAGGTTTATCTTCCGAAACTGGTTTCCATGTTTTCACAGGAACATTTGATTCTGTGGAAGAGGAACTTCCGTTTGAAGAATCATTCAACTATTTCTCATTAGCATCACGAACTTGTTGTTGGGAATACTTGCAAGATTGAAACTTCTTTCCTTGTCCTTCAAACCAATGATCGATATTATTCACATTTGACGAACCCTTTGTGTATGATACTTTCGAATTCTGCTTCCCAGAAGGATTTGGAAATTTTGGTTTTGTTGATTAAACTTTGCAGATGTTTTGGATTTATCATTCACAAATGTTTGATTTTTTGCAAACTTTCGACCATTTTCAAAATTTTGAACATTTTCAAATTGACGAACCTTATCAAAATTTCGATTTGATCTATGTGAAGAAAATATGTTTTGATCGTTTTTGGTTTTGGAAATGATGAATTTGAAGTTTGATACTTTTGTTGGCTTTTTGAATGAAAATTTTGTTGTGGAACATTTGTTTGAAAAGTTTTTGAGGATGTTGATTTTGAAAACTTCACTGAATTATTTTGAGAATCAGACAAAAGTTGTTGAGCGGGATTTTTCTTTTTATTCGAATATGTTGAACACTTTGTTTGTACAGGTTTGGACAACTTATTTTCAAACATCTTCTTGGTTGGTATTTTTGATTCCTTTTCATTTGACACAACATGCCAAAAAAATTTCTTTCGTACCTGTCTTTTCGAAATTCCTTTTTTCCTACGAATTTTTTTCAACAAGATCCTTAAATTCGTTTGAATTAAGTTTCATTTTCTCATTTTTTTCGTTAGATTCTTGTTTCAAACTCTCTTTTTTATTTTTCATGTTTTTCAATCCACTTTCGTTGTGGTTTTTGTCTTTGAAAAACATACAAATTCTTTGTTAGATTATTTTCGACAGTACTCTGGTTTGATAAGAATCCTTCGTTTGATGCTTTCTTGTTATCATCTATGACCATTTCGTTGAACTCTAGTTTGATGTTTTCAACATTTCCAGTAAAGACAAACACTTGATTCGGAAATACAACATCATCTAAATACTTAAAATTTGGATATACCACTTGATTTGTTCCAAATAATGAGCACCTTTTTCTGATAAGACTTTTTTCGAAATTTTCGGTATCTCCAAACACTTCATCAACAACAACTCGTGGAATTGATTTTTCATTTAAAACAGTCTTTTCTGGCTTGGAATTGTTCGAAACTTGTTCTTCATCCTCATCATCACTACTATTTGTTTGACTATCTCTGACACTCACATTATCGAAATCAAAAACTTTTGAAGTTGAGGGTTTGTCAGTGATAATCTTAACCAACGAATCATTACATTTTTCTTTTCCTTTAGACTTGAATGTGGCATTAATGACAGAAAACTGAGAACAATCGACACTTTCCTCCTCCTTAATTTCACTGATTTCGCTAAAATTATAAGAATTATCATCGATATCAGCAAAATTAGATTGAGAGTCAAGTTTCGAATTCTCAGTTCTTTTCAAAATTTTGATTTGTTCATTTTTGGTTAAAGTATCATCTACATATCAGCCAATTCATTTGCATCAAGATATTCGTCTATTTTCACGATTCCATAAGCATATCTATCATCTGGAATTTTATCAAATTTTGTGATTGTTTTCTCACAGTCATAAGAAATATTATCAACATTCTCTCTCTCGTAGGCTATAAAAGGTAATAACTTCCTATGTTGTTCTTTGCTTATATCAGACGAATGATGCAAAGCAGTCAATTTAGCATATAATTGTTGGATAAGGTGTCTAAGTCCATAACTATTTCTGGTATGTACTTGACCCGACCCGGCATGGTCCATTTGGGTTGCATGGCACCATGCAATTGGATAAACTAAATGAGAGAAATAACGCTTGGAGATTATTAATATATTATAAGTTCTAATATATTAATAATATTATTTGATTAGTTTGATCAAGAATTAATTTAGAATTAATTAAGTGATCAAAAGATAACTAATTAAATATATGGGTTGATTAAGTAAATCATCCATATCTTGTATAGTGGGCTAAAAGGCTCCATGGATCATCAAGTTGGGTTCCACCCATAGGATGCTCCATGGATGCTCCATGGGAGTTACAAACCCATGGGTCATGGAAATGAAGAGTCATGACACATTAGGGTTTAACCCTAGATGTGTCAACACTATATAAGGAATATGATCTCCTCCTAAATCGGTTGAACAAAGTAATAAGAGGGCTTGGCCGATTTGAAGAAGTGAGTATACTCTCATAAGTTCTTCCAAGAGCATTTGGTGTTGTGTGAAGCATTTGAGGCATCACCACTTGAGGTGCTAGGCTCACAAGGTTTCAAGGAACACAAGCAACAACAAGGTAAGTTATTCTATCTATACTTTATGTTAAAATTGTTCCCCATGTATGCTAGATAGGAATATAACCTTGGAATTCAACTTTGCATGACAAATTAGACAAACATAGATCCAAGGTTATTAGGGTTGCATGTACACTTAGGAAGTGTTAGAATGCTCAAAACCCATCAGTGGTATCAGAGCCTAGGCTTGTTTGTTCTTATTTGTTCTTAAAAGTTGAAAACAGAATCGAAAATTTGCTGTCTGCGATCGGACTCGCCGAGTCCATAGGGGGGACTCGCCGAGTCCATGAGTATCTTCAACCAACTCGGCGAGTCATGTTCATGCACTCGGCGAGTAGGGTCGAATGAGTGCATAATTTCGATTCAGTTGCTGGAAAATGAATTAGAAACATTACCCTAAACTGTTTTAGTAAATGTAAACTTGTTTTTGGTGGTGTAATGTTTTGCTAATTCATTTACAACAACTAGTTATCAAAATTACAAAGTTTTATGTAATTTTTGATTATGTTCATATTCATGTTCTTGTTCTTATGATGTTTTAGATGATCATAGGAATTATTTGTAACCTATTTGGTAGTTTAATTCTTGATCATAATGTGTTTTAATGGAGTCCATAACTTATCCTTAAGTTATGGAAAACCAAGAGTCACACTTGAGTTAAAACCATTAAGAAAACACAAGAGTTATAAAAATGAAGAGTCTTCATTTTATGACTCTATTAACTCATAAGTTACAAGAAATGAAAAGTTTTGAAAGTTACAAAACTTGCCCTCAAGTTTTGGAACAAGTAAAGTTAAGTTAAAACTTTAGTTCCAACCCCTAGAATTTTAAAAGTTAAAATTCAACCCTTATACTTATATTATGATAATTTAATAATTATATATATATGTATAAGAACAAGTCGTCTTACCGCTAGTACGCCTCATTCACGAAGCCGGTCTATAAGGTGGGTATAAGGTTGTTGCCTATAAAATGGTGACTTAATGGGTGTATATTCTCACCCACCGCTTGCTTGACTGGTGGAGGGTCGTTAGCCGAACGGGTAAGACAAGGACTTATAAATTCTCATTCAAAGTATGATGAATATATAAAGTAACTAAACGTTTTATTAAATTCCCAATCTTAGTTACTTTAGGAAAAATGTGAATAAGGTGCTAATCCATGAAATTACACTTTACACTTTGTCTGAGTCGTTGGTGGAGCGTGTGTGGTTAACCGGCACACTAACTTGGACTTAACAAGGTAGGTAAAGGGTGACTTAAGGTTTATTATAGTATCGGTGGAGCGTGTGTGGTTTACCGGCACATCGATTGAGTGATAAACTTTAAGGGTACCAAGTGATTTGCATGGTTACTTCACACCTCGTTTTGTGATCCTCGGCATCCCAGTCACAAAACCTGGAGGGCACTCCCGAGATCGAAACATGCCTTTGAAAAGTTCATTGGATCTCAAAGAATCTAGGAATTTCTAAAACCAATAAAAACTAAATATTTAATATTTCGGTTTTCGTGGTGGAAATTGGTGAATCGTCATTCACCTACCTTTCAAATATGGTATAGCTTAGATTACGGCATACCTCTTCTAAGTTATACTATATTGTGATTGGATCCTAGCCTTAATATTACATTTGGGTGTTTTATTAAGGACTCTCTTAAATCTAAACTAAACTCGTTCTTCTTTTCAGATGTCTTCAACTAATGCTTCTGGCTCGAATCCTAATGGCTCATTTACTCTTATGAGTCTGTGCGGGAAAGTCACCTTTGATGGATCCAACTTCAATAAGTGGATCAGAAACATCAGGATGATTACCCGCTACGAGGACAAAGAATATGTCCTTGACAAGGAGCTTAAGGAAATTAACGAGTCCACTGCAACTCCCCAGGAGATCGCTGACTTTCATACTCATGAAAGAGATGCAACCAAGGTGGCTTGCATCATGTTAGCCACCATGACAGCTGAACTCCAAAAGTCTTACGAAGACTTCTACCCTTATGAAATGCACCAAGATTTGATGGAAAGATACCATCCAAGTGCACGACAAGAGAGGTACGAAGTCATCTGCTCCATGATAACGACCATGATGAAGGACGGAGAGTCCGTCACGAGCCACATGCAGAAAATGCAAAGGTATGTGGATCGGTTGCTGAAGCTAAATGTGAACTTCCCTGAGGAGCTTGCAATAGATATCATTTTGCACTCCTTACCATCGTGCTATGATCAATTCCGCATGACATATCACATGAACAAGGAAGAGGTCACCCTCAGCAAACTTCAGGGACTTCTCAAGATCGCAGAAACAGGTCTTAAGGGGAAGTCGGTTGCTATCACTCCTACTCTAGAAACAACTCCGGTCTTGGCAATCGGGCAGAGTCGAGGGAGGAAGAGAAAGAGATCTTCAAAGGGTACCAAGGCTCGGACCCTTGATGGCTCTTCTTCAAGTGGAACCAAGAAAGGTTTCATTACTCCTTCTTCTGACCCAAAAGAGGCTGAATGCTTCTATTGCCACGAAAAAGCTCATTGGAAGCGGAACTTCCCAAAGTACCAGCAAGATGTAAAGGATGGGAAAGTCAAACCCAACCATGCAGGTATTTACACTATCATTTCTAATAACTCACCCCATTCGAAATCTTGGGTCCTTGATACAGGTTGCGGAATTCATATTTGCTGTGACTTGCAGGGACTAGGAAGAAGTGAGAATGTGGAGCAAGGAAGAATAAACTTAATCATGGGGAATAGGAAAGTTACACCTGTCACCAAGATTGGAGTTTATACTTTATCGCTAAGTAGTGGGTTAAATTTAGATTTGAATAAGTGTTGTTATTCGCCAGAAATGGCAAGAAATATTATTTCCTTTCATGCATTGTACAAACAAGGTTTCACCTTTTCGTTTGATAATGAAGTTGGTTCGATTAATGCTTTCTTTAATAATGTACTTTATTTTAAAGCATTACCTTGTGATGGTGTGTATGAAGCTGTATCTATTGTAGATAACTTAGGAAATAATGTTTTGTGTATTGATTCTACTAATAATAATAACTTGGATAAAGCATCATTATGGCATTGTCGTCTTGGACATATAAGCAAGAAACGCATAGGCCAACTCCAAAAGGATGGAGTCTTGGAGTCATTTGACCTAAAGTCAAATGATAGTTGTGAATCATGCTTACTTGGAAAAATGACAAAGTCACCCTTCACAGGCTCATGTGAAAGAGGTGAAGGTTTGTTGGACCTTATACACACGGATGTGTGTGGACCATTCAAACATGACACAAGAGATGCTAATCGTTATTATTTGACTTTTACCGATGATTACAGTAGATATGGATATGTCTACTTAATCAAGCATAAGTCAGAGACTTTCGAGAAGTTTAAGGAATTTAAACAGGAAGTCGAGAATCAATTGGGCAGGAACATTAAGATGCTTCGATCCGATCGAGGTGGTGAGTATCTTAGTTCAGAGTTCCTCGACTATCTAAAGGAATGTGGGATTGTCTCACAATTGACACCTCCCAGGACACCGCAGTTGAATGGTGTGGCTGAGAGGCGTAATCGAACCTTGTTGGACATGTTTCGTTCCATGATGAGTCGAGCTTCGCTACCAATCTCATTTTGGGGGTATGCCTTAGAGACTGCCGCCCATATCCTTAATCTAGTCCCTACAAAGAAAGTTGCCAAAACTCCTCACGAGATGTGGACTGGTAAAGTACCTAAACTAGACCACATCAAGATTTGGGGCTGCGAGGATTTCGTGAGACGCGAGACTCATGATAAGCTCGAACCCCGAAGCGAGAGGTGTATTTTCATCGGCTACCCACAGCAATCCTTTGGTTACCTCTTCTACAGACCTAGTGACAATGTGGTCTTTGTAGCAAGAAGAGGAGTCTTTCGAGAAAGAGAGTTTATAAGCCAAGGAGACAGTGGGAGGCAAGTTGATCTTAAAGAAATTCAAGAGTCAAGTGGTGAAGGAACTTCAAACTCTAGCCCTCAACTTGAGGAGGAAACTCCTGTTGAGCCAATTGACGAATCTGTACCTCTGAGGCGTTCCACGAGAGTTAGGAGTGCACCTGAGCATTACTATGGATTCCATATTACTGCAGAAGGTGAGACACTTATTAGTGATGAGACACTAGTAAGTCAAGATGACCCTAACAGCTACGAGGAAGCCATGGCAGGCCCCGAGTCTGCTAAATGGAAAGAGGCTATGGATAGCGAGATACAATCCATGTATGACAATCAAGTTTGGAACTTGGTTGAGAATGTACCAGGTCGAAAGACTGTAGGGTGCAAATGGGTCTTCAAGAAGAAGACCGACATGGATGGTAAAGTACACACTTATAAGGCTAGACTGGTTGCAAAGGGCTTCTCTCAAATTCCTGGAGTGGACTATGATGAGACCTTTTCTCCGGTAGCCAAGATTAAGTCTATTCGGGTTCTATTAGCCATAGCCGCATTTCATGACTATGAAATTTGGCAAATGGATGTCAAAACCGCTTTCCTTAATGGGAAGTTGGCTGAAGATGTTTACATGAGTCAGCCAGAGGGTTTTGTCAGTAACGAGTACCCTAATAGAGTGTGTAAGCTTGAGAAATCCATTTATGGATTAAAGCAAGCACCTCGCAGATGGAATCTTTGCTTTGATGAAAAGGTCAAGGAATTTGGCTTTTCTAGGAGTGAAGATGAATCTTGTGTATATGTCAAGGCTAGTGGGAGTATAGTTAGCTTTTTGGTATTGTATGTGGATGACATACTACTCATAGGAAACGACATTCCAACCTTGCAGGAAGTAAAGTCCTGGCTTGGAAAGTGTTTCGCTATGAAAGACCTTGGTGAAGCTGCCTATATTATGGGGATAAGGATTTTGAGAGATCGGAGTAAAAGACTAATTGGACTTAGTCAAAGTACCTACTTGGAGAAGATTCTGAAGAGATTCAGAATGCAAAACTCCAAGAAAGGAGAGTTTCCCATCCAGAGTAGCGCCAAGCTGAGTAAGACACAAAGCCCTAGCACTGAGGCTGAGATAGCATAAATGAGTCGATTACCTTATGCTTCGGCTGTAGGTTCGATCATGTATGCTATGACGTGTACTCGACCTGATGTAGCCTTTGCCTTGAGCATGGTTAGCAGGTTCCAGGGGAATCCTGGCAAGGCACACTGGATTGCGGTAAAGAATATTCTCAAGTACCTACGAAGGACTAAGGACTGGGTTCTTACTCTCGGTGGGAGTGATGACTTGAGAGTTGTAGGGTATAGTGATGCTAGCTTCCAGACTGATAGGGATAACTTCCGCTCTTAGTCGGGCTGGGTCTTTACCCTAAATGGAGGAGCAATTTCTTGGAAGAGTTCCAAGCAAGAGACAGTGGCAGATTCTACTTGTGAATCAGAGTATATTGCAGCTAGCGAAGCGGCAAAGGAGGCGTTATGGCTGAGGAACTTCATTGGAGACCTTGGAGTTGTACCAGCTATTAAAGAGCCGATGGAAATTTTCTGTGATAGTGAAAGTGTTGTTGCCTTAGCCAAGGAACCAAGGGATCACAGGAGATCCAGACACATCGACAGAAAATACCATTTCATCAGACATCGGATCGAAGAAGGACTCCTCGTGGCAAAGAGGGTATCATCAGATGAGAATCCGGCAGATCCCCTCACGAAGGGACTGACTCGGGTTAAGCATCTCCAGCATGCTCGGAGCATAGGGCTGAAGGATGATATTAGATTTAGTAGTTAGATAATCTCGAAATTTGTAAAGTGTAATTGACATTTGATGATGAATAAAAGTGTTTTATTTATGAGTAAAGTGTTGCTATCTCTTGTCGATCGTTTACTATATTTCTTTTGCATGTTTTGACTTCCAGAATAATTTTGTTTGGTATAACATATTATTCAAACCTCCACAGTCGGTCATATGTCGGAAGTAGGTATGAATCAAGACTGTCATGTTTGATTGTAGAGGTCTGGGACAAGGCTACAACAATCATGAGTGCTCATAAGTTCTGAGCATTGGACACAACCCACGCTCACTGGAATCACTTCATGGAATTCTATCTCGAGTGATCGTGAGACGGTAATATCATATAAGTCTTTAAACCTAGAGATATGATTTGTTACTTACGAGTTGGTTATGCATTAATTGTACGAAAAACGCATTGGTAACTCGATGTTATAAAATCGTGCTCTTATGTGTAATTCAATGAGTAGTAGAACAAACATATGAGTCGAAGTTTATCTGTTCCTTCTTGGATTAGAAGCTGATATCTGGGCCCCTCGATGATTTTGTTTTGACCTATGTACCGGGCCCGGTCAGAACTAGATTGATGTGTTCAATAAAGTTCTTTGTCAAACAAATCGGAAATCGGGAAACAAATGTTGGACAATAAGTAAGACATTGTTCCATGTATTTGTCCGACTGATATCTAGAACAGAGGATTATATGATCACTTATCTTAAATGGCGTACCATCGTCTTCTCAAGTTTCGAGAAATCTTGTAAAGAGCTACGATTGCCGATCGGTTCCTGAAGTCATACTTGCAGTAATAGTTACTAGACTTATCCAAGTGGGAGACTGTTGGATAAGGTGTCTAAGTCCATAACTATTTCTGGTATGTACTTGACCCGACCCGGCATGGTCCATTTGGGTTGCATGGCACCATGCAATTGGATAAACTAAATGAGAGAAATAACGCTTGGAGATTATTAATATATTATAAGTTCTAATATATTAATAATATTATTTGATTAGTTTGATCAAGAATTAATTTAGAATTAATTAAGTGATCAAAAGATAACTAATTAAATATATGGGTTGATTAAGTAAATCATCCATATCTTGTATAGTGGGCTAAAAGGCTCCATGGATCATCAAGTTGGGTTCCACCCATAGGATGCTCCATGGATGCTCCATGGGAGTTACAAACCCATGGGTCATGGAAATGAAGAGTCATGACACATTAGGGTTTAACCCTAGATGTGTCAACACTATATAAGGAATATGATCTCCTCCTAAATCGGTTGAACAAAGTAATAAGAGGGCTTGGCCGATTTGAAGAAGTGAGTATACTCTCATAAGTTCTTCCAAGAGCATTTGGTGTTGTGTGAAGCATTTGAGGCATCACCACTTGAGGTGCTAGGCTCACAAGGTTTCAAGGAACACAAGCAACAACAAGGTAAGTTATTCTATCTATACTTTATGTTAAAATTGTTCCCCATGTATGCTAGATAGGAATATAACCTTGGAATTCAACTTTGCATGACAAATTAGACAAACATAGATCCAAGGTTATTAGGGTTGCATGTACACTTAGGAAGTGTTAGAATGCTCAAAACCCATCAATAATCTCTTTGCTGTATTACAATAAATATTTCTTTGAGCTAACAACATTTTGACATCACTGCTTAATGAATCCCTATCACACATAATATTTGTTATTTGCAATTCCAGATACTCTACTCTGCTTCTTTTCGAATCTAACAATTTTTGGGTCTCTTGCAATTGGATGTTTAGTTTCTTAGCTTCATTACTAAAAGACAGCACAATTGTATCAAAGTAAGCAACAACATCATCAAATGCAATTATTTCAGAATCATAAGCTTGTAAAGGAATATTAAAAGATTGAAGAATAGAACATACCTTCGTTGTCATTGGTGATTTCTCTCCTGATTTAGTCATGAAACAACGACCAGTCACCATTTCGTCCTCATCCTCTTCAAATTGTGAAAACATAGCTCCATGCGTCGGATTACGCATCTGTTCGTCATCAGACCCTGAAGACCAAATCTGATACGTCCGATCATTATCACCTTCGCCTTAAGCTACCAAAGACATTCCCTTCGTCTTCGCACGTACTTCTTCCAATTTTTCAACATAATAGGCTTCGTCCTTGACCGTATTCTTTTTCTCTTCTTTCTTACGAAACATACAATAATTTGCTAAATGATTTTCTCCGTTGTAGTAATGGCAGTCAATACCCGAATCTCCCTTCAATTTCTTCTCGCTTTTGGCTTCAGTTGCCTTCACATCACTATTCTCGAATTTCTTTTTCTCCTCACTCACAAACTTATTAACGAAACTTCCTTTTACATCACTCTGCTTCACCTTGGGATTGAAAGGTTTCTTGAAAAACTTTTTAACTCGGTTGTTCGAGTAAAAAGCAATCGCTTCATCGTCAGTATTCATTAGAAAGCCTTCTTCATCGGAATCATCTTTCTCAATTGCTTCTTTCTCAGACACTTTCGAAACAAGAGCTAAAGGACCTCCCAAATTTAGTTTTGAATCTTCAACCATCTCAATTACTTCACTTTCGTGAGTTTTCAACTAATTATACATATCATTCAGAGATGAAGTATCGAAGCTTTGTTGATTCTTCACCATCATGTTGACACTTCTCCACTCCTTACGAAGTCCCATCACAAAAGTGAGATTGAACTCCATAGATGACATGATGATTCCATAACGATTGCATCTATAGATCAGTTCATTAAGAAAATCATAGTAATCTTCAATCGTTTCATTCTCTTTTTGTCTGAACACTTTCAGTTCCACAAGACACTACTTAGCAGAATTTATCCTAGTTTTCTCACTTCCCTGTTACTTTTCCTTAAGAGTTTTCCAGATATCCTTTGCAGTTTTATAACCACGGATGTAATTGTAAACAACAAGTGGCAATGCACCTCGCAATTCTCTCAAACAACGCTTTTTGTTTTTTTTAGCTTGATGGATTGATCAGAAACTGCAGGTGTTGATCCAGATGATCCAATAGTTTGTACATTCGGTGGAGGTTGAGCAACGCATGTAATGCAACTCCAGAGTTCCTCGTCCAATCCATTCAAGTAATCCTCCATTCGATCAGTCCATTGATCATAGTACTCTGGAATCAACATAGGAATCTTCGTAGAAGATCCTAACATATGAGAAAATGAAGTCATCGTGTTCATGTTGAAATTCGCCATTAACGTATGTAACAACCCGAAATTTCCGTATCATTTTATTGTAACTCTTTCGTAGTACAATTCGCGCAACCAATCGTCGTTTCCAATTTCGATTTCCGATCTTCCGTTTAATTAAGTCATTATCTGGTACACATTTAAAGTGACTTAATGGGTGTCTTAATACATATAGAAATCATTTTAACACCCAACTTTAGTGATCGGAATATTTCTAGAAATTACCGTATCGGGTTACGGTAACTCAATCGGGTACGACCAAAAACCTCGTCTAACGTCGGTATCGGGTAGAATTCCACCGTGTCCAAAACTTAAACACTATATAAACGTGTTTAAGACTCCATTTGAAGCCTTTGGTCAATTTACCATTAAACACTACCAACCTCTCTCCTAATCCAAGTTTAAGGGATCAAAACTCAAATTTAAGGCTTCAAATCTCTAAGGTACCTTCCTAGCCTTAATCTATAGCATGTTTGGCTTCCAAATTCGACATTTAATCATAAAATAGAACAACATATGTGAGTTTACGGCCCAGGAGCATGCCTAGGCCGTAAACACCAATTTGAAGGGTTTTAAGCCCTTAAACTCCTTCCTAAACTCATTTGGACTTTAGATATGGCCAAGGGACTTCAAGATATGGACTCTAAACAATTAAAACATGAATTTTATGAGGTTTGAAGGAGTTTACGGCCAAGGATCATTCTTGGGCCGTAAACTCATATTCAAAGGGTTTTTGAGCCAATTAACCCTTCCAAATCATAGTTGGGACTTAGATATGACCTTTGGGCTTGCTAATCTAAACTTGGAACACTTTAAACTTGATTTTTGAGTAATAAAAGTGAGTTTATGGCCAAGACATACTCTTGGGCCGTAAACTCCTCCTAAAGGGTGAATTAGTGCCTTTAAACATGCCAAAATGCTTTCAAACTCAACCAATGGCTTTGTGGTAAATCCTAGATTCATCTAAAAATGATTTGGAGACCTTAAACACAACATATACCCTACATAAGTGAGTTTACGGCCAAAGAACTCCCCCTAGGCCGTAAACTCCTATAAGTTTGTAAAATGGTAATCTAAATTCATAACAATGCTTAGAAAATTAGTTTGAATCACATGTGATTGCCCTAAAACTTCAAATTAACCATTCTTAGCCAAGGGTGAGTTTACGGCCGTAAACTCTATGAGTGTGGCTGTAAAATTATTTTTTAAATGATGTAAATTCATTCCAAGTGTTCCAAGGCATTTTAGATAATCCATTCTAGCAATCCCTATGTCCATTTGAGCCCTTAAACCATCAAAACCACACCCACATGAGTTTACGGCCGTAAACTCATGTATGTGTGTGTTTCATAGTTGTAAACTCTTTAAAATGTTTACTCTTGGGGACCGGACACGTAGCTTACCGAATCAGTTGCGACACGGATGGGAATGCATGCTACGAAAGAGAGGGTCGAGTCTGATACATCAACCGTCTACTCAATATCCTTGTACGAGTCCACAATCACTACACGAGGCGAGAGAACAACGAAAGGATCCAGCATAGCTTCTTGAAGCAACCTTTCTTTCAATTTCAAGCTAGCCAGCTTCAGTAATTATCTTCCCTTAATTCTGACCCGAGAAGACGGCACTGATTTCAATGATCTTCTTTACTTTATTTTAGTACCTTGACCAAGTCAGCGTAGAGCGGAGAAGGTGATCTCTATCCATAGGCTTCTGCCACGGAAGATGCTAATGTCACATCTTCCTTTGGATGTCAACAGCTTAACCAATCGGGAATCAACTATCCGAATCCGAGTTGGCGAGAAAGACCTGACATTGGCCTTTATGATCTTGCTTCCCTTCCTTTTACTTTAATAGAATGTCCTTCCTTCTTGAACTCCAGTCACTGCATAGACATCTCCTTCCAAACCTCTAGAGATGAAGATTAGGCTGTCTGTAGGCTTTCTTCCTCGTGTTATAATTTCTAAAGAAAGAAGGAATTGAGTCCTTTCACATTATCACGGAAAAAGGGGATTGCCTATTAGTCAATTTTGACTGGAAAAAGACCCGGAACCCCATACCCTCTCATTCACTTACTATAGGCCGAGGAGCGTAGATTCATCTTACTTTTTATAAATGGAAAAAGAGACATAAGTCACGCATTCGAGCAAGAGCCTTTGCCTTTCTTCGCTATGTAAATAGAGGGCCGGAGGAAGAAGTGCCAGAACCTCAACAAAAGAATTAAGGTGATAGAGTCTTACAGGAGACGCTAGGCTTCGGAATTGAATGGAATGATTCCTCTCCCTTGGTTGCCTTCACTGCCCGTGAATCCCTTCTCTTTTTCTATTCCAGTAGTCTTATGCGGTCTGGTCTGTCCATTAGTTGCTTAACTCATAGTAGTTAGGAGGTTGTTGTCCTAATGAGTGTAGCGGAGTGCTCCCTATCCTATTACTCATCTATAGGGCTATCACCCTAGCTTTCCCTGTCTCTGCCTTTCTTTCCTAGTCCTGAGTGAATTAGATCTATAAGAACCCACAAGTCCTAGCTTTTCAATAAAAAATGAATCATTTAGAGCTCGGATTTCTAGCTCATTCTATTTTGGTAGTTCGACCGTGGAATTTCTTTGTTTCTGTATTTCTGGAATATGAGTGTGTGACTTGTTATAATTGATCTTATTGATATTACAGAGAATGGGTCTGTCATCTTGATAGAGATGGTTCTACTTCGTCGGATATTTATTATAGTATCTGGAAGAGTACCCTCCTTCTCTCGATAGGGTAGAAAGGGCTTCTTGATAGTTTTCGGACATACTATATATGCTTCAATAAAGCCTAACATGCCATCTAAGTCCCTGTCTTCCAGATTTCCATACCAGACTGGTACACCACCAGGCATTGGGTATTCCTTCATGACAAATGGATAGAGCGAGTTCACATCGTAGTAGTATAGGTCCTCCCCATAAGGCTTATACACATCCGTATGACCACCGTAGTATGCATGTCTTATAAAGTTGTCTTCATTTCTGCTAGGGATGTGGATTGGAAAGATTTTCTCATCGTAGTATCTCAAACGAAAGATGCTTAGAGCTAGTGAGGAAAGGGTTATTTTACCCTCAATGTCCACTTTGTACAGATTCCAATATATCTCTTGTGCTTTTTTCATCACACCCGTCGCGGCGTTAGGAGACATTCATTGGGTAATTCCAAGACCACACAGGCCATAGGTAACGGCTCTTATGCCTTGCCAGCAGAAAGAAATCCAGAGACCGTCCTCCCCCTTAAAGTCCGTTATGGATTTCAAGTCGGGAATAGAGCTGTGGTAAGCACTTTGGCTGGCTTGCTTTGCTTCGCTTGACTTTGATTTAAATAGAGTTCGGATTATTCCCCCACCCGAAGGACTCATCATATAGATTTCGGCCCCACTAGCGAATAAAGCCCTCGCAGCAAAACCAATCAAAAAAATAATAAAACCGGAACACCCTACTTTAAGTAAGACAAAAGAAGTTCGCTTTCTCTGCTCTTCAAAAAACACAAATATAGGGTCTTTACTTTAATTCATCATTGGACTGGTTTTCAGTTCAAGAGTCCCCTATTGTGTATTTTGATGCCCCTATCTTTAAAGTTCAAGTGTACCATCTTCTTTCTCATTTCGAGGAAAAGGTGCGGAAGGAAAAGGAAACAACGGAGGGATCCGAATCGGACCTAAATGGGAATGACATGAAAAGTCTTTTTCAAAACCGGAACCCTCGCGACTGATTGGGAGAAAGAGCGAAATTTAAACTCAAGTCCCAAGTCCCTAGTGCCATTACACGTCCGAAGATGTCACCCGGGTCACTCCAAACGTTCGTTTTGAGGTGTTTAACCTCATTGGAGTGTAATGTTCCATATGATTAGTGAATGCATCCCTAATTGTATATATATGGACATTATTTCATTTTACATAGGGACATCGCGAGTAATCAAACCCCGAACCAACGTCTAGCATTCAAAACCGACACGTTTCCGAGTCCGGGGAGTTCATACCCCTACCCTTTTTCACTGTTTTTCACTGTTTTCAGGGGGAACACAAGCAAAGTACAAGGGAATTCTTGTACTCAAAACATGTTTTCAAATGTGTGTTTCATATTCTTATGCTTTTATAACTGATTACTACAACTGATAACAGATTGAACATACAGATCACGCAACATATATTTGTGAAATAGGTCTTTAAACTAGTATGTTTTACATATATTTCACAAATGGCTTTCCACATTTTATCAGTTAAAAGCATGACATTAAAACATTTGAACATAATACCTGTACACTGTTTTGTCCTCGGTAACGCTCCACACACATACACGAGTGGAGGACTATTATATTATTACTAGTAAATTTGTTATTTCTGTATGATTGGAGACACGTCCTCGGAGAACACTCCACCGAGATACGCGAGTGGAGGACTACACCCATAACCAGAATCTCTGGTATTTAGAGAGCGTGACTTGAGTGTATAGATCTATACGGGGCTGACTACCCCACACCTGGCTGCTAGCTACAGCCGAACCGAAATGGTTCAAGGGTGACGAAAGTCATAAGTATGTGGACGACTTATTGCCACATGTGGACTACTTATTGCCACAGGTTTCAGTCTATTATATGGTTATGGAACTCGCAATTAGGATAACAGAGATTTACTTACAGTAATAATGAATTACTTTATACATCGATTACATCTTTTACATCTTTAACATCGTTTACATTAGAAACCTATATGCAGGAAAGCATGGGGCTTTCCTGGGTAACACATACATAACTAGAAAGAGTAACAAACTGGATAACATTACATCTTTTACAATTTGTAACATACAATAAGGAAAGTATGGGACTTTCCTGGTAACACATGATAAGTAAACAGAACAGTTTAACCAGTCAGATAATCAACTATACATTTTCACATGAGTAGACATGTTTTCAGTGTACAAACTTACTATACTTTACATTTGTGAAACAATAACCAACTTTTAAGAAAATACGGGATTTTTCTTGGTGTACATAACATTTCAGAAACATAAAGGAAACCGATACATTTTCATAAAACTAAACCGCTTATGAACTCACCAGCTTTATGCTGATTTTCAAACCGCTTGTGTTCTCAGGTCAGCGTTAGAACAGGTACCCAAAGATTCCTTTTTGATCAGAAGACGGAGTACATGAAGATCCGTTTCATTTTGTTTATATATACTATGTATCACAACTGTACAAACTTTACTTTTGAAACAACTGTAAAACTTTTATTATGTAATGTAATGGTTGTTTTACTTTACTTACTATGTGCATTGGATTTGATACTCAACGTGGTAGTCAACCCCGGGAATGTTTTCCGCCTTCGTTTTTTTCGGGGTGTGACAACGTACGGATGAGATTTTTCAGAAAAACTTGAAGAAATTTGAAATTGAAAGAATGAATTGATCAAAACTCAAAATCGATTACTCGATTACACATTTCAAACATAGAATCTAATCAAAACTATAAATTAGAGATGATTTTCATAATCAAACAGTGCGGAAACTTTTGAGACAAACTCAAGACTCAAAAAAACTAGAGATTCGATTGAAAATCAGATCTATGCAGTAGTGATTCCTGCTCTGATACCAATTGTAGAAGTCTTTAATCGAGTATGAAAACAAATCAGAGCAAAAAGGATGTAATCTGAACACACGAAGTAAATAAGATCTATTTAGCTCATATTACTTCCAATGAACAAGAGTACAAACTGATAGTAAAAATGGGAAAACTCTACTACCAACTCTATGTTCAGCTCCTGTTTATAGGAGGCTGAAAGTACAAAAAATACTAAGGCTAGACATTACGCTTCGTAAACTAGATGCCTTAGCAAATACATATAAAACATAAGAAATGAAAAATACATAGACTTCGACATATTACAATACATTTTGACACTACACGTTCCCAATCGGAGAACCTGCCGTCTTGTGGCTCAAAGCATCGGCCACCACGTTGGCCTTCCCCGGATCGCAGTCATAATTTTTCAGCACATCCAACCACCTCCTCTGTCGCATGTTGAGGTTATGATGATCCATCAAATACTTCAAACTCTTATGATTAGTATAAATAGTGCACCACACTCTATACACGTAGTGCCTCCAATCTTGAGGGCAAACACCATTGCCCCCAATTGCAGGTCATGAGTGGGATGGTTCGCCTCGTGAGGCTTCAATTGCCTTGAAGCGTACGTGATCACATGCCCTCTCTGCATTAGTACGCGCCTAACCCTGAGATCGATACATCACAGTACACTACCAAATCATCCAGCTCCTCAGGTAGTACTAGAATCGGAGCCTCACATAACCACTGTCTCAGGGTCTCAAAAGTCATCTACTGATCGTAGTGTCACATTCTTCTTGGTCAAGTGGGTCAAAGGCACAACGATCTTGGAGAAATCCTGAATGAATCTCTGGTAGTACCCTGCTAAACCCAAGAAGCTATGAATCTCAGATGCGTCATTTGGTACTTCCCACCGCATCACAACCTCAACCTTGGTCGGATCAACCAAAATACCCTCCTAATTGTTGATGTTCCCCCAAAACTGCACCTCACGCAGCCAAAAATCACACTTTGATAACTTGGCATAAAGCTTTCCCGTTCTCAGTGTCTCCAATACCTCCCTCAGATGTTGCTCATGCTGCTACTTGGTCTTAGAATAGACCAGGATATCATCAATAAAAACGATCACCAACTAGTCCATAATTGGTCTACACACTTTGTTTATGAGATCCATGAACGTTGTTGGGGCATTGGTAAGCCCAAATGGCATCTCCACAAACTCGTAGTGCCCATACCGAGTCCTAAAAGTTGTATTTGGTATATCCTCATCTGATGGTACCCCGACCGAAGATCAATCTTGGAAAACCAGGACGCACCATGCAGCTGATCGAACAAATCATCGATCCTTGGTAACGGATAACGGTTTTTCACCTTTAGTTTGTTCAACTCTCGATAATCGATGCACATCCTTTGTGACCCATCGTTCTTTTTCATGAACAGGATCGGAGCTCCCCACGGGGAACTGCTCGGATGGATAAACCCCCAGTCTAGCAGCTCCTGAAGCTGCGTAGATAACTCCTGCATCTCGGGTGACGCTAGCCGGTACGGTGCCTTGGCTATCGGAGTCGCACCCGGTACCAAATCAATGCGGAACTCCACCTGCCTCTCCGGAGGCACTTCAGGTAACTCCTCGGGAAAGACATCCTGAAACTCATGTACAACCGATACACTATCCAAATCCCTCGGGGTCTCCACCCTTGTAGCCATGATATATGCCAAAAATCCCGTACAACTTTGTTGCAGAAATCTTTTGGCCCTCGCAGCTGAATAGAGGGTCGGACCCCTTGAGGCCCTCTCTCCATGAATAACCAGCTATCCCCAACTTAGAGTTTAAACCCTCACCAACTGGCACTTACAATCTATCATGGCTCCGTTGGCTCCCAACCAGTCCATCCCGACGATCACCTTCAGCCCTCGCAATGGTATGGGGACTAGATTAACACAAAACCTCTCCCCAAGCACATTCAGGACACAGTCCCAGTACACCCTAGCAACACTTACAGTGCGGTCATCTGCAATCTCAACCTCAAGCAAGGAATCCAGAGTCCCCCACGCATCCCGAAACTTCTTGCTAAGCGCAAGAGATACAAATGATCAAGTATCTCCCGGATCGAAAAAAACGTGGGCAAACATACCATTGACCAAAAAAGGTCCCTATACATAAGCACAATATGCACATAAGCAATTCAATAAGTATAAAATAGGAAGATAAACTACATACCAACCTCAATGTATGGCGCTGCCCGAGCCTCCTCAGTGGTCAACTAAAATGCCACCTCTTGACCGCTGGAGCATCCGCCTTAGCAGGGCGGCCATCAGTAATCCTCAATGTGGCCGGTGCAAGCACCACTATTTCTCCTCCCTGAATGGTCTAATTAATGGTTTGGTCTAGGCTTTTGTTGTAATAGGTTCTTTTGTGTCATTATGCAATTTTGGTAGCTTGTAAAGGTGTTTACGGCCAGACTGTGAGTTTACGGCCGTCAACCTATTTACGGCCGTAAACCCAAGGCCGGCCCAGGTCCACTATATATAGATGCTAGCTAGGTCATTTAAGGTTGTTGATGCCACAGAGTTTTCGTCTACTATTCCACAAGTTGTAACAGACGTTTTTGCTAATACAAGTGTGTGCAAGCTTGTTTAGATTTCTGTTTCTACTTTGTTCTTGTTATTATTGATTGTCTTGATTGATTGATCACTGGTAAGATCCGTTCCAGGACCTTACAATTGGTATCAAAGCAGAACCAGTGCCAAAGCATCCTACAATCGAGTTTTTGAACATATTCGTCAGTGTTTACGATTGAAGTTCATGTCTATTGTGAAAGGGTTTCAAGCTTAATTCAAAAATCACATTTTTCTCGAATTTCTAGGAGATTACGACCATAGCTTACGGCCATAAACACAGCTTACGGCCGCAAACTCTACTCAGTTCTTGAACCGTAAACTTGGTTCTTAGACCGTGAATAAAGCATCTTCAACAACCTGAAACTTGGACTCATTGACCGTATTCAGAACCGCAAACTATTTACGGCCGTAAACAGTCCTTTGACCATGAACATCTGCTTTGATCGGAAACTCATATTTTTAAAGAAAATAACTTAAATTTTTATTTAAATTTAAATGGATTCATAAAGTGAAACACACCACCATGAGCTGGACTCTGTAATGGGCACAACCACTCAAATTCCAAGACTGTTGTTTGCTGAAGGTTTTCCTGAATGGAAGTACAGGATAGAGAAGTATATTAAAATGAAGGATTTCAAGATCTGGAGAAGCATCATCAAAAATCCTATCAGAATAACCACCATTGTTGCAGGGCAAGTGGTTGACAAAGCGGTTGAAAATTATACTGATGAAGACTTTGAAAAGGTTGAGGAGCAGGAACGAGCTTTGGCCACTTTGACCATGGCCCTGTCTCCGGATATAGCTCAAGATTTTAGGGAGTACACTTCTGCTAAGGCTTTATGGGAAGCCCTAATCGAGGTATATGAAGGGAATGAATACATGAAGGAAAGTCGCCAAGATATGTTGCGACAACGGTTGAACATGTTCAACTACATTCCTGGAGAAACTCTGGAGGCACAGCTGCAGTGATTCACAACTCTTACCATTGAGATGACTATAGTTGGGATCTTTTTCACAAAGTCTAAAATAAACAAAAAGCTACTGAATGCTCTCCCAAAGCCACGGGACATGAATGTAGCTATTATTAAGAAAACCAAGGATCTAAGTCGGCTCACTCTTGCTGAAATGATGATGGTCATCAAAGCCTGTGATATTGATGAAAAAAAGGGAGATAAATCATGTGAATTCATAATCAACTGCAAACCTTGGGATCTCATCTAACAATGCTCTTTCATCTCTCACCTTTTCTTCTGCAGGTCAACCCTTTGCTGCTCAACAAGATCAGATTCAGTCCTTTTCCACTCCATCAACTACTTCACTTCATGCTACATCATCCATGCCATTCTCTCAGAACCAATCATTCGTTGCTACTCAATCTGCTTCTCCTTCTAACGTGGCTTCCTCCTCAAACGACAAGGAGGGTGATGAAAATATTTCTCTTGCTATAGGGATCGTTAACTGCTACAAAGGCTCTTGTAGTTGGAGATCTTCCGCCCCAATTTTCATTTGCTAATCTCGATCAAATTCATCCTGAAGACGTAGAAGAAATGGATATCACATGGCAAATTGCCATGGTAGTTTTCAGGGCAAAGCAGTTTGCAAAGAAGACCGGGAAGAACAACTGGGGGATGAGTGCTGATAAGAAGGTAGGGTTCAGCAAGGGAAAGCCTCGTTGTTTCAGCTGCCACGAGACAGGTCATTTTGCTAGTGAGTGCCCGAAGCCGGACAGAAGATTAAACAATGACCGGACAATGGTTGCAGTAGGAAACAATCGGAGCAGTGCTTAAGTCAACAGAGAGAAGGCTATGGTTGCACAATCATTTGACTGGGAGGATCAGATACAGGCCCTGAACATATCAAGACATGAAAATGCTCATTTGGCTTAGGTTGGTGATGATGCTTCCACTGAGAGTGTTGCAGCTGAAGACCAAATGATGGAGCTGCAGTTTGCGCTGATGGTTTCTTCTTCTCCTGAACCAAAGAAAAACGAGGTAAGTCTGCCTTCATGCTCTCAATCCCGTATTGATTATGTTAAAATTCTTCATAAGGAAATTGAAACACTACGTAGAGAAGTAGAGGACCTTATATATGAGGGTTATCAACTTAGGAAAGGACAAAAACCTCCTAAGGCTCAGTTAGAAACCAAAATAAAGGACTTTAGAAGACTTCAGGAAGACTATAGTAATAAATGTGAAAATTATGACTACATAAAGAGACAGAATGCTGAGTTAGTTAGAGAACTTGAAACATTAAAGGGCAAATTTGAAACTGCTGATTTTGATTTTAGAAAATTTGATGTATCAAGTGAGGTAGTTGCCAACATGATAGACCACTACATGCAATTTAAACATAATTAGTCAAAGGGTCTAGGGTATAATAAAGTGCCTCCTCCTTTCAATCATTCATATCAGTTTCAACCTTTGTCCAAGGAGGAGATTACAAATGAACCATCCATGGTTTATGGCAAGCCATCTGGTTTTGTTTCGGGAGGATTTATTAATGTTGAAAGTAGTAACATTTCTACTTCTCCTGCAGATCAATCCTTAAATAAGTCAAAGCATGAAGTTGAAGGATCTGTTTCTGAAAATAAAACTGAGTCTGAACCAGAAGTTTTAGTTTTAAATAAAGACTTTAATTTTTCTGATGTTGCAAGTGACAATGCTTTTTGTGATGTTTATGCACCTTCTGATACTGATTTGAATATTTTTAAAGTGTTTGATGATATGGATGGCAATTCTAATGTTTGTGATGATACTAATGCAAAACCACCAGTTTCACAAGTTTCTCCATCTGATGTACCCTCACTTGTCTCACAACCTAATTCATGTTCATGTTCATGTGAGAAAAGCAAGCGTGTTGGTATGGAAAACAAATCTGAAAAATGCAGTACAGGTTTTAACAATAGTAAATAGATTTGTTTCAATTGTGGTATTGGTGGTCATATAGCTAGGAATTGTCCTAATAGAATGTTTGTACATTTTGAGTCACCAAGAGGAGAGAACGAATTCAGAGGAAGGTCTTTAACTAGAAAGTCCTCTAGAACTCATTCTCGGAATGATGATTGGAAGGATGATTGTAGTAGAAAATGGACTGTTTTTCAAAAGCATAAAAAGGTCTTTCATAACAAAGTCCCAAACAGTTTGCCAAAACCGAACATAGCTAAGCTAAGGTCTGTTTCCTCAAGAAGCAGCAATGGGTCTTCAACCAATTCTGTTAGAAAACCCAAGTGCTCAAGGCAAACTGATAAAAATCCTATTTCAAAACCACCCAGGACTGTTAGAAAACCTAATTATCAACGGTTGCCCAAAATAACCTCCAATCCATCATCTGTATCCTCTGAAAAGTTAGTAAATAATGATACATCCGAAAAGGCAACGGGACCACCCAAGAAAGAAATGACCTGGGTTCCAAAATATTAATAAACCCGCACATTTTGCAGAAACAGTTGCGGGGGAATGTCGTCAGACCTTGGTTCTTCGACAGCGACTGCTCCCGGCATATGACAGGAGATATCTTCCAATTGAACAACATTCAATCTTTTAATGGGGATATGTTTCCTTTGTGGGTGGAGAAGGTGGCAAGATCACTCAGAGAGGAACCATCACAAATGGGGTGTTAAGTTTCGAGAATGTCAACTTTGCTCCCGAATTGAAGCATAGTTTGTTGAGTGTGTCTCAGATATGCGACAAAGGCTATTCTACAAATTTCACTGATAAGGAATACATGATTCTTATGCCAGGCTTTGTCATCCCAGAAGAGTGGATTCTTGTAAAATCTAAAAGGGATGGGAATTCTTACATCATTGATATGAATAGCAATCTTCCATAACAAGTTACATGCCTCTTTTCAAAGATCTCAGAACAAAACGCAATGTTGTGGCACCGAAGACTCGGTCATGCTAACGCCAAAAACTTGAATCGTCTTGCGAAGAATGAGATGGTCCGTGGGTTTCCTGTCAAAGACTTTATAACTTTTAAAAAGTGTGTGTCCTGTGCCCAGGGTAAGCATCACAGAAAACTACACCTACCAAAACATGTTAACTCAATCAGCCAGGTGCTTCAATTACTACATATGGATCTGTTTGGACCAGTCAACGTTCTCAGTATTAACAGAAATTGATATTGTCTAGTTGTGATTGATGATTTCTCTCGTTTACATGGGTTTTCTTTCTATCTAGCAAAACTGGAGTTGCTGGTCTAATTAAGAAATTCATTGTATTTATTGAGAACCAAACTAACAATCGGGTGAAGGAGCTTCGTACCGACAACGGAACAGAGTTCAAGAATTATATTCCAGATCATTTTTGCACAGAAAAGGGTATTATGCGTCAATACAACTCTGCTCACACCCCTCAACAAAATGGTGTTGCTGAGAGGAGAAATAGAACTTTAAAAGACGTTGCAAGGACGATATTGTGTGACTCCAAGCTACCAGTTTTCTTTTGGGCCGAGGCGATTAACACTGCTTCCTACATTCAGAATCGTGTGTTGATCAACAAAGCTCGGATGAAGACCCCATATGAGATTCTATATGGTCACAAACCCTCAGTCAGTCATTTCCGTGTATTTGGCTGCCCTTGCACCCCTCTTCACCTAGAGACCAACCCGAAGTTTAATGCCAAAGCCGATGATTGTTACTTCATAGGGTATGTTGCGAGCACCGCTTATAGGGTCTACAATAAGAAGACAAAGCAGGTTGTGGAATCTTATGACATGCACTGGTTGGAGGAGAATGAGATGGATGCTCGAGTGGGTCCGGATTGGTTGTTTGATTACACATCGCTTTTCAAATCCATAAATTTGTATTCGGGTAGCTCATCTGGATCTGTCTCTGGTTCGAAGAATGTTTCTGAAGATGAAGATGAAGAAGTTGTCTACAGACCCCCAATGGTATCCTCTTCACTGCCTGAGGGGGAGTCCTCTACCTCGCCTGAGGGGGAGTCATCTGTACAACCTGATTGTCCAAAATCTCCAGTTCAGAATGATACTCCTAATGTTGAACCTACACCACTTACTCCCATAGAAAGAGAGTTCATGTCTAAAGATGCTTCCGTTGTCACTTCAACCTTTATGGAACTACTCTTTCCTGAAAACATTTCTAATGAGTTTGTAGCATAGTCGTCTGGTGCGGCACAATCAGCTAATGAAGGAGGTGTCAATATTCATAATCTTCCTGTCTTGCTTAATGATATCATCCAAGAGATACCCTCAAGGATTCAACGCGATCATCTGATCGAGAACATCATTGGTCAGCTGGGCGAAGGCGTTAAAACCAGAAGTCAGAGTGGAGACGTCAATACCTGTCTTTACTCTTGCTTTATCTCTCAAATAGAGCCCAATAATGTTGAAATGGCTCTGAATGAGCCCAGCTGGGTAGATGCAATGCATGAAGAGTTACATCAATTTGAAAAACTCGGGGTTTGGAAGTTGGTTGAGTTGCTAAAGGGCAAAAAGTCTCTTGACACACGATGCATCTATCGAAACAAGCAGGATGATTCAGGGGTTATAGTGCAAAATAAAGCTAGATTGGTGGTTCACGGGTTTCGATAAGTTGAGGGTCTTGATTACACTGAGGTTTATGCTCCAGTAGCTCGCTTGGAGGCTATTCGTATCTTTCTTGCATATGCCTCTTACATGAACTTCATTGTTTACCAAATAGACGTCAAGACAGCCTTCTTGTATGGCAAGGTGAAGGAAGAAATCTACGTTGATCATCCCCCTGGGTTCGTTGACTGGAAGTCTCCTAATCATGTCTACAAGTTGGACAAGGCATTATATGGGTTACATCAAGATCCTCGAGCGTGGTATGCAACTCTAACAGTCTTGTTTGTAGGTAGGTTAGTTTAAATTTGCGCATCTTATTTCCTTTTTATTTTCATTCTCACCCATGCACAAATTTAGGGGGGGGGGGGAATAATCAAAAAATTCATAAATTAAAAAATGTTGCTAACAGTCTTGTCTGTAGGTGTTGTGACGGGAAATGATATTATCAAGTGATAACGGGCAATCTGAATCTGTGTAACATACCAAAATTGAATTGTCTACGCTTTGTGCTCGATGCGCTGGTAGGCACGAAAGATATTAAATGGACTTGACTAGGAAGAGTTGAACTTAAGGAATTCAAGGACTTGACAAACATTAAACTAGTTAGATCCGTTTAGCCTAACAATACGACGCTCGGATAGGTTGAGCAGGGAGATATACATGAGAATCTATCGGTCACATTAAAAGAACCCGTATCTAAAACTGTGGATTAACTTTTCCTCGACGTGCAGATTCTATCCTTAATTCTTGTTTTGATAGGGTGATTGCGGAATTTCGATAAACTAGGTCTGTAGAAAGTTATTTTCTTGCTTTCTGTTTGTTAGTCATATGTTGCCTCCTCTATGTGATCGAGAGATCCGACCTGGACTGTAACATATGCAATTCTATCTCTCTGCAACTTCTCTCTATGCAACTCTTTCTCTCTGTTAGCCACATACTGTCTCCTCTGTGTGACTCATAATCCGACCTGGTACACAGTATATGAAACATTCTCTTCTCAATCCCTCTAAAACTTTAGTTAGTCATATGTTTCATCCTCTGCGTGATTGGAAGAGATCCGACCTAGATGTATAGCATATGCATTCTAAATCTATTTTCTCTCTTAATAATTGTCTGCTCACCTGGTGTAAGGAGTATTCTGGAAGTCCTTGATGGCTGGAGCATATCAGGAAGCGGGAAACATGTTCTAATACAATTAAAAATTGAACACATACAGATTATCTGTAGATCTCGTTGCTCAATTTAGGTGGACAACAATATCTCTGATTGTAGTCAGTTAAATGGTCCCAAGGAAATTTATTTAAGAATAAGGGCTAAAAATTTCATGTCATTCGTAAATTGTCCTAAATTTTGTCACAAATGTTTCGTGCTTAAGTGGAGCACAATATTGGCGATTGAACAGACGAAGACATGAAAATAAGGATACCGACAAGTGGAATAGGGTTGTCCACCAACTTTGATCCCAGTGTCACAAAATTATTCTTAGTAATTAAAATTTTTAGGTTGTATATTTTATTATATTTTATTTATTTTTATTTTTATTTTTATTTTTTATTTTATTTATTTTTAATTGTTAAAATTTAATTGTTATTTTTAAAATTTTGCAAATTAATTTTATTTTAATACTCAAAAAGTTTTGTTTTTGAAAAATTTGAAAATATTGGACTCTACCTTACACTGTGTAGTCAGTAGATAAAAAGATCAAGGGTATAAAATGAGTTTACAGCCAGAATCACCTTCACTATTCCATTTTCGGTTGCAAACTCTCCTTCTCTCTCTCTTCGAATTTTTTTCTTGTTTTTTGTGAAATTGTTCCGATCACTTCGAAGTGCAGATAAAATGGCAGCATTAAAGTTTGCAGACATGCACAATCTGGCAATGGTTCTCGCTGATCCTCCGGTGGCGTGGATTTTAAATCAATGATTCATGGACTACGAGAATGTTGTTTGGCCTCTGCCATCATCATGAACACTGTTGTCTATTAGAAAATCATACGAGAGTTCTGGCAGACTGCCAAAATGACGAGAGACGACAATGGAGCTGTGACTGTAGATGCAATTGTTCAAGGGTGCAAAATTGTGATCAATGAGCAGTTCATCTGAGAAACATTATTGATCAATGACCTTCCAATCTTTCCCACCGAAATCGGTATTGAAGACGCTCAGAAGATTTTAAGGAAGATAGGGTATGAGGGCGATTCTCCACCTATGATGAAAAAGGTTCTGCCACCCTACTGGAGATTTCTAGCACATGTGTTCGTGAGCTGCATCTTTGGCAGGAGATCTGGCGTAGATGAAATATCACTGAGAAACACCTGAGCTATAGTTTATCTCGCTGCGGGAATTGGTTTCAAATTTTCAAGGTTTATTCTGGATGAATTTGTGGTCAACATCAATGCTATCACTCGGGATACCTTCTTGATGTATCCTATGTTCATTCAGCTTTTCATAAACAAACAATTCCCAGACATGATAAAGGAGGGTGATACGCTTGACATGAAGTCCTTGGGCCCACACACTATTGGGCTAATTAAACAAAATCGCAAAGGAAAGGTCACTTTTCAAGGACTTTATCCATTAGTCAATTTCGGACGCTTTGCTAAGCCGAATAAGGCGTCCGAGTCCCACGGATCCTCTGATAAAATATCTTCAGAACACACTTCGTCAGAAAAGGTGATCTCGGAAGGAGATGTGATCACTGTATCAGATCAAGAAGGGGAGGAAACAGCTGCTCCTAATGTGGCTGTAGCTGAGGAGCATGACCTGAGATCAGTGCAAATTGAAAGCGACTACAATGAAGGGTCTTCCATGAATGCGACTGAGACTGATCAATATGAAGACCTTGATCATACTAGTTTTGATCGAGATGAAATTCCTACAAATTTTGGAAGCAACGATGACTTCTTGTCAAATGTCAACCTCAACACTTCGCTGGATAATATCAGTGATGTTGCTCTCCCAGCAACGAAGATAAGGGATACTGAAGATGTTATTGACTCAACACCCATTTCTAAAGAGCAAGTGGTTAGTTCTACGACTCCTATGGTGACAGTGTCAGGGATTCCTCCCCTTGACAATGCCTCGGCTACATCTGAACCACTTCAGGGTGATCGCTCAACATACCAGACCTTGCAGCCTCCATCTAAAAGAAGAAGACGTGATCCTAGGTTTAGGCCTCTGGAATCTAGCCTAACTCACGGCTTGCCAGTTACGCCAATGACTACTCCTGCTATTGTATCTATAGAACCTTTACGTGAAGGCCCTAGCACCATTTTTGAAGCCGGTGGCTCCTCTCCTCCACCAGGATTTTCTCCTCCAAGGGCAGATCTTGATGAGGCCTCTGTGCGTTTGGCCTTGCATCTTGCTCAGGAACAAACTGCTGCACCCTCTTCTAAAGCCAAATGAATTGCTTTTAGAGAAGGTCATTCAAGAGAAGATGATTTTGTGATTGATGAGCTTCAGAGGAGAGTGAATGTGCTGAACCAGAAGAATATCGAGCTCAACATTCGAGTTGAAGATCTTTTGAGTAAGAATACAAATTTGAAGATTCAAGAAGATAGGGCAACAAAGACCAAGCAAATATCTGAGCTCCAAGCTCATTTCAATCTCTGGCCTCCAATTATTTTGATCTAAAGAAGAAGCTTGAAGAAGATCTCGGTGCTAAATATAAAACATCTGCAGATGAGTATAGAATCAATCTTCATTCTCAGGCTCATCCTATTATGTACCAACTGCTCAGACTTCACGGGTCGTAGACCGTTTTGAAGAAGAGCCTGCTCATGCTCCACATGTTGCAGAGATTATTCGTGACAGACAAGCCAAAGTTACCGAGAAGGGACAACTCTTGTTCAACAGAAGTTCCGAAAAAAACGCACCACGGAATCAATCCATAATCGTTGTTATGGATCTCGAGGCCGTAAGATTTAGAGACACGTATGGTGATCGGTCAGGAATCATCTATTGGGGTTTTCATGATACCCTAAATATGTGGATTGTGCGGAGAAAGAGCGGCAACACAGAGCTCTATAAATATTGTCATGATTTTAATTCGTGGACCAGGGTGGATCTTTCAGAGCTGTCCCAATCTCCTTTTTCAAACCCGTCAGATAATCAACAAGCAACTACGTTCAAACACTTTCTTGAAGATCAAGTGAAGAAGGGCTTTCCATCTATGAAGATTGCTGAATCTGCAATAAAGCATTATCCTGACGTCATTGATCCCAAAACTGGTCATCCACTTCAGGTGGTGATGTGGCCTGCAATAAATCAGGTCAAACAAATTCCCGTGCTTCAAAGTTACCCAGATGGATAGCTCTATGCTCTATTGGGTATTTGATGAAACCACAACATTTGTTGTTATCAAACTAAAGGAGGGATGCATCCGTCGGTATGATAGAATGGATTTGTTCCAGTTTAGGAAATGGGACATTCATCATCTAAGCCTTTATTAGATTAAAGTTACTGAGGAGATATTTGAGTCAGCCGCGAAAGAATACACATCCATGGTTTCTGAGATAATAAACAAGTTCATGTGGAATGGGGCAATGGGGAAAGAAGATTTGATGATTGTTGACAAAGATTAACTTCAAGCTAGCACCAAACCAAGGGGGAGATTGAAGGGTCTAATTAATGGTTTGGTCTAGGCTTTCATTGTAATAGGTTCTTTTATGTCATTATGCAATTTTGGTAGCTTGTAAAGGTGTTTACGGCCAGACTGTGAGTTTACGGGCATAAGCCTGTTTACGGCCATAAACCCAAGGCCGGCCCAGGTCTACTATATATAGATGCTAGCTAGGTTATTTTATGGTTGTTGATACCACAGAGTTTTCGACTGTTATTCCACAAGTTGTACCAGACATTTTTGCTAATAAAAGCGTGTGCAAGCTTGTTTAGAATTCTGTTTCTACTTTGTTCTTGTTATTATTGATTGTCTTGATTGATTGATCACTGGTAAGATCTGTTTCAGGACCTTACACTCCCCTTCCCTGCAACCTTAGACAATCGGCCTTTTTATGGCCAGTCTGGTTGCAGTGGAAACAAATCAGGCCCTTCTTGGGGTAGTCCCTGCTCATGTCGCCCAACTGACCACATGTATAACATATTGGGCCCGTCCCCCGACAAGCTCCACCATGAGATCTCCCACAATTGGCACACAAACCATGGCCTTGCTGGCCCCTACTGGATGAAACCAAGATCTTAGGCTTCTTAGCCTGACCTACTGTTGTCTGTGCCTGCTCAGGCTTCCGCTTGGTGCAGCAGTCCAACTCCATCTGCCGCTTACGGGCCTTCTCCACCATCTCATTAAGGGTTTTGCACTCTATACAACTCATAAACTCCCGGATATCATCTCTCAGCATGGAATGATGCATCATCCTCCTCATGTCCTCATCGGTAGCATACCGTGGAATCAACAATGCGCGTTCCCGAAACTTGGCGGCGATCTCCGCCACAGTCTCGGTGGTCTGCTGGAGCTCATGAAACTCTATCACTAGTCGTTGTACCTCGATAGGTGGTGCAAACTCCAAGTCAAATCGCCTAACAAACTCGACCCATGTCATATCAGCCACACCGGTGTCTCCCACCTGACTCGTCACCTCTCCCCACCAATCACGGGCCCGATCCCTCATCATACATGAAGCAAGCCCCACATTTGCTGTATTAGGGAATGAACTCGTGCGTTGGGCATTCTCTATATTTGCCACCCAGAGTTGGCTAACAATGGGGTCCCTGACCCCGAAAAACTTCGGCGCCTCGCACGCCTTGAACTCCCGGAACGAGGGAGTTCGAGCCCTGACCTGGCATGCAACAATCTCGGATCTAAATGCCTTGAGCCTCTCCTCCATGATCTCTATCATACCATCCTTGACCGTCCCAAAGATAACTGGGGTAGCGTCAAGGATGCCCTTTGTAGCCTCGGCTGCGATGAGCTCTCGCAGCCTCTCGTTAATGGGCTCGGTACCATCGCCCGACCCAGATCCAGATCCCAATCCTGGTCCCCCAGCTCCATGTCGTGTCACCACCATACTTTACTGCAATACCACAAAACATAATGATCAGGATTTCTATAGAGGGGATCCTCCCACACTGATCCTCCTTAGAGTTTCCAAGTCTAACATTGGTTCGGGTAAAGGTCATGTGCTTTCAGTAGTACAGGCCCAATACTACCTTCCACACCTACCTGTACCTTCCCCAAGGTCCTACCTGATAACTCTAATTAGTCGCAAAACAAATCATATCTCATAACTACCGCATATCTCAAATCCTAGGCTAACCTAAGATTTCCTCCATCCATATCAAACCAGAACTCAATTATAACAGGTTGCCTTATGCACGCAAATTATACACAGAACAGGATCAAATAGATTTTCAAATAATAGATTCTACCCTAGGACCACAACCAGACAAGGAACAAGAAATAAGACCAAATCAATCATTTTGAGGCTATAAGACCCTTACCATATATAATTTTGAAAGCAAACACATAGTAACATTCATACGATTATCATAACTCACATAATAGTATAACATGGCTAACATATTGGGGAACTACTTACTTGGATCGACCGATCACGCGCATTGCACTCTCATCTTTTCCAGTTTAAGAAGTTTTTAACTTTCATTTTCGAAAACAATTTTACCTTTTCCTTAGTTAGAGTTGTGACACACCCGAGAGTGTGCCTGAATCCCTTAAACCAAGGCTTTGATACCAACTTGTAACGACCCAAATTTTCAAAAGAAAATTTCCATTTTTAAATAGTCAAAAACTTTCCATAAACCATAAAATCTCAATACATTTGTTTTCAAATTCTTAAAAATAACAATATTATTCCAATCATCAGAGTGCCCCATAAAAATGCCTGATAGAGAATGCATGTCGCGCCATCAAGCCTTGCTCTTGCCCTTGGACTCAGATTTACCTGAAGCAAATCCACAAACTGTAAGCTAATGATTAGTGAGTTCCCCAAAGCATACCCCACACACAATCCACATAAACACATATCATATTAGCTATAACAACTACATATACCAAATAAGCCATGCATACAAACATATAAGGAAGCCATGGAAACCCTCCAGGGTCTTACACCTAGTGCCACTGGAATCCCCGCGTGGTCTTAACTAACTGCCATGGGAACCCCCACATGGTCTTCCTGCCATGGGAACCCCCACACGGTCTTTACAATCAAGAGATGGCATACAAACTACACCATCAAATATACTAGAATGCCATGGAAACCCTCCTAGGTCTTACATATAAGTGCCTCGGGAACCTACCCAAGTTCTTTCATGTGAGTATCACAAATAACTAGCATATCACATATCCTATAACCAACTAATCATAACTCATAACAATAATGGGATGACCTTGGTGCCTTAGACCAATTGGTATGGTGAGGAGACTCACCTTTCGTGAATGCTAACTAACAAGCTAAGATCAGATAAATCCCACATGCTCCTCCAACTCAAATTCCTATAATCATAATGTTATTAACTTGTCACAATCCTGAATTACCATTAATATCCTCAAAGTCAACCATGGTCAAAGTCAAGGTTAACAATCCATGTTGACCTCAACTCGTCAAGTGCATCCAACAACTCGTCGAGATACCCGAGTAACTCTTCAACTCGCCAAGTTACCTATGTAACTCGTCGAGTTCCTCAATGTCCAGAAGATTGAAAACCCATGCAGACCGAAAACCCCAATCCTTCACAGAAATCACTCGAAGTCTCGAAAACGGGCAAACCTTACTTGACTCGTCGAGTTGGCTAAGGGACTCGACGAGTTCCTTCAGTCCTTTTTGTGTTTAGACATTTTTAAGCTACTCTAAAGCTCTAGGTTGCAGATCTAGCCTCCTAAGGCATGGTTTCCACGTAAAGTTGCAAACTTTACGTGCATGCAAGCTCTTAGGTGCAAACACCAAGCTAAAGGAGGGATTTTAGCCAAAGATAAGGACCAAGCTTGATAAATTCAACAACTTTATAACTATAAGGACTTCGAGTTTGGGCCTTCTGACTCGTCGACTAGGATCTAAATCACGCGTCCTCATAAATGACTCTACTCGACGAGTTGGAGCTCCCCAACTCGCCAAGTCCAAGCACAAAACCCTAAAAAAATAGATAAATTATATGATACCTGGAACATGTATTATAACACAGATGATCATATATTGAATCCATGGCCTCAATTTGTAAACAAATATAATTTTCTCCCACTTATTCCACCATGTATGAATTAATTCTCTTCCATTTACTTGATATGATTTTTCTCAACCGTCTAATAAATATGTGTGTTTTTACAGGATTCAAGGTATGTATGTTGAAGATGAGTACATATTGGTTGTGCTATGTTTTATGATCAAACACAATGGATAATCGGTATCAACATGTTTTCATTTTTATCATTTTATATTTTCACGGTTATATTTATTCTAATTCTTATTATTATTATCTTTTTAAATTGCACATTACGACTTCCATTTTCCATCCACTTCTCACAAGACTAGAAAGTTACTTGGTGAAGTGCTGATCAAGAGATTGCAAGGCAATAGGTTAGGTTACTAGATTATAATATTTATAAATTTGGAATAAAAGATTAAAATTTTATAAACATTGATAGTTATAAATTTTAGGCTTGTGAGGCTAATAGGTTTCTCACTTGGAGATATTAAATTTACGAATGGTTTCACTCATTGGCTTCAAATCAAAAGTGTAACACCCGTGGAAAGTTTTCGTGCCGGGAGCCCAAATAAGGCTATATTGTGATACGTGCCAGAGGGGATGTTACAAAAAGGGTTTATCCCATTAAGTACTTCAAACCAAAAGGGTTTCACTATGAAATTACATAAATGGTCCCTGATATGTAAATATTATAGTAAATGATTCCTAATTTAGGTATAATGTAAATTACAAAAATGATTCATACACAACTTCACAAAAACACATTATAGAGACTCATTTGAAAATTTATAATTTTACCCTTTATAGATTAAAATCATTTTTAAAATCCATAACTTTAATACAATTTATTCGTCTAATACATACATGAAAGAACATAGATTCACATGAGGCTGAATTTAAAATGACAGACATACATTTGAAAAATTAGAGTTTTACTCTTTATGTTATACACAATAAAACATACATAACAACATAGACACACATATAAATACAATCATTAACACATACATACACAAAAACTATACAATTACACACGCAACCACATATTTTATAATTTAAACATGGAAAAAATGGTCACATCCACGCATAGCATGCACACAGTTAAGATATGACACATTTATAGAAAGTTGAAAGTACATTGCTATTAAAGACTTTTTTGATACATGTGATCATTACAGGTGATTGAAAATGAACTAGCTCTATTTGGTATGATGCTTTTCTTATAGAAATCGTCTTGATTGAAGATGTGAAAGCAAAATATTTTTTGCCAATTAGAATGAAAGCTAAAACCGTGTGACTAATATAAATTTTAGATGAAGTTTGATGTGTATAGTAGGAATGTAAGATTATGTAATTTTGATTTTTTTTTTGGGGGGATTCACTAAAATCCTGAGATTGTAACATCTATTTCTACTTTATTTTGTTTTTAAGCATCGTACTTTCTGAGGCAACCATTTATAATGTTCTGCTATTGTGACCCACCCAAACATCAACAAAAAAATCTGACCAGTACAACGTACATACATTTTTACTAGTTACATTCTAATTATGGGTTAAATATTTTATATATAAAAAATAAAGATTTTTTTAAATAGAGGCCTTCGGTTTAGCCCAACAAATCAACCCAACAATTTGACAATTAAGGGTTGTTCATTTGATTGTTTCATCTCTTAACTATTTATTGGCTAATTTAAAAAGTACCGCTTAACCATTAAAAGCCTCAATTTTTATCTCCGAATTATGCTATTAATAGCGCGTTATAGCGTTTTGCGTTATTACTGAACCGCTATTTGAAATAGAGGTGACGCTATAAGCGGCGCTATTGACCGCTATTTACTGTGAACCTCATCAGCGCTATAGCGACGCTGCACCCGCTTTTACAATTTCGTACATATTGAGATACTTTGATAAAGAAAAAAACGATTGTGTGTTATTTCA
This sequence comes from Lactuca saligna, assembly GCF_052625555.1. Taxonomy (NCBI): domain Eukaryota; kingdom Viridiplantae; phylum Streptophyta; class Magnoliopsida; order Asterales; family Asteraceae; genus Lactuca; species Lactuca saligna. The sequence goes on from NC_136420.1 coordinate 9,793,826, forward strand.
ATATTAAATCTTTATTTTTTAAGTAGTTCACTACACTTTTTGTCTTAATAAGTCCAAATAATAAATATAATTAATTAAAAACTAGAAAGCAACAAATGACAATTCTTTTTCTCGTATCCTTCAATACTAAAAAACCACAAACGATTTAAGTTGGGATGACATTTTGACACTTTTTAGTTTCCATATTACTATATTAGAATATTATATATAAATTATATTATGTTTTTTTTATGATATTAATTCTATACAGTATAATAATCTAATATATAAATATATAATATAAATTATCCATAATACTAAAAAACCTATTTCAAATAGCGTGACCACCTATTTGAAATTTCAACCGTAACTTATTAGGGTCGGAGATTAGATATGTGCGGAACGATTCATTTATTTATGTAAAAATCTCTCTTTTACCCTAATCTAAAAAACGCCTCCAACAGTCCAACAGCTTTCTTCCTCCCTCTCACTTTCCCATCCGCCGGCCACCAGAGAAGTGCTCCTCCCTCCGTCGACTCGTGCAGCGCCGCCGGAGATATACTCCTCCAGTTAATCTCAACCGGCGGTACCTTCTTCCTTCGTACCCGGAGCCACCGCCGTCCTTGCACTCTTTCGCTTCCCTCGAGCTTTCAGGGAAAAATCCTTCGTCCGTCGACACACAGTTGGTTCTAGCAGGTACAGATTCCGCTCAATTTTGCTAAAGTAACTTGATTGTTTAGACCAGGAGATATTTCTTTGTACAAGATTAAGGAAGCAGTTGATTCTCTACGAACCCACCATCACTTTAATCAACAGTCGTCTTCTTGATTTGTACGAAGAACTTTTGGATGCAGAGAATGTGTTCGACAAATTGCCCCAATTAGATGTCTTCACTTACAATGCCATGTTAATAACTTTTGGATGCACATATGAAACACATAAACTTTTTATAGAGGGCAAATAGGTGTCTTCACTTACAGGGCACAGATGAAGCAAATAAACTTTTGGATGTCTATACTTACAATGCCATGATAAATTGCCCCAACTAGATGTCTTCACCTACAGGGCAAATAGATGAAGCACATATACTTTTTTTTATAGAAGTTGAGGGCAATAATGTCATTTGTTGGATAATGGGTTTATTCCCAGTCAAAGGACTTTCATGTTTGCCCAATCCATATCATCTGTAACTTCTCTTCATGAACCATTTGAACATTTTGTTCACATCTCACATCTGTAATGAATGATCACAATTGTATGTTAGGATAGGATAGTTTAAAAGTTATTGAAGCTGATGTTGAGTGGTTCAGTTTTTTGGTTCTTGAATCTCATTTGATTAGTTTCGTGCCTCTAAAACTTGGTTTTTTGAGATTAGATAACTTTGATAGAAGGTAAAATGGTAGATTTTTAGTAATTTATAGTTTTATACATTGCATCGATCTTTATATAATTTCTAAATGATGTAGATTTTGAGTAATTAATATGCATTTCAAAGTTGTTTTTATTAGAAGGGTAAAACGGTAAGTTTTCTTAATCAGCAGATCCGTTCAGCAACCTTACCAAACATCATTGATTCATTCAGGCAGACCTCTTAATGATGCAGGCCTCTTATACATTGTTTAGGTTTTGGGTTAAAATTTTGGAATATGGTTATAACTGTAAATACTTGTGATGTTTTCATGTGTTTACATTATACAAATTAGAATATTTATGATATCATTTTACATGTCTATGAATATATTATACTTTATAAATATTACAATCTTTATATTTATGAACTTTTCTAGGATTCCATATTAATTATAATGCCACGAAAGCCAACAAGAAGAACTCATTTACAAAAGCCTCAACATGCCATCTCCCGCTTGGGTCGTTCCATGGCCTTAATTTTCTCTGCACGAAAGGCCAAACAACAAAATGACATAAAAGCCCCTTTCAACTCAACAGGCATGATCTCTCTCTCCTAAGGGCAAAATGGTCATTTTTGTTCATGGATTGTGAAAACTAAAGTTTTAAATGTTTACAGGTAGAAAAAAGGAGAAACATGATATCATAGAATCAAAGAGAGAAGTGTCATCTTCTTCTTCTTCTGAAAATGAAGATTCTTCTTCAGAAGATGAAGATGACTTTGAGGTATTTATTTATTTATTTACCTTTCGTCCTTCTAATAAGTCGAAGTTTTTATTTCTACTTTTTATTAAAATTATGATTTTCTTTTAAGGGAGCTGTTCAAGTAGATTTTGTCTTTTATGACCCAAAGCCTGATGATTTCCATGGAGTAAAGGTCTTGATGCAGACTTACCTTGATAATAAAGAATGGGATTTGACCAGTTTTGTTGACTTAATATTACAACAAACTTCAGTGGGATCAGTTGTTAAAATAGAAGATGATGAAGATGAATCAGTTTATGGCTTTGTTTCTGCTTTAAATTTACAAAGATATAAGGTAAAAGATATTCTTCATTTATCTCAAGATTAACATTCCACTTTTCTTTGAAACATGATTGAATATATGATGGTTGTTTAATCCAGGATTGTAAATGCATGATGGAAGTGAAAGAGTTTTTGCTATCAAAGTGTCAAGAAAAAGAAATAAAAGAAAATTTAAAATCATTTTTAGGGGAGAAAGCAGCTGATGTTGGTCTTTTGATCTCACAACGTGTTGTAAATCTCCCTCCTCAGCTTCTGCCATCCTTGTATGATGCTATTTTTAATGAAATCTCTTGGGCTACAGAAGATGAGGTTAGATGATTACTTTACTATAAACTTTTCTCCCAAGGGTAAAATGGTCGTTTACTCACATTCAGACAGTTTATCAAAAAAAAGAAACAGATTTTGTTTATACAACACTTACTCTAGATATTGTGTATACAAATACATATTCTTGACATACCTCATCTCAACAGCACTCTAAACAGAAGGGTAAAATGGTCATTTACTCACATTCAGACATTTCATTCAGTCGAAAAAAAAAGAAACAGACTTTGTGTGTAAAACAGATACGCATGAGTTTAGACAGACATCATTTACCTACCTCGGCGTCTCTCTAAATAGAAGGGTAAAATAGTCATTTACTCACATTCAAACGGTTTATTCAGTTCAAAAAAGAAAGACTTTGTATATACAACACATAATCTATACATGAGCATCATTTACTGACATCACTCTAAGGAGAAGGGTAGAATGGTCATTTACTCACATTCAGACAATTTATTCGGTCCAAAAGCGGAACATAATTTGTGTATGCAACACATACTTTAGACATGCATGATGCATCATTTACTCACCTCAGCATCACTATAAACAGAAGGGCAGAATGGTCTTTTACTCATATGAATAACTAGAATTATTTCTAGTTTAATACCTTGTTATCTTTTTGATTATGAAATATCAATTTCTAATTTTTGTTTTATAGCCTACAAAGGAGCTTAGAAAGTTTTTCTGCTTCAAGTATTATTTATTGATCAGCAAAATTTATAAGGTAATGTGTATACATACATGAGTGTTCTTTTGGTTTATATTTTGAATTATAATTCTTATTTATTTATTATTTTATTGTCGACTTTTAGCTAAAGAATGCTGACAAGAAAAAGAAAGGAAACAGCTCAAATGAAGAAGCTATAATTTACTTGAAGCCAGAAGATGAAATATTTCATAACGTACCCTTCTCTTTTTCTAATTATTTATTTAATTCTTTTTAGCTTGAGGAATTCTGATTTATTTATCTATTTTTTGTTTTTTATAAATCCATCAGCTAAGTGCATGGTCCTTCTGCTTTCCCTTGCGCACCCAACAGGTCACCACCAATGAGGTAAGTTTTATTAAAATAAAAATTAAGTTATTTAAATATATAAATAATTTATATTAATATTTTTTTTTAGTTTTATTTAAAACTTAAAGTCATTTCAGCTCTTGATTAAAACCTACAAACAGTGTTAAGTTAAAACGACATAATTTGAAGTTTAAAAAAATAAAAAATAAAAAAAATGAAATTTTTTATATATTAAAATAATTTTAAAAGTAAATACAATCGAAACACTAGTGATTGTGTAATATGTTATTTTGTAGCTGAAAGAGTATCGATTGATGGGTTTAGTGATGGCCGTTAAAGCAACCAGTATTCCAACTTTTCGGCGACAGTTACGTTCGTTAATAGACGAATGATAAGTTTTTAGAAAGTGCACATTTAGCCCTTGTGGATTATCGTTTCTTCATTTTCTATCTCCAAGTTTCTGCTTAGAAATTTTGTTTCCCTCATCTTTTTTTTTTTAGGATCAAATGGACAGTTTTTATTTGTGCAATGGATATGAGAAAAAATATTTGACATTAGTCGCACGAGAGATTCCTAGTCTCATGAGAAATTCTGTGACTTTGTCCACACCATGTCTTGATGAGAGTAACCTTAACAAACATTTTATGGGTTTTGATCATGTTTTCTTACATAAACAAGAAATAGAGAGTGATTTCGTAACGTATTTTTTTTTTTTTTGTAAAGTGGGACAAAAAATTATAAAGTTTATCTCATTACATCAGTCTTGGTCCAAAATGTGAAACCTATTAGCATTGAAATCTCATTGAAGGGGATTTTTGATAACCTCTAAGTGAACCATTTTTACTTCACCATTGAATTGGTTAACATTCGTTGCGTTTGATACATCCTCTGAATTTTGAGTATTTTATGTAATTTCGTTGAATTAGTTAACATTCATTGCGTTTTATAATTTCGGCTATTAAACAGGGACCATTTATGTAACTTTGACTATTTTATGCAAACTTAAGGATATATGGACCATTTCTTTTACTATTACACAATAACCATTTATGTAATTCTAAAAAAATAATACCGACATTAGAAAACTATAGTTTGATGTGCCCTTAAGAACAATGCACAACATTTGCTAAATGTTATGTAGGCGGTATATAAAATTTTATATTATTTGTTATAACAAACACTGGAAAATTAAATCAATAAAAAATATACATCTAAACACGTCTTTCAATTTTCTAAAATGAAAAATAATGAAAAACAAATCAATCCAAACGTGTTGTCTAAATACTGAAAATAAAAACTCCATTTTTTTTCTAAGAAAACTAAAAATATTTTTCCGCAACCATTAAAATCCTAATGAACCCCACCTTCTTGTCATTAAGAAATTGGAATCATACGATAATCTAACAACTCCTCATCTTATGGATGGGTCTCAATGCATTTGATGAATTGAAGAAAAAAAAATGAATTTGAGGCATATGGGGTCAGGGTAGTTTGGTTACAAAGTTATTTGTAAAGTTTACATTATAAAACTATAAATTATGAATGCATTTCACATCAATGATTAAACGCAGGCCCAGCCGGTCTTATGGTCCAATGCATTTGGTTGTAGAATGTGTCCTTGTGGTGGAGGGTTAGGTGTTGTTTGTTACCTTTTCAAAACTCTTATTGTTGTGCGGCGTAGCACACATGTAACACTTTTTGTCCCACAACAGTTTGTTTTTCGGAAATCTTCGTAGCTTAAAACCTCTGCCCGTGTGCTTCTTGGGAAACATTTGTTGTACCTCTTCCTACCCGTTCAAACACAAACCTAAAAAAATCAAATCCCAAAAAACAATCAGCCATTTTTTTATCCCAAAAATCTAACAACGATGTGTGTTGTTTTTTAAATAAGTGTCCATGAAGTATATTTAATATTACGTTTATGGTCTTTTATTTATATATTATATTCTATTTTCATCCCTTTAACATTTAATACATTAAATTTATATCCCTTTAACCGTTTTCTCCCATTTGATTTACATAAGTTCATTCATTTTAATATTGTTTTTTTAAATTAGTTTATTTTAAATTTTTAATGTCTGCAGCAATATGCAGATGTTAACAAAAACAAACACGCTTCTTATTACAGCCTGCAGCCGTTTGGTCCACCTCTTCTGCTGTAGAGGTTTGCAGAGATGGTCCGCAGAATTTTTGAATTTTTGCTTCGGAAAAACAAATAGTACCTTAGTGTGTTGGTTACCGCACCTTTTCCTTGTCAGGAATCTCCTTCTATAATATTTGTTTCAATAAGTGATATAAAACTTTAAAAGTGACCACTTTTAGATTATTTCGGTTTGATTTTTTTTACTATAAATGAAACTATAATTAAAAAAGTTCGGTTTCAAGTCTTAAAGATAAACATCTTTTTGGTTTTGGTTCAATGAGATCGGTTTCTAGTTGAATAAAATGATAAGAATAGTAGTTAGATGGGGGATTTAATGATTTATAGTTAAATTCTATAGAATTATAAAGATATTTGTCGAGTTTTCCAACATATAATAACAAAATATATTATGAAGATTTATACCTAACAAAAAAATTACTTGGAGTGTAGTGGAAACTAGAATATGACCAAAAACATTGAGATTTTTTTTGGAATATTACATGATCAAATGTTGGGTACAAAGATATTATTTTAGGGTTATTTTGTTAGTTTATGATTTTGCTTACTACATGATATTTGATGAGAAGCATAGTGCTTAAGTGATTCACACAACTCTTGTTTAATTAGCTATAAAAGTATTATTAAAATCAATAATGCAAAATGCATTGTGTCTATAGAGCCGGGAATTTAAAATGATAGGCTTACACCGTAATAATTAAGATGTAGATTATTATTTATGTTATAAAATATGATCAAATAACAAGATAAATTATAGAGTAAAGAAAGACATGAGAGTATAGAGAACTTTTATTCCAATACTTGAGATGAAATCATCAAGTTTCTAATATATATGGCTCACTATTTATACTATCCAAATAAGAAGAAAGATGAGCTATAATATGAATGCACATTATGATGGTGCATTATTACATTCATAAAACACATTGAAATGGTTATTACTAATGCTAAATAATGATGGAGAGTTATGGGACAAATGGAGAATCCAATGGTCATTCACAAACTAATATTTCATAACACTCCCCCTTGAATGACGATTATATCATGCCTCGTTAAAACCTTAATAAGTAAAACCTCATGGGAAAAACCATTTGTTAAGGAAAAAAAGTACATGATTAATAATAGATATTTGGAACAATTGCCTCGTTAAAAACCTTGCTAAAAAAACCCAGTGGGAAAAACATAGCTAAGGAAAAGAGTACAATGTGTTTCCAACTCCTCCTGATCATCACATCACTTGATTTCCTTAAAGCGTCGCATTCCAATATTTTGTACCATGTTTTCAAATTTGGATGTAGGGAGCGCTTTAGTGAACAAATCTGCCAAGTTGTTACTTGATTGAATTTTCTGGATGTTAATGCCACACTCTTTTTGAAGATCATGACTAAAAAAAACTTTGGTGATATATGTTTGGTTCTGTCTCCTTTGATAAACCCTTCCTTGAATTGGGCTATACAAGCCGCATTATCTTCATATAGTATGGTTGGAGCGTCCCTGTTAGAAGTTAGACCACAAGTCTCACGAATGTGATGAGTTAAATTTGTTAACCAAATACATTCACGGCTTGCCTCATGAATTGCTATAATCTCTGCATTGTTAGAAGAAGAAGTAACTAAAGTTTGTTTAACAGAACACCAAGAGATTGCGGTACCTCCACAAGTGAATAAATAACCTGTTTGGGATCGAGCTTTGTGTGGATCAGACAAATATATAGCATCTGCATAACCAATTAACTCTGCATTTGATGGATTTGAATAATATAAGCCCATATCCATTGTACCTCGAAGATATCGAAGAATGTGTTTGACTCCATTCCAATGTCTTCTTGTTGGGCAAGAACTATATCTTGCTAATAAGTTTACAGCAAAAGATATATCAAGTCTCGTATTATTAGCAAGATGCATCAGTGCACCAATAACACTAAGATATGGTACTTCGGGACCAAGAAGTTTTTCATGTTTTTCACAAGGCCGAAACTGGTCCTTTTTGGCATCTAAATGCCTTACTACCATCGGGGTACTCAATGGATGTAAGTTATGTTGGATTAGTGTCTAAGTCCATAACTATTTTGGTATGTACTTGACCCGATGGTGCATGGTCCTTTTGGGTTGCCTTCACCAAAGCAACTTGATAGGATGAATTATGGAGAGTAAGGATTAAATATGATTTATTAATATATTATGGGAATAATATATTAAAGGAGAAATCATATTGTTTAATTAATATTAGTCAATAATTAATTGGTAATTAGTTTTGTGACTAAAAGAGATTAATTAAACTTAAGGGACTGGAATTGTAATTATAAGATAACTGCAATTTGGGCCATGGATTGCCTTGTATTAAGGGATGGACGAATTCTAATGGAAAACCCATAAGGAAATCGTCCATGGGCTTAATAAAAGGAGTCTATGGGTTGCTTAGGGCTTAAGCATCCAAATTAGGGTTTCCTTGTTAGATAACCCTAATAGCCCAACTATATAAAGAACCCTTAAGGCTCAAAAACGTGGCTAAGCTTCTTGCTAGGGTTTACACACGTTTTTGGCAGCCTCCAACCTCTCTCCTCTTCATCCTCTTGCTTATGGTGTTTGTGAACCATTAGAGGAGTGACACTTGTGACTCTAAGCCTTCCAAAGTCAATACAAGGAGGAATTGGGATTGTTATTACTACATAACAATCAAGGTAACATTATAAACCTATTCTCATGTTAATATGATTATTTGAATGCTAGAATTAGGGTTTATAGTCTTGGATTCAAAGCATGTACAATAGAGAAACCTAGATCCAAGCATTAGGGTTTGTATGAGCACATAGGATGTCTTATGACCAAAACCCATCAGTGGTATCAAAGCCTAGATTGGTTTCTATTGTATTGATGCTTGATATAACTGAAAAATTCGATTTTTTGGATTCTGTAGGCTGGACTCGCCGAGTCCATGGCTGAACTCGCCGAGTCTATGCAGACTCGACGAGTCCAAGGCTGACTCGACGAGTCAACTCGTCAGACAGGCGGATTTTCGGGATTTTTACCTATTATGACTTAGGATAATTACCATAATTGTTTAAACTTAATAAAATTCGAATTTTGTTAATCCTTTATGATTATCCTTGTCAAAATAAAAGATTTTAGTCATCTAATTAGATAATTGTTACCTTATTTGATATATGTGAAGTTATGGAAATTATTTGATCATTATCTTGCAAGAATTTGAACTATATCTAATTAGATAACCACAAATTATAGTTAATTGCCTTATTTGAATTATGTGATCTAGAATATTCTTGACAAAGTTTGGAATAGTTTCAAATTAATCCCTTTAGGTTTTATAGTTTAAATTTGAACCCCAAAAGTTTTGTTGTTTTGAAATTTAAATAGTTAAAACCCTAATGTTTTGAAAAAGGTTTCAAAACTTGCCCTCAAGTTTTGGAATTTAAATTTTGATTGAATAGTTTAATTTTGATGCATATTTAAATTCTAAACCCTTATGGTTTGAAATGTTTCAAAACTTGCCCTCAAGTTATGGAATTTAAAGGTTGATTAAAAGGTTAATTAGAAATGTTAAATTCTAAAACTCTTGTATTGTTTTGAAAAGGTTCAAATCACACCCTTATGGTTTTATTAATTAATTAAGGTGTATAATTAAAAGAGATTTAATAAATCCATAAAAGTTTAGGTTAACCTTTTAATTGAATTAAAAGTGTAATTGTTAAAGTTAACCATATAGTATTTTAAAAGTATAAAATACACTCTATACTATATATAACATTAAAAGTCTAACATTATATATATGTATGAGTAAAAGTCAGTCTTACCGTTAGTAGGCCTCATTCACGAAGCTGGTCTATAAGGGGTGTTTAAGGAAATTGCCTATAAAATGGCGATTGAATGGGTATCCACTCTTACCCACCGCACTCTTGACTAGTGGAGGGTCGTTAGCCGAACGGGTAGGATAGGACGAAACCTTCCATTATAAGTATAATGAAATACCAAGTAACTAAATGTTTTTCAAATTCCCAATCTTAGTTACTTAGGCAAAAAGTGAATTGATGCAATTCCATGAAATTACACTTTGTGCCCTTGCGAAGACGTTAGTGGAGCGTGTGTGGTTTACCGGCACACTAAATGGTTCTAAGCAAAGGTAGCAAAGGGTGACTCAATGTTTGTCATAGTTCGGTGGAGCGTGTGTGGTTTACCGGCACATCGAATAGGTGATTGTAACATGTGAGGGCACCATGTAGTTTGCATGGTTATTCACACCCGCTTTGTGATCCTCGGCATCCCAGTCACAAACTAGAGGGGCATATCGAGATTTAAACATGCCATTGAAATGTTCAATGAATCTCAAAGGATCTAGGAGTTTTCATAGATTTAAAACTTAAACTTCTTTTCGTTTTTCATGGTGGAAACTAGTGAATCGTCATTAACTTACCTTCAAATGTTCTGCGATTTGGGTTACGGCATCCCTCTCCCGAGTTGTAGGATATTGTGTTGGGTCCTAGCCTTGGAATTTCATTTGGGTGATTTACCAAGGACTCAATCAATCAACTAATTTGAATTCGTTTTTCTCCCGATGTCAAAGTTTGACAACTATGGTCTTCTCAAATCCCGTGGAACAAGCATTCCACATGAAGATGATATTCCACGATTCGATCGAGGAACAAGAAATCATGCTTCACTTCCTCCTCCTCCTCCAATTATTCTCCCTAACCCACAAAATTGTAAAATTGAAAAGTTCAATATCACTCAAGCCCTTTTGGCAAGAAAACATAAAGAGGGCAAGTCGGTGTGTGCACACGTCTTAGGGATGAAGTCACACATTGATTGACTAAGAATGCTGGAATCCGTTGTCGGTGAAGCGATGACTGTTGATTGGGTTCTTCAGTCACTTCCTAACTCGTATAGTGAGTTCGTAAGAGAGTACTATATGATGAACCACGACGTGACACCTATAGATCTCACCTACATGCTTATTGCTGCTGAATCAGCAATGGTTTGGCGCAATAGAAAAGCAAAGTTGATTGGTGAATCTGCCTTCAAGACCTCTATGGATATAGACAATGGCAATGAAAGACATGCAATGATCGAAAAGTTTGATCATAAGAGAAAGGCGATGTCTGAAGTAGTTCCATGTGTTGTTCCAAAGGAGTCAATTTGCTTTTATTGCCAAGAGAAGGGGCATTGGAGACGAAGTTGCCCTATCTACCTAAGAGATCTAAGAGATGGGAGAGTCAAAAGTATGACTACGCTTTAGGTAAGAATCCACTATCTAACTCCATTAAGTTCCTATTCATTGATTCTCAATACATGATGTGATGAGATTGCATTTGAATGTTTTGAAGGATCGGTGAAAAGAAAGGAAGCTTGATAAGAGAGAAAGATGAATCTAATCACAAGAGATGGATCTCGATCTCATGGACTTGAAGATTGGATTTTGAGCTTAGATAGTTATGATAGAGTTGTTAGAAATTTTCTTTTTACATAGTTTTCAATAGATTTTGCATTGTAAGGACAAATGTTTTTCCGCTGCTTTTATAAATAAAATAAATTTTGTTTGACTTATTTATTTGTTTACTTCCTTGCAATAAATCGTTATGTGAAAATTGATGTTTGCATATTTCTACAACGAATGGATATGATTCTTGGTTATGTTATTTATGGAAATGTCAAGAATTTACCAAATAGGGAGAGTTTCTCATCGCCCAAATTTCAATTGGACAGAAACTTGGAATCATGCAATGTGGATGCACGATGAATGAGAAATTTCGTATTTGGAAATTGGACTAATTCATTGACAAAGTGTCAAGTGAAGGACTAGGAGATCAAGTACACAAATTTGTGTGTTGATCAAGTTCACCATAAGAGTAACAAAGATATTCGTCATGATTTACTAAAGGCTTAGTAAATATGATTACACTTACAAGATTAAGTGTAATTTTGAGTTGATTAAAGGGTTTAGATCAATAGCAAAACGAATAAGAAGAATCAAGTAGGCAGAAAGATAAGAGTTTCTCCATTCTAAGAAGAAGGGAGAGTAGCTTTTATGCTATATGATAAGTCTTAATGATTAAGAACCATATCTCAATTGATCCTCTAAGTGAGTCTTGGTACAATTGTATGTCCAAGAAGAGGAATCAAAGATTGAAGAAATGGTCAAATCAAGAAGTCAATCATACTTCGTTCCAAAACAAGTCTTAAAGTCAAGATTATGACATTGAGTGAATAGTATTAAGAAGGTTTATAACATTCATCAATTGTGGAAAGTTGTGATGTCTTGGATAAGACAAAGACCAACTAAGACCATTTTATGAAGCGTTTTGATAAAAGCTACACTAACTCTTGAATATTTGGTTGTCAACAAATGTTTATTGAAAAGAGAATCTTATATGTCAAGGAGTCAGTGGGAGTCTTAATGGTCTTGAAAAGTCTCAAGAACAAATCAAATAAGCCTTATCGATCATCACTAGCACACGAGTTGAGGTTTACAACCTATCGTGAAGACATTATTTTGTTTCTGTGCCAATCCAATCGAGTTAATTATGCATGTGAATCCTCATTTGAATGCATAAAAGGCAAGGACCTTGATCAATGGAAAGTACATTGATAGGAAAAGGTGAGCTACTTAACTACTTGGAAAACGTGGTGGGCAGCTGTGCTACCATAAGGCAAGAAATCAAGATTAAGAAAGTTCGATCCATATGAGTTTGAATTTGTTGTAAACTTTGGTTTTAACAAATTCACATGGATAGGAACACATACACCGTTTAAATCTAAGTGTCATAAGATTTCCTCCTTCATGAAAATTATTGTGAGAAAATGCTTTCACTAAGAAAGATTTTAAAGGATAGTGATTGTAAAATTGCATTCTCGAATTCGATCATGGTTACGGCATCCCTTTCCATAATTTGAATTGTGAGGTTTGGCAATTAGTCTTAATTGTTAAGACACACATATGAACTATCTAAGACAAAAGTGTATAAGTTCAAGAAGCCTTGATAAAAGATTATCAAAGCACTAAGTATTAGAAACATGAACTTAAGAAATTCAATAAGTATTGTTTTTCTGAAAGTTAAGATGTTTATGAATACATGTCGAAGCTAGTGGGAGCATAAGTGTTATGTTTTATAATAATCATCATGATAGTGGGAGCATAAATGTTATGATTGTATGATTATTAAGGCACGTATTGCATAGTTGGCAATATTAATTATAGAAAACAAGAGTCATACTTTGCAAAGTTGTAAGAGTTGAAAGGTTGTTTTGCTATAATTAAGGGAGAGAATATTATGCTTCATTTCAAATCTAAAGGATTAGGTTGTGGAATGTTAATAATATTAGTCAAGGGTACATAGTGTGTTCTTAAAATTTCGATTATGATTACGGCATTCCTCTTCACAATTCGAATTTTGAGAACATAGCAAATAAAACATTATGCGTCGTGTCCAACACGCTTCGGGTATAGGATCGATTGCAAATGCTTTAATGTTTGACCATTCTAAAATTTTCCAAATGTCTAGCGCATTGAGAGGGAAAAGGGACTAGAATCGGTTTTGACTAAAATAATTAAACAACTATCAAAGGACAATCCAAAGTTCGACGAGGATTGGTCGCTTGTGAGTAGTTGGAAGTATAGTATTGGAAATTATGGAAATGTTTCCATATTGGATGGACAATATCGACATCATTACGAATAGATAAGATTCTATTAAGAAATGAGTTGTCATATGGAAAATATGGAAGCGTGTCCATATTAGGAAGTAAATATTGAAAATCTATGTCTAGATTAGAAACTTTTATGCAAAAGGATGTTCAAAGGAATGTACTTTGAGTGAGAGACATCATATCTAAGGAATTGTCTTGTAACAATCTCCAATAGAGGACTTTGTAATATCATTGGCAATAGTCTTTGAGACTTTGGTGCAGTGACATTACAAAAGGATCGTTGCATAAAGTGTTAGAATCTAGTATATTCTATAAGTAACAAGAATTTGATATTCTTACACTTAAGAAAATGGATTTGGAGTTGTAAAATGAGAATGATTGGAAATGTGTTCAATTTGTCTATTTCACAAAAGTAAGAACCATAGGTAAACATTGTGTGCATGCTAGGAGCATGGGACAAGTGTAATGATTCAAGTAAAAAGTTGATTACCCGAAACGACAAATAATGAGTAATCGATATGGTGATAAATAAAACGTGTTTTGTTTATACTTAAAGGTTTGAGGCCATATGGGATTAGTATTATTCTTGTGTTTCACCTTGCATGTTTTGACTTCCAGAATAATTGAGTTTATTAAGAATAATCGAATTATTCGAACGGGCCACAGTCGTTCATATGTTGGAAGTAGATATGAATGAAGGCTGTCGTGAATTGGTGTGTGGATTGTCTAAAAGAGTATTAGACATAAGCAAATGTTTGCTGCAACGTTCATGAGTGCTTATGAATATGAATTGAGCATTGGATTAAACCCACGCTCACTTGGATCACTATCTCGAGTGATTAGTGAGACGATAACATCTTATATTCTTGAAACCGAGATGTGTGAGTTGTATCTTGCGAATCGGTTGCACATTGATAATATGTAAACGCACCAGTAACTTGGTGTTATAAAACATATTGTTGTGTGTAATTCGGTGAGTGAGTGCAAGCGAGCATTGTATCAAATTTTATCCGTTCCTCTTATCCAAAGTAGGATAAAAGCGATATCTTTGGGCCCCTCGATGGTTTAGTGATGACATACGTAAATGCTCGGCCGGGCTAGGGCTAATTTGATTTGTTCAATTAGTCTGTCGTCATAAATCGGAAATCGAGAAGTAGTACAAAGAGAATGATTTGAAATCATATCTCATACGATATCTAGAATGGAGGAATATATGATCCCTTATCTAAGGACACGCGTATCTGATATGATCAGAGTTGACAGCGGCTTTGGAAAGCTACGATTGCAGATCAGGATCTGAAGTCATACGCAGAATAGTTGTTAGACTTATCCAAGTGGGAGACTATTGGATTAGTGTCTAAGTCCATAACTATTTTGGTATGTACTTGACCCGATGGTGCATGGTCCTTTTGGGTTGCCTTCACCAAAGCAACTTGATAGGATGAATTATGGAGAGTAAGGATTAAATATGATTTATTAATATATTATGGGAATAATATATTAAAGGAGAAATCATATTGTTTAATTAATATTAGTCAATAATTAATTGGTAATTAGTTTTGTGACTAAAAGAGATTAATTAAACTTAAGGGACTGGAATTGTAATTATAAGATAACTGCAATTTGGGCCATGGATTGCCTTGTATTAAGGGATGGACGAATTCTAATGGAAAACCCATAAGGAAATCGTCCATGGGCTTAATAAAAGGAGTCTATGGGTTGCTTAGGGCTTAAGCATCCAAATTAGGGTTTCCTTGTTAGATAACCCTAATAGCCCAACTATATAAAGAACCCTTAAGGCTCAAAAACGTGGCTAAGCTTCTTGCTAGGGTTTACACACGTTTTTGGCAGCCTCCAACCTCTCTCCTCTTCATCCTCTTGCTTATGGTGTTTGTGAACCATTAGAGGAGTGACACTTGTGACTCTAAGCCTTCCAAAGTCAATACAAGGAGGAATTGGGATTGTTATTACTACATAACAATCAAGGTAACATTATAAACCTATTCTCATGTTAATATGATTATTTGAATGCTAGAATTAGGGTTTATAGTCTTGGATTCAAAGCATGTACAATAGAGAAACCTAGATCCAAGCATTAGGGTTTGTATGAGCACATAGGATGTCTTATGACCAAAACCCATCAAGTTATCCATATAAATCTTTCTAAGCACCTTTTCTAGATAACTAGATTGATGTACAAAAACTCCATTTTTGGTGTGCTCAATTTGAAGACCCAAACAAAATTTCGTTTTACCAAGATATTTCATTTCAAATTTTTCTTTCAAACAAGAAGTGTAATTTTCCAATTCTCTAGGAGCTCCAATTATGTTCAAATCATCTACGTAAATAGCAAATATCACAAATTCTGATCCGGATCTTTTTATGAATACACATGGGCTTAATGGATCATTTTTATAGCCCTCTTTTAAAAGAAATGTACTTAAACAATTGAACCACATACGGCCAGATTGTTTCAATCCATACAAAGATTTATTTAATTTTACCAAATATACTTCACGAGAATTAGGAGTTTGTGCTTCTGGCACCTTAAACCCTTCTGGGATTTTCATATAAATATCATTCTCAAGTGAACCATATAAATAGGCAGTAACTACATCCATCAGACGCATCTCCAATTTTTCATGTGTTGCCAGACTTATTAGATAACGAAATGTAATTGCATCAACTATAGGAGAGTATGTTTCTTCATAATCAATTTAGGGTCTTTAGGTAAAACCTTGTGCAACAAGTATTGCTTTATATCTCACAACTTCATTTTTTTCGTTTCTTTTGCGCACAAATACTCATTCGTGTCCCACTTTTCTTACTCTGTTTCGTGTACGGACTACAGGTCCAAAAAATTCGTTGAGTAATAGAATTAAGCTCTTTATTTATTTCATCTTTCCATTTTGGCCAATATTTTCTATTCATACATTACTCAATAGATTTAGGTTCAAGATCCTCATTTTCATTATAATCGCGCGCGGAACATGATATGAAAAATTATCATCGATATCTATTTTATTTCGGTTCCATCTTATTCTTGTTATGACATAATTTATTGAGATCTCATCATTTTTATTTTTTTCAGGTACCTTATTTTCTTTTGTTATGTCATTAGGCTCTTCTAGAGCTTCATTAATCTTTTCAAGAGATTCTGTTTTCTCTTTTGGACCATCAATTGTATTTGCTTCATTTCATTTTCAAGGATTTTTATCTTTGGAACCGACTGATCTTCCACGCTTCAGGCATGCCTAAGATTCATTTGCAGTTGTATTTTTTTTCCTTCTGGAATATCAATTTTAACTGGAGTAAGTATAGCTGGTACATGAGACTTTGTTACTCACTTAGGGTCAGTAAATGCTTCTGACAATTGATTTGCTACATTTTGTAAAGGAATTATCTTTTTTATTTCAAGTTCACATTGACTTGAACGAGGACCTAAAGCTGAAAGTGACAATTCCTTTCAAGAGATTTTATTTTCCAGCTTCTTTATTTCTCCCCTTGATGTTGGAAAATATGATTCATCAAAATAATAATCATCAAATATAGCTGTAAATAAATCTCAAATTAATGATTTTAAATATTTTACTATAGATGGAGATTCATATGCAACATAAATTCTCATTCTTCTTGAGTACCCATTTTTGTGAAGTGAGGTGGAGAAATAGGTACATAAATTATACATCCAAACATCCTTGGATGGTAAATAATTGGTTCCTGATCGAAAACCAGTTGAGTAGGGGAGAACTCATGATAACTAGTTGTCATTATGCATATAAGTGATGTTGCATGTAAAATTTCATGCCCTTATGTTGATTAGGAAGTTTATAATGCATTAGCAATGGTCTTGCAATTAATTAAAGGTGTTTGATTAACGACTCAACTAAACCATTTTTGTGTATGAACATATGCAGCATGATGCTCAATAGTTGTCCTAATCAACATGGAATAATCATTAAAAGCTTATGATGTAAATTCTCCAACATTGTCAAGTCAAATTTTCATAATTGGGTAATAGGGAAAATGTGCCCTTAGGCAAATTATTTATGCAAGTAATCTTGCAAAACCAAATTATGACTAGACAACAAGCACACATGTGACCATCTAGTTGACGCATCAATTAAAACCATAAAATATCTAAATGGTCCACATGGTGTTGGATGAATTAGTCCATATATATATCCTCTTGAATTCTTTGTAAGGAAATTAATTTTCCTTGAGAGCATGCAACACAATTCATTATCTTGAAAAATCTTCTGGTTTTTCAAGGAATGACCACTTGAAGTTTCATTTATTCTACATAGCATAATTGATTCGGGATGGCCCAACCGGTCATGCCAAACTATGAAGGTAATATCATACCTTTTATATTTTCAATAGCATGAATTATTGTAATATTTTCAATAGCATGAATCATTGTAATATTTGTATAGTACAATCCGGAGGACAATACATGTAATTTTTCCAAAAAACTTTTCTTATCTGATATCATTTTTGTAATGTTGAGATAATTTTTATTACCATCATTAGTTGTTTCAATAGGATATCCGTTAGACTGAATATCCTTAAAACTTAATAAATTTCTTGGTGATTTTAATAAAAATAATACATCACCAATTGTAATTATTGTCACTTGTGGTAATACTATATTCGCTCTTCCGGAGCCTTCAATCTGGGTGATTTAGACGAAAATAATGCATCACTAATTTGTAATTAGTATCCCTTGTTGTAATATTATATTCGCTCTTCCGGAGCCTTCAATCATTTTTTCATTACCTGTTATTATATTAACATTTTCTTGCATTGTCTGCAAGAAATATACCATCATTATTTCTTTTGCGAATATCCATGTTTCTTTTCAATAAATAAATAAAACATAAGAAACATTCGACTTAAAGATATAAATTCATATTTTATTAATTTGGGAAGATTGTGACGACATCATTTCTCATGAAACGAATATGACATAAAAATTGTGATGTCATCATTTCTCATGAAACGAATATGACATAAAAACATAATACATTTATTCTGATCAATCACCATCCATATCACCACTTGTCCCTTCGGGGTAGACAAGAAAATCGACAACATCCAAATGTGTCATTTCTGGTTGATCTTGGTGGATATCACTTTGAATAAAATTTGTTTCGATATTTTTCTTTATATTTTAGAGAATATTGATAAAGATCAACAAAATGCTTTGGTAAACGGCATGTACAAGACTAATGATCGGTCATTCCATATCAGTGACAAACATTTTCAAATTTCTTTTTTTTACCTTGACTACTTTTATCATTAGGATGTGGATTTTTGCTATTTTCCAACTTCTGGTGGTTACTTGTAATATTGTTATTTTTATGATAATTATGATAACCTCCATGACCTCGGTTAGACCCATGACTATTATGATTATATGATGTTGCATTCACTTCAGAGAATGCACTAGAATCGGTCACGATTAATTGGTGATTTTTCATCAATAACTCATTGTCTTGTTTAGACACAAGTAGACATGAGATTAATTCATATTTATTTTAAACATTTCTCATGATATTGCTACTGCAGGAGCATGTTAGTACTATGAAAACTAGAGAAAGTTTTCTCTAGCATTGTTTTCCATAATGAAAATAGAAATCAAAATAAAGACTTGTATGTTAAGGAATTGTTAGTTAAGAAATTCCATAAAATAAGTTGTAAGCATTGTACATGTAAAATTATAAAAAATACATACCTGAAAATGACAAGACCAATAAGGAGTTAGAGTTATATGGTAGAGTCGTGCTGATAACGTGTTATAAAATATGATCAAATAACAAGATAAATTATAAAGTAAAGAAAGACATGAGAGTATAGAGAACTTTTATTCCAATACTTGTGATGAAATCATCAAGTTTCTAATATATATGGTTCACTATTTATACTATCCAAATAAGAAGAAAGATGAGCTATAATATGAATGCACATTATGATGGTGTATTATTACATTCATAAAACACATTGAAATGGTTATTACTGATGCTAAATAATGATGGAGAGTTATTGGAGAAATGGAGAATCCAATGATCATTCACAAACTAATATTTCATAACAATTTAATAATAGTGTCCCTAATTTTTAACTATTCTTTTATTGTACTGTAAATTGTTTCAAGTATATATAAATTGTTTCAAGTATATATAACATTAGATACAGGGGTCATATACGAAATACACTGTTTATCCAAAATGGAACTCATGTCTTTTTGAGTTTTAAGTTTTTCATAAATCATAATTGTCTGTAAACTAATTTATTCGGTAAGCTATATTTCGAAAACGTATTTCTTTTTAAAGTGTAATTATAACATTGCATAATGTCTCTTACAACATATTATATTACGGTAACTTAAACATTTTATTAAAATATAAACGTAAACCAAAAGAGTGAAAGTCCAAAAAATATAAATATACAAATTATTAAGTTCATAAGTTATTTAAAGTATTTTATACTTTGATAACTCCTTAATAACAAAAAATAAAATAAAAATATACAAACCAATAAGATGCATTGAAGTTATTTATTTGGCGTTTTATAAATAACATAACAATTCTTCTGTTTTATTTTTCTTTAGTTTATATTAACTCACACCGGCAATGAGAATGATTAGACTGACTTACTCTCTACTAGTTTATAACCTGTGAGAACCATAATTACAAAATTAATTAAACTTCCATAGTAAATTTTTTTTAATTATTAATAAATTATTTTAAATAAATAAATTTAAATAAATTATTAATTACGAGATATATCAAAATTTTAAGGTTATTATAACTTTAAATTTAACATATAATTAGAAAAATAAATTTGAATTTTGAAATGATTTACCTAATATATCTCCATGACATGTGACATAATATTAATGAAAAGTTGTATTAAAATGATGCATAACAAAAAGAAATTAAAATTATTTTTTTATTAGAATAGGAAGAAGATTAAACTATATTGACCACTGAATATATATTGAGCGACTCAATATATTCAATATATATTGAGTGGTTAATAAAAATAAGCAAAAAAGCTAGGTGCTCCAAATAAGTGCTCAATATAAATAAATGAATAGTAATAATTTAAAAAAAAAAAAAAACTCTCATTGGAGATGCTCTAAGGCTATTTCAATAACTGGGATGAAAAGGGTATTTATGTATTTTGTATAAATGAGAAATTGTGAGAGATTTCTTGTCCCGCTGTATGAGAATGTAAAAGCTTTCTAATGCTATTTTGTCGATCGGATAAAGAAGGCATTCATGTCTTTTTTACAAATGAGAAATCGAGAGCGAGTATTTATCTCACCTTTGTGAGTGTGATAAAGAGTTGTAAATTTTTTCTTATTAACATTTGTTCTAACAAGTTTTCTGAGGCTTTTTTCGTTTGATGGGATGTGGATGTCTTTTTAATAAGCGGAAAATTGAGAGCGATTCTCTATCTTTTCGAGTGTTTTATTTATTTATTTATTATTATTTTTTACAGTTTTTGTTTCATCGACATTAGTCGAATCCCTAGTCTCATGAGAGATTCTGACTCTATCCCACCATCTTGATGAGAGCAACCTTAACAAACTTTTTATGGGTTTCATCATGTTTTCATACATAAACAAGAAATAGAGAGTGATTTCCTGAGTTGTTTTTTCTAAAGTGGGACAAAAAATTATAAAGTTTATCTCATTACATTAGTCTCGGTCCAAAATGTGAAACTTATTATACAGTCATCGGGCCTCGCCCAACATCGAGCCCCGCCCGATATACATAGCAGCGCATACCACATGCAAGGGTCACACAGACTCCTAGCATCCTAACATAAATAAGAAGGATCGACATTGGTGGCTTAGACCCGCTAAACCCAATGAGGAAACTCACCTCGACTGCTGAATCACACGACTGAATCTATGGCTGCTGTCCGATGAATCCTAGAGCTATCAATACCAAACAACATCCTATTAATAATTGGATTCCAATCTATAACCATCAATCCATACTTAGGGTAAAAAGACCATTTTACCCCTTACCAAGTTTAGTCCAAGACTAAGGCCCAACTCACAATCTAAAAGGCCCACAATCAACTAACCATCCAAGGCCCATCCATGGCCTAATTTCCCAAATTGGGCCTAAACCCTTACATGGGCCTTAACCCAAGGCATACCAATTTTCCTAGACCAAACACTTGCATTTAGATGGCCCAACAAGACCCCAAGCACTTAAGCCTAATAGAATGGCCCAAACTCGAAGCCCAAAATGCAATGCCCATTAGACTGAGTACGTGGGGCGTACTCAGTTGTTTGCTAAACGTACATGATTTAGAGCTTGTACGTTGTGCGTACTAACTTGTATGCCCAACATACTCTTCCTATTCAACCACCTTTCACATTTATCCCTTAATCCCTTAAGACATTGCTCCAAAACGTAGATCTGACTTCCTAGAGCTGGATTATCACGTAAAGTTGCTAAATTTACGTTCATGCATGGATAAATGCAACTCTTAAAGCTCAAGAATACTTAATAAGTGACTTAATGCATTCATGTGACCACAAATCTCAAGCTTGCACCTTTATGCTTAAGGAGTCCATAATAAGCTCAAATCTAAGAGAATAAGTCCTTAAAACGACCCAACTCCTCAAACTAACCCAAAAAGGGACCAAAAGCATAAAAACTAAGAAATGAAGAGATATAATCATAGAGAAGACAAGGTTTGAACTTGATACCTCAATAAGCTTGCAACAAGGGTGATGATTCTGGATCTATGACCTCCTCACCAAGGAAAGCACCTTGATCTTGTATACTTCCTTCATAAGGAGCAAAATAACCACCAAATTCTTCTTAAGGACTCAAATGCTCAACAATGGAGGCTAAGGGACGATTTCTAGGGTTTTGTAGTCTTAGAGAATGGTAAAGTGGCCATCCCTAAAGACTTAAGGTGATTATATAGGGTGCATCACCCTAAATTAGGGTTTCATTAAATCTCACGAACGCCACACGTACGTGTCTGGAGTCTCAATCAATATGCTAAGCGTACCATGTGGTACCATGTGGTATGCCCCGCGTACTAGCTTCTCATTAAATCTAAATTAGGGTTTCATTAAATCCCTGCATCAGTATGCTAAGCGTACCATGTGGTACGCCCCGCGTACTAGCTTCTCAGCTAGTACGCTAAGCGTACCATGTGGTATGCCCCAAAAATGATGAAGTTCACGACTCCAATGATGATGGTATTGTAATCAAAATCAGTTCAGCCCCAATGTTTGGTCTTTTTGATGACAATCTAGATGATGTTCAACAACCTCCTCCTTCTAACGATTTCATCATGGTTATTGATGATGAAGAATCTAGTGGATCTCAACATTCCACTTCAAAGCCCAAGCAAAAGAAGGAAAAAAAGATAACAGTTTCAAAAAAAGAACTTCTCAGCCTTCAAGCAAAAGTTGACCAAATATTATCCGCAATCGCCACAAGAACACCGCAAAATCCAGACGTTCCAACATTGCAGTCACTTTTTGAACGTGTTGAAGTTTTGGAGATAAGGGAGCGAATGATTGCAGAGAGAATTCTTCAGCAGATTGAAATGGGCATCAGGAACCTCGACACTCAAATGACTGCAAACCAAAAAGAATTTTTGTCAAAAGCTGAAAACTTCATCAAGGAAGTAAAAGATTTAAGAACCGAGTTCCAACAAACTCTCCAAACTCAAGCAAACAATTCTAAACAGCTTGTTAAGGAAACCCACACCGCATATGAATCAGGGTTTGCGGTTCTACAAGACACGATCAAAGGCTTAAGAATATTACTCATGGAAAATCAGAGTGTTGATGAAATCCTTCGCCTTACAAAGGAGATTTATCAACTTCTCTTCAATTCCAAGATCCCCAACAATCAACAAGTTTGTGATCAAATGAAAACCCAATTCAATGAGACGTTTCAGAAGATTGATGGGTTAAAACAATGGTTTGAAGAGCAACTGGAGCCTGCTTCCTCACAAGGGGGAAGTTAAAGTGATTCAAACCAAGAACAAGAACCTTCAAAGTCCAAAAATCCATCAATTCATCATTCTCAAACTCCTCCATAGGATCAACCCCCTACCGTAGATCTCAACAAAGAACCAACTCCTTGGTCCTCACTACAAAAGTCTCCTCAAAATTCTCCACAAAATTCAACCTGTCATCAATCACCTTCTCACAACTCCAAGAACATGGAAGAAGAATAGGTAACTTCTTTGGATCATTCTGATAACTCTTTGGCCACAACCTAAAAGAAAAAGGACTGGAATGAAGCCAAGTTTGCAGATGAAATTTGGAAGGAACAAGGGTTTGATACTTTATTTGATGAAATACGCAGAACCACCATCAGATGGTTATTAGGACATCCCCATTTCTCCAAATTCAAAGTTGTAACGCCCGTAGATCCGGGCTAGTCAATTAGAGACGTTAAGCGTCAAAAATGACTTTTTGATGGAAGATTATTTTGAAGGAATAATCTTAATTAAGTTATAGTATATGTTACAAGGTTTCCGTGCATATAAAGAACGCCGAAATCCGAGTTATAACGAAGAAGTTATCACCTGTCGAAGTTTCGCGACAGAACCGGCACGACACAGCGCGACGTAAAAAGTGAATTTACGTTAGAGTGATATTTAGCCTTAGCAATATAAATGAAAGTCATAGAATACGTTAAACCATGAGCGTGCATAAAAAGAACGCCCAAATCTGACTTCGTATGAGGAAGTTATGATTTTTCGAAGTTTCGACTTAGCGGTATGCAGCCCGAATGCTCGATTTGAGACCGAGCGGTTTTTAGCCGAAACAATCTAAATGAGAATTGAAGATCTCATTAATTTTAGTAAAACAATAAAAAGATAGGCGTAAACGGACGTCGGATGAAGAAGTTATGATTTTATAACGCAGTTTTCCTGTCCCGGCCTACTAAAAATAAATAATAAAAATAAAGTCAAAATTAGCCGATGGAATCTAAACAAAAGTTGTAGATCGTAGTCTCACCTACGCGGGGATATAAAGATCGTCGAAAACGGAGTTCGTATGAAGAAGATATGAATTTTTGAAGTTTTTTTAATAATTTCGATATTAAATTTAAATAAAAATTGGCTGATATTATCCATGGGGGGAGTCACCGGCCTTATCCCCGTTACGCCCCGCGTAACCAAAAATAACACCCTGCGTAAATCGCAGATCCAGCCCCTATAAAAGGAAGTCGAGTGCAGCCGATTCAGTTGCTCATTTCTTCCCGTTTTCTCGCGTTTTTGCATCGTTTTTCGTGCAACAAATATCCCGAAGCCCTGGTATCATTCCCGAGCCCCGAAGCAAGTCCCGAGGCCCCGAAGATCCCGAGAAGTGCGATTCCCGAGCCGAAGCTCTGCCCGCGAGGAGTCCGGTTTTTGTAAAGATCTTCCAGATCTGCCGAAGAATACGACTTCTACAAGCCGTAGTGCTGTCCGATCATCTTCTAATCAAGTGAGTGTGTGGTTACTTTCTTCTAACGCATAATTATTAAGTATTTAATATAAAATACGTGTTATGTGTATATTTTGTTGTTATATGCGTGAATGTATATTCACTTTCTTCTATCTCATAGATCTGATTTATTCTCTATGAAATACGTATTATGTGGGTGTGCCTCATCTGTTATGTGAAATAGGTATTGAATGAGAATGCTATACAGGTTTTAAACTATGTATAAAAAAATATATTTATATCTACAAATATGTTGGGTAGAACATGGGTAGATGAGATAGTTGGTGTGTGATAAAAGGATGAGTTGGATAATGAGATCAAGAGGCTAGTTTTAGATCCGGGAGTATGGATTAGACCAAGAGGTAAATTTTAGATCCGGGAGTATGGATTAGACCAAGAGGTAAATTTTAGATCCGGGAGTATGGATCAGGTAAAGAGATAAAACTTGTTATTAGTCCGGGAGTATGGATTAAGACTAAGTTAATTGTCCCTAGTCCGGGAGTATGGATTAGGTACAGTTATTGATCCGGGAGTATGGATCAGATCAGGATTAAGGTATAGTTAATTGTCCCTAGTCCAGGAGTATGGATTGGGCACAGTTATTGATCCGGGAGTATGGATCATATCAGGTTAAGGTATAGTTAATTGTCCTTATTCCAGGAGTATGGATTGGGTACAATTATTGATTTGGGAGTATGGATCAGATCAGGATGTTAGTTTTAGATCCGTGGGTATGGATCAGGGGAAAAGGTTAGTTTTAGATCCGTGAGTATGGATGAGGTGAAAAGGTTAGTTTTAGATCCGTGAGTATGGATCGGGT
This sequence comes from Lactuca saligna, assembly GCF_052625555.1. NCBI lineage: Eukaryota > Viridiplantae > Streptophyta > Magnoliopsida > Asterales > Asteraceae > Lactuca > Lactuca saligna. Next base: position 9,819,710 of record NC_136420.1, read on the forward strand.
GAAGATAATAGTTTTAGATCCGTGAGTAGGGATCGGGTAAAGAGGAAAATTTTAGATACGAGAGTTTAGATCGTGTCGTTGTGAGGATCGATGGGGGTGGGATAAGAGTTGCCTTTATATGGTGAAATTGTACAAGTTTGAATGTTCTATATTTATAAATATATGATATAACATTGTGGGATGAAAACCCTATATGCTCACCAGCCTCCCAAGCCTGACCACTCAGTTTTCTTTGTATCACAGGTATTAATACGAAGACATATTTCACAGAGAGATTTAAAGGAGATATAAATCAATTGTGTAATTAAATGTAAGTTCTGTTTATGCTTATATGTCTGTATCGGAACATGACATCCCGAGGTTTTATTATTAAATGAAAATACATTCTCTTCGACAAATGTTTTGATAAGTTATTATCATATCTTGTTTTGGGAACAAATTCCGCAACCGTTTTCTTTAAAATATTACTCTGATTTTATAAAACAAAGCATAAACAAATCGGTCTTTTCTGGCCGTAAAAATGGGGATGTCACAGTTGGTATTAGAGCATTAGTTTAAGCGAACTTGGAATTTGTAGGAAATTTCTAGACTTAAACTTAGAATGCTAAGTAATGATGGTGAGGAGTGTGTCTAAAAAATGTTAGGTAGTACACCTAAATTGACACAAGCACTAGTTTATTTTAGGAGTGATGCCTAAAAAGCTTTTATGTGCTAAATGTTTTGTGTGATAGCTATATTGATGCTATTATTTGTTTGGATCTATGGTCTGTTGCCGACCGGATCTGGAAACCTTATGTGTTTAGGATTCTAAGCGCATGGCTACGATATTAGAACTAGCATGTAAACATTTCGGAGTGATAAGGATGATTTGAATACTATCGTAAATAAGGATCTAATTTCACCTTATTCGGTGTATAGATAAAAAATGGTGAGAACAAGAAGTGGAGTTGGAAATGCTGATGAAAACAGGAATCAACCACCAGTGATTGAGCATATACCTGTCATAGCAGCAGCACCTGAGCCAATAACAATGGCCGGTGTACAATTGATGATTCAGACGATGTTGGATCGTCAGATGGATGAGACGAGACGCCAGCTTCAACATAATTGTGAAGAACTGTTAATTCAAGTGGAGGAGCCCGAAGTGAATGAAGGGCACTCGGAAGGTGGAAACTTTAGTGGATCTGTTGGTCAAACCAACCTACCGATAGTTAGGCAAAACAACCAGAATGGAAGGAATGATGGAATGGGATGCAAGTATAAGGATTTTCTGACTTGCAAACCATCGACCTTCACTGGAAAGGAAGATCCGATCGGAGTTATGGATTGGATATCGGAAATGGAGCTAGCCTTCATGACTTGTTGCTGCAGAGGCAGGTTGCAGACTATCTATGCAGTGCGTCAGTTCCGAGGTGGAGCCGTTCGATGGTGGAACACTTTAGGGAAGATCCTAAGCCCTAACGAGCCACTGCAACTGTCTTGGGAAAAGTTCTTGGTGCAATTCAAGCGCAAGTTCTGCTCGGCCCAAAACCTGCTAGAGTTGGAGAACAAATTTCTGATATTGAAGAAAGGCAGCATGTCAGTGGATGAATACACTAATGCCTTCACAGACAAGATGGAGTTTGCTTTACGCATCATCCCAGACGAACTGACAAAAGTTGACCGGTACGCAAAGGGACTCCCTTGGGAGTATGCGGTGCCAGTGCGTCAGACACCTACTCTAGAGGCAGCTATTTGGGCTGCCAAGTCGGTTGAGAATATGATCAAGGGGAGGACTGACAGTAAGGTTGAGGTTGGCGAGAAGAGAAAGATAGAAGGAACTTTAGGTTCTAATGAGAAAAGAACATTTTCGAAGTCTGATTCGAAGAAGCTCGAAGAAGGAGCACAATGGTGTGACAAGTGCAAAAGGAAGCACATTAGGGAATTCTCTAAAGAAATGACCTGCTTCAAATGCGGGAAGACTGGTCATTACGCCAGCAAATGCCCAAACAAAAGAGAAGCCTGCTTTAAGTGTGGTGAAGAAGGACACTTCAAGCAAAACTACCCAAGAAGAGAAGAGGCTATAAAGCCAAATGCACCACCAAAGCCAAGAGCATTCCACATGATCCTCGACGAAGCAGAAAACAATGCGAGGATTCAAGGATGAAGACTTCATGTCAATATATAAAGTCTGTATCAGGAAGTGTAGCCTACTAGAGGCGTAGTATAAGGTGAACTTGAACTTTTGTGTAATTGTTTCAAGGAATTAATATAAACCCTAGTTTTGCTAACTGATGTGTTGAATGATTGTCTGATTTTCTTGTATGGTGACTTGGTCGACTGCGGGACAATACTTGGGATGAGTATGAGTAGGTGTGGAAGGTAGTAGATTCATATACTACCGGAAGCACAGGACTCACACTTGGATCAGGGAAGGTTACAAGGTTACCAAGAAGATGGTGATTGATTCCATTTTATTCTGGTATGTCATTACCATTGTTTCGGTAATGACTAGTAAGATGGTTCTTGTTCCGACCCTAGTGGTCATGTTTAAATTTGAGTTCGACTACGAGGAATATGTTACGTGGTCTAGAGGACCAAGTTAGATGTAACATCTGACTTAAGTCAGAAGGTTGAAGTTAATGTGATTGATAGTGTCGCGCTCGTTGTTAAAAGAAGTTTGCAGGTAGAAATGCTACATGCTGAAATGTTATTATATCACATTAGAATATGAAGGAAGGTATATTCGATTCTGGAATTTAACTTCATTAAAGACCGAGTCTAAGCGTCGCATCGTGCGATGAAAGGTCAGTTGAGCACGACCCATCGGTTTGTTACAATAGATAAAGGAAAGTATTTATCTTGAGAAGAAGAAAGAGTCCATAATAAAGACTTATTTGGTAACTCGAGGGTTACGATTGAAAGTACAACATAGTACGATAAGCAGATGCAAGATTGGGCATCGTCTGCGGTCAATAAAGCCATAGAGTTAAAAACTCTTTCGAGGAAACATAGAATTTACGGTTATTACCTAGGATGAAGAGATAGTGTATGGAATCGTTATACAAGTTCTATTTTCATTGATGATTCCGGGACGTAATCATCCTAAGGGGGAGATAATTGTAACGCCCGTAGATCCGGGCTAGTCAATTAGAGACGTTAAGCGTCAAAAATGACTTTTTGATGGAAGATTATTTTGAAGGAATAATCTTAATTAAGTTATAGTATATGTTACAAGGTTTCCATGCATATAAAGAACGCTGAAATCCGAGTTATAACGAAGAAGTTATGACCTGTCGAAGTTTCGCGACAGAACCGGCACGACACCGCGCGACATAAAAAGTGAATTTACGTTAGAGCGATATTTAGCCTTAGCAATATAAATGAAATTCGTAGAATACGTTAAACCATGAGCGTGCATAAAAAGAACGCCCAAATCTGACTTCGTATGAGGAAGTTATGATTTTTCGAAGTTTCGACTTAGCGGTATGCAGCCCGAATGCTCGATTTGAGACCGAGCGGTTTTTAGCCAAAACAATCTAAATGAGAATTGAAGATCTCATTAATTTTAGTAAAACGATAAAAAGATAGGCAAAAACGGACGTCGGATGAAGAAGTTATGATTTTATAACGCAGTTTTTCTGTCCCGGCCTACTAAAAATAAATAATAAAAATAAAGTCAAAATTAGCCGACGGAATCTAAACGAAAGTTGTAGATCGTAGTCTCACCTACGCGGGGATATAAAGATCGTCGAAAACGGAGTTCGTATGAAGAAGATATGAATTTTTGAAGTTTATTTAATAATTTCGATATTAAATTTAAATAAAAATTGGCTGATATTATCCATGGGGGGAGTCACCGGCCTTATCCCCGTTACGCCCCGCGTAACCAAAAATAACGCCCTGCGTAAATCGTAGATCCAGCCCCTATCAAAGGAAGTCGAGTGCAGCCGATTCAGTTGCTCATTTCTTCCCGTTTTCTCGCGTTTTTGCATCGTTTTTCGTGCAAGAAATATCCCGAAGCCCCGGTATCATTCCCGAGCCCCGAAGCAAGTCCCGAGGCCCCGAAGATCCCGAGAAGTGCGATTCCCGAGCCAAAGCTCTGCCTGCGAGGAGTCCGGTTTTTGTAAAGATCTTCCAGATCTGCCGAAGAATACGACTTCTACAAGTCGTAGTGTTGTCCGATCATCTTCTAATCAAGTGAGTGTGTGCTTACTTTCTTCTAACGCATAATTGTTAAGTATTTAATATAAAATACGTGTTATGTGTATATTTTGTTGTTATATGCGTGAATGTATATTCACTTTCTTCTATCTCATAGATCTGATTTATTCTCTATGAAATACGTGTTATGTGGGTGTGCCTCATCTGTTATGTGAAATAGGTATTGAATGAGAATGCTATACAGGTTTTAAACTATGTATAAAAAAATATATTTATATCTACAAATATGTTGGGTAGAACATGGGTAGATGAGATAGTTGGTGTGTGATAAAAGGATGAGTTGGATAATGAGATCAAGAGGCTAGTTTTAGATCCGGGAGTATGGATTAGACCAAGAGGTAAATTTTAGATCCGGGAGTATGGATCAGGTAAAGAGATAAAACTTGTTATTAGTCCGGGAGTATGGATTAAGACTAAGTTAATTGTCCCTAGTCCGGGAGTATGGATTAGGTACAGTTATTGATCTGGGAGTATGGATCAGATCAGGATTAAGGTATAGTTAATTGTCCCTAGTCCGGGAGTATGGATTGGGTACAGTTATTGATCCGGGAGTATGGATCATATCAGGTTAAGGTATAGTTAATTGTCCTTATTCCGGGAGTATGGATTGGGTACAATTATTGATTTGGGAGTATGGATCAGATCAGGATGTTAGTTTTAGATCCGTGGGTATGGATCAGGGGAAAAGGTTAGTTTTAGATCCGTGAGTATGGATGAGGTGAAAAGGTTAGTTTTAGATCCGTGAGTATGGATCGGGTGAAGATAATAGTTTTAGATCCGTGAGTAGGGATCGGGTAAAGAGGAAAATTTTAGATACGAGAGTTTAGATCGTGTCGTTGTGAGGATCGATGGGGGTGGGATAAGAGTTGCCTTTATATGGTGAAATTGTACAAGTTTGAATGTTCTATATTTATAAATATATGATATAACATTGTGGGATGAAAACCCTATATGCTCACCAGCCTCCCAAGCCTGACCACTCAGTTTTCTTTGTATCACAGGTATTAATACGAAGACATATTTCACAGAGAGATTTAAAGGAGATATAAATCAATTGTGTAATTAAATGTAAGTTCTGTTTATGCTTATATGTCTGTATCGGAACATGACATCCCGAGGTTTTATTATTAAATGAAAATACATTCTCTTCGACAAATGTTTTGATAAGTTATTATCATATCTTGTTTTGGGAACAAATTCCGCAACCGTTTTCTTTAAAAGATTACTCTGATTTTATAAAACAAAGCATAAACAAATCGGTCTTTTCTGGCCGTAAAAATGGGGATGTCACAAAAGTTATTCCCAGTCTTTCAGCCTCTTGATCTCAGCCTTTCGTATGATAGAAGACTCCCAATAGAGTTCGAATGATTGAATCTCTTTCATGCTAAGCATGGCTCCAAGTTAGAAAATATATGGTCCAACGATAGACCAGATGGGGTAAAGAATTACAAAGCTAGAAAATTCATGAAAAATGAAATTTTTCAATACACCCTGACTAGCAGAAATAGTGAGTATGTCAAATCCCATGTTGATTTTGTGTGTATGAACCCCAAATAGATATTTGATAGCCCGGGTGTTTCAGCTTAAGGCTGAAAAATATCCAAAAATGAAGGTTGCCTTTGAAAGCGCTTATGAATTCCTTAAGGCATTGGTTTGTGACTTCGGAAAAAATTGATGCTGAGATACATCCAGTCCTTGCCAACAAATTTGATTTTCCTCCTTTCGAGCCTGTGCCAGACTACACTGAAGGATTCCTAGATATGTCCCTTGGAGCAACAAGTTACCCGGAGCTAGGGGTTGTGTACAAGAAAGCCCAGTACGGTCCCAAGTACTTCATTCCTACATTCGCAATCCATTGCCTAACGAAGAAGCAATCGAATGTCACTCTGGCTTCGGTGCAAAGATCAAAGCACACACCTGATGAAGTCAAGTTCGAGATCTCAAGAAGGATCCAGTGGAAGTTTGAAGTGAGGAAGTTTTGGTGGATTACCATAAACAAGGCCGGTCCATTAGTTTCTCATGCCCCGAGAGAGATGATAAAATAATGACCAAAAATAATTATTTTTATTATTTAATACTTACAATTCATGACACATCTTTGTTTTTGAAACAACAAATACATTATTAATGTTATAAAAAAGCTAGGCATAGGCTAAAAGTTAATAATCACTATTAAAAAAAACAAAAAAAATGTTAACTACACCATATCACTACATCAAAATATAGTAAATGACTTTGACATATTAAACAAGCAAGAAACCAAAACCACCATGGAACTTGTGCTTTGGATGGAGAATTCTTTAAAGATTTTTGTGGGCAATAACAATATACTTTCATGAGCAATCCATCAATAACATTAAACTTTTATGAGTTAAACTAGCCCAACAATAGCTTAAGTGAACATCACCACCGAAGACTTTAATGATTAACTTCAAAATCTGAATCACCTCGCCAATATCAATTACCAAATGAACTTTAACCTCAATCGCACATTCCAAATACAAAACATCAATTTCTAGCATCCAAATCACCTCAGTATAAACCAATTCACCTTGTAACCAATATCTACAAACTATAACACAACATCACAAAATAGTAATCAAAATTTGCCAATTCTATCACAAAGTGCATTATCACAACAAAATCATACCAGGTTGCCAGAATTAGCAGCGACATTTTAGCATACACTTTTATGCAATATCAACCAAAAATCAATGTGCATCCATATGAAAGAGAATCAATAAAGAATATTAGATGAACAAAAAAACAAAGGCCTTTCCCACTAATAAATATGCTAACAACAAATTAACTCTATAATTAAATATCCAAATTATCCTCCAAATCCAACTATTCTATTATATTTTGCCTTTATTATTTCCACTTTTCCTCCAGCAAGCCTTTCTATAGTCATCATCCTCCAACATTTCACACGAAGCAATCAAACTTTTGAATCAAACAACAATCAAATTATCGAACTCACCCAAGACAGAAATCGAACACAAATTAGAAATTAGAATGAAAAAATGGAAATCAAAATAGGAGTTGAACTCACCCAATTTAGAAAACCAAACACAAATTAGAAATCGGAGTGAGAAAAAAATCAGAATATGAGTCGAACTCACAAAAACCTCAAATTTCGTAAGTCTTTCATGTTTCATGTTTGCTTAAAATTGGGTCTCCAAACCGCCATATGTAGTAGGTTTAGGAAAGAATTAGATAAATTAGACTGACAATGACACATAAATCAGATTAGAGGGATGAAATACTCAGTCGATTATAGGCTCCTCGATCTCTACGACTTGCGTTTTTCTAGAGGATCAATAGGTTTGGCGATTAAATTTCTCAAGAGGTGCCAATCATGCTCTCAAATTTCGTCGAACCTCCCAGCAAGACACTGATCAATATTGGACTTAATTTTGGGCCAAAGTCATATGTACACCATTACTTATTGGAATGAAATTATGCCCCAATTTTTTTGCTGCCCTAGGCCATAACCCAATTTGCCCAGGTAACAGGCTTGGCCTGATCACAGGGTTCCTTAATGCACAAATGAAGAAAATAGTTGAGAGGTCACTTTGGAGGAAATTGTTGAAACAAAAAGTGATCCTCTTCAGCTAAGGAACCGCAAACCTGAAGTCCTGATGATACCGCAAAGAAGATGTGAACGAACATTGTTTTTTTCATATGTCAATCAGAGACTTGAAGACCTACCACAGAGATGGACGATACATGTAATATCCTAAAAATAGAGTCCAAAAATTTCATTTTAAATCATTTAAGAAAAACTCATAATTCATCAAACAACGTAATATAATCACAGGTCATGTATCTCAAACATCATATCAAAAATACTGTATCAAAACATGTGTCAGAATATTAGAGTCTAAACATTCCAGACTGAAAACTGTGGTGTGTGCCATGAATTCATCCCGAGCTTTTCCCCGTGATATCGGAACCTGAAACCAAATATGAAAACTATAAGCACGAAGCTTAGTGAGTCTCCCCAAACTACCACATACCATACACATAAACACATAATATCATACATTAGGCCTAGCCCACTACATCGGGCCCCGCCCGACATCGGACGAATCCGGCATCGGGCCCCGCCTGATATTAGACCGAAGTCCAATGTACGTATAACATATCAACAAGCATATAACATAAAGACATAACATAAAAATATAAACATTCCTCAGGCTTGCCCCAGCATCGGACCAAAGTTCGGAACACATAACACATAACATATAAGGTAAACATTCATCGGGCTTGCCCTGTCATCAGATCGAAGTCCGGAACACATAAACAAACACATGCAAGAATCACGAAGACATCAAGCATACAAACATTCATCGGGCTTGCCCCGACATCAGAATGAAGTCCGGAAACGTATAATCTACATCGGGATAGCCTCGGCATCGGTCCTAAGTCCGGCATACGCTAACATACATAAACAGGCCAGCATTGGTGCCTTCGACCCGTTCCTACTAGGGGAAAATTCACCTCTCAAGCTGGATGTTGAAAACTCAAGTGAGGAAATCTCTGATGGCTGCTCCAACGACTCCTCGACTATAACTTTCATAATAAATACTTATTCAGAAACTGAGAATCCTTCTAAGGGTAAAATAACCATTTTACCCCTGGTCAAAGTCAACATTCTGGGTTGACCCGACTCGCCGAGTTGCTTCATAAACTCGCCAAGTCCTAAAGCCCTGAAATCACGATCTAACTTGTTAATTCACCCCCTGACTCGCCGAGTTCCCTGGTTACTAATGGTTGTGATTTGGCTAATCAACTCTTCGATTTATTCTTAGACTCGACACGTTCTACCATAAACAGAAAATAGGACAACACGACTCAACTCGTCGAGTTCCTTTATGGACTTGACGAGTTCCTTTTTCTGATTAGGCCATCTTAATGGCTTAAGCCTCTACTCTTCAGATCCAAAAACCATAACTCCTTTAAGTACTAGAAATGCCTTCTTAAGGGTAAAGTTTCCAACTTTACCCGCTTATAGGTCTTCTTAATGGGTTTAGCTCAAACCCTAGTTCTTTAGGACATAGATATTTGTCCAAAAGCCTTATTACTTAAACCCAAAGCATGAAAACCCAGATCTAGGTCCTAAACACCCAATGAACACATAAAGTCCCATACTTCACTTCTATGCATGGCCCTTTTGGGCTTAAAAGGCCATAGAAAACGTCCTTAAGCTTGCATAGGGCTTCCATGTTCATAAAGTTTGCACCTTTATGCCATGAAACCCCTTCTAGATCCCAGAACTGAAACGTAAACTACTTGGGGCGTCCATGTCCCAAGGATCAAGGTTCTTGAATCAAAACCTCCTATAAATGGACATAAGAAGATCTAATGAACTAAAAGCCAAGATAGAGACTTGATTACTAGAAAAAGATGAGGATGTAAGGAAGTTTCTGGATCTACTATCTTCTCCTTGAGCCTTATAACTCCTTCTTCTTCTTCAAGCTTCAAGAACACACACGATTACTCACAAATGGCTCACTCACTAACAAAATGCTCTAGGGTTTCGTGGATTATGGTTGGGGACTTAGAGGCTGGAAATGAGGCCATAAGGTGGGTAGTAAGTTGCTTAAATAGGGTGCAAAAAACCTGAAATTAGGGTTTCATTCTAGTATACCTACTCGCCAAGTTGAGGGCTCTCAACTCGTCGAGTAGATGGCTTAAACCCGCGTCCAATCTTGCTTCTACTCGACGAGTCTGGGGCTCCCAACTCGTCTAGTAACTCTACAGAAATAAACAAATTACAAATAAATGCATACCAGGAATGAGACGTTGCAATACATGAAGAGATTTTGTGTTAGTTTAACTGACATAGCTTGTTTACTTTGTATTATCTTGTGAACATTTCATGGTCGCCATAGTGAGTAGGTTTAATACTATTTTACTCTTCATTGTAACTTTCTGTACTCTATAAATAGAGCATCCCTCTTCATGTATTACCACCACTTCCAGAACTCTTATTAAAATACAAAAGATTGTTCATCTTTATCTCTATTATCTTTTGATAAATCGAGTCTCTCTTCACTTTAAGTTGATCGCACTTACTAACTTGTGTTTGAATGCAAACCTCGTTATGAATCAACTTGGTGTCTACTTGATATAACTTGTTGCTATTTATTTCCTTTATATTTCCGCAATCTAACTCTTCAATCTTATTATTGTTGAGCTAACAAGATCCTTCAAGATTAAGTTATTATTTCGCATTATATTATCTTGTGACTAACGTTTGTAAGTTTTTCTCTCAACAAACTCACTAGGCTTTGTTCTTATGGTTTTCAGTTTATGTTTCAGGTACTTCAGTTTTCGAAAGGAAGAGTTCTGGATGATTGCAAAGCACACATCATATGTTTTCACATTCTGTGTTTTACTCTGATTTGATAATGTTTTGATAATTCTGGATAACTTTGGTTTCATGGAAATGATATGTATTATCGATTTATTAATATAAAAAAAATTATGCCATTATTTTGGGGACGTTACACACATCATATGAAATGGGATTAAGCAATTCCTTCAGGGAAATGCCTAGTTCACAATAGTATAACTTTTTACAATCTTCATGCATGAAACGCTCAAAGAAGGTTAAACACTTCGAATAAGTCATAGAAGAACAATCAACATCATTAAACATGGTTTTCACACCACCAGTGTAAGAGAAAGGATTACGAGTAAATACCCTTGATAGTTGAGTTCCACCATCACAAACAGTCCATTAGATTCCGATTGTGCCATTGTAGCGACTTCTTTGGTACTTCAACTTGATCACAAAAATGCTTCACAAAACCTACCTTAGTTTTGTTACAGTGAAAAATGAAGAATGAAGGTCGACAGGTGAAGATGATAGGTTTTAAGTATCGTATATCATTTATTGACATGACATATCTCACGTGTCATCAGATTGACCAAAACATAAATATTAATTGACACATATATAATGTCAACCGGGAAACTGTTTAAAATCGAGGAAAATGACTAAATTGACATGTAAAACATGAATTTAATGATTTAATGTGCAATAAAAAAAACTTTAGTAACCAGATCGAACAAATGCCATAACTTTAATGTGTTACAGTGTCATTTTCCCTTAGAATAAAACTAGGAGGTAAGCACCTTAAGCCAGATACTCTAAAAGTGTTTTATGTTATCATTTACGTAAACCCATATATATTAATATATTTCTTAGATAAATTGGCTAAATTTCGAGACCTATTTTTTTGTGGCCCTATGCAATCGCATACCTTGCACCCCTTTAGGGCCGAGCCTGTTGGCCTAACCTAAACCCTAAGGGCCTTAGGCCTAAACCCTAAGTGCTAACATACTTACAATCACAAATCTATTTATTATATTTATTGACTATATTCTCTATGTATGTGACCTGTTAGGTTCAACTATCATTTAGTGGTGATGTCAGTGGGTTATGTTTTAGGCATATATTCTATCAAACTCTCACTTGTGCAGGACATACACTATAGTGAAGACACAAGCAAAATGATGGTATATGGAAACACATCAATGTAACCCAAGTCAAATGGAAAACCCAATAGTTAAGGTTCCTCCATCAATGAACACATTCATATGAAAAATCAGCTTAAGATTACTCATCCAGTTAGCATGCAATGTCTATATTGAGTATAAGTCGTGAATCACTTCATCCTTTAAATACTCAATAATTTTGTTTCTCGATTAGGATCATAAGCTAGTCAGAAAATTATATATATATATATATATATATATATATATATATATATATATATATATATATATATATATATATATATATTGATATACTTAAGTATGATTATGTGCATTTTTATCATGTCCCATATAATAAAGGGGCCGTAGGCATCTACCCCATAGGAAGGGTCAAATTTCTTGATTGCTTACACATTGGTACATAATTCATATTGTATCCAACAACACTGGTTAATGATGATGTTTGCCTACATCTAAGCATAGTGTTAACGATGCCGATATCTATAAGTATATATTTTTAAGTTCAAAGCAGTATAGATGTGTGAGAGTCACTTATAACGACAATCCATGAAGTGATTACAACAATGAGTCTATCTAACATTTTTCGACAAACAAATACAAATGAACTTTTTCCTTATATTTGCAATGTCGATTAGATGCTTACTATAACATTGTTTTGCTATCATTCCCATGATATTTATCAAATGAGGATGTTCTAGAATGACTACATGTCATTCATGTATGGCTTAAACATGAAAAAATAGACACTAATAATATAAATATGTAACTTTTGTTATCTAATAAACGAAAAGGGTTTGTGTAGTTGTTAGTCACTGAACTTTTCTGGTTGTTCTATTTTGACCATTATATTTTGTTTATTGTTGTTCATTTTGATCACTCTAACCGGTGATAGCAGATGTATAACATCGAACGACATTGTTATAGTTGTAATTGGTCATTGAACTTTTCTGGGTGTTTTTTTAATCATTATAATTTATTTAAGCTACCATTAATTATTGAACTTGTTTATTTTTTCGTTTTTGTCACTCTATTTTTTTTATTATCATTTATAAAAAATAAAAAAAAAATGAAAAAAAAAACTATTTTTTTTCTCCACAACTAAACTTGTTACATCAATTATTTTAGAGTAAATTATATGAAATTTGACTTTGACCTCTCACAATGGCTTTAAAAACGATTATTTATACTTTAGGTGATCTGATGAAAAGTCTCCGTATTGTGTGACCCAAAGCAAACAATATCTTGATACATATGAAGTAATTGAAAATACTAACAAGTCTACTTCTTCTTCCAAAAGCTCGAATTAGGGTATTCGATCATCCTTCAACGCACAAATGCTATGTTTTGTATAAAACAATTGAAAATATTAAACGTGAACACCGCCCTAAATCACAAGAATTATTCATATAATCCACTCTAAAATAATTGTTTTAACAAGTTGACTCTTGAAGAAATAGAAAAAAAATTATAGTTTCTTTATTTTTATTTTTATTTTTATAAAATAACAAGAGTTAATTCAGGTTCGATTGATACTTTTTTTTTTTTTTTTTTTTTGAAACGGCAAATCTAACCTACTTCTAAACTACACCTTAAATTCACCTATGTTCACGACGGGACTTGAACCCTCAACCTCAAGTAGGGAGGGCAATACCGGATACCGTTGGGCTACAAGCCCTTTGGTCGATTGATACTTTCTGAGTACATATTCGGACCACATGGGTATAATTATAAATAGATGTGCACAAGACAATGGGCCAGCTGTACATACAAGACTTTTACCTAAAACATATCAAATATACGTTTGCTAACAATAAGTATATAGGTATGGTGGGGTGTATCTTATTTTCTTTTCTTTTTAAATTAAAATTATTTAAAAATTATAACATAAATTATAAAATAGGGTTTTTCTTTTACATGAATAAAGAACAAACTATAAAAGAAATTGAAACTAGCGACCATCTGCGTCAAAAAAAAAATAGTTAAAAAGATTAAAAATGTACCTTTTACAAGCCCCATAAACTATTTATATAACTTAGCCTTATACCAAAGACTAATAAGACTATGAGAATAATACATCCAAATGTATATAAATTATTATTAAGTTTCATACTGTAAATAACTAATTACAGGGAGCGACTATGAACCTAAAGAATAAAGATGTGCACTGACTCTAAAAATATATACACCTAAACTCCCCAAGTGATTTGGATTTAAAGCCTTAAAGGAGCCAAACAATATAAGCATATGGGTGCATGGGCCTAACGGGCTGTGAGAATAAAAATAGACCCAAATATAAATTACTCTAGACTTGCTTTATCAATTTTACTAGTTAACAAATAGTCGATCTTAAATTCTAACACCCTGTTAATGAGTTTAAATATTTTTAAAAAAAAAAGGAATGAAAAGAAACAGAAAGAGAATAAATAATTAATTGTGTTCTTTAGTTGGAAGGAAATGAAAAGAAATGAAATGAAAGTTATGTTTTCGAATTGGAAGGAAAAGAAATAAAAATATCATTTTTATGTTTTTGCCTTTCATTGATTTACATATAAAAAATCAATTATCGTCTACAATGCATTGATAGCAATCATGATTGTAATTAATCAAAACAACAATGTGTGTAAAGAATAAACAATTAAAATTCAGAAATGAAGATGAATTCTCATGGTAGATGTAGGAAGAAAGTCGTAAGCTTTTTTGCTTGATGGAGAAGATGAAGTCTCATCTGCATGCCCTATTTGTTGAACAAATGAAGATAGGCCAAGGGTAGAAACATCTTTTTCTTTTATTTCCTTCACAATCCGCCAAACATGAGAAGAAAAAAGCTAAACTTTTTCCTCTCTCTCTCTCTCTCTCTCTCTCTCTCTCTCTCTCTCTCTCTCTCTCTCTCTCTCTCTCTCTCTCTCTCTCTCTCTCTCTCTCTCTCCTCCCTTTTCCTTTGTCTCTTAAAAAAAATACCTGTTCCCTCTCAATCCTCTACTTTCCTCCCCTTTCTTTACTAAAAAAAACTCAAGAAGAAGGTATATAGGAGTCGGATTGTCGGATTACATGTATTAAGATAATTAATAGTATCTAGTTTAGATGTTCGCTCTTAAATACAAGATACAAGATAAGCATAATCGGTATGTAGAATTATAGATAGCTTATTAACTAGGTTTTGCTCCTCTCACTTGGTGTTAACTTTAATATCATACTAGGTTACAACCTGAAGAAAAATTAAGGTAAAATATTTTTAAACTTTTAATAAATTAATAAAAGTATATCAAGACGTTTAATATAATTATGATTTATAAAAAAATATATAAATCTGAATAATGTGTAAACAAAATACAATCAATAAAAAGTAGTAACATTACGGATTTTACAAAGTATAGGTTGTTTTATTTGGCATTTACAATAACAACCACGTTTTTATATCATAAATCCAAATTCAACATTGAATTAAATCCCATAGCTAAAATTTAAATATTAACATAGATAGTTCTATGTAATTCGGGTGATAGGAACGATTATCGGGCCAAGCATCATCTTTAAAAGTCATCCGAGCCAAATAATAGATCATTTAATCAACAAAATAGAATACCATAATCGTATATGGTAATCCAGTTAGAACAACTTTTTCTAAAAAATCAAGAAGTGGACAATTTATTAGAATCTTTATCACGTTGACAAAAGTCATAACAAAGTGCAATAGATTGAATCGATATCTTAAAACAAATATGAAAAATGAAGCCTTGATTTTGAGATTAACAAAAAGAAACATAATTCAAAAGGATTGAGCAGTTTTAAAAGTAACATATCTTAAAAACAGTTGAATAAACTCTAAAAATAACAAAGTTTAACAATAACCCATGATTTTCGAAAGTTTGGATATAATTTCGTAAAACATCTAAATTTACTGTTTCTTTGAATTTTGCAAATCAACCCAACAAAAAGAATATTCTTAAATTTTTTTTTTCAAACATCATCTTTAAAAGCCATCCGAGCCAAATAATAGATCATTTAATCAACAAAATAGAATACCATAATCGTATATGGTAATCCAGTTAGAACAACTTTTTTCTAAAAAATCAAGAAATAGACAATTTATTAGAATCTTTATCATGTTGACAAAAGTCATAACAAAGTGCAATAGATTGAATCGATATCTTAAAATAAATATGAAAAATGAATCCTTGATTTTGAGATTAACAAAAAGAAACATAATTCAAAAGGATTGAGAAGTTTTAAAAGTAACATATCTTAAAAACAGTTGAATAAACTCTAAAAAAATAACAAAGTTTAACAATAACCCATGATTTTCGAAAGTTTGGATATAATTTCGTAAAACATCTAAATTTACTGTTTCTTTGAATTTTGCAAATCAACCCAACAAAAAGAATATTTGTATTTTTTTTTTCAAACTGACTGACATTTTATGCATTTTACAAGTAATTTCATAGTTAGGACTTATAGAATTTAATGTTATTTTTGAAAACCCCAAGTCTTTGACTAAATCTTAGAAAAAAACCTACATTTTTATATGGGCTTATCACATTTGTCATATTTGGTGAATTATTTAAAACAAAATTTGTGAAATACATGGATAGATAGTACAATACATGGTTGATTCCTAAAAGAAAAAAAAAAACATTTTGACATTTAAGATCAAATCTTAACAAACAATGCGTTCTATAGCAAACATGAAAACACAAATATAGATAATCAACATGAAAACATAAATATAGATAATCAAGAGAGAAGTGATGCAAAAACTAAAACTAATCAGAATTGTGGTGTCTCTTCCCCTTACCTCTCTTATGTCTCTTGTCATCATCATCACGCCTTTTCTTTCTCATTTCATGTTTCCTCTCATCTCTCTTTGCATTTGCACTTTTGGGTGCCTCCATTATCACCACAGGCTATAATAAACTTGACTCTTCGCATGCTTTAGGTACCCTGTAGTACAATTTTAAACAAATGTTAAAACTTTACAACCCTAAAATCATAAATAACATACTAATATTTGGTGTTATAGGTTAGAAACTTACTTGGAAAAACCAAGACCTTGAACACAAGCACCCTCAACATGACTTGCTCCCAAATCTTCAGTAGTAGAACCTCTCTTCACAAGTTCAGAAAATTCATGTTTATCAAATCTATTAACTTGAGGTTTTGAGGAATAAACCTAATGCCTCCCTCATAGCAAGCTATTCTTTTCCATGATCCTTCTTATCTCTTCTTTTGCAACTTCTGCTTCTTTCGACTTTTTATATCTAGAATACCAATGTAGATCCTTTCATGTTCTTCAAGGTTACATGTATATATTTATGGAAACCCCTAAAAAGATCTATTTGTCTACTTTTCAATATTGTAACTAAAGAATGAATAACCATCTCCCTATATGAGCCTTGAGACTGTGACCAATATAGTTTTCTCTATATTTATCAACCTTGGCATCAACCCACATAAATTATGCACATTAGTAACATAAATCATGTTAATATAAGTTTTAGAATATTCTTATTCTATGGAATGAGCATATTGATCTTAGTGTACTACTTTCCTATAAAGCTATCCAAATATCAACATATTTGCTTATTTCACAAAACTGAGAAAAAAGAATTTTGTAACAATCCTTCTTTAAAGTGTCGAATGATTTCAAAAGATGAAAAAATTTCCAAACATTCATCCCAATATATATACCCTAGATACCAGATCGATTAACAAACGTTCATCATGTAATCTCATAGAAGCAATTTATCAAAATTTTGGATATAAACACATAAATAGTATTCTTAATTCATTTTTTTCAAACTGACTGACATTTTATGCATTTTGCAAGTAATTTCATAGTTAGGACCTATAATATTCTTTCGACTTTTTATACGTAGAATACCAATATAGATCATTTCCTGTTGTTCAAGGTTACATGTATATATTAATGGAAACCCCTAAAAAGATCTATTTGTCTACTTTTCAATATTGCAACTAAAGAATGAATGACCATCTCCCTACATGATCCTTGTGACTGTGACCAATATAGTTTTCTCTATATTTATCAACCTTGGCATCAACCCACTTAAATTATGCACATTAGTAACATAAATCATGTTAATATAAGTTTTAGAATATTCTCATTCTATGGAATGATGTAACATCTGAAATCTAGAAGGTCAATTATGGAAATAAAACCTCATTTCTAAAGGCCAACTCGTCGAGTTTGGGGGAAGAAACTCGATGTGTTGGAAGTTTTGGTTGCGCGTGTTTTTGAAGACCACTCGACGAGTTGGAGAGGACCAACTCGACAAGTTGGACATGGTTTGGGAAATCCTAATTTCGGAGTTTTGCACCCTATTTAAACAACTTAAACCCCAAATGTTGGCCTCATTTCCAGCCACCATTGTCCTAAACCCTAACCTCGAAACCCTAAGGCATTTTTGAGTGTTGTGAGCCATTTTGAGTGCTTTGGTGGTGTGTTTGAAGCCATTGGAAGGAAGGGAAGCTTGGTGAGAGTTGGTGATACAAGAAGGAGCTGCTAGATCTCGAATCCTTGCATCATTTTAGACACTTTTCTAGTAGAAAGTCTTAACCTTGCTTTGTGAATTCATAAGTATCCTTCTTAGGGTTCTTTTTCATGTTTTGGTCCAAATAGAGTGGTTGTTAGGAGTTGGACATCCCATTTGGACAAACCCTTTCAGATCTAGCGTCCTAGGGAGTTCATTTGGCATAAAGGTGTCAACTTTATGGTCTTAAGGGCTCCATGCATCCATTAAGCCTTTCTTCTAGCTTATTTTGAGCTTTTGAGATTCTTCAAGCCTTGCATAAGAGTAAAGTTAGAGACTTTACTCATCAATACAACCTTAAGGGACCAGATCTGCAATTTGAAGCCTTGTCTTGATGATTTAGGGGCGTAATAGATTAAGTGGTTATGCTGACTGAACAACTCGACGGGTTCATAGGAGAACTCGGCGAGTTGGTTTGGGATTGTCTTGATTATGATGAAAAGGAGGGAAAAACTCGACGAGTTGAAGAGAATCAGCAAGTTGGACCGATTCTTTACGATTTTGCGGTTCGATGAGAACTCGACGAGTTGGGTCACTTGGACCGTTGACTTTGGTGTTGACTTTGACTTTTGACTTATGCTTTTGACCGAGTTTGTCTTAAGGGGTGTTTGAGGTAACCTGAATTGTATTCGAGGAAAATATGGGATTAGGATAAGACCCATATGGGATTGGGCCCAATTTGGAAAATTGGGTCATTAGTGTGCTTTTATGGATCTTATAGTTTTGGGCCTTGTTGGTTTTGGGCTTGGGCCTTGGTTGTGAGTTGTAATGTCCGTGTTTCTAGGCTTGCCATTTTTAGCAATGTAATAGTCTAGGTTAACCTTGTAACTCAACTTGAAATAATAAGAATGTATTATTTGTGAATTATTTGAATTATGTGATTTATGTGTGTATTTTCTTAATTTTTATAATTTAATAAATTAAGAATAAAATAAGCGTCAAAATTTAAGTGTGAGATAAGCCCGACATCTTTGCATAAAGTTGTAGTGGTCGAAACAAGGATTCCAGAGATATAAGGAATGCCAAAATCCGAGTTATAACGAAGAAGTTATGACCTGTCGAAATTTCGCGACAGAACCGACACGACGCCGAGTGACGTAAAATATGAATTTAAGATAGAGCGATATTTAGCCTTAGCGATCTAAACGAAAGTCGTAGATTTCGTTAAACCGAGAGCGTGCATAAAAGGAACGCCCAAATCTGACTTCGTATGAGGAAGTTATGATTTTATGAAGTTTCGACTTAGCAGTATACAGCCCGAATACTCGATTTGAGATCGAGCGGTTTTTAGCCGAAACAATCTAAATGAGAATCGAAGATCTTGTTGTTAGTAGCGAAGCAATGAAAAGTTAGGTGAGAACGGACGTCGGACGAAGAAGTTATAATTTTATAACGAAGTTTTCCTGTCCGAGCCTTCTAAAAATAAATAATAAAAATAAAAGTCAAAATTAGCCGACGGAGTCTAAATGAAAGTTGTAGAGTATGGTCTGACCTTCGCGTGGATATAAAGAACGTCGAAATCAGAGTTCGTATGAAGGAGATATGAATTTCTGAAGTTTAATAAAATATTTAATATTTATTTTTATTTTACTCCGATATTACCCGAAGAGAGGAGAGGCGGTCTATCCGAAGTACGCAACGCGTACTGCTGTACGCCCCGCGTACAGCATAGGGCACTCGAGTTCTACGGAGTAGCGAGTCGTATGCAATGACGGAGATGGACCGATGACGTAAGCGCTGACGACCACCGAGGCGTACGCCCCGCGTAGCCTTGTACGCCCCGCGTACGTGCGAGGGTTCAGCACCTATAAAAGGAGACCCGAATGCAGCCGAGTTTCCTTTGCAAATTTCATCATTCTCTCTGGTCCTTTGCCTCGTTTTGCGTGCTGTTTGTACCCCGAAGCCCCGATAATATTCCCGAGCCCCGAAGCGAGATCCGAAGCCCCAAGAATCCCGAAGAGCGTTATTCCCGAGCCGAAGGCCTGCCCGCGAGGAGCCCGGTTTTGTGAAGATCTTCCAGATCTACGGAGAAACACCTCTTCTGCAAGCCGTAGTGCTGCCCGATCATCTTTTGATCAAGTGAGTGTGTAGTTATTTTCATTCCAACGCAATATTATGAAGTATTTCCTATAAAATACGTGTTATGTGTATATATTTGGTTGTTATACGTGTGAGTGTATATTCACTCTCTTCTATCTTATAGATATGATGTATTCTCTATGAAATACGTGTTATGTGTGTATGCCTCATCTGTTATGTGGAATATGTATTGCTTAAAGCATGTTATACAGGTTTTTAAACTATGTATAAAAACGTATATTTTTATCTACTAATATGTTGGGTAGAACATGGGTGGATAATTGGTGTGTAATAAACAGATGAGAGGCCTCGGTGTTATTGGTGTTATTCTAGTCATTCAGCAGAGTATGGATGATGACCACGGACTATTCTAGACTGTCCTGTGGAACACTAGCAGGCTCATTACCTGTAGGTGTTGTGAACGACGTGTTCACCGGTGTACTCTATCCCCCACATGGTTGCCTTTAGGACACTTATTGTTGAGGAAGCCCCTCTGCAGTGATGTCCGTCCCAATGAAAAATCCTGAAATAAGTTCCTTATAATAGACGTTATTTTTAGGAACGTAAGGTGAGGATAACGGGAATGGGTAATCGGGTTTATTGTTGATTGTTGAAATTAAATATAATTATTGTGGGTTGAAAACCCTATATGCTCACCAGGCTCCCAAGCCTGACCCACTCAGTTGATTTATTTTACAGGAAGTGGCGCAAGAGCTTAAGATGGGCGAACATCAAGTTGTTTTGTTTACAAGTCTGTATATGTATATATTTGTTGAATGACTTGTAATGCTATCGTTTATGCTTTATGATTTGTATCGGAACATGACATCCCGACTTTTGATTATGAAATGAAATTATATTTCTTTATGAAATGTTTTGATAAATATCTATTTTATCATGTTTTGTTTTTGGGAACAAATTCCGCATCTCTTTTAAAATTAAAAGGATTTACTCTGAAAATTATTTTAAAAAGCATAAATGAAATCGGTCTTTTCTGGCCGAGATTTTGGGGATGTCACAGTTGGTATCAGAGCATTAGTTTAAGCGAATTAGGAATTTGTAGGATTTCTAAACTTAAACTTAGCATTCTAAGTGGAGATTGCGAGGTGTGTGTCTGTTGGATCTTAGACACAAGCACTAGTTTATTTTAGGAAAGTTGCCTAAAATGCTTTTATGTGCTAAATGTTATATGTTGCCATATATGATATTATTTGTTCGGATCTACGGTTTGTTGCCAACCGGATCTGAAGGTTTATGTGTTTAGGATTCTAGGCGTATGTATACAATATTAGAAGTAGCATGTAATCGTTTGGAGTAATAAGGTGAAATTATTCGGTGTATAGATCAAAATGGTGAGAACAAGAAGCGGAGTTGGAAATGCTAATGAAAACAGGAATCAACCGCCTGTAATCGAGCAAGTACCTGTCGTAGCTGCTGCACCTGAGCCGATAACAATGGCTGGTGTACAAATGATGATTCAAATGATGTTGGATCGTCAGATTGAAGAAACAAGACGCCTGCTTAGGCAGAATCGTGAAGAACCGTCAATTCAAGCGGAAGAGCCCGAGGAGAATGGAGGGCAGTCTGAAGGAGAAAACTTTAGTGGGATCATTGGTCAAGACGAACAACCAGTATGGAGGAAATGATGGTCGTAGGTGCAAGTATAAGGATTTCATGGCATCCAAACCACCATGCCTATCCGGAAGCCCGACGCCGGTGCAAGTTATGGACTGGGTCTCCGAAATGGAGACTATGTTTGAAAGTTGCGAATGCAGCAACAGGCAGAAGACCGCTCTTACGATCCCTCTGCTAAAATCTGGCGTGTTAAGTTGGTGGAAGCTGTTAGCTGACTCTATGCCCAAGGGAGAAGCAAGCAAAATGTCTTGGGAAGACTTTCTGGAACAACTAAAACTGCAATACTACTCCGAGCAGGACCTTCTGGAAATCAGTAATGAGTTTCAGAATTTGAAGAAAGGGAAATTGAGCGTTACTGAATACGCTACAAGTTTCACGGAAAAGATGAAGTTTATCCCATATTTGGTGCCTACAGAACTCTCTAAGGTCAACAAGTTTGCCCTTGGACTACCAGCGGACTATGGTCCAATGGTTAAGCAAGCGACCACATTGAAAGCCGCCATCTGGGCTGCTAGAAATGTTGAGACCCAGATCAGGGAAAAAGGTCTAGAAAGGTCAGAGGTTGGTGAGAAAAGGAAAATCGATGGATTTTCAGGGTCCAGCAAGAAAAGTAAATTCTCGAAGTCTAGTTCGAGAGGAAGTGGAGGAAAGGTAGAGGCGAAATGGTGCGACAAGTGCAAGAAGAAGCATCATGGGAAGTGTGGCGGGGAAACCACATGCTTCAAGTGTGGAAAGCCAGGGCATTATGCCAACGACTGCACTTTCACCAAGAATGTTTGTTATGGTTGTGGTGAGGAGGGGCACATCTCAAGGGATTGTCCGAAAAAGAAGGAAGCATCAAGACCCAACATTCCGCCAAAGCCAAGGGCGAGAGCATTCCAGATGACACTGGAAGCTGCTAAAGATGAAGCTGATGTCGCTTCAGGTACCTTTCTCGTTAACAAATTGCCTGCCCAAATTTTATTTGATTCTGGAGCCAACTACTCCTTTATATCACATGAATTTGGTAGAAAACTAGCTTTGCCTATTGTGAGACTAGATAATGCTTTATTAGTCGAAGTTGCTAGTGGCAAGATTGTACCTGTTAGCCATCGTATGAAAAACATATTAATTGATTTGAATGGGAATAAGTTCCACGAGGAATTATTACCTATAGAACTTAATGGTTTCGACATCGTTTTGGGAATGGATTGGCTTAGTGCCAATGATGCCGAAATTTTATGCAAGAAGAAAATAGTGAAAGTGAATTCGCCTGGAAAGGAATCGTTTATGGTGTATGGAGATAAACGCAGAGTAAATTCTGGAATCATTTCCCTAATGAAAGCCAGAAAGTGTTTGACCAAGGGATGTACATCATATTTAGCATTCGTGATCGATGCTAAGAAGGAAAAGAAGGTGATGCAAAATATTCCTGTTGTGTGTGATTATCCGGAAGTATTTCCCGAAGATCTTCCTGGATTACCGCCCGATCGACAAGTAGAATTTCGTATTGACTTGTTGCCCGGAACAACGCCAATTGCAAAAGCACCTTATCGATTAGCACCGACGGAGATGAAGGAGCTAATGATGCAACTTCAGGAGTTATTGAACAAAGGTTTCATTAGACCTAGTTCATCGCCCTGGGGAGCTCCGGGGTTATTCGTAAAGAAGAAAGATGGAAGCATGAGGATGTGCATTGATTACCGAGAGCTTAATAAGGCAACAATAAAGAATAGATATCCGTTGCCGAGGATTGATGACCTATTCGATCAGCTACAAGGTTCAAGTTATTTCTCAAAGATTGACTTGAGGTCAGGATATCATCAGCTAAAAGTAAGAGAGCAGGATATAGAGAAGACTGCATTCAGAACCCGATATGGACACTATGAGTTTTTGGTTATGTCATTTGGACTAACCAATGCTCCCGCAGCATTCATGGATTTAATGAACAGGGTTTGTAATCCGTTCCTTGATAAATCTGTGATAGTTTTCATTGATGACATTCTGATTTATTCAAAAAGCCAAGAGGAGCATGGCAGACACTTGCGAGAAGTTTTGGAAGTCTTGAAGAAGGAGAAGCTGTATGCGAAGTTCTCCAAATGTGATTTTTGGATTCGAGAAGTCCAATTCTTGGGTCACGTGGTCAACCAAGAAGGTATAATGGTTGATCCAGCAAAGATTGAAGCTGTAATGAAGTGGGAACAACCAAAAAGTCCCACGGAGATTCGAAGCTTTTTAGGATTAGCCGGATATTACCGAAGGTTTATCCAAGGCTTTTCTTCGATTGCTAGTCCATTAACAGCTTTGACCCACAAAGGAGCTACTTATGCTTGGAGTGATAAGCATAAAGAAGCATTCGAGAAGCTAAAGAAGAAACTATGCGAGGCACCGATACTTTCTCTACCCGATGGAGTTGAAGACTTCACTGTTTATAGCGATGCGTCTGGTGTTGGATTGGGTTGTGTTTTGACCCAAAGAGATAAGGTGATCGCATATGCATCTCGACAGCTGAAAGAGCATGAAAAGAACTACCCGACTCATGATTTGGAGTTGGCAGCGGTAGTTTTCGCTCTGAAAATATGGAGGCATTACCTCTATGGCACGAAGTGCAAACTTTTCACTGATCATAAGAGTCTCCAATATCTCTTTAGTCAGAAAGAATTGAATATGAGGCAACGACGCTGGCTGGAACTACTCAAAGACTACGACTGTGAGATACTTTACCACCCCGGTAAGGCCAATGTTGTTGCTGATGCTCTCAGTCGGAAAGTCAATCTTGAAAAGCGAAGGCCAAGAGCGTTGAGAATAGAAGTTGTCTCAACCATTTTAGAAAGTATAAAGAAAGCTCAAGAGGAAGCTTCGGAGAAGAATGACCGGAAGGAGGAACGTTTGGGCAAAACGTTGGTGTTCGGTGTAAACAGTCACGGACTGAAGGTGTTCCAAGATCGGATTTGGATACCTAAGACAGGAGGAGTCAGAGATCTTCTGATGGAAGAAGCTCACAAGACCATGTACTCAATTCATCCCGGTAGCACTAAAATGTATAGGGACCTGAAACCCTATTATTGGTGGCCGACGATGAAGCTCGACATTGCGAAGTATGTGGCCGAGTGTGTGACTTCTGCAAGAGTCAAGGCACAACATCAGAAACCGTACGGGAGTTTAGAACCATTGCCTGTGCCTATGGGTAAGTAGGAAGACATTACTATGGATTTTGTCACTAAACTGCCCAGAACAAAGAATGGTCACGACATGATTTGGGTGGTCGTCGATCGATTCACTAAGAGTGCGCATTTCATAGCAGCCAATGAGAAATGGTCTATGGAAAAGCTTGCGAATTCTTATGTGAAGGAAATTGTGAGACTTCACGGTGTTCCGTTAACGATTGTGTCGGATCGTGATAGCCGTTTCACCTCACGATTTTGGAAAAGTCTACAAGAGGAATTGGGTACCAAGTTGTGTTTAAGTACAGCTTACCATCCGCAGACTGATGGTCAGAGCGAACGGACGATACAAACACTTGAAGATATGTTGAGAGCGTGTACCTTGGAATTCCTAGGTAATTGGGATGAACATTTACCTTTGGTAGAATTTTCCTATAATAATAGTTTTCACTCGAGCATAAAGATGGCACCTTATCAAGCCCTGTATGGACAGAAGTGTCGTACGCCGTCTTGTTGGCTTGAGGCTGGGGAAAAGCAGTTTATGGGGCCGGAGATAGTCCATCAAACTGCTGAAAAGTTGAAAATAATTAGGGAGAGAATGTTAGCAGCTCAGGATCGTCAAAAGAGTTATGCTGACAAAAAGCGAAGACCGATGACTTTTGAAGTTGGAGATTCGGTTTTGCTTAAAGTCTCGCCGTGGAAGGGACTTATAAGATTTGGAAAAAGGGGAAAGTTAAGTCCAAGGTTTATTGGACCGTTTAAAGTTCTTCAGAGGATTGGGAACCAAGCTTACAAGCTCGAACTACCAGAAGAACTGAATGGAATTCATAACACTTTCCATGTATGTTATTTGAGGAAGTTCACGGGAGAAGTTCCCGACATAATTCCACTTTCAGAGTTGAGGATCGATGAGAACAAAAGGTTGATTGAGGAACCGGAGGCAATTGTTGACCGAAAGACTAAGAAATTGCGACGTGAGATGGTGGAGTTAGTGCTTGTCCGATGGAAACACACGAATGGGCCAAATCTCACCTGGGAGACGGAGAGTGACATGATGAGTCGCTATCCACATTTGTTTGCTGGTGTGTGATTCCGGGGACGGAATCATTCTAAGGTGGAGAGAATTGTAATGCCCGTGTTTCTAGGCTTGCCATTTTTAGCAATGTAATAGTCTAGGTTAACCTTGTAACTCAACTTGAAATAATAAGAATGTATTATTTGTGAATTATTTGAATTATGTGATTTATGTGTGTATTTTCTTAATTTTTATAATTTAATAAATTAAGAATAAAATAAGCGTCAAAATTTAAGTGTGAGATAAGCCCGACATCTTTGCATAAAGTTGTAGTGGTCGAAACAAGGATTCCGGAGATATAAGGAATGCCAAAATCCGAGTTATAACGAAGAAGTTATGACATGTCGAAGTTTCGCGACAGAACCGACACGACGCCGAGTGACGTAAAATATGAATTTAAGATAGAGCGATATTTAGCCTTAGCGATCTAAACGAAAGTCGTAGATTTCGTTAAACCGAGAGCGTGCATAAAAGGAACGCCCAAATCTGACTTCGTATGAGGAAGTTATGATTTTATGAAGTTTCGACTTAGCAGTATACAGCCCGAATACTCGATTTGAGATCGAGCGGTTTTTAGCCGAAACAATCTAAATGAGAATCGAAGATCTTGTTGTTAGTAGCGAAGCAATGAAAAGTTAGGCGAGAACGGACGTCGGACGAAGAAGTTATGATTTTATAACGAAGTTTTCCTGTCCGAGCCTTCTAAAAATAAATAATAAAAATAAAAGTCAAAATTAGCCGACGGAGTCTAAATGAAAGTTGTAGAGTATGGTCTGACCTTCGCGTGGATATAAAGAACGTCGAAATCAGAGTTCGTATGAAGGAGATATGAGTTTCTGAAGTTTAATAAAATATTTAATATTTATTTTTATTTTACTCCGATATTACCCGAAGAGAGGAGAGGCGGTCTATCCGAAGTACGCAGCGCGTACTGCTGTACGCCCCGCGTACAGCATAGGGCACTCGAGTTCTACGGAGTAGCGAGTCGTATGCAATGACGGAGATGGACCGATGACGTAAGCGCTGACGACCACCGAGGCGTACGCCCCGCGTAGCCTCGTACGCCCCGCGTACGTGCGAGGGTTCAGCACCTATAAAAGGAGACCCGAATGCAGCCGAGTTTCCTTTGCAAATTTCATCATTCTCTCTGGTCCTTTGCCTCGTTTTGCGTGCCGTTTGTACCCCGAAGCCCCGATAATATTCCCGAGCCCCGAAGCGAGATCCGAAGCCCCGAGAATCCCGAAGAGCGTTATTCCCGAGCCGAAGCCCTGCCCGCGAAGAGCCCGGTTTTGTGAAGATCTTCCAGATCTACGGAGAAACACCTCTTCTGCAAGCCGTAGTGCTGCCCGATCATCTTTTGATCAAGTGAGTGTGTAGTTATTTTCATTCCAACGCAATATTATGAAGTATTTCCTATAAAATACGTGTTATGTGTATATATTTGGTTGTTATACGTGTGAGTGTATATTCACTCTCTTCTATCTTATAGATATGATGTATTCTCTATGAAATACGTGTTATGTGTGTATGCCTCATCTGTTATGTGGAATATGTATTGCTTAAAGCATGTTATACAGGTTTTTAAACTATGTATAAAAACGTATATTTTTATCTACTAATATGTTGGGTAGAACATGGGTGGATAATTGGTGTGTAATAAACAGATGAGAGGCCTCGGTGTTATTGGTGTTATTCTAGTCATTCAGCAGAGTATGGATGACGACCACGGACTATTCTAGACTGTCCTGTGGAACACTAGCAGGCTCATTACCTGTAGGTGTTGTGAACGACGTGTTCACCGGTGTACTCTATCCCCCACATGGTTGCCTTTAGGACACTTATTGTTGAGGAAGCCCCTCTGCAGTGATGTCCGTCCCAATGAAAAATCCTGAAATAAGTTCCTTATAATAGACGTTATTTTTAGGAACGTAAGGTGAGGATAACGGGAATGGGTAATCGGGTTTATTGTTGATTGCTGAAATTAAATATAATTATTGTGGGTTGAAAACCCTATATGCTCACCAGGCTCCCAAGCCTGACCCACTCAGTTGATTTATTTTACAGGAAGTGGCGCAAGAGTTTAAGATGGGCGAACATCAAGTTGTTTTGTTTACAAGTCTGTATATGTATATATTTGTTGAATGACTTGTAATGCTATCGTTTATGCTTTATGATTTGTATCGGAACATGACATCCCGACTTTTGATTATGAAATGAAATTATATTTCTTTATGAAATGTTTTGATAAATATCTATTTTATCATGTTTTGTTTTTGGGAACAAATTCCGCATCTCTTTTAAAATTAAAAGGATTTACTCTGAAAATTATTTTAAAAAGCATAAATGAAATCGGTCTTTTCTGGCCGAGATTTTGGGGATGTCACAGTTGGTATCAGAGCATTAGTTTAAGCGAATTAGGAATTTGTAGGATTTCTAAACTTAAACTTAGCATTCTAAGTGGAGATTGCGAGGTGTGTGTCTGTTGGATCTTAGACACAAGCACTAGTTTATTTTAGGACAGTTGCCTAAAATGCTTTTATGTGCTAAATGTTATATGTTGCCATATATGATATTATTTGTTCGGATCTACGGTTTGTTGTCAACCGGATCTGAAGGTTTATGTGTTTAGGATTCTAGGCGTATGTATACAATATTAGAAGTAGCATGTAATCGTTTGGAGTAATAAGGTGAAATTATTCGGTGTATAGATCAAAATGGTGAGAACAAGAAGCGGAGTTGGAAATGCTAATGAAAACAGGAATCAACCGCCTGTAATCGAGCAAGTACCTGTCGTAGCTGCTGCACCTGAGCCGATAACAATGGCTGGTGTACAAATGATGATTCAAATGATGTTGGATCGTCAGATTGAAGAAACAAGACGCCTGCTTAGGCAGAATCGTGAAGAACCGTCAATTCAAGCGGAAGAGCCCGAGGAGAATGGAGGGCAGTCTGAAGGAGAAAACTTTAGTGGGATCATTGGTCAAGACGAACAACCAGTATGGAGGAAATGATGGTCGTAGGTGCAAGTATAAGGATTTCATGGCATCCAAACCACCATGCCTATCCGGAAGCCCGACGCCGGTGCAAGTTATGGACTGGGTCTCCGAAATGGAGACTATGTTTGAAAGTTGCGAATGCAGCAACAGGCAGAAGACCGCTCTTACGATCCCTCTGCTAAAATCTGGCGTGTTAAGTTGGTGGAAGCTGTTAGCTGACTCTATGCCCAAGGGAGAAGCAAGCAAAATGTCTTGGGAAGACTTTCTGGAACAACTAAAACTGCAATACTACTCCGAGCAGGACCTTCTGGAAATCAGTAATGAGTTTCAGAATTTGAAGAAAGGGAAATTGAGCGTTACTGAATACGCTACAAGTTTCACGGAAAAGATGAAGTTTATCCCATATTTGGTGCCTACAGAACTCTCTAAGGTCAACAAGTTTGCCCTTGGACTACCAGCGGACTATGGTCCAATGGTTAAGCAAGCGACCACATTGAAAGCCGCCATCTGGGCTGCTAGAAATGTTGAGACCCAGATCAGGGAAAAAGGTCTAGAAAGGTCAGAGGTTGGTGAGAAAAGGAAAATCGATGGATTTTCAGGGTCCAGCAAGAAAAGTAAATTCTCGAAGTCTAGTTCGAGAGGAAGTGGAGGAAAGGTAGAGGCGAAATGGTGCGACAAGTGCAAGAAGAAGCATCATGGGAAGTGTGGCGGGGAAACCACATGCTTCAAGTGTGGAAAGCCAGGGCATTATGCCAACGACTGCACTTTCACCAAGAATGTTTGTTATGGTTGTGGTGAGGAGGGGCACATCTCAAGGGATTGTCCGAAAAAGAAGGAAGCATCAAGACCCAACATTCCGCCAAAGCCAAGGGCGAGAGCATTCCAGATGACACTGGAAGCTGCTAAAGATGAAGCTGATGTCGCTTCAGGTACCTTTCTCGTTAACAAATTGCCTGCCCAAATTTTATTTGATTCTGGAGCCAACTACTCCTTTATATCACATGAATTTGGTAGAAAACTAGCTTTGCCTATTGTGAGACTAGATAATGCTTTATTAGTCGAAGTTGCTAGTGGCAAGATTGTACCTGTTAGCCATCGTATGAAAAACATATTAATTGATTTGAATGGGAATAAGTTCCACGAGGAATTATTACCTATAGAACTTAATGGTTTCGACATCGTTTTGGGAATGGATTGGCTTAGTGCCAATGATGCCGAAATTTTATGCAAGAAGAAAATAGTGAAAGTGAATTCGCCTGGAAAGGAATCGTTTATGGTGTATGGAGATAAACGCAGAGTAAATTCTGGAATCATTTCCCTAATGAAAGCCAGAAAGTGTTTGACCAAGGGATGTACATCATATTTAGCATTCGTGATCGATGCTAAGAAGGAAAAGAAGGTGATGCAAAATATTCCTGTTGTGTGTGATTATCCGGAAGTATTTCCCGAAGATCTTCCTGGATTACCGCCCGATCGACAAGTAGAATTTCGTATTGACTTGTTGCCCGGAACAACGCCAATTGCAAAAGCACCTTATCGATTAGCACCGACGGAGATGAAGGAGCTAATGATGCAACTTCAGGAGTTATTGAACAAAGGTTTCATTAGACCTAGTTCATCGCCCTGGGGAGCTCCGGGGTTATTCGTAAAGAAGAAAGATGGAAGCATGAGGATGTGCATTGATTACCGAGAGCTTAATAAGGCAACAATAAAGAATAGATATCCGTTGCCGAGGATTGATGACCTATTCGATCAGCTACAAGGTTCAATTTATTTCTCAAAGATTGACTTGAGGTCAGGATATCATCAGCTAAAAGTAAGAGAGCAGGATATAGAGAAGACTGCATTCAGAACCCGATATGGACACTATGAGTTTTTGGTTATGTCATTTGGACTAACCAATGCTCCCGCAGCATTCATGGATTTAATGAACAGGGTTTGTAATCCGTTCCTTGATAAATCTGTGATAGTTTTCATTGATGACATTCTGATTTATTCAAAAAGCCAAGAGGAGCATGGCAGACACTTGCGAGAAGTTTTGGAAGTCTTGAAGAAGGAGAAGCTGTATGCGAAGTTCTCCAAATGTGATTTTTGGATTCGAGAAGTCCAATTCTTGGGTCACGTGGTCAACCAAGAAGGTATAATGGTTGATCCAGCAAAGATTGAAGCTGTAATGAAGTGGGAACAACCAAAAAGTCCCACGGAGATTCGAAGCTTTTTAGGATTAGCCGGATATTACCGAAGGTTTATCCAAGGCTTTTCTTCGATTGCTAGTCCATTAACAGCTTTGACCCACAAAGGAGCTACTTATGCTTGGAGTGATAAGCATAAAGAAGCATTCGAGAAGCTAAAGAAGAAACTATGCGAGGCACCGATACTTTCTCTACCCGATGGAGTTGAAGACTTCACTGTTTATAGCGATGCGTCTGGTGTTGGATTGGGTTGTGTTTTGACCCAAAGAGATAAGGTGATCGCATATGCATCTCGACAGCTGAAAGAGCATGAAAAGAACTACCCGACTCATGATTTGGAGTTGGCAGCGGTAGTTTTCGCTCTGAAAATATGGAGGCATTACCTCTATGGCACGAAGTGCAAACTTTTCACTGATCATAAGAGTCTCCAATATCTCTTTAGTCAGAAAGAATTGAATATGAGGCAACGACGCTGGCTGGAACTACTCAAAGACTACGACTGTGAGATACTTTACCACCCCGGTAAGGCCAATGTTGTTGCTGATGCTCTCAGTCGGAAAGTCAATCTTGAAAAGCGAAGGCCAAGAGCGTTGAGAATAGAAGTTGTCTCAACCATTTTAGAAAGTATAAAGAAAGCTCAAGAGGAAGCTTCGGAGAAGAATGACCGGAAGGAGGAACGTTTGGGCAAAACGTTGGTGTTCGGTGTAAACAGTCACGGACTGAAGGTGTTCCAAGATCGGATTTGGATACCTAAGACAGGAGGAGTCAGAGATCTTCTGATGGAAGAAGCTCACAAGACCATGTACTCAATTCATCCCGGTAGCACTAAAATGTATAGGGACCTGAAACCCTATTATTGGTGGCCGACGATGAAGCTCGACATTGCGAAGTATGTGGCCGAGTGTGTGACTTCTGCAAGAGTCAAGGCACAACATCAGAAACCGTACGGGAGTTTAGAACCATTGCCTGTGCCTATGGGTAAGTAGGAAGACATTACTATGGATTTTGTCACTAAACTGCCCAGAACAAAGAATGGTCACGACATGATTTGGGTGGTCGTCGATCGATTCACTAAGAGTGCGCATTTCATAGCAGCCAATGAGAAATGGTCTATGGAAAAGCTTGCGAATTCTTATGTGAAGGAAATTGTGAGACTTCACGGTGTTCCGTTAACGATTGTGTCGGATCGTGATAGCCGTTTCACCTCACGATTTTGGAAAAGTCTACAAGAGGAATTGGGTACCAAGTTGTGTTTAAGTACAGCTTACCATCCGCAGACTGATGGTCAGAGCGAACGGACGATACAAACACTTGAAGATATGTTGAGAGCGTGTACCTTGGAATTCCTAGGTAATTGGGATGAACATTTACCTTTGGTAGAATTTTCCTATAATAATAGTTTTCACTCGAGCATAAAGATGGCACCTTATCAAGCCCTGTATGGACAGAAGTGTCGTACGCCGTCTTGTTGGCTTGAGGCTGGGGAAAAGCAGTTTATGGGGCCGGAGATAGTCCATCAAACTGCTGAAAAGTTGAAAATAATTAGGGAGAGAATGTTAGCAGCTCAGGATCGTCAAAAGAGTTATGCTGACAAAAAGCGAAGACCGATGACTTTTGAAGTTGGAGATTCGGTTTTGCTTAAAGTCTCGCCGTGGAAGGGACTTATAAGATTTGGAAAAAGGGGAAAGTTAAGTCCAAGGTTTATTGGACCGTTTAAAGTTCTTCAGAGGATTGGGAACCAAGCTTACAAGCTCGAACTACCAGAAGAACTGAATGGAATTCATAACACTTTCCATGTATGTTATTTGAGGAAGTTCACGGGAGAAGTTCCCGACATAATTCCACTTTCAGAGTTGAGGATCGATGAGAACAAAAGGTTGATTGAGGAACCGGAGGCAATTGTTGACCGAAAGACTAAGAAATTGCGACGTGAGATGGTGGAGTTAGTGCTTGTCCGATGGAAACACACGAATGGGCCAAATCTCACCTGGGAGACGGAGAGTGACATGATGAGTCGCTATCCACATTTGTTTGCTGGTGTGTGATTCCGGGGACGGAATCATTCTAAGGTGGAGAGAATTGTAATGCCCGTGTTTCTAGGCTTGCCATTTTTAGCAATGTAATAGTCTAGGTTAACCTTGTAACTCAACTTGAAATAATAAGAATGTATTATTTGTGAATTATTTGAATTATGTGATTTATGTGTGTATTTTCTTAATTTTTATAATTTAATAAATTAAGAATAAAATAAGCGTCAAAATTTAAGTGTGAGATAAGCCCGACATCTTTGCATAAAGTTGTAGTGGTCGAAACAAGGATTCCGGAGATATAAGGAATGCCAAAATCCGAGTTATAACGAAGAAGTTATGACATGTCGAAGTTTCGCGACAGAACCGACACGACGCCGAGTGACGTAAAATATGAATTTAAGATAGAGCGATATTTAGCCTTAGCGATCTAAACGAAAGTCGTAGATTTCGTTAAACCGAGAGCGTGCATAAAAGGAACGCCCAAATCTGACTTCGTATGAGGAAGTTATGATTTTATGAAGTTTCGACTTAGCAGTATACAGCCCGAATACTCGATTTGAGATCGAGCGGTTTTTAGCCGAAACAATCTAAATGAGAATCGAAGATCTTGTTGTTAGTAGCGAAGCAATGAAAAGTTAGGCGAGAACGGACGTCGGACGAAGAAGTTATGATTTTATAACGAAGTTTTCCTGTCCGAGCCTTCTAAAAATAAATAATAAAAATAAAAGTCAAAATTAGCCGACGGAGTCTAAATGAAAGTTGTAGAGTATGGTCTGACCTTCGCGTGGATATAAAGAACGTCGAAATCAGAGTTCGTATGAAGGAGATATGAGTTTCTGAAGTTTAATAAAATATTTAATATTTATTTTTATTTTACTCCGATATTACCCGAAGAGAGGAGAGGCGGTCTATCCGAAGTACGCAGCGCGTACTGCTGTACGCCCCGCGTACAGCATAGGGCACTCGAGTTCTACGGAGTAGCGAGTCGTATGCAATGACGGAGATGGACCGATGACGTAAGCGCTGACGACCACCGAGGCGTACGCCCCGCGTAGCCTCGTACGCCCCGCGTACGTGCGAGGGTTCAGCACCTATAAAAGGAGACCCGAATGCAGCCGAGTTTCCTTTGCAAATTTCATCATTCTCTCTGGTCCTTTGCCTCGTTTTGCGTGCCGTTTGTACCCCGAAGCCCCGATAATATTCCCGAGCCCCGAAGCGAGATCCGAAGCCCCGAGAATCCCGAAGAGCGTTATTCCCGAGCCGAAGCCCTGCCCGCGAAGAGCCCGGTTTTGTGAAGATCTTCCAGATCTACGGAGAAACACCTCTTCTGCAAGCCGTAGTGCTGCCCGATCATCTTTTGATCAAGTGAGTGTGTAGTTATTTTCATTCCAACGCAATATTATGAAGTATTTCCTATAAAATACGTGTTATGTGTATATATTTGGTTGTTATACGTGTGAGTGTATATTCACTCTCTTCTATCTTATAGATATGATGTATTCTCTATGAAATACGTGTTATGTGTGTATGCCTCATCTGTTATGTGGAATATGTATTGCTTAAAGCATGTTATACAGGTTTTTAAACTATGTATAAAAACGTATATTTTTATCTACTAATATGTTGGGTAGAACATGGGTGGATAATTGGTGTGTAATAAACAGATGAGAGGCCTCGGTGTTATTGGTGTTATTCTAGTCATTCAGCAGAGTATGGATGACGACCACGGACTATTCTAGACTGTCCTGTGGAACACTAGCAGGCTCATTACCTGTAGGTGTTGTGAACGACGTGTTCACCGGTGTACTCTATCCCCCACATGGTTGCCTTTAGGACACTTATTGTTGAGGAAGCCCCTCTGCAGTGATGTCCGTCCCAATGAAAAATCCTGAAATAAGTTCCTTATAATAGACGTTATTTTTAGGAACGTAAGGTGAGGATAACGGGAATGGGTAATCGGGTTTATTGTTGATTGCTGAAATTAAATATAATTATTGTGGGTTGAAAACCCTATATGCTCACCAGGCTCCCAAGCCTGACCCACTCAGTTGATTTATTTTACAGGAAGTGGCGCAAGAGTTTAAGATGGGCGAACATCAAGTTGTTTTGTTTACAAGTCTGTATATGTATATATTTGTTGAATGACTTGTAATGCTATCGTTTATGCTTTATGATCTGTATCGGAACATGACATCCCGACTTTTGATTATGAAATGAAATTATATTTCTTTATGAAATGTTTTGATAAATATCTATTTTATCATGTTTTGTTTTTGGGAACAAATTCCGCATCTCTTTTAAAATTAAAAGGATTTACTCTGAAAATTATTTTAAAAAGCATAAATGAAATCGATCTTTTTTGGCCGAGATTTTGGGGATGTCACATGAGTCTTGATGGGCTAGGGGTAAAATGATCATTTTACCCTAAGTTTGGATTTCAGTTGCTAACTGGATGTTGTTTGGGTATTGCTAGTTTGGGAAGTTATCAGGTCAATAACTAGGGTTTCGTGCAGTGAGCTTCAACATTCGAGGTGAGTCTCATCACTGTTCGTATAGGTCAAAGACATCAATGTCGGTCCATTTGGTTTATGTATTGTATGAAGACCCGGGGGTTAGCCCTTGGCCTACTGTATGAAATACCAGGAGGCGGCTCCTGACATACTGTATGAAAGACCCGAGTCTGAACTCTATAATTATTAGTTAAGTAGTTGTAGACTGTACGCTAGTTGTCTTTGTGATGCTTGCATGGAAGACCCGGAGGTGGCTCTTTGCACTTGTCTGTAAAACTTAGGGTTGTGGCCCTCGGCCTGGCAAGAAAGACCATGAGGTGGCTCGTGGCATAACAAGACTATGGGTGACACATAACACATTTATTGATTATGATATATGAATGATATGTATGGCTCGCAGTTATGTATGACATGTATGGTATGTGAGATTTGAGGAACTTACTAATGAAAGAGCTCGGAATGATTGCAACACATACACCCGTGTTTCCGCAATATGTGATCTTCGGTATTGGACTCTAATATTTATTTTATTTGAAATGCTTTTCAATGTCTTGAACAAAGTTATTAAAGTGTTTTAATTATATTAAAAAAATAAATTTTTTTACCTTGAATTTTTGGGTTGTTACAAATGAGCATCTTGATCTTAGTGTACTACTTTCCTACAAATCCATCCAAATATCAGCGTTTTGCTTATTTCACAAAATTGAGAAAAACAGTTTTGTAACAATCCTTCTTTAGAGTGTCGAATGATTTCAAATGATGAACAAATTCCCAAACATTCGATTAACAAACATTCATCATGTAATCTCGCAGAAGCAATTTATCAAATTTTCGGATATAAACACATAAACACACGACAAATATACTAAACTTAGGTCATAACTGATTCACAACCTTGAAAAGCAAAAGATGAGGCTGAACTTACAATCTCGACCACCACACACGCCACCTCTATAAGGATGATACATAGTTGCTATAAACTTCAAATTGCAGGAGAAGATCGAAGAAATCTTGCAATTTAAGTTTAATAGAAAGAAGGGTATGATTCAGCAGTGGAGAATGATTATCCATAATCCCTACCAGGGTTTCGTTCAATTAAGTTTGTATTCCTTTATAATATCAAAACCTAAAGCTTCGTGAAATGGTTCTTTAGTTGATTCATGGAAAATATGGAATATTTCAAACTGAAACAAAGCTACAATCAAATGAAAGAAAATATAAACATACAAAACCCAAATTTGAAGATAAAGATGAACATAAACCCATTCGAATGACCATCAGAAACAAATCGATGGATAATTTGAAACCTAGATGATGAACATAAATCAATTCAATGGAAAAACTGTGTATGTAAACTATAGCAGAGAATCCAATTGAAAAAAAAACTTATAATCATGAAATAGCTTCAAGTATTTTTTTTTTTTAGATTGAGTCATCGAAATACCTGTAAAACCTGCAAACCAGTGAAGTTAAAGAACAAAGTGTGTAAACATAGTTTATAGGAATTGATTTGAAGATGATTTCGTTTTAGAACCCTAACTTCCTCCAAAACCGTTGATTTGGAATTGCTTGTGAGATTTGGGTGTTTCAAATTTGAATTAATATCTGGTTTCCAAAAAAAAAAAAAAAAAAAAAAAAAAAAAAACTTAGAATAAGCAGATAGGAGTTGAATGGGCAAAATAGGTACTTCACTTTGTAAAAAAGAGGAGCTTAGAAGATGCCTAGTGGACAAAAAGTCTTTTACTAGATAGGGATAATATATGTCATGTGCCTTTGAGAAACTTCTTGCTAACTAGTCAGTTCCTAAATACCTGATTTTACTTCTCACAAAATGAGCTTGTGACAATCCGTCGTGAGCCGATTTAGGTTGCCTTTTTGGGGTTTGGTACAATACTTTAATATCAAGATTCTAAATGGCGTGAATCATGTCATGGCGGCAAAACCAAGTCTCAAGTTTAACGAGCCATGACGAGCTATAACGTTTTTCAAAGTGTGATGTAAGGCGACAATTTTGTATTAATTTATAATTATATTACCACATAAATATAAATTTATATTAATAAGGTGTTTGGGAAAACTTTTTAAGGCTAAAAGTTCCTTTTGAAAAAGGACTTTTTGTTTAGTGACTTTTTCTAAAAGAAAATATTTAAAAAGTATTTGTATTTGTTTTTGGCATAAAAGTTAACTTTTCGGGTTAAAAGTCTCAAATCATAAAAAGATTGGATTTGTGATTTTTGAAACATTCTCTTTTTCTTCACTACAAAAAGTCATTTTTAAAATATCTTTTTCTGTTTTTCAATAGCCAAACATCTTTTGGATATTTTTCAAGTTTTTGGAAAAGTTAAAAGCCAAAAGATGTTTTAAAAGCAATGCCAAATACCCTCTAAGTATAACTACTTTTTAGAAGTGTTATATCAATAACTAATAACAAAAAGTTAACAAAAAACACAATAATTGTATCCCCGATTAGAAAAGACATAACAAAGAGCAAAAAAAACGTATCTAAAACAAAAAAAACGCACGTCATAACGCGCCTTGGCACGCCAATCACATCTTGCCACATATCACACTTAACAACAACGTTATAAAACTTTTCGTAACGGTGATGGCATGTCTCACACCATGACACGCCTTGACGCGCACCATGACGTGCCTTTAAGAACAGAACATTGTTTAATATTATATACAAACTTAACCTCACATATCATCTTATGAGATTTCATTTAATGTACACAAGATCTAGCAACATCAATACTTGCTAAAACTCAAACATGCATACCCATGGAATCATAATTTTACCAAATGTGTAACTATAATTCCATTCATCGAATATGCTTTAATAAATCGACATTTTTTGTTTTTATATATCAATTTAATTCAGTTAATTGTATATTTATATAGATATTTGACACGTTGGATACTCTTATTGATTTTATAAATCAGCAAAATATGATAACACTATGTAACGTAACAACTCATTTTCAATAACATGTAACGATGTTATTTATAGATATCAAACAATATTTGTAAAGTGAACCTTCCATCGAATCAAAGACGTCCACGTGCGAAGTGCATCATAGCTTCAAGAGATTTCATTCCACCTGAACATTCCTCGTAAAATATATAAATTAAATATAAATTCTGGTTGATAGAAAATTTCCCGTCGTTCGAGTTTTCGGTTATAGCACCACCGTTTGGAAGAGTTCGTTGGATCTGTGATACCGGCGAATCGACGTATCTCGCCGGATCTCTAGGTTCGGCGTCGATGGTGTTCCATGGCGTAGGTCTCCGCCGTGCTCTGGAGCTAGCATTCTGTATCGCTGGTATTTGGTCGGCTTATATATATCAAGGCGTTCTTCAAGAGACCGTGTAAGCGTTAGTTTTTTGCTATCGATCTCTTAAATTCCTTTTGTTGATTTCATGTATTATGTTATTCATCTAATTGTTTCGTACTTTTAGCATTTAGTGATTTTTGAGTTTCTAACTTGTAATAATGGAATTTCTGATGAATGATGTTTAATTTCCATGAACTCGTCGAAGAAGAAATTGAAAGTAACGCATACAAGAAGTTTTAACTTACTATCTATCAACATTGACGATAAATTTAGGTTAGCTCTGTTACTATTTTCCAATTAAAGTATAACATGAACATTACGTCAAAATGATGTCGATTTTAAGATCCATTGGAAGTTTTTTTGCAATCTACCTTCTCACATCAAACACATAGGGTGATCATTACGTCAAAATGTAAGGTTCTATTAAGTTATGAGAATTGCAGAGTTTGGGTTTTTTTCAGGGGATGAACTCCACTAGATATTTTTGTTATTTGTAAAGCAGAAAGCGACTATGACTTTTGGATACAAAGTCTAATTTGGAATCATGGATCCAAGAACCCTATAGGCTTTTAGAGATGAAAGTCGTTGATAATGATGATTTTCTGTTCTCTTCTTGTTTGGATATTTCTTCTTCAAACATATAGTGTTTTTTTCTTTATGCAACTTCAAAGGAAATTGAACAACCAATTGAAAGAATTAGCAATCCTAATCTAAGCAAATTTCTCAGCCATGTAATGTGTACTAATCTTCCTTTCTATGTTAATGTGATCGTGTGCAAGTGTGGTCATGATTCATTAATCCTACCAATAACAAACTTGTTTCTATTTCCCTTTTTAGAGTAAAACATGTTTACTACAATTCTTTGAAAACTTGGTAGATGTTTTTACTTTTTATCATCTTTTGCTTAAAACTTAGTTGTTGAATTTCCAGGTCTACTAAGAGATTTGGCCTTGAGAAGGAGAGGTTTGAACATTTGGCATTCTTAAACCTGGCACAAAGTGCT
Organism: Lactuca saligna; assembly: GCF_052625555.1. Classification (NCBI taxonomy): domain Eukaryota; kingdom Viridiplantae; phylum Streptophyta; class Magnoliopsida; order Asterales; family Asteraceae; genus Lactuca; species Lactuca saligna. Next base: position 9,859,986 of record NC_136420.1, read on the forward strand.
GTTTGTCTACAATGGTCCTTCGTTAGTGAGTCTTTCTTATGTTTCTTCATTTTCATTTCTTCTCATGATCTTAAATCCAAATCTCTATACTATTAAATATTAATACTAACAATTTCTGTTCATTGCATTAGTGATAAAGCTTTGGGGCAAGGGTAAAGGTGTTCGTGCTCCATGGTGGAGTTATTGGAGTGCTGGAATTACAAACACAATTGGCCCTGCAATGGGGATTGAAGCTCTAAAATACATCAGTTATCCTGCTCAGGTATTTAAACAGTATAAAATCAAAAGTGATTTTGTAACAAATGTATTTATTTTTCTTCACAATCTTAATCCTTTTTTCCTTATATCACTTACAGGTCCTTGCAAAATCTTCCAAAATGATTCCAGGTGTGTCATATGTTTTTCTTCATATCACTTATAAAACCTAGCTTCATCATACCATATTTACAAAATATATATATATATATATATATATATATATATATATATATATATATATATATATATAATAATCAATCTTAATCTTTTGCACAGTGATGTTGATGGGATCCCTCGTTTATGGTATTCGATACACTTTTCAGGAGTATCTTTGCAGCCTCCTTGTTGCTGGTGGTGTGTCAATCTTTGCATTGGCAAAGGTGAATTTATCATCATTCTACTCAATTTTGCTTATAAAAATTCACAACTAATTAATTTCAATGACTTTATTTTACCCAGACTAGCTCAAAAACCATAAATAAACTTGCTAATCCAAATGCTCCACTTGGATATGGACTTTGCTTTCTCAACTTGGTGTTTGATGGTTTCACAAATGCGACACAAGATTCAATTTCCGCAAGGTACTTTATTTAAAAAAAAATTATAATATTGTTTTCCTAATATATCATGTATGTAACAAGATTAGGTTTTTGTGATAATTAAATTAAAATATTAAGTGAAATAAATATAGTTGCTAATTTTAGGTAGGGTTGAGTTCCAGTTCAATGCATGTGAAACACAGTATTTTGTAGGTACCCAAAAACAAATGCATGGGACATGATGTTAGGAATGAACTTATGGGGAACAGTATACAACACGGTTTTCATGTTTGGTTGGCCTGAAGCGAGTGGATATGAAGCGGTTCAATTTTGCAAACACAACCCTGAAGCAGCGTGGGATATTTTATACTACTGCTTATGTGGCGCGATTGGTCAAAATTTTATATTTTTTACGATTAGTCGTTTTGGTTCGTTAACTAACACCACTATTACCACAACTCGCAAATTTGTGAGTATTGTGGTTTCGTCTGTGCTTAGTGGCAACCCTTTATCTCGAAAGCAATGGGGGAGTGTTGCTATGGTTTTTACTGGATTATCCTTTCAGATTTACCTCAAAAAGAAGAGACCCAAGAGAATGAAGAAAAAGAAGAAGAATGTTTGATGAAAATTCGGTCTAAACCACATTTTTTAGGTAAATCTTTTTTTTTTTTTCATTAGTTCATTGTTTAGTTCGAATACATAATCCATAAAAATTAATTTTTTTTAGATTAGAATTTTCTTGAGTGTTACCATAGAGAAAAAGTTGTACTTATTTCACATAATTCTTTTTTCTCAAGTTATGTCAAGTATTTTCTCTCTTTTTTAATAGTCAAGTAGTTTAAGCTTTTGCTAGCTTGCTAAGTTGATATTTTAGCTAATTAGATGTGTTAAGTATGTGAAGCATGTATGTTGTAGTTATGCTCCAGTGAAGGAAGGTGACATCTGACAAAATGTCTTATTATTGCCAACTTAGAATTTATAGTAAATTGCAAATTTGGTCCTAATGCTTTACCAAAAATCTCAAGTTCAGTCCAAATTCTAAATCTGTACTCTCAATGTGAGCCTTGACTCTTAAAATGACTTCATCTTTTGGACTAAACTTGTGCTTTTAAAGCACGGTGACAATATCCAGAATGAAACACAATTGAGACAATTTTAAAATTTGGACTAAATTTGCAACTTTTAAGTAAATTATAGTGACCGAATTTGTAATTTACTATAGAAATTATTTGTAGGTATCAGTACCCCCAACTTATTTATTAAAAAAAAAAAAAAAAGGTCTATTTCAGGTTATAGTTTAGAAACCGACAAAAACAAAACTGGCCTAAAATGTCAAAAGTCATTGGAAGTTCTATTTAAAATGGAAATTTCATATATATCTTTTTTAAACATTAAAATATCATGTTTATTCAAAATTAATTTTTAAATATTATATTTATCTTTCATAAAATTTTTAAATATCATATTTATCATTTATAAATATCAAAATATCATATTAATTACCTGTAAATTAAAAAAATAAACAACTCGTACCTAATAAGATTTGTTTTGTTTAAATGCTTACTACCCAACAACCAATCATTGATTTATATGCATTAATGCATATATGCGATTTAATATTGGAGAAAAAGGAAAAAAGGTGGATGAAATGGGGCCTCCATAGAAACATGCTTTTAAAATTTGTACAGTTTTCCCTCTCTTCTCTCATCACTTCCACCATACCTTTTCTTTAAGAAATCATTTTCCCAAACCAACAGCCCCTATACCAACTTGTACCCCATGCATTAAGAGTTGTACACATTTCTCAATCCACAAACTTCCACCCTGGAAAAGAGACCAAACCTTCTTTTTGCTCATCATTATCAGCAGAGCTGACCAACTTAAATACACCAACAGATCGGCACACTACAATCCCCACCTTCCCCACAACCCAAATCCACCATTTTTAACCAAATTTACACACTGACACACAGCATCAATCTTTCATCGTCTGCAAGTAAGTTTCTATATCCCTTTTTTTAACTACATTGTCTTCTTTGCATTCAATTCTTTCATCACAATTTTATGTAATAACTTAAGAAACTTTGAAGGCAAAAAAAAAAAAAAGGAATAAGCTTCTGCACACAAGAATCACATCCGCTAAAAACCAATCATTGTAGGTTTAATACATTACAATATCAAAAAATAAAAAAAAAACTTATACCATAACCTCTATTCTACACACACACACTAAAAATGGAGTTCAACTGGGATGGTTGAGCCTCCTCCTCACTCGCTCACTCACTTCTATGCTTCTAAAACCTCCCCCTTTTCCATTTAGGGGGTAATATTGTAAATATCAGCAACTCGCCGATGTATAATTACACTCTGTAAGAAAAAAAATATATATGTTCTGTGCATGATTTTGGCGTATTTTGAGGCCAAATAATTATGAGGGGGAATACTAGCCATATTCGAAACCCTCCAAAAATGAAAAAACAAAAACAATGCATGTCAACTAGTAAAATGTAAATCCTTGATCTACTTGTGGTTGTGGTTGTTCTGGAATGTACCGGAACATTCCAGATTTTGATGCAGATCTTGATGTTGATCAAACCTTTTTGTTTAAAAAATCAGGCTGATATGATATGAGATGCAAAATCCTATGAAAAAACTCTACATTACATGGGAATAATCAAATCAAAGGCAATGAAGAAGAGCCCTTTTGCAAGGTGGAGGTTGTGAAGTTCTGATTTCTGGCTTTGGTGGTGGTGTTGATTCCATTCCAAGTGTTTTTAGTAGGAAGTTCCTTTCCTGAAAAAAAAAAAAAAATGTATAAACATAAATTTGTACTTCAAAGTCATAAAAAATGCTAAGGTAGTGTTCTGTATGGAGTAATCAAAGAGAGAATGGAATGGAAGATTCCATTCCATTCCATCTTAGCAAGAGAGCTTACACTTTCTGAAAACTGTGGGCTTGGAATTCCTGCTGCCATTGATCTAAACAATGGAGTTACTTGAAGTGGGGAGTTGAATTGTGAATTTGGCAAGGGACATATGCCTCCAACATCATTCTCACATTCATCACAAGAAGCTAAGATATCTGTGTAAACATAGGTTTCTTGTTAGGGGTAAAAAAGGTAACTTACACCAAATCTTCACCCCGTATAGCAAAATTTACCTAGGTTTGTTGTTGAATCAGGTGTTATTATATTTTTACCACAAATTTTCTCAATCACTTGGGAGAGAGCAGTTGACCCTGTACTGTACTCTGAGCTTTCTGGGGATCCCTGATATAAATCTGGTTGTCTGCACAGCGCAAATGAAAATGATAAAATATTAAATATTATGTCATCATGTCAGGTGAATTTCCAATTATGCCCTCATGAGTCGTGCCTACTACCTCCATGATTGTTGGCTGCCTTCATCACAACTTCTTATGTCCATATCAGACATGTTATTGTTAACTCCAAGCACATCACTTTCTTTGGTTTTCTTTAAAAAATCTTCAACAGCCTGAAAACAAATAGTATTTGATTAAATGTAAGATTTTCACAGATGTTTTTCAACAAGAAACAAGAACAAGATAGTTACAATAAAGTTATTAACCTTGCAAGCATTTTCATAACTTTCCTCTGTTTTCTCCAGAGTAACTTTGAGTGCAAGTGAACTGAGAAGTTCTGCTTGTTGTAGCAATGCAATAATCTTCGGGTCATCTTTCTTCAGAAATGTTCCTTCAAGAATCATATCATTAGTTTCTTTTTAACAATTTGAAACACTTTTTATTAATTTCATTATCCAATCAAAGCATTTGAATTTCAACAGCTTGAGTTTTCATTAGCTAAGAAATTGTTTTTTTTTTTTTTTTCTTCATTAGGTGTTGTATGGTTAAAGTGCTGAATGGATAAACCAATATTTTTTTTTTCTGGACCGAATGAACAGTTTGAGCGTGAAAAAATGACCATTTTAACCTTGGGTTTTAAAGTGATACTGGTTAATAAATGATTGATGATAAAATGCAACAAAACCCGATTGTTCTTGGGGAAGAAAAGAAGACAAGTAGGTTTAAATAGGTTTCAAAAAAGAGTTTGGTTCAATGGATAAAGAATGAGGTTTAATGGATAAAGATATCCTCAATTCAGTCAACCCAATTAAGCTCATAGTTTATAGTAAGTCAAAAAGAAACACCACTATATATCTGTCCAGATTAAGTCATGTCCCCATTCTGTTAAAAACAAACAAACAGCACATAAGAATCCTTTTGTGCATTTTGTTTCGGATTTAACTTTCCACCCACCATACAATCAACAACTTCAAGATTCCATTTTAATGGTGTATTACCATCTTTTGAGGCCTCTTCGCTTTTGGGATGAAGCTGTGTTGTCAAGGTGTTGATGTTATGGCTCTCTTCTGTTGTATCAGGAATATGTTTCCTCCTAAATCAATACATATACATACATTGATTTCAGAATTAGAATTTGATTTTAATACTCTATATCAAAAATCCAAATCCAAAAATACCTCATTTTCGAAAGAGGCATTGAAGGTTCTAGAACTCTGTCGTCATTTTGTCCATTCTGAAATCTGGTCCTTTTGTTGTTTGGTGTGATGTAACAAGTCTTGTTCTCTTTTGCCATTGCTTCATTCTTTGCTCTCTTCTTACACAATGTGGAGAACCGATTCTTGACAGCATTATCCGTTCTTTTTTTTTAATAAAATAAAAAAATTATAGTCTTTAGTTTTTTTTTTCAATAAAAAGTTAGCAATCAAAAATCAATATAGAAGAGAAGAACATCATTTACCTGCCTGAAACCACTTTTGCTATTTCAGTCCATCTGTTACCAAAAATCTTTTGAGCCTCACATAAAAGCATGTCTTCCTCTTGTGACCATCCTCCTTTCTTGAAATCAGAATTCAAATAAGTGAACCATCTGTGTTTTATAACATTTATCCAAATCAAGAGTTAATAAAAGTAAACGGAATTTTTGGATCTTAAAAGATATAAGATTTTAAGTAAAGATACATGTTATGTTTTCCTTATGGTTACCTTCTTCTACATTGCCTTGTAGTTTTATCCTTAAACTTGGATGCAACAATAGCCCAACTGAAAATTACAGTATTGACACCCATCAATCTTATGAATCCGATAAGAAATAGCTTTTCAGATATATGAGAATTGAAGAAAGGAAATCATACTTGTCGATTCCATGGATACCGATTTGTTCCCTTAATATATCATCTTCCTGAAGAAATACAAACAACGGAGATGTTGAACAAGATGATGATTATGAGAGAAAGAAAAGTTGTTATTTGAGTGATCATATTCATAATGAACCTCTTGAGACCAGGAAACTATATGCCTCTCTTTCTGCTTCTGAGCTTCACCATCACCACTACTGTTGTTGTTATTAGAGCTACTAGTGGAATCACAGGCTTTCTTCTTCATATTCTGCATCCTTCACCAACAAAACCGCTCTCTCCTTTATCCCAAAAACCTAGCTCTCGCATGCTATGGTAAAGGAACTCTTTTTGCGTTTATATGTGGGTGGATTTTGTTATTTGTGTTTATATAAAGAAGTAAATAAAAGATAAGCAAAAGGAACCCCAAATTTCCCTCTTTTTAGGGAGAAAACTTTACAGGCTACTGTTTACTTCAAACGGAACACCACATGTACACACACACATGGAGCAAAACGTCATACGTCGCATTTGCCTTGGATTCCAACCTTTTGTATTGAATCAAAAATAAAAAATCAGCCGCCTTTGATGCCCTAAAACCATACAAACAGAATCCAAATAAATGAGAAAGAGAAAGTTGAAACTGAAAGCAGATTTTGATTAAACTTCACAACTATAAGAAGCGAAATCAAACACGGATTGGATTATGGATTAAGGATTATATTGGAATCATATATACTACTACCTTTTGGTATCGTATATATCGCGAGAATCGAGAAAGAGTAGTCTCCGTAGATCTGAGGGGGTTTGCGGTTGATCTGGAAGTATAATACACGTTAATACGATCGAATGAGGGCGGCGAAACTGTGGATATTGAAATTTATTTTGGAAGAAATGGAGAATATACCTGTAAATCGGTGTTTCGCTCTCTAAGAAAAGGTGTGGGTGGTGGGGCTTGAGAGCGCGGGCATAAGGAGGAGTTTGAAAAAACTGACGCTGAAATCCACGAAGGAGAGAGAAAATGTAATGTAATCTAATCAATTGAAATTCAGTAAAATCACCATTATTAATGGTGTGGTTATTGATTTTTACGCTCCGGGGTGATGATGATGACGATGATGATGGACCTGCGGTGGTGGTAGGGGTAGGGGTTTTGGTTTCGCTGTCACTTTCCCTTTCTCTTCCATGTGATCTCTGTAAATGTTAATTTTTTTAAGTATATACCTCTTTTTTTTTTTTTTTTTTTTTTCAAATATGTTAGTAACTTCCACGCAATGTATGAATAATCAATTGGATTTTTTAATATGTATTTTAAAATTAATATAAAAGTATTAATTAATTATAATTATTATTATAATTAAATAGTAAATACATTAGTTATAAGAAATATTATCATAATTAAATATAAAATTCATTAATAATCTCTATAATTAATGCATTTCACATTTAATTTTATCATAATTGTTATATATGGGTGAGATCGTTTTAGAATTTATAATTTTTCGAAAATTTAAAAACTAAAAGTGGAGTATTAAATCAAAATTAACTTAATAAAGATATTATTGTTATCTTACCAATCTCATTTAATGTTTAATTTTTTTGTTATTAGAAATATTAATAAAATTTCTAAAAATTAACATAATAAATTAAGATTGATTTTTTTTAATAATTTTTTATTTTTTTAAACAAAATGGATCTTTTTTAATTTTTTCAGAAAACATGAATTTAAAAAAAAAAAAAAATGAAAAAATTATTTAAAAAAAAACACCATTTAAAAAAATAGCATTTAAAAAAAACTTGCATTTTTTCCTAAAAAAACTTGCATTTTTTCCTAAAAAAACTATAATTTATTCAAAAAAAAAAAAACTACATTCTCTTAAAAGAACTGCATTTTTTTAAAGTAAATATTTAAAAATCAGTGAATTAAAAAAAAAAAAAAAAAACTAGAATATTTAAAAAAAACTCTAAATTTTTTAACAAAAAAAAATCAACGTTTTAGGTGCATATATGCAATTTTTTCAAATATATATGTATATTTCTTTTATCATAATAGTGGTAAGTGAATCATAAAAAGTCTCGTTTTTATTAATCGATCTATAAACATAATAATACAAAAAATTTATTCGATACAAAGTAAAATATAAAAAAAAAATAAAAAATATTACAAAGATTCAAAGTATTGTCATTTCTTCATATCAAAATTTCCATATTTTCTTCAATTTATCACTTTTCACCTCTTCAATATTTTCTATAAATTCTTCAAAATCTACAATAAAATTAAAAAAACTCATTAATGCAAGAACACTCACAAAAATTGATATATATATATATATATATATATATATATATATATATATATATATACTTATATATATCATGTAAGATTCACATATGATTATATTATATAAGATTCACATGTGATTGTATCTTTTAAGATTCAAATGTGAAATTCACAAGAAATTTTTAAAAAATAATTAATGAAGAACACTCACACAAAATGCATGTGTGCATATAGACGTAATTCATATGTGATTAACTAGTGATTTACATGTAATTCATATGTTATTCACTTGTGATTTATATGTGAATCATATGTAATTCACTTGAGATTTACATGTAATTAATATGAGAATTACATATAATTTACATGTAAATCACATATAATTCATATATGATTCAATTGTGAATCACATGTAATTCATATGTAATTCACTTGTGATATACATGTGAATCACAAGTGAATCATATATAAATTACATGTGAATTACATGTAATTCATATGTAAATTAAATGTTATTAACATGTAAATCACATGTGATTCACTAGTGCTTTACATGTAAATCATATGTAATTCATATGTGATTCACTTGTGATTTACATGTGAATCATATGTGAGTTACATGTGATTTACATGTGAATCACATGTAATTCATATGTGAATTACATGTTATTCATATGTGCTTCACTTGTGATTTACATGTGAATTACATTGTCACACCCCAAAACCAAGAAAGGCGGAAACGTTCCGGGGTGGAGGACGTCATGTACAGTATCACAACAGTGTAAAGTAGTAAATAAGCAACAACATCATCCATTGCATTATAAGTAAAGTTTTAATACATGTGTGTTCTTTCATTGTAATAAGACACCAAAAATATACAATCAAAATAAAAGACGAGACTTGACTGTGCTCCGTCTTCTCAAAACCTGGCCATCGTGCCTATCTACTGGTGACTTGAGAATACAAGTTATTTTGAAAGAGAGTATCAACTTTAAAGCTGGTGAATTCATAAGTATTTAAGTGTCATTGTCTTGCTTTGAAAAACTTTTATGAATGTCATGTAAAACCTTTAAATAAGACAGTTGATATAAGTATGAAAAACCCTAAGAAATCCCTTATTTCCTACTAGTATGAAATGTAGTCTTTTACCAAGACCCGAATGTTTTGTTATGACAATGTAGTCTTCTACCAAAACCTGAATGTTTTGTTATGACAATGTAGTCTTCTACCAAGACTCGAATGTTTTGTTATGACAATGTAGTCTTCTACCAAGACCCGAATGTTTTGTTATGATAATGTAGTCTTCTACCAAGACCCGAATGTTTTGTTATGATAATGTAGTCTTCTACCAAGAACCGAATGTTTTGTAAGTAAAATGATAGTTTTTCCTTCTTCGTGACTACTACAAACAGTAATTGGTCTAACTCATCGTTTATGTGAATATATCACAAAATAAAGTGAATAGGAAAAATATAACCATGTAAGTGTTATCCCTGGATACCAGGATTAACACGCCATCGCAGTAAGCGATATGTATAACCTAATGAACATCCGAAGATTGTCCAATTGTCCTCTATAGCAGCAGCAAGTTGGAGGAAGGGTTAGTCCCGTAGCCGACTCCTAATATAAGTGGTAACCTAATGATCATCCGAAGATTTTCATCTCATCCTCTGTTGCAACAGCAGGATGGAGGAATGGTTAGTTCCGATATCAATCTATCTATTATAAGTGATAACCTTAGACATTCGTGGATGTTCATCACCCAGTGGTGCTAACAGCTAGGTTCCGAAATGGTTAGTCCCGTCTAGACATCCCGTCGAACAGGGATAGGCAGGAAAATTTACACAAAAGGTACGAATAAATCTTCCTCATAACTCTAGGTACAAGTATCCAGGTAAGTGAATACAGGATAATGTATCTATGTAACAGTACTCATGTATGGTATTCATTTAAGCGTATTCAGATAAATGTATCTATGAAAACGTACTTATGTATCATGTAATCCTAGATAAATATACTCATGTATCATGTAATCCTAGATAAATGTACTCATGTATCATGTAATGTACTGGTATAGACTCATGAATGAACTGACTCTTGTGTGATTCCTTGTAATAGGAATATTGTTTTGTATCTTCTAACTATCCCTATGATAATTAACTGAAAGGCAATTGTTTGTTCAAGGAGGTAAACGTAATGGTTTTGCAAGGTATCTAAGAGTTTTGAATAATAATTAAGAGTGACTTAATGTCATGTTAATAAACATTTCAAAACTAATACTTTTTTTATCAAGGTATTTTAAGATGGAAAACCATTTCATGCATCACATTTTGTAGTATGTGAAATCTGCTGGATGAAAACATAGTTATAAAATACATATAAGTGATTTAATAACATGTTGTTTTCTACTTGTATTCCCCCCATTAAAGCATTTAAAAACATTTAAAATATTCATTTAGGGGTATGAACTCACATGTAGATGGTGGTTTGGATGAACTGGATGGTGTAGGATTGTTAGGTGTCAAGTGAGGACTTGTACACACACTACGATCCTAATGAACATATAATCACACATATATGCACTCAATTAGTCTTAAATTACTAATTGATAATGTTAAGACATCCTAGAACATAATAAACACTTTATATAAGTGTTATAAGCCCTAAGGATTGCATCTAAGCTATTGTGGGACAAGGCACTTGGGTTTAGGGTTCCAAAGGACCCTATACTTGAGTTTACTCTCCAAATAACCTCACACATGGAGTTTACTCTCCATATAACCTCACACATGGAGTTTACGGTTGTAAACTCTTGAGTTTATGGCTGTAAACTCCAAGAATTAATGTTCTTGGTTGTTTTGAGGTGTTAAATGATCCCTAGAAGTATTTGTTGGATAAGGTGTCTAAGTCCATAACTTATTTGGTATATACTTGACCCGACCGGTATGGTCCATTTGGGTTGCATCTCATCCAAACTATTATGGATAATTTTATGAGAGTTATACACATATGTTTATTAATATATTATGAGTTATAATATATTAATATGAAGTTACGTTATTTAATTAGTTTTAGTCTTAAATTAATTATGAATTAATTTAGAGATTAAAAGGAAGACTAATTAAATTATGGGCTATTTGTTTTATATAGTGTGGGCTAATACTCATTTGTTAATGGGCTAGGCTTATGTGGAAGTCCATGGATGATCCATGGAGCTTTTAACCCATGGATCCTTGGAAAAGGAAAAGACATGGGTTATTAGGGTTTCACCCTAACCATGCACACTATATAAGCATGCTTATGGAGCATGAAATGAAGCCTAAGAGAAAACTAGTGAACTAGTGTGTGTGTGCATGTGTGTGGCCGATTTATACAAGGTGTATACTCTCATCAAAGTTTTCCAAGAGTTTGTGGTGTTTGTGATTCCATTTGAGGCATTCACACTATTGGTGCTTGGCCCTTAAACTCCTTAGAACCAAACTCACCAAAAGGTATGTAATCTCTTCTAACTCTTTTATGTTGAAATGTTCCCCATGCCATGTTAGATAGGTTATAAACCTTGGAAAATTATTATTTTGCATGTATTTAGACAAACATAGATCCAAGGTTTATTAGGGTTGCATGCACACTTAGGAAGTGTTAGATTGCTCAAAACCCAACAGTGGTATCAGAGCCTAGGCTTGCTTGTTTGATACTTGATGCAAAATAGTGAAAAAAGTCGAAATCGTTGCTGTCAGCAAGGTGGACTCGCCGCGTCCATTGGGGGGACTCGACGAGTCCAAGGCAAAATTCAACCTACTCGACGAGTCAGTTCATGCACTCGACGAGTAGGATCGAAAGAATGCAGAATCTCGACTTTTGCTGCTGGAAATGGACTAGAAACATTACCCTAAATTGTTTTGGTGTTATAAAACTTATTTTAGTTGGTGTAATGGTTGTTCTAATCCATTTGCAATAGCATATATCAAAATTCCATGATTTTATGTGTTCATATAATTCTTGAATTTTTGATGATCATGTTCATGTTCTTATGAATTTAGAAAATGATAGGAATTATTTGCTGAATTGTTTAGGATTAATTCTTTATCATTTATGTGTTTTAATGGAGTCCATAATTTGTCCTCAAGTTATGGATTACCAAAGGTCACTTTCATTTAACACACACTTAAAACACATAAGTTACATGAAAATGAAGAGTCTTCATTTTTATGAACCTTTAATTCATAAGTTATGAAATGAAGAGTTTTGCAAAGTTACAAAACTTGCCCTCAAGTTTTGGAATTTGTAAAGTTTCACACACTTTAATAAACTTTAATTCCAAACCTTAGAGTTTTAATAGTTAAAATTCAACCCTTATACTATTTATAACATTAATGGTTAATTATTATATATATGTATAAGAATAAGTCGTTTTACCGTTAGTAGGCCTCATTCACAAAGCCGGTCTATAAGGTGGGTATAAGGTTGTTGCCTATAAAATGGCGACTTAATGGGTGTATACTCTCACCCACCGCTTGCTTGATCGGTGGAGGGTCGTTAGCCGAACGGGTAGAACAATGACTTTAAATCCTCATTAAAAGTATAATGAATATTATAAAGTAACTAAACTCTTTTAATTCCCAATCTTAGTTATTTTAGGAAAAATGTGAACATGGTGCTAGTCCATGGAATTCACACTTTGTACCTTACCAAGTCGTTGGTGGAGCGTGTGTGGTTAACCGGCACACTAACTAGGACTAGTAAGGATCACGAAGGGTAACTTAATGTTTGTCATAGATCAATGGAGCGTGTGTGGTTAACCGGCACATTGTTTAGGTGATAATATTAAGAGTACCAAGTGAATTAGCATGGTTATTCACACCTTTTTTTGTGATCCTCGGCATCCCAGTCACAAAACTTGAAGGGCACAATCGAGATTGAAACATGCCATTGAAAATTTCAATGAATCTCAAAAGAATCTAGAAATTTCAAATCCAATTAAACCTAATAAATCATTTCGTTTTCATGGTGGAAATTGGTGAATCGTCATTCACCTACCTTTCAAATATATTATTACTTAGATTACGGCATCCCTCTTCTAAGTGTAATATATTGTGATTGGATCCTAGCCTTAATATTACATTTGGGTGTCTTATTAAGGATCCTAAATATCTAATCTAAACTTACTTTCTTCTTTCAGATGTCTTCCAACACTAATGCTTCAGGCTCTAACCCAACTGGTTCTTTCTCTCTCATGAATCTTTGTGGGAGGGTCATCTTTGATGGTTCCAACTTCATGGATTGGATTAGGAACATCAGGATGGTTACTCGTTACGAGGACAAGGAATATGTCCTCGATAAGGAGTTAAAAGAACTTGATGAGTCTACTGCTACTCCTGAGGAGATCGCTGAATTCAGGACTCATGAGAGAGATGCTACTAAGGTGGCATGTATCATGATGGCTACGATGACAGCCGAGCTCCAAAAGTCGTATGAAGATTTCTACCCTTTTGAGATGCACCAAGACCTGATGGAAAGGTACCATCAGAGTGCTCGTCAGGAGCGGTATGAAATAATCTCCTCCATAATAACTACCCGCATGAAGGATGGTGAATCCGTCACGAGCCACATGCAAAAGATGCAAAGGTATGTGGACCGTTTGCTGAAGCTGAATGTTAACATCCCCGAGGAGTTGGCAATTGACATCATTTTGCACTCCTTGCCTTCTTGTTATGATCATTTTCGAATGACATATCATATGAACAAGGAGGAAGTTACCCTCAGCAAGCTTCAAGGACTCTTGAAGACCGCTGAAACCGGTCTTAAGGGTAAAGCGGTTGTTACCTCTACTACTCCTACTCCAACTTCTACCCCTGTTTTAGCTATTGGGCAAGGCAAAGGGAAAAAGAGGAAGCACCCTTCGAAGGGTACCAAGGGAAAGTCTCTTGAAGGCTCCTCATCAAAGACTAAGAACGGTTCTGTCACTCCTTCTGCCATTCCCAAGGATGCTAAATGCTTTTATTGCCATGAAAAGGCACACTGGAAGCAAAACTGCCCTAAGTACTTGCAGGATCTAAAGGATGGGAAAGTGAAACCCACCTATGCAGGTATTTACACTATATTGTCTAATTACTCAACATATTCTAACTCTTGGGTGCTTGATACAGGATGTGGTATTCACATATGTTCTGATTTGCAGGGCCTAAGAAGAAGTGAGGATGTGGAGCACGGGAAGATAAACCTAATCATGGGGAATAGGAAGGCTTCACCTGTTTCCAAGATTGGAGTTATACTTTGTTGCTTAATAATGGGTTAAAATTAGATTTGAATAAATGTGTGTACTCGTCTGAAATGGCGAGGAATATTATTTCTTTTCATGCTTTGTACAAACAAGGTTTTACCTTTTCGTTTGATAATGAATGTGGTGGTATTAATGCTTTCTTTAATAATGTGTTTTATTTTAAAGCATTACCTTGTGATGGCGTGTATGAAACTATGTCGATTGTAGACAACTTAGGAAATAATGTGTTGTATATTGATTCTTCTACTAGCCTAGATAAAGCATCATTGTGGCATTGTCGTCTTGGACATGTAAACAAGAAACGCATAGGCCAACTCCAAAAGAGTAGAGTCTTGGAATCATTTAACCTCAAATCAGATGATAGTTGTGAATCTTGTCTACTTGGAAAAATGACAAAATCACCCTTCACTGGAACTTGTGAGAGGGGTGAGGGTTTGTTGGACCTAATACATACTGATGTATGTGGGCCATTCAAAACCGCCACAAGGGATGCTAATCGGTATTATGTGACTTTTATTGATGATTTTAGTAGATATGGGTATGTCTACTTAATCAAACATAAGTCCGAAACCTTTGAAAGGTTTAAGGAATTCAAGCAGGAAGTAGAAAATCAATTGGGCAGGAACATTATGATGCTTCGATCCGATCGAGGTGGTGAGTATCTTAGTACCGAGTTCCTTGACTACCTTAAGGAGTGTGGGATTGTCTCACAATTGACTCCTCCCAGGACACCACAGCTGAATGGTGTAGCTGAGAGGCGTAATCGAACCTTGTTGGACATGGTTCGCTCTATGATGAGTCGAGTTTCGTTACCAATCTCTTTTTGGGGGTATGCCTTAGAGACTGCCGCCCATATCCTTAATCTAGTCCCTACAAAGAAGGTTACCAAAACACCTCATGAGATGTGGACTGGGAAGGTTCCTAATTTGGACCACATCAAAATTTGGGGTTGCGAGGCTTTCGTGAGGCGCGAAACTCATGATAAGCTTGAACCCCGAAGTGAAAGGTGTATTTTCATCGGCTACCCACAGAAATCCTTCGGTTACCTCTTCTACAGACCCAGTGAGAATGTGGTCTTTGTAGCACGAAGAGGGATCTTTCGCGAGAAAGAATTTATAAGCCAAGGAGACAGTGGGAGGCAGATTGATCTTGAAGAAATTCAAGAATCAATTGGTGAAGGAACCTCAGACACTAGCAATCAACCTGAGGAGGAAACTCCTGTTGATCCAGCTGACGAGTCTGTACCTCCGAGGCGTTCCACACGGGTTAGGAACACACCTTCGTTTTATTATGGTTTTCATATTACTACGGAAGGTGATACGTTTATTAGTGATAGTACACTAGTAAATTTGGATGAACCTAGCAGTGTTAAGGAAGCCATGGCAGGCCCGGAGTCTGCTAAATGGAAGGAGGCTATGGACAGCGAGATACAGTCCATGTATGACAATCAAGTTTGGAACTTGGTTGACAATGTACCAGGCCGTAAAACAGTCGGGTGCAAATGGATCTTCAAGAAGAAGACAGACATGGAAGGAAAAGTGCATACTTATAAGGCTCGACTGGTTGCGAAGGGTTTTACTCAAACTCAAGGTGTTGATTATGATGAAACCTTTTCGCCGGTAGCAAAGATTAAGTTTATTAGGGTTATGTTAGCCATTGCAGCATTTCATGATTATGAAATATTGCAAATGGATGTCAAAACCGCTTTCCTTAATGGAAAGTTGGCTGAAGATGTGTACATGAATCAGCCAGAGGGTTTTGTCAATGCAGAATACCCTAATAGAGTATGCAAGCTTGAGAAATCCATTTATGGATTAAAACAAGCATCTCGTAGCTGGAATCTTTGTTTTGATGAGAAGGTAAAAGAGTTTGGCTTCTTGAGAAGCGAAGATGAGTCTTGCGTGTATGTCAGAGCTAGTGGGAGTATAGTTAGCTTCTTGGTACTGTATGTGGATGACATACTACTCATAGGAAATGACATCCCAACCTTGCAGGAGGTTAAGTCCTGGCTTGGGAAGTGCTTTGCTATAAAGGACCTAGGGGAGGCTACCTATATCCTAGGGATAAGGATATTAAGAGAAAGGAGTAGAAGACTAATTGGACTTAGTCAGAGTATCTACTTGGATAAGGTGTTGAAAAGGTTCAACATGGAGAATTCCAAGAAAGGAGATTTACCGATCCAAAGCAATACCAAACTGAGTAAGACTCAGAGTCCGAGTACAGAGGCAGAGTTAGCTGAGATGAGCCAATTACCATATGCTTCCGCAGTTGGCTCGATCATGTATGCTATGACTTGTACCCGTCCTGATGTGGCATTTGCTTTGAGCATGGTCAGCAGGTATCAGGGGAACCCTGGCAAGGCTCATTGGACCGCGGTAAAGAACATTCTCAAGTACCTGCGGAGGACTAAGGATTGGGTCCTTACCCTTGGTGGCAGTGATGACTTGAGAATATTAGGGTATAGTGATGCTGGTTTTCAGACTGATAGGGATAATTTCCGCTCTCAGTCGGGCTGGATCTTTACCTTAAATGGAGGGGCAATTTCTTGGAAGAGTTCCAAGCAGGAGACGGTGGCTGATTCGACTTGTGAATCAGAGTATATAGCAGCGAGTGAAGCAGCGAAGGAGGCGATATGGCTAAAGAACTTCATCAGAGACCTTGGAGTTGTACCAGCTATTAAGGAACCTATAGAGATTTTCTGTGACAACAATAGTGCGGTTACCTTAGCCAAGGAACCAAGAGATCATGGCAGATCCCGACACATTGACAGAAAATATCACTTCATAAGACACAAGATTGAAGAAGGACTCCTTGTGACAAGGAGGATATCGTCGGATGAGAATCCTGTAGATCCCCTTACGAAGGGACTGACGAGGGTTAAGCATTTTCAGCATGCGAGACGCATCGGGCTGAGGGACGATATTAGTTTTACAGATTAGATAGTTTTCCTGAAACTTGTAAAATGTAATCGACGTTTGATGATGAATAAAATTTGTGATTTATTTATGAGTAAAGTGTTACTATCATTGTCAATTATTTACTATTGTTTCAGTTTTGCATGTTTTGACTTCCAGAATAATTAATTTATTCAAACCTCCACAATCGATCATACGTCGGAAGTAGGTATGAATCAAGATTGTCATGAATTGGGTTTGTAGATGCCTTAAAGGTGTTTAGACATGGCAATGGTTGCTGCAACATTCATGAGTACTCATAAGTTATGAGTATTGGTATAAACCCACGCTCACTTGTATCACTTCGTGGAATTTATCTCGAGTGATCGTGAGACGATAACATCATATAAATCTTTAAACCTAGAGATATGAGTTGTTACCTATGAGTTGGTTGTGCATTGATTGCACGTAAACGCATCAGTAACTTGATGTTATAAAACGTGCCTTTGTGTACAATTCAATAAGTAGTAGAACAAGCATATCAGTCGAAGTTTATCTGTTCCTTCTAGAAATAGAAGCGATATCTGGGCCCCTCGATGATTTTGTGTTGACCCATGTACCAGGCCTGGTCAGAACTAAACCGATGTGTTCAGTGAAGTTCTTCGTCAAAAAAATCGGAAAATCGAGAAACAACTGCTAGACAATAAGCAAGACATAGTTCCATGTGTTTGTCCGGCTGATATCATGAGAACAGAGGATTATGTGATCACTTATCTAAAATGGCGCTTCATAGTTCGACAGAGTCTTCATTGTTCGAGGGAGTTTTCGAGAGCTACGATTGTTGGTTGGTTCCTGAAGTTATAGGCAAATATAGTTATTAGACTTATCCAAGTGGGAGTCTGTTGGATAAGGTGTCTAAGTCCATAACTTATTTGGTATATACTTGACCCGACCGACATGGTCCATTTGGGTTGCATCTCATCCAAACTATTATGGATAATTTTATGAGAGTTATACACATATGTTTATTAATATATTATGAGTTATAATATATTAATATGAAGTTACGTTATTTAATTAGTTTTAGTCTTAAATTAATTATGAATTAATTTAGAGATTAAAAGGAAGACTAATTAAACTATGGGCTATTTGTTTTATATAGTGTGGGCTAATACTCATTTGTTAATGGGCTAGGCTTATGTGGAAGTCCATGGATGATCCATGGAGCTTTTAACCCATGGATCCTTGGAAAAGGAAAAGACATGGGTTATTAGGGTTTCACCCTAACCATGCACACTATATAAGCATGCTTATGGAGCATGAAATGGAGCCTAAGAGAAAACTAGTGAACCAGTGTGTGTGTGCATGTGTGTGGCCGATTTTATACAAGGTGTATACTCTCTCAAAGTTTTCCAAGAGTTTGTGGTGTTTGTGATTCCATTTGAGGCATTCACACTATTGGTGCTTGGCCCTCAAACTCCTTAGAACCAAACTCACCAAAAGGTATGTAATCTCTTCTAACTCTTTTATGTTGAAATGTTCCCCATGCCATGTTAGATAGGTTATAAACCTTGGAAAATTATTATTTTGCATGTATTTAGACAAACATAGATCCAAGGTTTATTAGGGTTGCATGCACACTTAGGAAGTGTTAGATTGCTCAAAACCCAACAGTATTCCAACTTTGTGGGTTAATTCTTGGAAGGGTTTAAGGCATAGAAACACTCCTTTGAGGAGTTTACGGCCCTAAGGCCATTTCCTTTGGAGTTTATTGCCGTAAACTCCCTTGGAATGGTGTTTTTGATGCTTTCAAGTCTCTTGCACATGTGGTATAGGTCTTAGACTTTTATCCCAAGCATATGAAGGCCTTAGGCACACTTTGGTGCCTTTGTTTGATGTTCACGGCCCAAGAACCTTATTAGGGCCGTGAAATCACTTTGAGGGGTGTTTTTGATGTGTTTTGGTCCTTGATTTAAGTGGAAACAATTCCTAGTAAATGTCTAGGGCTTTAGGTGTCTTAAAAACATACTTTGGTCCATGATTTTGGAGTTCATGGTCCAAGATCTTCTTGGGCCATGAACACCCAAAACTTGGTGATTCTTTGTTGTTTTCATGTCCCAAATACACCCATATACGAGTCCAAGGTAGTAGCATATCACAGGGGAAAGGCTAGGCTTTGTTTCGGGAGTTTACCGCCCAAGAACACCGTGGGGAGTAAACTCCTAAATCTAGTTATTTAGCTATCTAAATCATGTTATAAACACATAATAAGCTTTCTAATACTACTAGAGAGAGTTACTCACGTTTTGGTATAAAAACCCGGAGATCCGTGAGAGAGAAAATGACTTTTCTCTAGTTGGAAATGCGAATAATGAATGAAATTGGTTCATAATTCTATTTATAGTCCTGAGATTTTTGGCAGAAAATATTTTATTCCCGAAATGATCTATAATATAATAGAGTGTTGGAATAACAGTGTTGCACAAAACCCTAGTGCATCCACTCTCCTGATATTTCCTGAAGTGTAAACCCTAAATTACTCAAACTTATACGGAAAAGTCTGAAAGTTTACTGTGACTGATATAACTTCTATTGAAGTGATATTGTTTGTACATAATGGAAATTCCGGGTTATCACACACATGTAGCTCATATATGAATTACATGTAAATCACTTGTAATTCATATATGATTCACTTGTGATTTACATGTAAATTACGTATGATTCACATGTAATTCATATGTAATTCACTTAGGATTTACATGTGAATCACATGTAATTTATATATGAATTATATCGGGTTTATTTATAACCATCACATCATGATTCATATAAATACCAAAATTCAAGAAAATTCCAATATGAACCATTATCAGTATGTATGAATTACATATTGATAATAATATTATAAATGGGTAAATGAGTAAATATATTAGGGGTGACTCCATTTTTAAGTAAATGAAGATGTATGAAGATATACTAAATGATGCATTCAAGCTTGGAAAAGATTGTACTTGATCCGAGAGTAACATGGTCCATTTCGGGTTGCGTTCACCAGAACAATTTTATAGGATGGATATTTGAGAAAGAAGTTATTTGTGATTTATTAATATATTATAAGTATAGTATATTAATTGAGAAATCATATGCACCCACCATAGCCACTACCTAAGTGTGAAATGCACCTAGATGCTCATCCATAATCTCCATGACCCTTCTTAATCATACCAAAGATGATATGTGTCTGCTCCAAAATGTTGCGGGTAATCTAAGACGAAATAAACTCCCGTATCCGATCATCCAAGGGCTCGACTCCAGATCCCATACCTGATCCCTCACGAGGACCTAAACCACCTCGAGTGACTACCATACTAAAAACAAACCAAGTAAACCATCAAAAAACACTCGAAGGATCTCACACCATGCAACCCCCTTAGTATCCTCGTGACTCCCTTGACTCGAGTATAAATCTTATGCTTTTATTAGTACGGGCTCAATACTACTCTCCACACCTATCCATACTTTCCTTAAGAGTCATCTTGATTTCCCTAAGTGACCCCAACATTCCATAATCCCGCTAACCCATGCATCTGCTCATGCTAACAGCTTCTTAGGTTCTCCACTTAATTTTGAAATCCATACGACATCGTCTTATAAAATTAAGCAGGCTAAGAAAGCTCTCAAACGACCCGATATGGTCAATGGGTGGACCGGTCCTCCCATCCCAAGAAAAATAGTCATGAATCATTATGTTGGAGTTACGTTATAAACTTATATTATCATTGCTTCAACACCTTTAATGGACAATTTTGACCACACAACAATCCATCCACTCACATAACCGATCTGGTCAATACCGTAGAGCATTCCGACTGTTGTTGATGTTGGGCTTCTTTTACAAACTTGTCTCATAAGGAAAGTCTCGTAAGATTAGTTGTGATTTTTTTTTTAATATAAATGGCTATGCATTGGAGGCATTATTGCTGTGAGATTTACACAACAATTAGAGAGTTCAATATTATGTTTTCTAGTGAATTACTTAAGTGCTAGTTGTATGAAAATTATGATATCAGTCCTATACGCAATCGTTGTAATCACATTTTTGTACGTATGATATCATACCGATAGTCGAATCATATTAAATAGGTAATTTTATTTTACATGTATAACTAAATTAGATTCAAATTTTCATTTTTGTTTTGTTATTGGTTTGTTTACTCCAAGAACAAAATGTTTGTGTTACTAAATCCCAACATACACGTAGTTCAAGTGAAGTTTTATGAAGCATAATTTAAAAAAGGAAAAGACAAGGAAGGAATCCAAGGTGGTGAAACCACTTCCACCCTCGGTCTTCACCTCCTTAAAGCTGCTAATAGTTCTACACCCACCGCATATCAATACTCATACAACTTTCTTTAGGAAAACTTTTTCATTATTATCTAACATTGGATATATAGGTTCAATTCATATAATCTATATTTGTTGTGGAATCCAGTTAACACGGCCAATAATAAGACCATTAAGAAGTTTATTGCAGAATCTGAAAAATATTAGAGTTGTTTTTATTGATTTTACTTTATTTAAAGGTTTTAATAAACCCGTTGATTAAATTAGTGCCTTAAAGTCTTTAGACTAATTGTTTTATTGGTGTTAAACACAAAAAGATTACAATATGTGAGAATTTTGATTCTGAACATTTGTCTTTTTAAGAGAAATCACATATCCGATTGTTTGTCAACAACATATTTGTTTGTATGTTAACAAGCAAACTAATTAACTAACAATGTAACCGCCACTTGACAGAATTTACCTTTGAGTCCAATTTAACTTATGATCCCTTGTTACTATATGCATGTTTATTTTTGTATATTAAACTAGGTTATCACCCGTAGTAATCACGATTATAAAATAAATTAAATATTAATTATAATAAATTAAACAACAAATATTACAAATAAATTTTTTGCTGACATATTTCATCTATGTAAAAGGAATGAGTGAATTAGTGGAAATGTAATTAACGAGGAAAAACCAAAAACTGACAAGTGATAAATAATTAATTTCAAGTTCTAATTGATTGACAGATGACAAATTTGCTACTCTTTTATTAGGTAGGAAGATATG
This sequence comes from Lactuca saligna, assembly GCF_052625555.1. Lineage (NCBI taxonomy): Eukaryota > Viridiplantae > Streptophyta > Magnoliopsida > Asterales > Asteraceae > Lactuca > Lactuca saligna. The sequence continues at coordinate 9,882,518 of NC_136420.1, forward strand.
TAATAACCATTTCGAAATATAATTTTTTTTGTTAAATATGATTAGTTAAAAAACACATATCATTTGTTTTTAAATACAATATAATTATAACTCATTATATCTTTTGCAATTGATGTTTATTTTGATGGTCTCGTATATGATTCATTTGCTATAAAGTATTTATTTTTTAAAATTATAATAACTTCAAGTAATTTGTGGGCTTACATAGAATACATAAAAACATTATAATCGTTGACAAATGGACGTATTTTACTGTATATCCATATCAAAATTTTGTAAAATATATAAAAGATCGCTATTTAATGCATAAAGTATATTCAATGCAATAACCACTTAAATTTGATGAATTGCAAATTAGAAAGTATTTAAAATAATATAAGGTATATATCTAGATAAAAGCTAAATAACCATTGATCAAATTTATATTATGGTTGTGAAAAATTTATAATCCCAATGTTCATATATTTAATTTGTTGGTTTCTGAAAAGAGAAAGGAAGGAGCGTTTAGTTATAAAGTAGAATTGCTCTTAGTTTTTTTCTTGGCCATGGCTCTCATGCCACTTCCCCACTTAAAAGTGTTGCTATCTTAAAGTTTTAAAACATTGCTGTAGAGGACAATTTTTTTTTTTTTTTTTTTTTTTTTTTTTTTTTTTTTTTATCATTGACGCATTTAAATATATAAAACTTTAAGCACGTAGTCTCTCTAAGTTATAATGACAAGCATCAACTATTTAAATAAGTTCAATTAAAGAGCTTCTAATCTAACAGTATCCGGTGTTGTTTTTCTTACTTGATGTCGACGGTTCAAGTCTCGTGAAGGACATAGGTGTAGAATTAGGAATAGTGTAGGAGTAGAATAGATTTGCCGTTCCAAAATAATAATAATAATAATAATAAATAAGTTCGATTGTATTTTTTTTCAAGTCATTGTTCGACCACCTTCACTAAACAAAACATATATGGAATTTTTTTTTTTATGAATAATAATGTTTTATGTTAGAAACTTAAGAAAAAACCATGGGGACATGTTTTTTGTTTAGACCTAATGACCCATCTATTATTGTAGTATCAAATTGGGTGTAGTATCACCAATGGTAATACATTTCGAGCCGATGAAATATAGACTTACTTATCACCTGAAAGGGAAATAGTTAAGCAATATTGAAAGAAGATTCTAGGAATACTCTTCGATGTTTAAGTTAGTATAAGTTAGTATGAGGTCTTTGAGAAGATATATCAACAAGGTAGAGTTAGACCTTATCAAGGACCAAAGGGAACAATAAGTATATGACTTATCGTATATCTTTTTAGTGAGACATGGCATTGTGGTGGACACCTAGTCGTGACATGGATTATGCCATATTATCTATTTGCTTTTTGGACATATCGCTCTGGCTTGGTTTTTGTTGAACCCATAGGTTGGTCTTAAGAGAGAGGGGGCTACCCTATTAGGCTTCATGTTAGAATTGCAATATAGGAAATGATTTGCTTTAGACTCTGTAGTTTATGAGCATACATGCACCTCCAACACGTTATACATGATAGTTAAGTATCTGACCAATATCATGACCGATTGATATGGTGGTGCTATCATTGTATGTCGCTTTATTTTAAATGCGATACAATAGGTTTTACTTTTTTTTACTCATTTGTTAGCATTAATAAGGAGATGGTTATCTTAGTACCGTCTCTCATTTTTTATTGCTTTATCTTTTGTTTTGTGCCTCCTGCAATTAACTATTGAGATCATTATTTTTAAGTTTTAATGGCTTCCGACAATTATTTAGGCGTTGTGTCTTAGAAGACAACCCCTAAATACTCGACAAATATATCAAAAGTTTGGAATGGTTCGATCGGTAGGTTATGGGGTTCTTGGACCTAATTTGTCTATTATACAACCTCCTTCAAGTTAGGCGGATGTATATGTGTACAGTTTAAAGGAGGACATTTGATTCCTTACCATTTATTGTGTTATGGATCTTTTCTTATATGATAAGTTTCATACCATCTAACTTAAACCCAAAACGACTTCTTGTATTTTGGGGTTTAAACTTCTCTTTTCATAAATAATTGAGCATCAGATGTATATTTTTGGTCATTTATATTATCTATCTAGTAGTAGGGGATGGGAGTACTTTGATCTTAAAGATTCCATAAAGAAATGGAAGTACTTTTGTCAATCATGATTTGATGTCGATAAGAATCTACCTTGAGCTTGTCATAATGGTTTATATGACTTTACTCATATGCTCATATTCAAAGATCTTAAACATGTTGTAGTTGGGATGAGTATTTCTTGTATGATGAATAAACAGATGACATCGATGTACATTGAGTTATGTAGTATGTATTTCATTTTTGTTCCCTTTATACTTACTTGTTTTACATGAACTTTGCTTCTTTGTGTGTATTGGTTTGTTGCCTCCTCCCCATAGGATTTATCAAAATATGAATATTAATTTCAATAACGTCCACCCAAGCATACAAATAGTCTAACATGTCCAAAAGATGTCAACCATAACATATGTGTTACATGCATGAAGAAATAAACAAGACAATATACTATTATTTGTATGTGTAATTCACATCCATGCCATGTAAGCATAATCAAGCACCATTTTTTTCTATCAATTAATTCACCATGTAAAGCAATCAAACATATTCCCATTTTAACTACCACTTCTGAACAAGAGTTGCTTCTTTTCAGACTATGTCAATATGGTCATTCCAATATTAACAGTATACTTCCAACTATCCTTGAGCAACCAATCTTTGGTAAACATTATATTGTCCTCGACAATTGCTTAATCACTTTAGTCATATCCAATTCTAGACATTTTCCCTTAATGCCCCAAGGCATTTGGAAAATTCAGAAATGATAAATATTATAGCACATGTAATCGATCTTGTACCCAAAGTAAATGTGACACGATTCATGATGTTTCACATAAAGACATGGTTCTAGACCAGTCTTTTGCCATATAATTTTTGTTTGCCATATTCTCAAAATTTTAACTATGAAAAGGGATGCCGTAATTATAATCGAATTTTGAGAACGCAATATATAGAATTTTCTTAAGTTGAACCAATCTAACATGAAATTCATATATATATATATATATATATATATATATATATATGAATTTATTGACATTCTTACCAAAGTTCTTACCAAAGTTCAAATTTCTGATACTAGATTGCTTTGATAAGATTTATCAAAATCATAGACCTTATCTTAGATAGCTCACATGTGTGTCTAAACAATTTCAGAACTATGAAAAGGGATGCCATAATCATAATCTCAATTGTTTAGACTTTTTTCCATTTCACATAAGTCAATGTTAGTGTGTCGGTTAACCATGCACGCTCCACTAACGACTTTGAGAACTGCAAATATCACAATTGCTATCTACTTAAAATCTACTTAGTGAAAGAATTTCCTCACCATCATTTTCATGAATCAGAGAGAAACCTTATGACACTTAGATTTTATGGTGTATGTGTTCTTATCCACGTGGATTTGTCAAAACCATAATCACAAGACTAGGTTAGTGACAAATCCTAACTCATATTGATTGAACTTGTGCAATCTTAACCTCTTGCCACATGGCAGCACAAGGGTCTCCTATTGCTTCCAAGTAGTTATGCAAAAAATTGAGAACATGTAGAACTCAAATATATATATATATATATATATATATATATATATATATATATATATATATGTTTGGTTGTCAAACCAACAAATAATGGGATAAAATAATATTAATAAAGCTCAAATCACTGTTATTTCTTATACTAAAAATAGTATAGAGTAAGCAGGGTCGGTCCACAGGGATACAAGACTTCTTATCTTGCCATATTTTCACACTTGATACAAATAATATTAAAATGGGGGCTTGTGTTTAAACTAGATTTAAACTTCATAAATAAACAAGATTATTAACAGAATATAATAAAAGAAATACATTTCTGATTCTGATTCTTATACATGTATTATGTTGAAAGATGCAAAATGAATATGATTATGTTCTATCTAGGTTGGTAATTTAGATACTAATAAACTCTAACATCCAAGTTGACAAAATTGTTTTATTGAAAACATGTTCTTCAAATAAAACTTCATTTAATTGATTTAATTCAAATAAGCTCTTTCATCAAATCATTAAATGACTTTAACTTCTTGCAACAATTACCAACAATATTCAATATTCCTCATAAGCTTGGGATTATGAACATTTAATCTTTGATTACACTCAGTTTGATTCAGTTACAATCAATTAAGTGCATGTTACTAACATCAAATCATAAAACATATACAAATTTTACAATTTGATTAACTAGATTGATAAAAACCCTAATTCATTGATCAAGTGCAAAAGGGAATCAACCGAACACATGATTAAGATCAAATCAAAGATTACTAGATGTTAAACACAAATCAAGTTCAAGTTACAATCTAACAACACATACTTAAGAATTCAGATTCGGAAATGATAATGAAATCAACCACACATGTCTAGGTTAAACTACAAATCAAACAAGTTTAAACTTCAAATTGACTTACAAAAAGGAAATTTTAGTGTTTCCAAGTGTTAATCTCCTTCCAAAAGTTCTGAAAATCGCATTCTCTCTGCCCAAAATCCGACTTAACTTCCCACTAAACTGATTGTCTGAATTATATGAGAGTAAAACTACTTTAAAACTGTCGAGACATTTACACAGCCCGTGTAAACTAAAGGGTGCCATTTACACGGCCGTGTAAACTAGAAAAGTAGAATGCTCAATCCGTACAGGACTTCGAAGTAGAATGCCCCTGTATATGCGTTTACACGGCCCGTGTAAACTATAAGCTATCATTTACAAGGCCGTGTAAACTCCTATGAAACCAAATTCTTTATTTCTTCATTCTCTCTCTCTCTCTCTCTCTCTCTCTCTCTCTTCAATGCTTAAAAACTTCTGAAACTTTGCCTCCAACTCTTTTTAACTTCCCTCATCAAGATCCAACCTTCAAAAATCCCTGAAATATCATAAAAGTGTGTGAATGGAATTGCATCATGAAAAATCCCGAAAAATATGCAAAATGCATGAGTTTAAACCTAAATGCAATGCACTTTTATGAACTAAAACTACAAAATGAATGCATGAAATGCACCTAACAAATCTCCCCAAGTTTGAACCTTTCTTGTCCTCAAGAAAGAACAAGAAGATTTAAACTAGAGAAAATAAAATAGAACAGAAGAAAAAAAATAAGGTTAAAACTATTTGAAACTTAATGCATGAAATCAAAACAAATATAAAAAAGATCCAACCCAACTACCCTGTTTTATATCATAGTTGAGAATGTACCTGTCATGCCTTGAGTTAACTTGGCTTTTAGTCTCAAAATATTATATGATAGTAGAAACAAGACTTTGGTCACTCCCTAATACAACTCAACAGAATCAAAGATCACAATACTTATTCCTTTTCAATATCATAAAGTCAATTCCTGGAACAAATTATGGTCTTACTCTCGTGAAATTATATGTGACAAAACATGCTCAACCATCTTTGTTTCATAAAATATAACAATGTCCGATTCCAGCTATTTGTTAGTCAACAACAATCTTTTTCTGAAAAATCTTTTCTAAAAATTCCTTAATATTTATCCAGATTGGTTACAACTTTCAAACCACTTACACCAGTCAAAGTAATTAACATTCAGTCCAATGTCATAAGTTCAAATCCAAGTCCAAGGGAATCTTTTGACAGCCAAGTATTTTTCCTAAACATAATATTCAATGAAACTATAAACATAATTATATACAAACTTCCTAATTACATTTTTTTACAAATAAAGCTCATGGCTTTCTTTGAAATCCATGTAACGGGCTTCCAACCAACACATCCAAACCAAATGACCTTAGTGTGCTAGATTTAAAGAGATCCAACGGGTTTACTTGCCTGAACCTCAAAGGCCACATATTAGCTTTATTTGCTATTATTAAGTTCATGACTTTCCATGGAACCCATGTAACAAATTTTCAACAATCAGTCCCAAAGTATTCAACTTTAGGCGATTAGGTGTAAAACACCCCACAGAGTTTACTTGTTCGAATCCTAAAGTTCACAGATTAACTTAATATTAGTTATATATATATATATATATATATATATATATATATATATATATATATAATTTTTAAGCAACACATATACAAATAATTAAGTTAACACAGAACACTCTTATTTATTTATTTATTTATTTGTCCAATTTCTTTATATTTTCGTCCTTGACTTTTCTATTGTGGGACATCTCACGGTCTATTACTGTGAGAACTTCTAAGACATTTTTCAGGGGACTAAAAGTTAACATGCAAAGACCCGTAAGTATAGTTGGAAGCTATGTCCCCAAGCAGGGTATGTAAAAAGGAATGAGTAGAAAGGACTTTTAAGAGCCCCGGAAAGCTCGAGACATTGAGATTTTGCATTCTTTTTATGAACTTTTGAATTTGGCATTTTAAGTTCAATTGAGCATTACTACTCATAAGACCAGTCATATGTCCCAAAGAATTAACTCATACCTGCTGTTATGCTCCAATGTTGACAATCTTCTCACTTTCTGTTTTGCACAAGTAGCTTCGGAAGGTGTGTTCGTGTGTGATTAACTTGCTTTTAGATTTTTAATAAAAAGAGCAGGTTAAATCTCAAGGCACACAACTCACTTACCATCTCAACTGTTTTGAGAAGATTTGGTTGTTTGGGATTGGATCAATTTTTTTTTTGAATTTTTGAAATTTTTTCTACTCTACGAATGACAAAGAGAAAAAAATGAAAAATAAAAATAATGCAATGCAATGCAATATGTACAAAATTATATGCAACCTACATGCAACGGGATAATGCATGGATGGATGCCCCTCCCCAAGCTTAAAATAAGCATCATCCTTGATGCTTGGAGAGAGGCATAGCCGACCTATTGAGGACCGGGCGGTGGATATGGAGGGAACTGTGACGGATAATTTGCAAGATAGTATGGGGGCCATTGGGATGATGATGGTTGTTGTGGCTATGTGGGGAGCACAAGAACTCTATGGATATCGCTCAGCAGGTGATGAATGTTGCGGTTGTGCTGCTCTTGAGCGACCCATCTCTAATCCTGTTCAGCCCACCGCAACTCTTGTTGGGCCCAATGCTATTCTTGCAAGTTACGGTAGTCCTGAAAATCAAAAGTGATTTCAGTGACACCCATATAAATTTCTCCGACTTCCTATTGTAAGTTGGTATAACGGTGGTTCAAGCGTGCAAACTCTCCCATGTAGAGATTGTGTTCAGGAAAAGGAATGGGACGAGATGAGCTAGAGGCACCAGCAGTAGGAACAGAAGGAGGAGATGGTGGAGGACTATGATTTATTGCAACACCTAAGTTGGATTTGAGTTGCCAAGTGGTTGATGGAATGTCATTGGCTAAATTAAGTATCTTCTTGTTTCTGCTGTCAATGCGTAGATACTCTTTGCCATCTACTGTCCAATGAACATCTCCAGTGGGAAGGTGGTGGAAAAGATGCATTGTTTCCATAACATCAATTGATATACGAGTACGGCCTGTGAATATATTTGTTGGGTTATTGGGTAGATGGAGGCCAAGATGCTCAGCAATAATAAAAATCATGCCTCCACAATGTAGCTTCCCACCATTGCTCGTAGCACTTCTAAGCATTTTTTTAATTACCCAACACCCAAAATGAGGGACTTCTGTAGGCTTGTTAATCATACACCACAAAACTTCTAACTCTTTCTTATTAGCTTTACTAATATCTTCTTGAGGAAATAGGAGAGAAGCAATGATCCGGTGGGTGACTTTTAAGACCAGATGGATAATGCTAGAAGCTTTGGTTGTACCTGACTGATACTCATACTCACAAGAGATGCTTCTCCAAAAACTTGCATAGTTTTGCTCAAAAATGACATTTTTTCTGCCCTTCGCTGTGTATACATCCCTTCTTACTTTAGGAGCACAAATGATATCACAAAGGATGTCAGCATGAAATTGATGGGTTTGATTGAGCAAATGAAAAGTAAGGAGATGGGTTTGATAGTCAAAGGTGATTGAGGACAAAAGTTCCAACATTGGTGTTTGATAGCTAAGTGCATGTAGATTCAAAAGAATTTCCCATCCTATGTTTTTGAAGAGTTTGTGGACACCTTTATAGATATGTAAATCCTTGAGGTCTTGAATGTCCACAAACTTTTGAGCTCCCATTGTTCTGTTCATAAGATTTGCATACAAGATTTCTTGTCGATTGGTCTAAAAAATAAGACCAAATTCATAAGGATTGTCCATGGGGTGTGGATCTTGTTCATCATGTGAAGTTCCAATTCTAGATCTTTCACCTCGGGAATCCATTACCCAAATGAATCAACAAAGTATTGCACACAATTTAGGACAATTGAAGCACAAGAACTAGCAAGTTTCACCAAAAATCACCCAAAAAGGAATATGGTTCTATCTAAATGCACAAAGTAAGAGTTTGGAACAATTATACCAATTTTTTCTTGATAATGGTGGTAGGGTGATATCCAATGCTTCCCCAAGCTTTCCCAAAGCTTATCCTACAAGAAATTTCAAGCATTAGTTCGAGATTTTGAAGTTCAAAAAATTCTAGGGTTTGCCCAAAAACCTCAAAATCGACCATGAAAAGGGTGAAATATAGGTAGAAGATAAAGAAGATGAAGAAAAGAGAAGAATCCATACCTTGGAGCTTGATTTTTTGTAACACTAGTCAAAAGTAGGTCAAGAACAATCACATGTGATTATACCAATCATGTAATGTGATTTTGTTAAACTAGTAATGTAGTAAACTCACTATGTATTTCATGATAATTCTAATATAAATATGAACTTTCATACATACTTTATGGTATAAATCAAAGTATATGTCCATACGATTCCAAAAATATAGAGAACATCTAAATCTGACTTCGCATGAAGAAGTTATGATAAACCGAACACTATAAATCTCTATAATAATAGGAATTTAAATAGACTTAGAATTAGCTATTTATGTCTAAAAGAGAGTTGTAGTCATCATAAATACCTACGTGTGCATATAAAGAATATCAAAAACGGAGTTCGTATGCAAAAGTTATGGCATTCCAAAGATTTAGCTTTTAAAAACCCTAAACTAGCTTATTCACAAAGTGAGTTTTATGACGCTCACGAAATTCTGTCATAATTCGGAATCTAGAAGCTGGGAGAGGATAAGATCCAAAATTCATGACGTGAGTTTTATGACACTCACGGCGTGAGGAGTCACATGGCCACCTTTCGAAGCTAGAGACGCAAATGGCAAGTCTACGGAGTGAGTCATGAGACTCACAACGTGAGTTTTATGACACTCACGACATGAGTGTTATAAAATCTTACTATAAATAAAGGCTTCGACCCATTCACTTCCTTACACCATTTCCTTTCTTCCTCTCTTACTTGCTGGAGCCCTTTTGCATCCTGAGCCCCGACAAACTCGCACGCTGACTGTTTCACTTAGATATCATAAAAATCACGCTACTAAGGTGAGTTTCACGGCCCGACTTTCTAATATTTCGGGGGAAAACGCATGCTAGTCATTGTATATATGTTATTATTATGTCTATATGATAATATATAGTTATAATAGTCGGGGTATAGTTGTTCTAAATATAATATTTTGAATATATACAACGATTATCAACTTATCGGTATGTTAATATATTAATGTAGATCTTGAGTTATACTTAGGATTCTATATATATTTTGTGTGCGATATAGTTCCGAAGTTATATTCGGAAGTTTTATATGTTAAGTTACATAGTATGTTGCAATTAATAGTTTTATGTCAAGATAAAACTAGATATGTTATATGTTGTTATTATTAGTTTTATGTCAAGATAAAACTAGATATATTATATGTTGTTATTATTAGTTTTATGTCAAGATAAAACTGGATATGTTGTTATTGTTAGTTTTATGTCAAGATAAAACTATAAACGTTATATGTTGTTATTATTGGTTTTATGTCAAGATAAAACCTGGTTTTAATTCTAATTATAGTTGCTGTACTACCTAAGTATTATGAATATTAGGAGTAATGTTAAAAGCATACTCTAATAACTTAGGGTTTTAGACACGAATATGATTTTACTACTAGAACTAACGGAACTCGACAAGTCTACATGAGCTATTGTATTCATCAACTAAGATTGGAAATCTTAGGGAAAATCCTCTGACCTGTAACCGTTAATCCCGTGTGAGCAAGGAAGTCGTGTATGAATAAGATACGGGTTGACAACCCCACTCGTGGTTGCTAGCTACAACAAAACCGTGTGCGTGTGACGAACTATCCTTTTGTTTGTTTATTGTTCCGACATTGATGAAGCATGTGGAACCTATCTCAAGATGCAAAGCTTGTAGCATCAAGCAGAGGTTTGAAACTAGTCATATAGCCGCGGTTACGGACTCATGGTAGCAAATTGTTAGAAGCATTATACTTTTTCGTTATATAAGTATCAATGTTAAGTATAAGTTTCCCAAACACTTATACTCTAGGTACAAGAAACTGGTAGGTATACTACTTGTATACTAAGTAGATAATTATACCTAACACAGATACTCGTATAGAATTGAAATAGATTTATACGTAGCGGTTTTACTCGTATAGAATTGAAATAAGATTTATACGTAGCAAGTTTCATTTGTATGGAATTACAAACACTTATATTCATAGTATATGAGACTTATAGGTAAACTACTTATTTGGTAAGTAAAATTTTATACCTAGGATATATATGCTAAACGTTGGAGAGTCAAAATGATACTTTCAAAACTATACTTTTGAACTTGAGAAAAAGTGTTATTTTTAAATGGAGTCAAAACCTGTGAACTCACCAACTTTATGTTGATGTATTTTAAATTGCATGTGTTTTCAAGAAGTTGATAACTATGATACGAGAAATGACGTTACACTGCCCGGTGTTTCCGCCGACGGCCGGGGTGTGACATTTTTGATGTAAAATTGAGGAAGATTGAGAATTTTGAAGGGTTTTTTCGAAGGGAGCAGTAGGGAGGAGAAAATTCGTAGTTTATGTGAAAAGAATGAGTTAAAAAATCGAGTTTTAGCTTTAAAATCGTCCAACTCTATTTTTACGTTTACACGGCCCATATAAACTAAAGGGTAGCATTTACATGGTCGTGTAAACGTTGAATCTAATATACTATGGTTTGGTCGTTTACACGGCCCGTGGAAACTATAGGCAAAAGTTTACACGGCCGTGTAAACTCCTGTGAAGGCCATTTTTTTTTCTTCACTTTTTCGATTTGCAACCCGCTAAACCTCTACTGCCTGAAAAATGATTATTAACCCTCTTTTAACATGAAAAACAATTTGGAAGATTGAAAACAAAGAAAATATAATGAAAATATAAGAAATGACATAAATACCCCCGGGTTGCCTCCCGGTTAGCCGCCATTTTTTAATGTCTTTGGCTCGACTTGGACCCCAACTATTTGTCAATCTTGATTGTAACACCTGGTTCCTGGTATGTAAATCTTATTTGAGTATTTTCCATTTTTAACCTTGGACTCGGCGAGTCATAGATCCGACTCGCCGAGTAAGGACGGGACCCGGGACACATTTAAGTTGGCGACTCGGCGAGTCCATATCCTGGACTCGGCGAGTCACCGCTGTTGGATGAAACCCTAAATTTCAAGGGTTTACACCCTATTTAAACCCTCATTTCCGCCCCAAGCTCGCCCCCATTCACCCTCAGAGCTCCCAACATCATTTATAACCTTATTCCTTGTGAGATTGAAGTGTTTTGGTGTGTTCTTGAAGATTTTGAGGAGAAAGAAGAGTAGATCAAGAAGAGGAGAAGGAGGCCAGGCATCTTTGTGTCATCTCAACGTTTTCCTTGAGGTATAGCTCGTTTCCCCTCTGTTTTCAAGCTTGTAGTCTCTTTTAGCTTCATAAAAGTCCTTCTTGAGCCATCCCCCAAGCTTGTTTGTGCATTGTGGGTTGTAATAAGTTGTTAGCCTCTAGATCTTGGCATGATTTAGTCCCTGGAGCTTGGATCTAATGCCTTTATGGGGTTATATTGCATGAAAGCCCTAGATCTACCCCTTTTGGTGCACTTTGAGCCGTAAAACCTTCATTGGTGATTATCTACACGTAAAGTTGGAAACTTTACGTGTAATCCATGCCCTAGAAACCCAGATCTATGAATGGCATGGACTGGAATCGAGCAATTCTGTGTATTTTGTAGGTGCATGGCAACGACTCGGCGAGTCTGCTCGCGAGTCTTCGAATTTGTACCCTTTTTATAGTGTCGAGTGTGCAGTGAGTCACGGGGTGTGACTCAGTGAGTTGGAAGCTAAACTCATCTATGGAGGAACTCGGCGAGTCGATTCCCTGACTCAGCGAGTTCAAGGCAATCTCCTTAGATCAAGAACAGACTCGGCGAGTTGTTCATACAACTCGGCGAGTCTCCGCATAAGTGTTCATCGGATGAAGATGAACTCGACGAGTTGTTCATACAACTCGGCGAGTAGGATGAAGGACTTAAATGTCAGTTTAGAAGAAGAACTCGTCGAGTCATAGCCTAACTCGACGAGTAGAAACAGGGACTCAGGACAATCGTCTGGATAGGAACTCGGCGAGTTGGAGAGCCAACTTGGCGAGTCGGGTCAATTGAAAGTTGACTCTGACTTTGACTTAGGGCTAGACCTGGGGTAAAATGGTCATTTTACCCAAAGGACAGTTAGCAGTGTTTGATTGAGTATGTTGTGGGAATTGCAGCTGGAGGATTTTCGGAGCAGCAGCAGCAACAGTCAGTCAGTTCCCGATCAGTTCAGCAGCTACTTTGAGGTGAGTTACCTTCCAGTAGCGGTGGGTCTAAGGCCACAATGTCGGCCCACCAGTAGGAGACGTATGATAGATGATTGTCTTTGTGATATCATCTAGGTTTGCTACTACCTGATATGTTATATGCTAGCATGATATGTTATATGTGATAGTAGTAGAGTTCGGTTGTTAGGACCGAAGGGTAGTCAGACACCCCATAAATGTCTGACAGTATGTGACGATATGTTTGTATGCTGGCCTGATATGTTACACGATAGAGGTAGTAGTAGGGGACCAGTCCCCGAGGATCGGTTGTTAGGACCGATGGGTAGTTAGCACCCCAGAATGGCTTGACATGGGTAGTCAGCACCCCAGAATGGCTTGACACGGGTAGGACGGCACCCCAGAATGGCCGTATGGGTAGGTCGGCACCCCAGAATGGCCGTACCGGGTAGTCAGGCACCCCAGAATAGCCTGGCAGTATGTATGTTATGTGGTACGATGGGGGAACTCTCTAAGCTTTGTGCTTACGTTTTACAATTTTGGTTTCAGGTACCTCTTCTTCGAAGGGGAAGGAGCTGGCGCGGTAGTGGCACATCATGCACACACTCTGGTTTCCGCATTTACGAGATTCACTGGGATTTGTACTCTGATATTTTGATGGGTTGTATGGTTTGGCCTTTAGACATGGTTTACATTATGTTATGGTTTGATCAAACAATGTTTTTAATTGTTAATGTTTTCTAAAGTAATGTTTTCAAAACGAAATTTTCGGACGTGAAAATTGGGTCGTTACAAGTTGGTATCAGAGCCCTGGTTTGAGGGATTTGGACTCACCTTCGGGGGTATCTGAACTCAAATCGAGGGATTAAAAGATTTTTTTTTAAAAAAGGAAAATGTTTTCTAAATGGAGAAAAGAGCTTAAGAAAGAACAAAGTGTGTGTGATGTGCGCGACCGGCCGAGCTCAAGTAAGTATTCCCCAAAGTACCCATACAAGCTTATGTTATGTTTATCAGATTTTGTAGAACAACATGCTAGAATAGGACTAAGGATCTAGGAGTGATGCCTTATGTGCCTGCTTTATGTGTTCCACCTATATGAGAATTGCATGCTAGTATAGAGTAGACAACAGTAGGGTAGCCTGTTAGGGTGTGCCTGATAGTATGAGTTAGCACGGTGTGCTAGTTCAATTTCTCTCTATGAGAGCGGAATTGTTTGAGGTTGTTTCCCTTGTCTGAATGCTGCTTGCTTCGTGCTACGTGGGACTCCGAATAATGGGAATTAGCCATTAGGCGAATACGTCACATCACATGCGATCAGAGTTGCATAATCTTAGAGTACCGGATTTGATCCTACTGCGCAGCTCTTGTTTGAGTCCAACCGTTGTAGGGACGAGTCGGGTACTCGAAGGATTATCTGAGTCTCGTCGCATGTGATGGTATTCGGGTGATGGCTAATTGGCATTACAAGGAGGCCTGCAGCAGCTGAGGACTGGATCGAGTAGAGTCGGAGATTTCCCTAGGGCGAGCCTGGGATAAGTATAGTAGTAACCAGCCTCAGTGTAAGGGACCTGGTGGAGTCGAGGCAGTCCTTGAAGAAGGTACGGATAGATGTGGAAGGTAGTATGGGCCCGTACTACTGAAAGCAGAGGATCCGTACCCGAACCAAGGAAGGCCAAGACAAGACCAGGGAACTTGTAAGTAGCTATGATCCCTCAGGAAGTATCAGTATATCTAATGATTGTTTTGATGTATTGAGAATGGTGGTACTTCGATCGAGGCCGGTAGATGGCAGTTCTGGAGAGGGGTCAGGTTCGGGATCAGGTTCCGAGCCGATAGATGAGGGGCTATGCGAGTTCATCGCGTCAGAGATCACCAGAGGCATTCTTGAGTCGACCCCCATTATCTTTGGGTCGATCAAGGAAGGGATTATGGAGTTGATGGAGGATCGCCTGCGGGCATTCAGGAGTGATTTGGCATCTAGCCAGTCGGGATCTCGCACACTGTCCTTCAAGGACTTCAGGGGCAGTGGTGCGCCGGACTTTCATGGGGTGAAAGACCCTATTGCTGCCAGGCGATGGATTGCAGACCTCGAGTCTGCACAGTTGACTAGCTTCTGCTCCGAGGGGTCGAAGGTGAGGTATGCAATGGGGTGTTTACGGGACTGAGCCCGGGATTGGTGGGAGTCAGTGGGTGACTCGTTGGGAGCCTCAGCTATCGAGGCTATGACCTGGTCGGACTTTGTGACCAGGTTCAGGGCAGAGTTTTTGCCGGTTGTCGAGCTTTAGCAGCTGGCCAGGGAGTTTCTGGATATGAGATAGACAACAGAGACTGTGGCGGAGATCACCGCCAAGTTCCGGGAGAGGGCTTTGTTAGTGCCCCAGTATGTGGTGACGGGATCGTTCCATGTGAACGACATCCCAGTTCAAGTATTGTTCGACTCGGGTGCATCCCTATCGTTCGTTTCTCTTGCGCTTAGCAAGAGGTTTCATGAGACTTCAGGCGAGTTAGATTGCCCTTTAGAGGTAAAGATTGCTGATGATCGATCGGTGCGAGCATCGATGGTGTTTCGAGATTGCATTCTGCGTTTGTTTGAGGTGCGTTACCTGGTAGACTTGGTTCCCATTCCATTGCATGGGAACAAGGTGATTATTGTCATGGATTGGTTGATCCCTAATGGGGATGGAAAAGGTCCCATGAAATCAATGCCCCAAACATCAAAAATTTCACAAACTAAAATGGGATTTAGGGGCATTTGATTCTTTGAGTTTAAAGAGCCCATCCATTGACATTTATCACAGCTTGAACAAATGACATAAGAGTCATGGAAAATACTTAGCCAGTAAAATCCACTCTCTAAAACTTTTCTTGCAGTCCTTTGAGGACCAAAATGCCCTCCACAAGCATAAGAGAGTCAAAATGTTAAGATATAAGGTACCTTATATTGATCCACACATCGTCTAATCATTTGGTCAGCACAATATTTCCACAAATATGGCTCATCCCAAACATACCTCTTGGATTCTTTCTTGATCTTGTCTTTTTGCCATCGAGTCAAATCTGGTGGAAATTGATTTGTGACAATGTAGTTCACAATATCGGCATACCACGAGGCAACTTTGGCTGAAAATAGGTTCTCATCGGGAAATGCATCATTAATGGGAGTTGGGTCATCGGGAGAAACAATCCCGCTAAGATGATAAGCTACAAGATTTGGCTTTCCGCTCTTCTCTTTGATTTTAATGTCAAACTCTTGCAAAAGTAATACCCATCGAATGAGTCTAGGCTTCGAATCCTTCTTTGCATGTAGACACCTAATAGCTGCATAATCAGAATAAACAAAGACTTTAGAACTTAGCAGGTATTGATGAAATTTTTCTGAAGCAACGACAGTGGATAACAATTCTTTTTTAGCTGTTGAGTAGTTTGCTTGTGCACTATCAAGTGTTTTTGAAGCATAATAAATGACATTAGGAACACGATATTTTCTTTGCCCTAAGACTGCACCAACTGCATGATTGCTGGCATCACACATGATTTCAAAAGGCAAACTCCAATCCAGCAATTGAAGTATAGGTGTTGTTATTGTTGGATTAGTGTCTAAGTCCATAACTATTTTGGTATGTACTTGACCCGATGGTGCATGGTCCTTTTGGGTTGCCTTCACCAAAGCAACTTGATTGGAGAAATAAACAAAGAGAGAGAGGTTATTATGATTTATTAATATGTTATAAGAATAATATATTAAAGGAGAAATCATATTTGTTTAATTAATATTGGTCAATAATTAATTAGGAATTAATTTTGTGATCAAGTGTAATTAATTAAACTAGAGGGGTTGATTTGTAATTATGTGATAGTTACAAAATAAGGTAAGGATTATCTTATTATTAGGTTGGACGAATTTAAGGTGATAAGGCCTTAGAATTCGACTATGATAAGGATTCAAGGATTATCTTATGGGTTGCTTTGTGGATAAGCAACTAGATAAGGATGATGACTGAAACCCTATCTCTACACCTATATAAAGACCCTAAGGCTCATGAATTCGTGTATCCCTTCCCAAGAGGTCCTAAAGACGAATTCTCATACCTCTCCTCTCTCCTTATACCTTGTCCATTTGCTCTTGGTGTTTGTAAGCCATTAGAGGAGTGACACTGGTGACTTTAAACATTCCAAAGTCAATTCAAGGAGGAATTAGGATTGGTATTACTCTATAACAATCAAGGTATGTTCTTAAACCCATTCATATGTTAATATCAATTTCATATACTAGAATTAGGGTTTATAGTCTTGGATTCAAAGCATGTACAATAGAGAAACCTAGATCCAAGCATTAGGGTTTGTATGAGCACATAGGATGTCTTATGACCAAAACCCATCAGTGGTATCAGAGCCTAGGATGGTTTCAATTGTATTGATGCATTGGATATCTGAAAATTTTGATTTTTGGTGATCAAGAGGCTGGAATCGCCGAGTCCATAGCTGAACTCGCCGAGTCCAGGGTGACTCGACGAGTCCGGGCTTGACTCGACGAGTCAACTCGTCAGATAGTGCTTATCTCAGGATTTCTTGCTGTTTTTGCATTAGGATAGTTACCTTATCATGTTAGATCAATATAAATCCGATTTTATGATATATATGACTATATCCTTGATCTAATTAAAGATAATTATCAATTAATAAAATATTTGTTTCCTTATATGATAATTGATTGATTATTTTGATTAAATTGATAAATTGTTTTGCAAGAAATCATTAAATAAATCAAATATAGATAATTATGTGATTAAATGTTAATTTAGATTATTTGTTATTTGATCCTTGTTGTTATGAAAAGTTTCATATTTTACCATTTAGGTTTTATAGTTTAAATTTGAACCCAAAAGTTTTGTTGTTTTGAAATTTAAATAGTTAAAACCCTAATGTTTTGAAAAAGGGTTCAAAACTTGCCCTCAAGTTTTGGAATTTAAATTTTGATTGAATAGTTTAATTTTGATGCATATTTAAATTCTAAACCCTTATGGTTTGAAATGTTTCAAAACTTTCCCTCAAGTTATGGAATTTAAAGGTTGATTAAAAGGTTAATTAGAAATGTTAAATTCTAAAACTCTTGTATTGTTTTGAAAAGGTTCAAATCACACCCTTATGGTTTTATTAATTAATTAAGGTGTATAATTAAAAGAGATTTAATAAATCCATAAAAGTTTAGGTTAACCTTTTAATTGAATTAAAAGTGTAATTGTTAAAGTTAACCATATAGTATTTTAAAAGTATAAAATACACTCTATACTATATATAACATTAAAAGTCTAACATTATATATATGTATGAGTAAAAGTCAGTCTTACCGTTAGTAGGCCTCATTCACGAAGCTGGTCTATAAGGGGTGTTTAAGGAAATTGCCTATAAAATGGCGATTGAATGGGTATCCACTCTTACCCACCGCACTCTTGACTAGTGGAGGATCGTTAGACGAACGGGTAGGATAGGACGAAACCTTCCATTATAAGTATAATGAAATACCAAGTAACTAAATGTTTTTCAAATTCCCAATCTTAGTTACTTAGGCAAAAAGTGAATTGATGCAATTCCATGAAATTACACTTTGTGCCCTTGCGAAGACGTTAGTGGAGCGTGTGTGGTTAACCGGCACACTAAATGGTTCTAAGCAAAGGTAGCAAAGGGTGACTCAATGTTTGTCATAGTTCGGTGGAGCGTGTGTGGTTTACTGGCACATCGAATAGGTGACTGTAACATGTGAGGGCACCATGTAGTTTGCATGGTTATTCACACCCGCTTTGTGATCCTCGGCATCCCAGTCACAAACTAGAGGGGCATATCGAGATTTAAACATGCCATTGAAAGTTCAATGAATCTCAAAGGATCTAGGAGTTTTCATAGATTTAAAACTTAAATTTCTTTTTCGTTTTTCATGGTGGAAATTAGTGAATCGTCATTCACTTACCTTCAAATATTCTGCAACTAGATTACGGTATCCCTTTTCTAGGTTGTAGCGTATTGTGTTGGGTCCTAGCCTTAGTATCTCATTTGGGTGTTTACTAAGGACTCAATCAATCAACTAACTTGAATTCGTTTTCTCCCGTTTTGTAGATGTCAAAGTTCGACAATCATGGTCTTCCCAAATCCCGTGGAAGAAGAATTCCACATGAAGATGGTATTCCACGATTCGATCGAGGAACAAGAAATCATGCTTCACTTCCTCCTCCTCCTCAAATTGTTCTCCCTAACCCACAAGATCGAAGAATTGAAAGGTTCAATATCACTAAGGCCCTATTGAAAATGAAACATGAAGATGGTAAATCCGTGTGTGCCCACATTCTAGGAATGAAATTACACATCGATAGGTTGATTATGTTGAGTGTGTCATTTCCCGATGAGTTGGCTGTGAACTGGGTTCTGCAATCACTCCCTGAATCATATAATGAGTTCAAAAGAAAGTATTATATGATGGATCATGACGAAAACCTCATTGACCTAACTTACATGCTCATTGCTGCTGAATCAGAAATGATTTGGCGAAGCAATGGAGCATATTTGTTGGGAAGGTCAACCGACCATGCTTCCGAGGATGTTCTAGGAGAACCGATCTGCGCTTGCTGCCATGAGAAAGGGCATTGGATAGAAGTCTGCCCCAAGAGCCTGAAAATTCCAAAGATGGGAGAGTCAAAGAGTATGGCCGTGCTTTAGGTAAAATCCATTATCTAACTTAATTAAGTTCCTATTCGTTAATTCTTAATACATGATGTGATAAGATTGCATTTGAATGTTTTTGTAGGATCCGTGAAAAGAAAGGAAGCTTGATAAGAGAGCAAGATGAATCTAATCAGAAGAGATGGATCTTGATCGCATGAACTTGAAGATTGGATTTTGAGCTTAGATAGTTATGATAGAGTTGTTAGAAATTTTCCTTTTACATAGTTTTCAATAGATTTTGCATTGTAAGGACAAATGTTTTTCCGCTGCTTTTATAAATAAAATAAATTTTGTTTGACTTATTTATTTATTTGTTTACTTCCTTGCAATGAAATCGTTATGAAAATTGATGTTTGAATATTTCTACAACGAATGGATATGATTCTTAGTTATGTTATTTATGGGAATGTCGAGAATTTACCAAATAGGGAGAGTTTCTCATCGCCCAAAGTTTCAATTGGACTGAAATTTGGAATCACGCAACTTGGTTATATGATGAATGAGAAATTTCATATTTGGAAATTAGACAAATTCGTTGACAAAGTGTCAAGTGAAGGACTAGGAGATCGAGTACACAAAGTTGTGTGTTGATCAAGTTCACCATAAGAGTAACAAAGATATTCGTCATGATTTACTAAAGGCTTAGTAAATATGATTACACTTATAAGATTAAGTGTAATTCTAAATTGATTAAAGGGTTTAGATCAATAGTAGAACGAATAAGAAGAATCAAGTAGGCAGAAAGATAAAAGTTTCTCCATTCTAAGAAGAAGGGAGAGTAGCTTTTATGCTTTATGATAGATATTAATGATTAAGAACCATATCTCAATTAATCCTCTAAGTGAGTCTTAGTATAATTGTATGTTTAAGAAGAGGAATCAATGATTGAAGAAATGGTTAAATCAAGAAGTCTATCATAGTTCGTTCCAATAACAAGTCTTAAAGTTAAGATTGTGACAATGAGTGAAAAGTATTAAAGGTTTATAACATTCATCAAATGTGGAAAGTTGTGATGTCTTGGATAAGAAAAAGGCCAACTAGGACCAATTTATGAAGTGTTTTGATAAAAGCTACACTAGCTCTTGAATATTTGGTTGTCAACAAATGTTTATTGACAAGAGAATCTTATATGTCAAGGAGTCAGTGGGAGTCTTAATGGTCTTGAAAGGTTTCAAGAACAAATCAAATAAACCTTATCGATCATCACTAGCACACGAGTTGAGGTTTACAACCTATCGTGTTGACATTATTTTGTTTCTGTTCTGTTTCCAATTGAGTTAATTATGCATCTGAGTTCTATGAGTTCTCATTTTGAACGCATATAAGGAAAAGCACCTTGATCAATGAAAGGTACATTGATAGGAAAAATGTGAGATGCTTAACTACTTGGAAGACGTGGTGGGCAGCTGTACTACCATAAGGCAAGAAATCAAGATTAAGAAAGTTCGATCCATATGAGTTTGAATTTGTCGTAAACTCTGGTTTTAACAAATTCACATGGATAGGAACGAATACAACGCTTTAAATCTAAGTGTCATAAGATTTCCTCCTTCATGAAAATGATTGTGAAGAAATGCTTTCACTAAGAAAGATTTTAAGAAGATAGTGATTGTAAAGTTGCATTCTCGAATTCAATTATGGTTACGGTATCCCTTTCCATGATTTGAATTGTGAGGTTTGGCAATTAGTCTTAATTGTTTAAGACACACATATGAACTATCTAAGGCAAAGGTGTATAAGTTCAAGAAGGCTTGATAAAAGATTATCAAAGCACTAAGTATTAGAAACATGAACTTAAGAAATTCAATAACTATTGTTTTTCTGAAAGTTAAGATGTTTATGAATACATGTCGAAGATAGTGGGAGCATAAATGTTATGATTGTATGATTATTAAGGAAAGTATTGCAAGTTGGCAATATTAATTATAGAAAACAAGAGTCATTCTTTGCAAAGTTGTAAGGATGGAATAGTTGTTTTGCTATAATTAAGGGAGAAAATATTATGCTTCATTTCAAATCTAAAGGCTTAGTTTGAGAAATGTTAATAAATTTAGTCAAAGGTACATAGTGTGTTCTTAAAATTTTGATTATGATTACGGAATTCCTTTTCACAATTCGAATTTTGAGAACATAGAAAATAAAACATTATGCATTGTGTCCCATACGCTTCGGGTATAGGATCAATTGCAAATGCTTTAATGTTTGACCATTTTAAAATTTTCCAAATGTCTAGCGCATTTAGAGGGAAAAAGGGACTAGAATTGGTTTTGACTAAAATAATTAAATAACCATCAAAGGACAATCCAAAGTTCGACGATGATTGGTTGCTTGTGAGTAGTTGGAAGCATGGTATTGAATGGACCATATCGACCTTATTATGAATAGAAAAGATTCTATTAAGAATAAGTTGTCATATGGAAAATATGGAAGTGTGTCCATATTGGGAAGTAAATATTGAAAATCTATGAATAGATTAGAAACTTTTATACCAAAGGATGTTCAAAGAAATGTACTTTGAGTGAGAGACATCATATCTAAGGAATTGTCTTGTAACGATCTCCGTTAGAGAACTTTGTAATATCATTGGCAACAGTCTTTGTGACTTTGATGCAGTGACATTACGAAAGGATCGTTGCATCAAGTGTTAGAATCTAGCATATTCCGTAAGTAACAAGAATTTGATATTCTTACACTTATTAAAAGGATTTGGAGTTGTGAAATGAGAATGATTGGAAATGTATTCAATTTGATCTATTTCACAAAGTAAGAACCATAGGTAAACATTGTGTGCATGCTAGGAGCATGGGACAAATGTAATAATTCAAGTAAGAAGTTGATTACCCGAAACGAAAAATAATGAGTAATCGGTATGGTGATAAATAAAAGGAGTTTCATTTATACTCAAAGGTTTGAGGCCATATGGGATTAGTATTATTCTTGTGTTTCACCTTGCATGTTTTAACTTCCAGAATAATTGAGTTTATTAAGAATAATCAAATTATTCGAACGGGACATAGTCATTTATATGTTGGAAGTAGATATGAATGAAGGCTATCATGAATTGGTGTGTGGATTGTCTAAAGAGCATTATACATAACAAAATGTTTGCTGCAACGTTCATGAGTGCTTATGAATATGATTTGAGCATTGGATTAAACCCACACTCACTTGGATCACTCCATGAATTGTATCACGAGTGATTGGTGAGACGATAACATCTTATATTCTTAAAACTGAGATGTGTGAGTTGTATCTTGCGAATCGGTTGCACATTGATAATATGTAAACGCACTAGTAACTTGGTGTTATAAAACATATTGTTGTGTGTAATTTGGTGAGTAAGTGCAAGCAAGCATTGTATCAAAGTTTATCCGTTCCTTTTATCCAAAGTAGGATAAAAGCGATATCTTTGGGCCCCTCGATGGTTTAGTGATGACAAACGTAAATGCTCGGCCGGGCTAGGGCTAATTTGATTTGTTCAATTAGTCAGTCGTCATAAATCGGAAATCGAGATATAGTACAAAGAGAATGATTAGAAATCATATCTCAGATGATATCTAGAATGGAGGAATATATGATCCCTTATCTAAGGACACACGTATCTGATAGGATCAGAGTTGACAACGGCTTTGGAAAGCTACGATTGCAGATCAAGATCTGAAGTCATACACATAATAGTTATTAGACTTATCCAAGTGGGAGACTGTTGGATTAGTGTCTAAATCCATAACTATTTTGGTATGTACTTGACCCGATGGTGCATGGTCCTTTTGGGTTGCCTTCACCAAAGCAACTTGATTGGAGAGATAAATAAAGAGAGAGAGGTTATTATGATTTATTAATATGTTATAAGAATAATATATTAAAGGAGAAATCATATTTGTTTAATTAATATTGGTCAATAATTAATTAGGAATTAATTTTGTGATCAAGTGTAATTAATTAAACTATAGGGGCTGATTTGTAATTATGTGATAGTTACAAAATAAGGTAAGGTTTATCTTATTATTAGTTTGGATGAATTTAAGGTGATAATGCCTTAGAATTCAACTATGATAAGGATTCAAGGATTATCTTATGGGTTGCTTTGTGGATAAGCAACTAGATAAGGATAATGACTGAAACCCTATCTCTACACCTATATAAAGACCCTAAGGCTCATGAATTCGTGTATCCCTTCCCAAGTGGTCCTAGAGACGAATTCTCATACCTCTCCTCTCTCCTTATACCTTCTCCATTTGCTCTTGGTGTTTGTAAGCCATTAGAGGAGTGACACTTGTGACTTTAAGCATTCCAAAGTCAATTCAAGGAGGAATTAGGATTGTTATTACTCTATAACAATAAATATATGTTCTTAAACCCATTCATATGTTAATATCAATTTCATATACTAGAATTAGGGTTTATAGTCTTGGATTCAAAGCATGTACAATAGAGAAACCTAGATCCAAGCATTAGGGTTTGTATGAGCACATAGGATGTCTTATGACCAAAACCCATCAATTATCAACAACTCTTTCAACCGATCAAAAGCTTGCTTGCACTCTTTGGAAAATTCGAATTCTATATCTTTTTTTAGTAGCTCACACATGGAATGAGATATCTTGGAAAAATCTTTGATAAGCCTTCTATAAAATCCTGCATGACCAAGAAATGAGCGTACCTCACGAACACAAGTGGGATGAAGTATAGATTATATGACATCTATTTTTGCTTTGTCCACTTCTAGACCCTTAGAAGACACAATATGACCTAGTATGAGACCTTTGTCCACCATAAAGTGACACTTTTCATAATTCAAAACAAGATTGGTCTCAATACATCTTTGCAAAATCTTTTTCAAATTACCCAAACACTCATGAAAAGAATTACCATAAACTATGAAGTCGTCCATAAAAACTTCAATAATTTCTTCAACAAATTCCAAACAAATACTTACCATGCACCTTTGAAAAGTGGCTGGAGCATTGCAAAGTCCAAAAGGCATTCACCTATATGAAAATGTTCCGAAGGGACATGTGAAAGTTGTTTTTTCTTGGTCCTCGGGTGCAAAGGGTATTTGATGGAAACTGGAATACCCATCCAAGCAACAATAATGTGTTTTTCCCGCTAACCTTTCCAACATTTGATCAATGAAAGGAAGTGGGAAATGGTCTTTCCGGGTTGAGGAATTGAGTCTTCTATAATCAATGCAAACTCTCCACCCGTTTTGCATACGGGTGGGGACTAACTCACCTTGATCATTCTTTGTAACGGTAATACGTGTCTTCTTAGGCACAACTTGGACCAGACTTACCCACTTGCTATCTGATATAGGGTAGATCATCCCATCATTCAACAACGTCAAAATCTATTTTTTCACAACCTCCATCATTGGAGGATTCAAACGCCTTTGAGCTTCTCGGGAAGGCTTGTAGTCTTCTTCCATAAGGATTTTGTGCATGCAAAGTGAAGGACTTAGCCCTTTGATGTCGGCTATAGTCCACCCAATAGCTTCCTTATACTCTTTCAAGGTGGTGACAAGCTCTTCCTCTTCTTTTGTTGACAACTTGGTGGATATGATCACTGGCAAAGTTTCTTTGTCTCCAAGATATGCATACTTGAGATGCTCAGGTAAAATTTTAAGCTCCAATTCCGGTTCCTGCACAATAGAAGGAACAAGTTTCTCATGAGACATTGGTATTTTCAACTTTGGAACATCAAACCTCATTTTCTTCTTCTCATCCATGCAAGACACAACCTCCATAATCTCTTTATCAATTGTAAATTGATTGGCAAGTTTTTCCACTCTTTCTTTTTGAAGATTCCTATCTAAAATGAGAGCTAACACATCAAGATTAGACAAATCAAACACTCCTCTGTTAATGGTTCAATGACATCCACAAAATTCAAAGATGAAATATCACTTGGATATCTCATAGCATCATAGATATTGAAATTTATCACCTCTCCATCAAATTCCATGGACAGTGTACCATCATAAACATCAATTTTTGTCCTGGCTATTTTCAAAAAGGCTCTTCCTAAAAGAATTGAACTCAAATTTAGTGAGTCATCATCATCCATATCAAGGACATAAGTTGGAAACACTAATTCATTCACTTGGACTAACACGTCTTCTAGCACACCTTTAGGATGTACTAAAGATCTATCAGCCAATTGAATGATTACCCCGGTCTTCTTCAATGTGCCAATATTTAAAGTTTTAAAAATGGAATATGGAAAAGCATTGATAGAAGCTCCAAGGTCTAGCATAGCCCATGGAACATGAAGATTACCTAACTTGCAAGGAACCGTGAAAACATTTGGATCCTTACAATTTTAAGGTAGTCTTTTCTATAACACTGTAGACACATTTCACCCACTTTGACAGTTTCATTCCCTTTCAATCTTTTCTTAGATGTGCACAACTCCTTAAGGAATTTAGCATATCTTGGGATTTTCTTGATGGCATCAATAAGAGGAATATTTACCTCAACTTTCCTGAACATCTCCATGATTTCATTGTCTTCCCTTTCACGCTTTGACTTGTTTAATCTTGAAGGAAATGGAGGAGGAGTGACTTTTGCTTCAATAGGAACTTGCTTTGAGGGTGTTTTTGACTTTTCTTCTTCTTTCTCTAGCTCCGTCTCTTCTTCTTCTTCAATCATTTTAGGACCTTCATATTCTTTGCCATTCCTCAAAGTGATGGCACATGCACTATGTTTTGGATTCTTCTCGGTTTGCGTGGGTAGTTTGCCTTGTGACTCCAATTTACTCACAGAAGTGGCGAGTTGAGTCATTTGTTGCTCCAAAGTCTTGATGATCGCTTTGGTCTCATTATGAAACGTTTGAGTACTTTTGGTTAAACTCTTAACAATGTCTTCCAAAGACATTCCCGATCCGCTTGAACTACCTCCTTGATGCATGTTTTGAGGTTGGTATTGAGATTGATGAGGAGGTTGAGTTGGCTGGAAATGTGGTTGATAACTTTGTTGGTGATGCATTTGATTTTGAAATGGGGGTCTTAGTTGATAAGGTGGTGGTCTTGGCTGAAAATTGGCATTAGGTTGATGCTGATTTGGATTGCTTCTTGGCTGTAAGTTTCCTTGTTGTTGACTTGAAAATCCCATAGCTTGAACTAGCTCTACATTTTCTTGTAACATGGGGCACATATCAGTGGGATGTCCAACTTGTGTACAAATACCACAAGGTCTAACTGTTGGTGGTTGCACGCCCTTGTCCTTTGCAAGCATCATCACTACTTTAGTCAACTCAGAAAAGTTGACTTTCAATTTTTAGAGTAGAAATTTCTTTCACTCCTCTTGGTGCATCATTGTACCATTCTTCTTCTTGGACTATATGCTTGGACTCTTCTGCCATGTTCTTGATAAGAACTCTAATTTCTGTTGGAGTCTTATCAGCTATAGATCCGCCACTTGATGCATTGAGTAATCTCTTATCCTAAGATGGCATTCCTTCACAAAAATACTGCAACAACTGATATTCGGTAATCCCATGTTGTGGACATCTTGAGCACAATTTCTTGAACTGTTCCCAATAAGTATGCAAGGCTTCTCTCTTTTGTTGTTTGATACCAATTATCTCTCTGCGTAAAGCTGAAGCTCTCAATTCTGGAAAATATTTATCCAGAAACATCCTTGCAAGTTCATTCCATGTTGTGACTGACCCCGGTGGTAAGTCATACAACCACTCCTTAGCTGAATCTTGTAAAGAAAAGGGGAATGCCCTTAACTTGATTTGATCTTCTATAACTTCATGTGGCTTCATACCCACACAAA
Organism: Lactuca saligna; assembly: GCF_052625555.1. Taxonomy (NCBI): domain Eukaryota; kingdom Viridiplantae; phylum Streptophyta; class Magnoliopsida; order Asterales; family Asteraceae; genus Lactuca; species Lactuca saligna. Next base: position 9,909,873 of record NC_136420.1, read on the forward strand.
CAACAAGAAATTCCTTAAGGAATTTATGTGGGTCTTCATTCTCAAGACCACAGAATGAGGGTAACAAATGGATGAGTCCAGACTTGAGTTCATAGTTGATTGCTATAGGGTAATTTATGCAAAAGGTTGTTGGGTGACATCTTGAGTGGCCCATTGTCTAAAGGTTTGTTCAGGTGGTGGTCGTGGAGGATTTTGGCCATTATTGTCTCCTATGGTAGGAGTAGGGATAAAGGTTTCAGATTCGGGTAAAGGTGAAGATGATGAGATGGTACTTTTGGATGTTGGTGAAGATGGGGTTGATGGATTTGATGTAGAAACTTCGTATTGTTGTTGTTATTTTAAAAGTCTGGCTTGCTTCCTTCTTTGTTTAGCTGATTTCTCTATCTCCAAATTAATTGGTAAAGGTGTACCTGTGCGAAAAGATCTTGGCATAAACAATTAGTACTACCATATCCCCGACAACGGCGCCAATTTGTTTGGCTATCAAACCAACAAATAATGGAATAAAATAATATTAATAAAGCTCAAATCACTGCTATTTCTTATACTAAAAATAGTATAGAGTAAGCAGGGTCAGTCCACAGGGATACATGACATCTTATCTTGCCATATTTTCACACTTAATACAAATAATATTAAAATCGGGGCTTGTGTTTAAACTAGATTTAAACTTCATAAATAAACAAGATTATTAACAGAATTTAATAAAAGAAATACATTTCTGATTCTGATTCTTATACATGTATTATGTTGAAAGATGCAAGATGAATGTGATTATGTTCTATCTAGGTTGGTAATTTAGATACTAATAAACTCTAATATCCAAGTTGACAAAATTGTTTTATTCAAAACATGTTCTTCAAATAAAACTTCATTTAATTGATTTAATTCAAATAAGATCTTTCATCAAATCATTAAATGACTTTAAGTTCTTGCAACAATTACCAACAATATTCAATATTCCTCATAAACTTGGGATTATGAACATTTAATCTTTGATTACACTCAGTTTGATTCAATTACAATCAATTAAGTGCATGTTACTAACATCAAATCATAAAACATATACAAATTTTACAATTTGATTAACTAGATTGATAAAAACCCTAATTCATTGATCAAGTGAAAAAGGGAATCAATCAAACACATGATTAAGATCAAATCAAAGATTATTAGATGTTAAACACAAATCAAGTTCAAGTTACAATCTAACAACACATACTTAAGAATTCAGATTCGGAAATGATAATGAAATCAACCACACATGTCTAGGTTAAACTACAAATCAAACAAGTTTAAACTTCAAATTGACTTACAAAAAGGAAATTTTAGTGTTTACAAGTGTTAATCTCCTTCCAAAAGTTCTGAAAATCGCCTTCTCTCTGCCCAAAATCCGACTTAACTTCCCACTAAACTGATTGTCTGAGTTATATGAGAGTAAAACTACTTTAAAACTGTCGAGACGTTTACACGGCCAGTGTAAACTAAAGGGTGCCATTTACACGGCCGTGTAAACTAGAAAAGTAGAATGCTCAATCCGTCCAGGCCTTCGAAGTAGAATGCTCCTGTATATGCGTTTACACGGCCAGTGTAAACTATAAGCTATCATTTACACGACCGTGTAAACTATAAGCTATCATTTACACGGTCGTGTAAACTCCTGTGAAACCAAATTCTTTATTTCTTCATTCTCTCTCTCTCTCTCTCTCTCTCTCTCTCTCTCTCTCTATTCAATGCTCCAAAACTTCTGAAACTTTGTCTCCAACTCTTTTTAACTTCCCTCATCAAGATCCAACCTTCAAATATCCATGAAATATCTTAAAAGATTGTGAATGGAATTGCATTATGAAAAATCCCGAAAAATATGCAAAATGCATGAGTTTAAACCTAAATGCAATGCACTTTTATGAACTAAAACTACAAAATGAATGCATGAAATGCACTTAACAATATTGCCAACTTAACTGGAATGGGCACAGAAATGTCAACACAAAAGGTTATAAACCTCTAGTTGTGTGTTAGTGATGAAATACAAGTTTTATTCTTGATTACTTCTGGAAACCCTTTCAGGAACTTTTAGACTCTCACTGCCTCCTCGACCTATGATACTTTCTTGCCAAATATTCAAGAGATAGTATGGATTCTAATCAAGAAAAAAACTTAACACAATTAGCCTTAGTTGGTCTTTGTTTTATCCAAAACATCACAACTTACCAAATTCAAATGTACAAGAGTAGACATTTGACAAGTGTTTTAAACATTCTTTAAGACATGTCACTCAAGTTACAATCTTAGAGGATAAATCTAAGAATTGTTTTTTGAAGATGTATGAATCATCTTCTTGATTTAACCAATTCAACAATTCACAACTCTTCTTCTTAACTATCAGAATGCACTTAGAGGATGAATTGTGATAAGGTCTCAAAATCATTAAGATGATCTTAAAACATGATACTAAAGTACTCTCCCATCTTTTCAAATTTGAGAAACGTTTATCCTTCTGCCTAATTTGATTCTTCTTATTCGTTCTGCCATACATTTGGAACTTTTCCAATGTCTCAGAGTTAAACTTAAGCTTGTAAGTATAATCATATTTACTAGACCTTAATAAATCATGACGAATAGTCTTATCCATCTTTTGTGGTGGACTTTGACAAGTGCACAAGAAAGTGTACTTGATACGTTAGTCCTTCACTTGAGTCACATATACATGTAAACAAGGAACTAGTCTTAATTCCCCAAAAATGAAACTTCTCATTCATCATACTATCCAACTTCCATGATTCCAAGTTTCGGTCCAATTGAAACTTGGGTGATGAGAATCTTTCCTTATTTGGGAAATTTAGACACTACCACAAATGAAAGAATCAAATTCATATTTCCAATATTGGTATAAACATACAAACATAAAGTTTTCATGAATGCCATTGTAAGGACATAAAAAATAACGTAAAACAAACTTTTATTTATTTTTAAAATGTGGAAAAAAATTCCCTTACAATGTAACTTGAAATGAAAATTATGCAATTACATGGTTCCTAGAAATTTATCATAACTCCTAAGAAGTAGCTCAGGAATTCAATCTTCAACCAAGTGAAAGAAATCCATCTTCGCGATCAAATTCAACATACTCTTTCTTTAAGTTTCCTTCCCTTTGCTTGATCCTGCTATATATGAAAATGCAACCGAGTCACATTTTGTATTAAGAATCATCAACTGGGAACTTAACAGAGTTAGATAGTGGACTTACCTAAAGCAGAGTTAAACCTTTTGATTCTTCTTTCTTCCAGGTAGCTTGGGTAGCTTCGCTTCTAATGCCCTTTTTCTTCACACTGAGAACATATAGACTCTTTGGGAATGGTACACAGGCAATTCCAGACTTAGACTTTCTCTTTACCTTTTGGTCAACCGGGTTGACCAAGGTCGATCCCTTTCCATTGGGAAGAGAAAGTTTTTCTGAAATTCTAATTTCACCATTGTCCATGTCCATGGAAGGTTTGAGAAGTAGACCTTCCATCCATATTTGCTTGACTATTGCACCAAATCATTTCTGATTCAGCAGCAATAAGCAAATAAGAAAGATCCATTAGGAAAGCTTGATTTGGGAAGATCATTGTTGTCTAAACCAGACATCAACAATGGGAGAAATTCAAGTAAAGTTGATTTAAGTCCTTAATATAACACCCAATATGAAATATTAAGGCTAGGACCCAACAAATTATTTTGTAACTTGGAAGAGGGATTCCGTAATTCAAGCTGTAAAATATTTGAAGGCAGGTGAATGATGATTCACCAATTTCCACAAAAGTAAACGAAATGTATTATTAGGTTTTAATTGGTTTTTGAAACTCCTAGATTCTTTTGAGATTCATTTAACTTTTCAATGGCATGTTTCAATCTCGAGTGTTCCCTTTCGGTTTTGTGACTGGGATTCCGAGGATCACAAAACAAGGTGTGAAGTAACCATGCAAATATACTTGGTACCCTTAATATTTACCCCTCAATCGATGTGCCGGTTAACCACACACGCTCCACCGATACTATGATAAATATTAAGTTACCCTTTGCCTACCTTGTTAAATCCAGGTTAGTGTGCCGGTTAACCACATACGCTCCACTAACGGCTTAAACAAAGTGCAAAGTGTAATTTCATGGATTAGCACCTTATTCACATTTTCCTAAGTAACTAAGATTGGGAAATGTTTAGTTACTTAGTATTTATCATTAATACTTTTAATGAAGGGAGAATTATAGTCCTTATCCTACCCGTTCGGCTAACGACCCTCCACCGGTCAAGGAAGCGGTAGGTGAGAGTGGACACCCATTAAAATGCCATTTTATAGGCAGTAACCTTATACCCTCTTATAGACTAGCTTCGTGAATGATGTCTACTAATGGTAAGACGACTTTTTGTCTTTATACATATATAAATATTATTAAACTTATAATATTATAAAGTATAAGGGTTGAATTTTAACTTTTTAAAACTCTAGGGATTGGAACAAAAGTTTTAATTATGACTTTACATGTTCCAAAATTGAGCGCAAGTTTTGTAAGCTTCCAAAACTTTTCATTTCTCATAACATATGAGCTAATGGCTTATTAAAATGAGTGACTTTTCATCTTATGTAACCATTGTGTTCTTTTAATGGATTTAATGACTTGTGACTTTTGGTTATCCATAACTGGAGGACAAGTTATGGACTCCATTAAAACACATAATGATCAAGAATGAAACTACCAAGAAGGTTACAAATAATTTCTTTGATCATTTAAGCTCATAAGTTCAAGAACATGCATGCCAACAATTTCAAGAATCATAAAATTAACCATATAAAACTTGAAATTTTGATAACAACTCTGAAATTGGTTTACCATAATCATTATCATATCAAAAAATAGTTTTTATAAGTCCAAAACAGTTTAAGATAATGATTCTAGACCAATTCTAACACCAAAACTCGAAGATATGCTGTCAGGGGGTCCAACTCACCGAGTTTGTTGCATTTTTCCTTGGACTCGTCAAGTCCATTAGTGAAATCGGCGAGTCCACTGTCCAGACAGCAAGATAACTTTGATTTTTCAACAATTGCATCAAGTATATAAGAAAACAAGCCTAGGCTCTGATACCAATGTTGGGTTTTGAGCATTATAACACTTTTATTGTGTACATGCAACCCTATAAACTTTGGATCTATGTTTTCTCTATTATACATGCAAATATTAAAAATTCCAAGGTTTCATCCTAACTAAGATATTATGAAGCACCTATAGTACAAAATTCTAGTTAGATAACATAACTTTTGAATGTAGCTTGATGTCTTCAAGCTTTAAGAGCTTAACCCCAATAGTGTGGAAGCCTCAAGTGGAATCACAAATCACCAAAACACCTTGGAAGAACTTGATAGAATATGTATGCACACTAAAATCGGCCCACTCTTATGTCCTCACACACTAGTCCCATTTCTTGTGCCAAAGGCCTCTTTATATAGTATGGAGGATTAGGGTTACATTCATCTAAACCCTAATACCCATGACCTTTCATTTCATAGGATTCATGGGTTAAAACTCGATGGACTATCCATGATAGCTTAGCCCAACCTAAATGAACTTGGCCCATTCCATATATATATATATATATATATATATATATATATATATATATATATATATATATATATATATATATATATATATATATATATATATATATATATATATATATATATATATATATATATATATATATACTTCATTGAAATAATATCACATGAAATATGTCTATTTAAATTGAGTTTATTTTTATTTTCACAGGGTAACGGATATTGAGATGATGCAACTTTAAGTAAAATAATATGAGATATACCTAAGAATCTAAATCTCCATATTCATTTTTATCGTTTCGATTTTCTTTCAAAATATTTATATATTTTTTAATCAATGTTTGCATTGATAATGGAAAACATAGTTGGATTGGAGGTTACTACGATTGAAGTTGGGTTTGATAAGCTAAACATTGAGGCAGATGTAGTGGTTGACTGATTGGCTCTATAAACTTTTCCGACTTTTAAAAGCTTAATGTTTTTCCTAGTGTTTTTATAAAAAGATCTAAAAATACATCCACGTTTTAAGTTTTTGAAACTCTAATATGGGTGACATAAATTTATCACATTACCTTTTACATGGTCATCATAAGGTCATCACTCATAGTAGCAAATTTTTATGTTTATTTGGAACGGTTGAAGATAAATATAAATAGCTTACTAATTTGTTTTGATATCACTAGTTCGTGAATCATGGAGATAATTTATATGTGGCATAATTATTAACAATATTTGAAAATTCTAGGTTTTTTTTTTATTTTTTATTTTAATTAATAAAATATAAATCTTCAAATCTATTTTGTAGTTCTTTGAAATTGAAACGGAGGACATGCAATTTGCAAATCAAAAGGAATGGTTGATGTCGATATTCTTTAGGAATGCGTAGTGTAATATTCTCTAAAAATTCATTCTTTTGAAATGTTTTTCAAATGCTTTACCAATCATGCTTAAGCGGTATAAAAAAAAAAAAAAAGAGAAACAACAGTTGTGATTATGTTCATCGTTTTTGTTGTTGCAACATTCTTTCAGAATGCATGTTACAAAATATCTACATTCTTTCATAAAACATCAAAAAATTATACTCTAGTTTGTATAAATTTGATATGATTCTCTGAAAAATATATCAATTTAAATAAAAATGATTATTACTTTGATGCAGGTTCTTATTATATAGAATTTATGCAATCCAATTTTATTCTTTAAGCATTTTAAGTCTAATGTATTCTTGAAGAATATTTAATTCTGAAAAAACGTAAATATAATAATCAACAAAATGTATTTTAACAAAATTTTCAATATGTATAATCTATTATACCATATTCTTACATAATTCATTGCCAATAACAAAATTGTTTTTAAATATCCATATGGTTTTACTAATTATATTACAGGATATGGTAAGGATATGGTAATTACCAGAAAAATGTAAAATATATAATTTTAATTTTTTAAAATCTAATTTAATGTGTATCCCTTATACGCTCACATTCCATAAATTTTTGGTAACTAATTTGATTAATGGTAACTAATTTGATTAATTTATTCTTGTCGCAAATTAATGGAGTTATATTATAAATGTTATCCCATGTTAATAACATGTACTCTAAACTCATAAACCTTTATTTTTTTTAATCAAATGGATAATAAATGGTCATACATTCACACAATACCTGTAATTCACATTTAATCCTAACCCTATATATATATATATATATATATATATATATATATATATATATATATATATATATATATATATATATATATATATTATTCAAATTAAGTATTGTGTTATTGTATGCATAATTGTGGATCAATCATTTTACTTAATTTTGGAAAGTGAATAATACATATTATTAAATTAAATATAATTAAAAAAATACCAACTAATTTCATTCTAAGGGTATTTTGGTCAGTTAACGTAAATTTAAAAAAGGAAAATTTCATATTTTAAGGAAATTAGATTCTATTAATCTTAAAAATCTGATTGTGTGGATGATAATTCTCTAAATTCGAAAATTCTGATGTAATATGTTTATCAATATATTGAAAAGTAACAAATATGATTGAACCATACAAGAATTACACATTCTGACATAATATATATTTTGATTTAATGAACTTCTTGAAGAATAACAAAATTTTGGATACAAATTAAAAAAAATTCATTACATTCTTAGAAAAGAAAAAAAATTATATACTATTCTATACGAATGTTACACTTATTAATAATACAAAAAACACAATATATGAATCATTTAGCAGAATATACTATTAAATATATATATTTTTTCATTACATTGTATATTATTCTGGTAGAACAATCCATTCTTTTTGGAAGATTGGTAGTCATTGTTCATCTTCATCCCATACAATGTTCATCTTCAAAATTCTATTCTCACAGACTCAGAATTCAAGATTCCATTCTAGTAGAATGTTGTAAGTTTCATTTGTACCATATTTTGCTTTGATATCTCTCATTTCGTACCTACAAAAATAATGATATTCAACACTTGATCATTATAAACTAACAATATAAGATAAAATTCAAGCATAAAGAAGCAAACCAAAATAAAGCACGCAAAACCCATTAAAGAGAAATGGATTCGTGATTCCATTCCAACAGAATTAGAATTCATGATTATATTCCAACAGAATTGGATTCGTGATTCCATTCAAATGATCAAGAAAATTGAAAACCAAATGTAACGCAATCTTATAGTCTGAATTCGTGATTTTTGTCTAATGAAGTTTTGTGCTTTAATGATTCAAAAAAATACAGGAAACAGGAAAATCACCTTAGCAAGAGATATATCTTCGTCCTTGGACCGGAAATATATTTCTTGCTTAAATGTTTCCCTTCCAACATTCTTTCTTCAAGAACAATTGAAAAGATTGGACTGAATCCCTAAAATAAATAGCAGCAGGCTGTTGTTTATTTCCAGAACTGGGGGTCTACCCCTTGGTCTCTTCCCTAAAGATGGTGCCGGAGATGAAAAGTCATTGGATTGTCTCTAAAGCAGCAGGCTGTTGTTTATTCCCTCTTACAAATTTCATCGAACACCTGTTAGGCATAGCCAAACATCCGATTTAAAACTTCAATTGAAGTGTAAAGAACATCTAAACAAATAACATTACAAGACTAAAAACGAAGGAGAGCGGATACGTGCAATGCAGGTGTACTGTTTCCCTCTCAAAGTTGTCCAATCTCTCTGCGTGGGTCATTCTTTTCAAGTGGTCTCTCAATCGGTGCTTAAGAAATCGGAACATATGAAATCTAAATTTGGAATATGATTGTGTACCCGTTCGCAATTGGATGTCAAAGTTGAAAGTCAAAATTGAGTTTCTGAGAATGTTTCACATGAGAATGATCGCACCACCATTTTTGGGGTTGGACTGCCACCGAACATCTTCCAGGGGTTACTGTCACTTCGATCGAATCAACTCTCACACCCATCACTTTTTCTTACATGGAAATCTCAATCGACAAATGAAATGAGGGATGAAGACGTCGACCTGCTGTATATAAGAAAATAAATTAGGTTAAAAGTGTAAGATAGCGTGATTACAAGCACTATTTGTGGAAACTATTTATCAAATTACTAAAATACCCCTGTTTATTTATTTAATTAATTGAATTTTTATTTAATTTTTAGTAGCCTATATTTATGAATATAATAACACAATGAATACTTTAAACACCTGAACCTATTTCTCTCTCTCTCTCTCTCTCTCTCTCTATATATATATATATATATATATATATATATATATATATATATATATATATATATATATATGTTGTGTGTGAATTTGGAATAATGATATAGGTTTTATATTTAATATTTTATTTATAGCTTTATTATTTTTAGTGAATTTTAAAATTATCTTTTGATACATGCTTTATATTTAATATTATAATTAAACTTTTAATATTTTTTATTTATTTTAAGCTATCTAATTGGAGGAAAAAATATTATTATAACTATTTTACTTGCTTTTGTAAGATTATTCATATCAAGATGATCAAAGTTTATTAAGACAAAAATCCTCTGAAGTGATCAAAGTCTATTAAAGCTATATTAGACAAGTTCGCCGTTATCTCGGACAGTGTGCCAATTTGCAAGAACCATAAAATCTTGTTAAAGATTCAATCCAAGATTTTTTTAAATGAAGAATTTATTCTTTTAATTACCTTGGTGGATGAAACTTTTAATTAGGTTGGTGGATGTTTTATTTTAAAGACTTTAAATGGTGTTTTGAATGTTCCTATCAACCACCTATCAAATTGATCAATAGGATTGCAAGCTTCCAACCTTCCATAAGATTCTAAACACTATAAATAATGGTCATTTGGATTCTTCTTTTGACATACAACGATAATATTCTTCTTTGATTCTCTCTCAGAAAAGCTTCATACAAATTTTTACATATTATAGAAAACTTCTAAAAATCATCTTTTCCGCTTAGAAAGATATTGATATTTGACTACTTGGTTGAAAACCCTTCAAGGTAAACTAAAAAGTAAGATATTCTTATTGTGAGAGAGTGAGAAAGATCTACATTCAAAATTCAAAGAAATGTTTGAGAGGACAAGAGAGTGACACAAGGTTTGAGTCCCACCTTTAAGGGGTTCTTTTTCAGTGGATCAAAGTTAGGAGTAAGCCGACTATATGACATAATTCTGTCGAATGGTGTAGCCTCTTGTAGTAGAGTGCGAATCACTTAAATTCTTATGTATTGTTCTTATTTTTCAATTATTATTTTAATCTTGTAATTCAATTTTTAATATGTATTTTGTATTGCATTCTTAAACCCTATCCTTGACTTGATTTAATTACAAAATAAGTTCAAATAATTGAGTCTGATGAACATTCGAACCAACTCCATGGATCTCTTTAGATAAAGTAGACTCCAAATGATTGTGTCATACATTTATTACGAACTTCTTATTTCAACCCATTCATTGCAAGTGTTTTTTTGGATTACATGGCCTTCTTGAATTATTCTTAACTTTATATTATATATGCCATCACCTTGATATCATCCAAACAAAATGGATTGATTTACTAACCTTAAGCGTACAGTCACCATAGATCTAGGTTTTACTGTTCTAACAACATGCTTTCTAAATAAGGAATATAAACTAACAAAATGGATTGATTTACTAACCTTTCAAGTATAATCGTTTATACTTGTGAATCCTTGAAGATCTTGAATTCCTTTCTTGCTCTTTGAATATCTAGAACCCAAAGTAGGAATGCCTCTAATGGGCCGCACCCAAAAGATTAAAACTCCAGAAACTTTAAGAAAGAGAAGAGAGAGGTTATGAAATCTAAAAATCTCAACCCTGGGGAATGTAGAATCATATTTATGAAGTTTTAGAGGGGTATTTATGTAGTTGTGGTAACTTTTAGATAAACCTGATTTGAATTAACTTAATAATCAAATTAAATCTTGATTCAAAATTTTACCCTAATCTGTTAGCTGGATTGATTCTAGAAGCTCCCCAAAACCATCGACATCCATGGAGATTGGGAATGTTCCTTTTGCTCAAGTTTTAAATAATTAACATTCAGTTTCTATAGCTTTAAATAAATCCAGAATGATTCCAAATTAATTCTAATTAATTTTAACTAGTTTCTAATTAATTTATTAACCAGTAATAAATTAATAAACTATTTATCTCACTCTCTTAAATTATTTTCTAGCAATTTTATATCTTGAGGACAACCCAAAAGGACTGTGTTATTATTCCCAAAGTTACACCAATTAGTTATGACATTGGACACCTATTTCCAATAATCTTCAACTTAGATAATTCATCAACTACTATTGATCGAATAATCTTTGAATAAACAACAAAACATGCCTTCCACAACAACTGTCAAACTCTAATCTAATCAAAAGTCAGCCCATAGATAAGTGGCCAATTATTCATTTGTTTTTATAAGATATCATTGTGAATTGAGTCAATGATAATAAATCAACTTAACAGTTCATCATTATGTTTCTCGATTTCTTATTTATGATGGTCAAATCAGATTACCAATTGAACACATCACTTTAATCCGGGTTTAACCAAGCACATGAATATCATTGTTAAATCATCGAGAAGCCCATAATATCGCTTTTCCCATTAAGGTGAAAAAGAAAAAATAACTTGTACTATATAGTTTTATCTACTCATCAAATCATGCATAGACTTACATGTTATGGCCACCAATTATTGATAACGTTAGAGTAAGCCTAATACACAACCAACTTATATGCAAAGAACTCAAATGTCTCTTGGTTTTAAGAATAAAAGATATTATCATCTCAGAATTATCATGCACACTATGTCTTTCCTTAGTCATCCATTTTGTGAATGGATCAACTGGATTCTCCTCTGATGATACTCACTTCATAAATACATTTCCATAATTAACTCTATCTCAAATGTAGAGTTATTTCCTCTTTATATGCCTTGACCTTCCATGATCCCTAGGCTCTTTAATCAGAGCGACTACACCTTCTTTATCACATAATATCTCCAATGGATATTTGTTGCTCGGAACAACTCCAAGGTCGCCTATTAAGTTTCTGATCCATGTAGTTTCCTTGGATGCTTCACTTGTAGCTATGATTCAGATTCGCATGTAGAGTCTGCCAGTATCTCATACCTGGAACTTTTCCATGTCACCTCACCACCATTCAAAATGAATACCTATCCAGACTATGACTCTGAATCATTTATATTTGTTTGGAAACTTACATCACTATATCCCTTCAAAACAAATTCTTGTTCACCACCATATACAAACAACATTTCTTTAGTATTTCTCAAATACATTAGAATATTCTTGACAACTTTCCAGTTACTTAGTCCTGGATTTTCCTAATATCGACTCATCATGCTCAAAGCATACGATACATCAGGATGGGTACAAGTCATAACATGCATGATCGATCATATAGCCAAAACATATGGGAATCGACTTATTCTATCATGTTCATCACTATAACTAGGACATTGAGTCTTAATTAATTTAATGCAATGATGCATAGGAACACTTCCTTTCTTGGAGTTATCCATATTGAATCTTTTCAATACTTTACCCATATATGTACTCTGACTAAAGTCATATTAAACACTTTGATCTATCTCTAATAGATTCTTATACCAATTATATATGCTACTTCCATAACATCCTTCATAGAGAAACATTTCCAGAGCCAATCTTTTACACTTTGCAACTCTATAACACTGTTTTCTATGAGTAATATGTCATCTATATACAACACTAGGAAGACAATGACACTCACGCTATCTTTAAAATATATAAACAACTCATCTGGACTTCTCAAAAACCATACTCTTTGACTTCTCATGGGGCGCATATTCTAGCTTCGCAACGCTTGTTTAAGTCTATAAATGGATCTTTCAAGCTTAAACACTTTGTTATGATAATGTACATGTTCAAAACCTTTAGGATGTGTCATGTACACATCCTCTGAAAGTTTTCTGTTAAGGAAAGCCATCCATTTGCCATACATCTTAATCATAAAAGGTAGTTATGGAAATAAGTGTCCTAATGGACTTTATCTTAGCTAATGGTGAGAATGTTTCCTCAAAATCAATTCCTTAAGTCTGAGGGTAATCTTTTTGCCACCAACCTATCTTTGAATGACTGTACATTCCCATCCATGTTGGTCTTCTTCTTGAAGATCCATTTATTGCCTAATGTCCTAAGACCAGGTGTCGAATCAACCAAATTCCAAACTTGGTTATCCATCATGGGTTGAATTTCATTTACCATTACCTTTTTTCCAATGGGCATCCCCATGGCCTTCCATCGCTTCCCTATAGTTAGCCGGCTCATCCAGATTAACAAGTTTTCTTTCACTAATCAACGTGTTTCCATGTGTTGTTATATGGAAACCATAAAACTCGAGAGGAATGCTAACTCTTGTGAATCTCATTAAGAGGTAATGAAATGTCATTAGGCTCAACAAGTTGCTCAACCTCTGGTGGAGCACTAGTGTTAACTATAGGTTCATTGTCGGTAAGCTCTTAAATTTATTAAAGGTCAATTTGACTCACACTGAGTTTCTTAGATATAAGTTATCTCTCAAGGCACAATCCTTTTCTAGCTACAAACACCATTTTTTCATTGGGCCTATAAACAAAGACCCAAAAGTCTTTTGTGGATAACTGACAAAATGATACTTCTTAGATCTAGATTCTAGTTTAACTTAGGTTTCACACCAAAAAAAACCTCAGAACCCCACACCTTGATGTAATTAAGTGAAAAAACCTTTCTAGTCCACATCTCTTGAGGTCTCTTTGAAAACATCTTAGTTAGAACAAGGTTTAAGATAAGGGATTTTGTTTCAAGTTCATATCCCCAAAACTTAATTGGTAATTAAGTACAAATCATCATAGATCCAACCATGTACAACAAAGCTTGATTTCTCCTTTTGAAAACACCATTAAGTTATGGTGTTCTCAGAGGAGCTAATTGTGAAACTATACCATAATTTCTAAGATGATCGTTAAACTCAATACTAAGGTATTCTCCTACCTTATTAGATTTTACAACCTTTATCTTCTTATCCAATTGATTCTCTACTTTTTTTGAAACTCTTTTAACTTTTCAAAAGTTTCTAACTAATGTTAAATCAAATAGAGATAACCATATCCACTGAAATCATTAGTAAATGTAACATAGTAGTTTTTACCTTCCCTTGTGGTAGATCTGAAGGGTCCACCCACATCTATATGTATGAGATCCGAAAATCATTCACCTCTTTCTCAAGTCCCTATGAATGGTGATTTAGTCATCTTGGCTAACAAAAAAAACTTTCATATATCATCCGACTTTAGGTCGAATTATTCCAAGAATTCTTCCGAATGGAACTTTGCGATGTGTTTCTTATTTATATGGCCAAAGTGACTATTCCATAAGCATGATTTATCTAACATATTAGAAGCAATATTAAAGTTAACATTTCTATTATTAGAAACACACACAACACTTTCAAAAATTCCATTGAAAAGGGAAGCTTTAAATATACAACAACCATCCTTATAAACTTATATCACCCTTTTCATTATCAAACAAAAACTAAAAACCTTGTTTATACAATGCATGGAAAGAAAAAATGTTTATATATATATATATATATATATATATATATATATATATATATATATATCTGAAGAGTAACAATAATTAACTAAGTTAATCAAACTCCACTAAGCTTAGTTGGGACACTCCACCATCGAGACATGCAACGTTCATCATTCCCCATGATCAAATTCAAATCTCCATGCCTAAGATTCATTCTTTCCTTTAGTCCCTATATTACAATGCATATGTAAGTACCATACCGGGTATAAATAACCCATGAATTAAAGGTAGTAGTTTTATGAAGTTCGATCATATAAGTACTTGAACTGGACCCGATCGCTTGAACCTTACCATCCTTGAGATCTTTCAAGTACTTTAGCAACTTCTCCTCCAATGCCATAGTAGAAACATAATGCTTCTTTAGGAACACTCACATGTGGAACAATATTATTACTCTTTCCCTTATGGGATTGTGAAGCCACTACTTTCCCTTTCCACTTTGGCTTGGAACGCTTCCTCTTGTGTCCACGACCAGTCTGAATGGTGAGTAATTGAGTTTGAGGTGTACCATGAGTTTTCTATACAATAGTGTGACATCCCCAAATTCATGGTCATTTTAAAAGTTTTATTTATGCTTATTTTGAAATCAGAGTACCCTTTTAAAGAAAATAGTTGCGGAATTTGTTTCCAGAAAAACATGATAAATACGTTATCAAAGCATCTCCGAAGAAATGTATTTTATTCTTTTTAAAACATTGGGATGTCATCGTTAATACATAAACATAAGCATAAACAAAACTTACATTCATTATCACTAGTGATTTACATCTCCTTAATCTCTCAGTGTAATGTAACTTCATATCGACACCTGTGAAACAAATAAACTGAGTGGGTCAGGTTGGGAAACCTGGTGAGTACATAGGGTTTTAAACCCACAATAATGTAATTATTATGTTTAATCATCAAACAATTAACCCAATTACTCATCCCCAATATCTTCTTTATTCTTAAGGGTCTACCCTAAGCATCATTTATCCTACATTCATTCAATTCGAAGTCCATTGCTTCCAAGGTTTATACGATAGGAACTAAGTCCATAGCTACCCATGCTCGTTCATAAAGCACTAATTCCATAGCAGCTAAAGTTTATTCACCGACTACTAAATCCATAGCTATTAGTGTTTATCTAATAGGTACTAAGTCCATAGCTTCCAATGTTTATCTAACAGGTACTAAGTCCATAGCTACCAACGTTTCTCTAAAAGGTACTAAGTCCATAGCCACCAACATTTATCTAACAGGTACAAGTCTATAGCTACCAACGTTTCTCTAACAGGCACTAAGTCCATAGCGACCAATGTTTTTCTAATAGGCACTAAGTCCATAGTTGTCGATGGTATTTATTAGGCATTAAGTCTATAGCTGCCAATGTTTACTCATACCATCTCTCATATCACATCATTCATCTACTAATGTTTTACCCAACATATTCGTAGATATAAAATACATATACAGTTAAAATCATTTAAAACATGTATAAAATCGTTCATCCAGCATAGAAGCAACTATTCAAATAATATGCACACATAGCACGTAATTTATATAAAATACTTCATATCTATGTGTAAGACGAAAGAAATTATGCACTCACTTGTTAAAGTGATGATTCCAAACTCGGACAGCGCTTCGCTTGTTAACGATTCTATTTTCCTTTGACGAAACCTAGCATTATTATCGCTAAGTTTTAGTCTAATATTTATTGTGACTAATTATTAATCTAGATTCATCATTAACTCCAACTCTACTTCATGATCTATCAAGTAAGGAACAACCAAGTAGGATCATATCGGAGGTAGAGTCTGTTTGGTATACGAAGTATACTGTTTGGAAATCCTAATTTAAACACCTCACTAAATCATAGCCTATACATCATCCCCATAAGTAGATTAATCTGAATAACGACTTTGAATCACTGATAAATTTTATTTATAGGTTCATAATAACGATATTATAAGCTATATTTAAAGTAGGGTAGCATAACTTACTTAGCTAGGAGTCGGGCTCTATAGGGGCAAAACTTCGTCGCTGGATCTTTCTAAGAAAGATTCTTGCGGCGCTTCAGCGCTCACCTTACTATACTAAAAACTACAGAAAGAGAAGTCGAGTCACAAGGGACCAAATTCTCGTGGGATAAGAAGAGAAAGACTCTTGAATCAAGAGAATGGTGCAAGAAATATGAGAGCCTAGAGGCTCTTATTTATAGTAATTGAATTTTTAAAAACCATCATCTATATTTACTTAAATGACTAAACAGCCCTTTATAATACTATTTTAAATAGATTTAATGATATTTGTAGTAAACTAATGTCGAAAATACTCAGCATTAGTCTTATAACGATCGCATCATCGATACCTTGCTAATGATATATACATATGTATATATATGTAGACGTATATATGATTTACGCTTTATTTTAATATGTAAATGTGCTATTAAAAATTATAACTCGTTCATACGAACTCCATTTTTGATGTTTTTTATATCCACGAATTGGTATTTACGAGTACTGCAATTTTCATTTAGACACCGTCAACTAATTCTCATTCTATCTAAGATTTACAAAACTGTATTGAATTTATCGCGCTCGAAGAGTAGGGACCAAGTTTCATCCATATCTTTAAAATACGAGCTCTATTCTCAATTTTCTTTATATCCACGCGTTGGTATTTATGAGTACTACAACTTTTATTTAAACTCCATCGGCTAATTCTCATTCTATCTCAAATTTACAAATATGTATCTAATTTTTCACGCTTGAAGAGTAGGGACTAAGTTTCGTCCATATCTTTCGCATACGAGCTCCGTTTCCAACTGTCTTTTTATCTTTGTGCTCCAATTAAAGAGATCTTAAATTCTTGTTTAGACTATTTTGGTTAAAATCGACCAATCTAAAATTCGAATTTCGGGTTTTGCACTGCTATGCTAAACTTTAGAAAATTCATAACTTCCTCGTATGAAGTCAGATTTGGACGTTCTTTTTATGCACACTCTTGGTTTAACATATACTACGACTTTCATTTAGATCTCTAAGGCTAGAAAGTCTTTTATCGTAAATTCACTTTTTACGATTCCCGGTGCCGTGTTAGTTTTTCCGTAAAACTTCGATGGGTCATAACTTCTTTGTTATAACTCGGAGTTCAACATTCTTTATATGTACAGAACCCTTGTGAAATATACTATAACCTGGTCAAGATTATTTTTTCTAAATAGTCTTATATCAAAAAAGTTATTTTTGACGCTTATTGTCTCTAATTTGACTAAATCGGATCTGCGGGTGTTACAAATAGCTTGAGTTGTCTGGAGGAGGCCGTAGAGTTCCATCAATGTCTTGTCCATACTATTCAGTTGATAAATCATGATGAAATTATCATATAAACGAGAGACATAACTAAGGACAATGTCCAAATCTAGGTTCTTATCAAATACAACATCGAGATTCTCGATTTGGTCTATGTAGCTCTTCATTTATTGAACATGATCACACACCAAACCGCATTATTTGAGTTTGCGTGGCATTAGGGCTTTGACAATCTCAAGTCATTATTGCATTGCCTTTTGCTGAAACATTTTAGCCAATTGAAAATTCATTTAATATGCCTAAGTGTTCTTGAATGCCTTCTGAAGGTATGAGGACATGGAGCCATTCATGATGAAAGACACCTTATTCGATTCACCCATGTGTATGGCGTTAGCAACTATTTGTTAATCAGTTGAGTTATAATCAATTTTTGGAATAGGGTCATCGAGCATATATTCACGATTGTCATACCTCAGTGTAATCCTTAGGTTTCTCATTTAACTGAGATAATTAGCCATGTCAATGAGCTTCACTCATTATAAAACATAATTTAGGGAAAAGTTGGAATTAGTGGGTGTAAGAGGTGGGAGAGGAAGACCATTGATACCCAAAATCTAAAATAGAAAAAAAGTTTAGTTAGTTGATTTTAATCCTTAAATAATTGCCCAAATTTATTTGAAGTATAGGATCCATATTTTCAATTCGAATTATGAAAAGAGATACCATAATCATATCGCAAATTTATCTTAGGTAGGTAATGCAATTTACCAATTTCAATCACTATGAAATTCCTAGAGCTTTTGAGATTTATTGAAACTATTTAATGGCATGTTAATCTCAGATTTTCATATCCTCTATTTATGCCTAGGATAACGAGGTCTCATGTTAAAATGTTGTTGCGGGCGTCTTAAGGAAAAAAATTATCACTACTTAAATGTATTAAAGATAGCATAGGAAAGCAGTGTCGAATCGACATGGATACAACCTAATGGTCAATGTCTCTTAGCGTAAGGCACATACTAGTATAAAATAGAAAATGTAACACGGGGATTTTTGATTAATAATTAAAAACTAAATAGCAGTGAAAATAACTAAATGAAATTCAGTAATAAAAATAAATTTAGTTCTATTGTGACTTTCCTAAACATGCAATCAACATAACCCTGATTATTCAAAAAGTGTTCTATCTAAGCTGGTATGAAAACTACTAACAAGCTCTAGTAAGTTTTCTTTTACCTGGTTAATTAACCAAAACAAGCTCTTTAGTTAATCCTAACTTTTTACTAATGCAATTAAAAAATCTCTTAATTAAAATCAGAAAAGCAACCTTAAGATCTATCTATAATTCCCAACAATATTTAATACTTCTCACAATCTCAGAAGTGTAAAAATATGAAATTTCAATTTATATCAGAGTTAAATCCCCACATGGAACCAATCTGGTATTGGTTACTTATTACCAATTGATTATTGATTGCATGAAAAGTACTGATCTGTGCAAAAATGAAATCTAGGGTTTAGCCAGGCATGACTAAAATCCAATCAAAACTAATAAAAAGAGATATTAAGCTACTAAATATTACTAAAGTAAATGACTGAGATGATTCACAGCTTTCATATCTTTAGAAATTCATGAAAACGAAGAAAAATCACCTCAAAAATCGTATGAAAAGGGTTTTTCATTGTATGGGAACGTCTAGGGTTTCAAGTAATCAGGTAGGAGGTATTTATATACGATCCCACAAAAAATGAGAAAAAGTGGAAAACATGATCATTTTGATAGTGTTTTTTCTCCGAAATCCCAAATTCTCTGTTTAATGAAATACGTTGCTATATCGGACATAAAACTAATGGATTTTAGTATACTACAACATCCTATGGTGCACATACAACCCTAAATGCTTTGGATCTATGTTGTCTCTAACTATACATGCAATATTGTTTCCAAAGCATTAATCCTACAACTAGCATACTAAAATGATATAATCAACATAGAATTAAGTTACAAAGTTACCTCTTGATTGTGGCTTGTAGAACATGTTGTGTTTGGCCTTTAAGAACTTAGTGTACCAAGTGTTGCACCTTAAATGGAATCATAATACACCTTTGGATAAAAGATGAGTTTTGAGAGAATATTCTTACACTCAAATAGGCTCATGAACTCTTAGAACATCTAGTAATCGATTTTGGACACTAAGGGGCTTCTTATACAGTGTGGCTAGGATTAGGGTTACATCCATGTAAACCCTAATGTGAATGAATTTTCATCTTACTTAGGATCCATGGGTTAAAACCTCCACAGGCTATTTATGGACTACCATATTGGTTTAGCCCATCCTAAATAACTATAAGTGCACACCATAAGAATGATTGATTTACCAAATCAATCCCCTTACATTTAATTAGTTTCTTTTGATCACTACATTAATTCCAAATTTATTCTTGATCAATACTAATTAAATAATATGATTTTATATTAATATATTAGAGCTTTTAATATATTAATAAATCATAAATAACCTCTTCTCAAAAGTTCATCCTATTAAATTGTCCTGGTGATATGCAACCCCCATGGACCATGCTACTCTCTGGTTAAGTACATACCAATTATACTTATGGGCTTAGAAATCTAATCCAAAAATCTCTAACTTAGATAAGTCTAATAACTATTATTTCAAGTACGACTCCAAAATCCCGATTAGCAATCATAGCTCCTAAAGCCGCTGTCGAACTCTGACCTAGTCAATCACACGTCCATTAGATAAGGGATCATATATTCCTACATTTTAGATATCATATGGACCAAGACATGGATTATAATCATTCTCTCTATCCATCTGTTGTTTCCTGAATTCCGATTTATGATGATTAACTAATTGAACAAATCAAATGAGTCCAGGATTTGCCAAGCACTTCGGGTGTCATCACTAAATTATCGAGGGGCCCACAAATATCACTTTTATCCCTCTAAGGGTAAAAGGAATGGATAAACTTCGACTCAAATGTTTTCTTGTACTTACTCATCAAATCACACACGGCAATATGCTTTATAACACCATGTTACTGGTGCGTTAATGTGCAACTGAATTGTAAATTACAACTCACATGTCTTGGTTTCAAGAATATAAGATATTATCGTCTCACAGTCACTCGTGATAAAATCCATGAAGTGATTCAGATAAGCATGGGTTGAATCCAATACTCGAATCTTATTCTAGGAGTACTTATGAACACTGCAGAAAACTTGTGCTATGTATAAAACACCTAGACAAACTACAAACCCATTCATGACAGTCTTGCCTCAATACCTACTCCTAATGTATGATCGATTGTGGATGGTTTGAATAACCTATTTATTCGGGAAGTCAAAACATGAAAAGTGAAACACAAGAATAATACTAATCCTATATGGCCCCAAAACTTTTGAGTGCCATATTGATCACTCATTATTCATTGTATAATGTCTCATATAATCAAATTAATACTTGAATTAAAACAATAGCTATGCCATGCTCCAAGCATGCACACTATGTTTTTCTATGGCCCTGACTTTGTGAAATAGACCAATTAAAAAACATTTCAATGATGCTCATTGCACAAGTCCAAATCTTTATTGCATGTGTAAGAATTCCAAATTCTTGTCACTGCTAAACTATCATGTAATGCAACCTTTGTAATGTCAAGGTAGCAAAATTCATAGAGACTTGACCAATGATATTATAAAACGTTCCATTGGAGATTGATAACAAAACAATTCCAAGGAAGCGAAGTCTCAAATTCAAAGTACATTCCTTTGAACATCCTTCTTGCATAAAATTTTCTAACTATCTCATGTATTCTTAATCTACAACTCCCAATATGGAAACATTCCATATCTTGCCATACGACAACTCATTATTAATAAAATCCTATCTATTCATAATAATGTCAATATGGTCCATCCATTACTATACTTCCAACTGTCCTTAAGCGACCAATCCTTGGCGAACCTTAGATTGTCTTTAACAGTTGTTTAACCACTTTAGTCATATTCAGTTCTATTTATTTTTCCCTCTTAATGCCCTAGGCATTTGGAAAATTTAGAATACGAACACAAGAATATTATAGTATATGAAATCGATCCTATACCCGAAGCATATGAGGCGCGATTCATAATGTCTAACATAAAGACATGATACTTGATCAACCTTTTTCTATAATATTTCTATTTGCCATGTTCTCATAATTCGGTCTATGAAGAGGGATGTCGTAATCATAATCGAATTTGAGAACGCAATCAACATTTCCATATAAAATTTCCTTATGTCGAATCATTCCAACATAGTGTTCATATATATCCTTGACTCAATTTGATTTAAAAAAATCTCAATCTAAGCTTTTAGATTTAAAATAAAGTATAAATTCCTCTCCATTAATTACAGCAAAACAACTTTTCAAACCTTGCATCTTTGCAAATTGAAAGTTTTTGTTTTCTATAATTAACATTGCTAACTTGCAACACTTACCATAATAATTATGCTCCCACTAGCACAATAATTATTATCTTACTAGCATAACACTTATGCTAATTAGCTCATGAAAAGAAGAATCCACTGAGGGAAGGGGAGTAATGAAGAATCGTTCCGCATAGGCCTTCAAAATCAGAACGCAACGCCATCAAAAACTAGACCAAACATTTTTCTTTACACCTAGAAATATAAGGATCAAACTCTTTTAACTCTTTAGATTTAGTAAGATCCAATTGATCCCACAAATCATACATCGCAACATAGAAATCTTGAATACTCGTGTCATTTTGTTGAAGGGAACGAATATCTTATTCTAACTGATACTTTTTAGCAAAGTTAGACTAAATATTAAATCTCTCTAAGTGGTTCCAAACTTCCTTTTCTATGTGATATTTAGCCAACTGCATACTAATATAGTGTATCATAAGTGTTAATCCAAGTGATAACCTTGGAGTTATCAGTATCCTAAGCATCAACCAACAAACAGAAATCTTAGCTTGAAGCACTGAAGGTTTGGATTTAGTCCTAGTGACATAGCCCCACACATTCTTCCCACGAAGGAAGTTATTCATAACATAACTCTAATATGTATAGTTCTTTCCATCTAGTCGAGTACTGATTAACTGAAGAGGATCCTTATTTCCAGTTATATTAGCAATGGATAAATAACCACAACAATAGATAAGCAATCATAGAATGAGAAGAACAACCAACTAGTGGAAGCAATCAATCGAACGACAAGAGATCTAACAACAAAAACAGATGAATGCAAACAAGCAAATTAACATAAACAACAAAGGAACATCAAACATACTGAAAACGAAATGGTTACAATTCTATCCACCCCACAAATGAAATGGAATTATATACAATTAATAAAAAGATAATACTTCATTAATTAAACAAAATACATACTAAATTGAAAAAAGAACATAAGATCGAAACGTAGTTATATAATCATCATTGCTCGCCATGTCATCGTAATCCTCACCCGATTCTCCATCAGGCATATGTGATTTATCATTTGTATCGTTGAAAAAATAGTCTTCAACAAAATTTCAACAACAGGATTCGTTCTAGCATTGAAGATGTGTACTACCAAATCAGTGCCAAGGTTGAGGTGTCCAACTCGGTCGTATACTTCCCTTATGTTTTCCATGTACGCCTCCATACTAATTACCAACTCCTTCGACATTTGGTAAATTCTCATTTTCATTGTAGCGACAAATCGCTTTCCCCTCGTCCTCTAAAATCATATTATCCAATATGACACCTGCGTTTATCAGGTTACTTATTCATTCGTGCTTCATAGATCGTGTCGATACTCCGTGTATCTACCAACATCTCTTTAAGACACCAAAGGCAAATGCTCACTGGATATCCTTCCTAGCAGATTCTTGTTCTGCCTTAAACTTTAATAGCTTTTCATCATTTAGACATGAGAATGATTTCACAAATACTACTAACTCGAGATATATTCCATCAGTAAGGTAATACCCATGCTTGTATGATGTCTTATTTACTTGAAATGACATATCATACGATTTCCAAAGGTAGATGTCATTGAATATTAGCGATTGATCTAGAACATCGATGTCATTGTTGGTACCCGATGGATCAAAAAATGCATGTCATATCCAAAGGTCATACGATGCAAGTGCATCTAAAACTATTGTCAACTGATTTTGATCACTTCTTATAATCTGATGTTTCCATGCATTAGAGCAAATTGAACACCCTTAATGCATACAATCCAGACTACCAAGCATTCTAGGGAACTCATGTTTGTCTTTATCTACTGTATATAATTGGTGGATGTTGCTAATAATAGTCTTGCGTAAATAAAGACCATGATAGAGGATAATCACAACTTTGACAAACTTGTATACAGAATCTCGTGTTGTTCGCTTTGATATCCTCAAATACGCATCCCATGAGATTGGTCCATGTTGAATGCTAGTTGACAAATCGCAGCTGTATATTTTTGAATTGTAGAGAAACCTTGCTTACATCTTCCATCAACTTGTTACTGAAAATATTGAAAGCGATTAGGTATATCATCAACAATGCGTAAAAATACTACATTACTCATCCAGAATCCGACGCTTGAATTTTTCCACATACACTGCATCATCGGCAATGTAGTCGTTCACAAATTGGTTATGGCTAGCTTTATGGTTTCTTCGTAAAATAGGATTTCTTGTTTTTTGGCGTGAACTTTCGCCTTTATTTTTTTGCAAATAAGCAAGTGTTGTGTGCATGACGTCCCCGATGAACCCTGCTTCACGCAATGCTAACGTATCGGACGAAGAAGAAGATATTTTGAAATAAATTTTTTTGAAAAGTATAGAGATAGTTATGTGTTTGTTGTGTGATTTTGAAAGGAGAAATGAATGTAAATTTATAGAAAAATAAAAAAACAATTAAAAAATAAATAAAAATCCCCAACGGACCAATTGCAACGGTCAAAAAGAGAAAAGGGTGTGCGGCAAGGATACCATGGTTTTCAAAGAGGGATCAGTGTGGTGTTTACCGCACATCACAGTCTACCAAAGTGTGCGGTAGAAAAGATAAAAAAAATGGATAAATTTATTATTTTAGATGTGGTCAACAAATTAAGGAAAATGTAACAACAAAATAAAAAGACATGATGGATTTTAATACTATGAGGTTTGACCGTACCAAAACAGGACTAAGACTGTGACAATGTGTCAACCACAGGAACCAAAAATACAATTTACATCTTTTATTTCTTTGTTTTAAGCAGAAATATTTATTAAAATCCTATATTTAATTTAGGAAAATAACTCAGGAATGTAAAAACTGGTTAAATTTGTTCACATTTGGCCCCTTTCATTTTTTTTTGGTATGCAATATACCATCTAACTTGTTGTTTGTGTTCACCATAACCCTTTTGACCAGCTAACACATGTGATAGGCTGTTAAAAGCATTAAGGTGAAAATAAACAACAAATTAGATGGTATATCACGTACAAAAGAAGGAAATGGACCAAATGTGAACAAAAACAACAATTTGTTATCCTCCTGATTCATTTTCCCTTTATTTATTATTGTTAGGTATGAAGGACAACGTGGCGTGCTATAAAAACCAAACTTTTAGTTTATATCAAATCGCATTTGCTTCTGAGGGTATCAATGATGCTCAACAAACGATATGTTCCACAAAATTTTAAGTTAATAGTTATTCATACACTTGCCTTTCTGTTTGATTTTAATTTTACTATGGATAGATAAATACAAACCATTATCTATGTGAAATATTGTAGCTCTTGTGATAGTATTAAATTATTTTTGTTGTTAGAATCGTGTTGGAAATAGTTCAAAGCATGCAGGGTGAAGATTTTATCTGTCCTCTGGTTGGATGTTGTTGTCTACCTCTATGAGGTAGTGGATTGATTATTCTAGGAAACAATTTTTCCTGAATGTGACATCATATCATATATGTCTGAAACATAAACATGCCTTAAAAGGTTACATATTTTGGTTTTGAATCAAATACATCTAAATGGACTATTCTTTTAAATAACATGCAAGATGAGATGATGGAGTTGATGGATGTTAGCAATGAAATACAAGAGTCTCTTAGTATAAGCTACAAGGTGCAAATGAAATTGATGAAGAAGACCTCATTGGTGGTAAGTGTAATTATTATCATTGTCAACAGTTAGCGAACGTGTACCATCAAATCTACAACTTAACAATGAACCCAATTTTAATGAAGATCTCAACTTGCATTTAGCACCCACTGGGCATGCAATACCATCCCACATTGTCAACATAAGTCCATAACTTCCATCTAATTCAACATGGCTACTTTTTCATTATTCTTGTGCATTCTTTTCACGACACATCTTGGATAAGTTTTAAACAACTAGTTGTATTCTTTTTAATTGATTTAAGTTTTGAATTTTTTACCTATTAGATCCCATGTTAAAGCTACATATGCTTAAAATTTTAGGAAAATGACTCAGAATGGCAACCAAATATTGATTTTGTTCACCTTTGCTCACTTATCTTTTTTTTGTATGCAATATACCATCTAACTTGTTGTTGGTGTTAATCATAACCCTTTTGGCCGACTATCACCTATAATAGTTAGACAAAAGGGTTATGGTAAACATAAACAACAAGTTAGATGATATATTGCATATAACAAAAAGGACCAAATATGAGCAAAATTAACAATTGGTTATCCTCTTGAGTCATTGTCCCTTTAATTTATCAAGCACTTTCTAAGAATTGAGACAATTCTTTTCTTTAATTTGGCTTCCCGAATTTAATAGCTAAGCTAAGATATATCAACCAAATTTATTTATATTTAGAATTGTAGTACAAGATAGCTTGTACATAATCTAGAAGAAGTAGTATGTTGAGTTTTTTCCAAATTATCTACTTATTTCTAATACATTATTTTATAAAAAGGAATTATAATGAAGTAGAGCTTGTCATGGTCTTCATGGTTTCATGGAGGTCCAAGTTCCAAAAGAGATTGATGAACATGGCTCCCAGGAAAGTATTTATTATTAACTAGGTTTAAATCTATAGAAACCTCGGTTGAAAAAATAAAACATTATTCATAACTCTAAATCATAATAACTAATCAATAATTTGCAATAATAAGTTGTAACACAATGATAGATGACTTGTTTGTAAGTTTATAATGATTAGATAAAATCAATATATACCCTGGTATGAATATTTTATTAGCGTTCTGAATGAATGTGTGGATATTTGATAATATCATGATTTTGTATAATGCAATATAATTTTGAATAGAGTAAAAAAACAATCAATTATGGAAATGATATTGTTATATGTCACATTAAAAATGATGGTAATATAAGAAACATACATAAACATAGCACAATAAATTACAAACTAAAATGATGAATGAAATGTGATTTACTAAAATTAAGTAAAATATGATATAAAAAATAAAAATCTACAAATTGTTTATAACTTTCCAAAAACTTCTTTATATACAAAATTGAACGTTTGTTTGTAAGTCTACTATCTTTATCTAGAATTAACAATTTTAATCATTTTCTATTTTGAACTCTAGATAAGACAATATACAATTGACATGTGTAAGAACACTACATGAATAAAAGTTTTGAAAAAGTAGAATGTCATATAAGGAAATGTTTTTTTATTTATTTTCCAGTCCATGTTCAAAACCCGTAAGCAATTTATTAACTATTTAATATTTTCAAAATTTTGATTTTGATTGGTTCCTACATTCACACAATAAATATAGTGAACATATATATATATGTATGTTCAAATGAGAACATTTCTTAAATTGAGAACAATTGAGAACGATTTTGTACTAACACGCCCGCCTGTTAAGTTTTAAAAATCAGAAGGGCTCATGTGTAGGTTAACAATTCCCTGTGATTTGCTTCTTCACACAGAACACAAACAACACTTCACTCCGAACTGCCCTCCGTCCCACACCGCCTCATCCCGCTATTCCCCTTTGGCAATGATCTTACCTTGTGCTTTTCGCATTCCTTCTGATGAACGATCTCTCCAATAATTTCTATACTCTGTTCCTAATTTGATTCCACAATGAAAAATATGTTGTTGATTTTTCAAATGTTTAATGAAAATCCTGGTTCGTGTGGGTCATTTGGTCGTTTAGTACAACTTGAGGATTCGAAGTTGATAATTTCCTTGCTACATGGAAGCTTGAAAGCCTTAGTGAACAACAACTTGTTACTTTGATTTTGAAGCGATCTTTTGATCTTTGAGGTAAAGGATGGAGGCGGAGCTGAAAGAGCTATTTGAGGCGGCAAAAAAAAAGCCGCATACACTACAGTTGTTGACGACAGGGGGGTAGATTTCATCATCGGAGGAAAATTGTTGTATTAACGCTTTGAAAGCCCATCTTAAAAATCATGTTAACTATAAAGATTATTTCCACACTGGTAAATTATGTTTTCTCATCAAGTATATTAAATTTTTTTTGGTTTTGTACTGCTAATCGAGATTGTATATCGTAGATGTGAAAATGTGTGGCTATTTTCTAACTATTGGGGTGAATTTTGATTATACTTTCCAAAACCTAGGTTTTTGACATTCCATATCCTTTTCTGTGCTTCCAATCGTTTGCGTTTTTAAAATTATTGAAGCTTTCAAAACATATGAAACATTAGAACCTTTGAATTTTTAATTCAACAAAAAGATAAGGCGGGTATTCAATTGCAACAAATAGAAGAATTATAATTTTCGAGACATAGAAAAAAATCAAGACATGTGAAAAGACATGGCTTGTTAGTTAGGTTCCAATTTGAAGGTGGTTGTCTTTCCTAATAACCTGAAGCTTAAGCACTGTAAATAAATGGTTTTCGTAGTTTTTCGGTTTTCAATTTATCTTTCATGGAAGAAGATAGAAGATTGTGTTACTATTAGTTATAGTAACTTAATTTTAAATTTATCCACCTTTTTTTCTTATATAAATTAAGGAAGTAAGCATTTATTGGATGTTGTCATGATTTTTTTTTTGTATTCTTAAATTCTTTTTTTGGTATGGGGAGTTCACATTCCTAGTCTCAAGCTTGCACCATATGTAGTAGTAGTGATGAAACAAATTGAATTTGAAACAAACACAATTTCCAAAAATTTGGTTGTTGTTATTATTATTATTATTATTATTATTATTTTGTAAATATTTTATTTGTTTCAGGCGGGAAACTAACTAAATGCTTGAATGAATCAATTAGTAATGCAAATGGTCTTGTGTCACAACCGTCACTTCTTCTTTTTATAAGTTGTATAGTAATGCACAACAAGGGTTTGACTAAATGCCTGAACAAAGCAATTAGTTGATTTAGGTAACATTTTTATTATGGGTCAATCATGTTGGTCGTATGATTCTTACTAAAATAACCTTTTTTCAATTAAATTGTGAAAATGTGGTTAGGTTTCTAACATGTTTATCTAAAACATAAATTGTTAGTTATATAATATGGCTAGAGTAAACATGTGTATTTATTTATGCTTTCGTGTCGAGATAGTATTTAATTATGTGCTTCAATACCTTCCTTATATATATTTAGAAAATCTTAAGTGTTTTCTTCCAAGTGGAAAAGAAAAACTTAATTAGTATTATTGTTTTGTTTATATATTGATAAAGTGTAACCACAAATCTTTTTTAATATTATGAAGTGCAAACCCACATTAATGAAGAGATAACTATTTTCATTTGGAAGGTACATGGAAATAGATTTTTAAATATAAGAAATATTTTCATAAATTTATATATTATTATGCAAAAAAATTATTTATTTTCAATTATTATGTTTGTTTATGCATTTACCAGAATGAACATAATGGTTGAAATGAGCCTTGCACACCAAGTGTTCAACTAAATGCTTGAAAGAGCAGTTTTTCCTAAATCAAACCCTATGACATCACCTAGTGTACATGATGACAAAGTGATGCCTGATCTCTTCGACTTTTTATCTTAAAAGAATTCCACCAATGCAGTTGTGCCTTAGTCATCTACAATATCTGTCTTGTTTAGTCAAAGGTAATCCTACGATTTCTAACAACTTTTAAATTAATTATGATATTGTGAAAATTAACATGTTAATGGTTTACAGGTTTTAGATGCTTTGGGAGAGTCGATTCCCTATGTCAAACTAACTTTACTTTAACTTCTTGCAACAATACTCATAGTTGTACACATATTGAACTTGTTACAAATGGATTTCCATTTACAACCACTTCCGACAATACAAGTATAATACAGACTACAGGTATGAATCTTGATCTTTCAACACATAACGTCAATTTAGCTTACTTGCAAGCACTTAAAGACTAAATATATAAACAGAGAGGTGTATCGGGCTTAACCATTAAGTCCTTAATAGAACACTAAAAGTGATTTAAAAACTATTATGATCAATTTTCCCAAATATGTCCTCCAAAGTCAATAAGAACACCTAAATATCATGAGACTTAGTTTTCTAGAAATATTAGTGTGTCAAGTTTCTTCAAACTTTGAATCACATTTCAAAATTCCAAATCCTTAAGGGGTAAAATTGGCAATCTTCTTAGGGTGGTCCATGTTGTCATAGATTTCATGCAATTTCTTCAAAAAAAATCATTATAAATTCATCAAAACTCCAAATGCCAAAATTCCAATTAGTTAGATATTAATGTATAGTTTCCAACATATAAAGGGTCTGATGTAATTCGTAGTAGATTGGTACAGTTTCTTCCAAGAGTGTTGAGTGGTCCAGAAAGTGACAACTTAAAGTTAGTAAATTGTAAGTTTAATATAAAATCAACCAAAAATCATTAGAACGGGATCTTTATATTTCTGAAAAGATAAAAGGGGGAACTTTAACAATGTTATTTTATCAAAATTTAATAATGGGTTGAAAGGTAAGAAAATAGATCCCAAATAGAACACTACAATCATAGAGAAAATAAGGAAATATGTGCATAAGTTTTCTAAGAGTAATACAACAAAGCACATGCTAAATAATGTTATAATTGATGTGTAGGTTCTCGGAAAGGAAAGGGTTCATCTATCTCATGCTAGCTAATTTTCAAGTTCAAGGAGGTGAGTTACAATAACTCTCATATTATGTAAGTATTACTTGTTTTATGTTATTGTTCATGGATACCCTAATTCGGTAGAGTGAAGAAGGATAGGCATAATGTAGTTTGTTCTCTAGTGAGATAAGGAAACAAGATTCATTTCCACGTTCTAGATTTGTTAGTTTTTCTCGTGTATTAAATCACATGTGATTATATGATCTAATCACATATGACTTATATGCACAAGATTAATTTTTGTGTTTTCGATTCAATAGTTGTTCTTTGTCCATATTAATCGTATAGTATGTGATTAAATACGTAAAATCACATATGATTAAATACATGATAACAAATATTGAATTGAGAACGTGAATTTGAATCTTATTCACATAAATCATATGTGATTAGATACACATAATAATATATGATTAAATACACAAGAGCAACTATTGAATCAAGAACACGAAAATGAATGTTGCCCACATAAATTATATCCGATTAGATAAATATAATAATATGTGATTATATGTATCTAATCACATATGATTTATGTGGATAAGATTCATTTTCATGTTTTCGATTCAATAATTGTTTTTTTTTACTTTAATCATATATGATTAAATACATTTAATAGGATGTGATTATATGTTTCCAATCACATATGATTTTATTTGGAAAAAAAGGAATATTGTCTGTATAAATCATATGTGATTAGATACATATAATCACATGTGATTGTATACACGATAACAAATATTGAACAAAGAACACGAAAACAAATCTTTATCCAAATTAGTCAAATGTGATTAAATAAATCAAATCACTTGTGAGTATATCAATCTAATCACATATGATTTATGTGTAACAATTCATTTTTGCTTTGTTGATTCAATAGTGGTTCTCATGTATTTTATCACACATGATTATATGTATAATCGTATATGATTAAGTACATGAGCACAACTATTGAATCGAGAAGGAAAAAATGAATCTTGTCCACCTCAAATCATATGTGATTATATACACATAATCACATGTGATTAAATACATAAAAACAATTACTCAATCGAAACCACAAAAATAAATATTGTCTACATAAATCATATATGATTAAATACATATACTCATATGTGAATATATGTATCCAATCATATATGATTTATGTGGATAAGATTCATTGTCACATTCTCAATTCAGTAATTATTCTTTGTCAACTGTAATCATATGTGATTAAATACATATAATCACATGTGATTATATGTATTTAATTACATATGATTTATATGGAGAAAAAATAATGATGCCTATATAAATCATATGTGATTAGATACATATAACCGCATATGATTATATACACGAGAACACCTATTGAATCAAGAACACAAAGATACATATTGTCCACATATATCATATGTGATTAAACGCATATAATCACATTTGATTATATGTATCTAATCACATAAAATTTGTGTAGAAAATATTCATTTTCGTGTTCTCGATTCAGTTGTTGTTCTTGTTTATTTAATTACATGAGATTATATATATATCTAATAAGATATGATTTATATGGACAATATTCATTTTCACATTCTCATTCAATAGTTGTTCTTGTACATTTAGTCACATATGATTTATGTACACAATATTCATTTTTGCGTTTTTGATTCAATAGTTATTTTTCACATTAATCATATGTGATTAAATACATACAATCACATACGGTTAAATACATAAGAAAAAATATTGAATAAAAAAAATGTGAAAACGAATATTATCAATATAAACTATATGTGAGTTGATACATATAGTCACATGTGATTAAGTACATGAATGTAACTATTGAATTGAGAAAAAAATAATGAATCTTGTCAACATAAATCATTTGTAATTAGGTACATATAATCACATGTGATTATATGTATTTAATCACATATGATTTTTGTGGACAATATTTATTTTTGCGTTTTTAATTTAATAGTTGGTTTCGTATATTTAATCATATTCAATTTATGTGATAAATATTTGTTTTAACGTTCTTGATTTGATAAATCATATGCAATGTATAATCACATGTAATTATATACACGAGAACAATTATTAAATCAAGAACATTAAAACAATTTTATGTCCACATTAATCATAAGTGATTAAATACTTATAGTTACATGTGATTAAATATATGAGAAAAATTATTGAAACGAAAAATCAAAAGTGAATATTGTTCATGTAAATTATATGTGATTGGATACATATAATTTGTGATTATATGTATCTAATCACATATGATTAAAGTTGACAAAAAATAATTATTAAATCGGGAACACAATAATGACATATGTGATTAAATATATCTAATCACATTTGATTAAATATATCTAATCATATGTGATATATTGTCCATATAAATCATATGTGATTAAATACAAATAATCATATGAGCTTATATATATATAATCACAGATGGTGGTGATGGGTGGTGGTGGTGTGTAGTGATGTTTGGTGGTGAAGGATGGTGGGGGTGACATGTAGGGTGGTTTTTATATTGGGTGTCAGGTGGCGATAACGAGTGGTGGTGATGGGTGGTGGAGATGAACGAAGGTGATAGGTGGTGGTGGTGGGTGGGTGGGTGGCGGTTGGTGGTGACGGTGGCGATGGTGAATGGTGGTTTTAATAGGTGATGGTGGAAGGTGGTTGTGATGGGTGGTAAAGGTGGGTGGTGGTGATGAGTGGTTGTTGGTGGTTGGTGGTTTTGGTGGGTGGTAAGTGGAGGTGATGGTGACGGGTGCTGGTAATAGGTGGTGATGGTCGGTGGTGGTTGTGGGGGTGGTGGAGGTGTGTAGTGGTGATGGGTGGTAAGTGGTGGTGATGGCGGGCGGTGGTGTTGGTCGGTAGTGATGGGTAGTGGTAGAGGTGAGTGGTGGTGATAAGTGGTGAGTGGTGATGATGGGTGGTGGGTGGTGGTAATGGCAGGTGATGGTCATAATGGTGGGTAGTAGGTGGGTGGTGGAGGTGGGTGGTGGAGGTGGGTGGGGTTATGGGGGTAGGTGGTGGTGATGGGTGGTGCTGATGGGTGGTGGTGGGTGGTGGTGATGGATGGTAGTAGTCGGCGGTGGTGATTGGTGGTGATGGTGGTAGTGGGTGCTGGATTTGGTAGGTAGTGGGTGGAGGTGTTGTTGATGAATGGTGGTGATCGGTGGTGGTGGTGGGTGGTGATGGTGGTAGGTGGTAGGTGGTAGTGGTTGGTGTTGATGGGTCATTGAGGTGGTTGGGGAAGGTGGTGATAGGTGGTGAAGGTAGGTGGTAATGGTAGTGTTTGTGGGTAATGGGTGGGGGTGGTTGTAGCGGCCTAGCGGGTGGTGGTGGTCGGTAGTGATGAGTGGTGGTGGGTGTGGTGGTTAGTGGTGGTGGCGGGTGGTGATGATGGCTGGTGGAGGTGATAGTGGGTGGTAGGTAATGGTGGTATCGAGTGATGATGGTTGGTGGTCGTAGGTGGTGGGTGGTGATGGTGGTGGTGGTGGTGATGGTGACGGGTGCTGAATGTAGCGGGTGGTGGTTTGGTAGGTGGTGGGTGGAGGTGGTGGTGATGAGTGATGGTAGTGGGTGGTGATAGGTGGTGGTGGGTGGTAGAGTGTGGTAGCAGCGGGTGGTGGTGATGGGTGATTGAGGTGGGTGGGGGTGGTGATGATGGGAGGTGGAGGTGGGTGGTGATGGTGGTGGGGGGTGGTGGTTTTAGTTGTTGATGGGTGGGGGTGGGGGTGGTGTTAACGGGTGGTGATGGTGGTTGCGGGTGTTAGTCGTGGCAGGTGGTGGTTAATGTGGGTGGTGGTGATGGGTGATTGAGGTAGGTGGGGTGGTGGTGATGGGTGGTGGAGGTAGGTGGTGATGGTTGTGGCGGGTGGTGGTTTTGGTGGGTGATGGGTGGGGATTGTAGTAGCGGGTAGTGGTGGAGGTGGGTGGTGGTGATGAGTGGTGGTGGTCGGTAGTGATGAGTGGTGGTGCATGGTGGTGGTAGGTGTGGTGCCTAGTGGTGGTGGCGGTGGTGTTGGGTGGTAGGTAGTGGTGATGGGTGATGAGTAGTTTCAGTTAGTGACTTTTTTAATTGTTTGTATCAACTTATTGATTTTTATGAATATTATTTTATTGTTTTAATTAAAAAAATTATTGGTCCAAATTTGTTCTCAAATGTTTTTACAATAATAAATGTACTCAATTGAAAATGTCAAAATGCATAAACCTTTAAACCTTTTGTGTGTGTGTTTTTTATTTAGGGAGAATTTCATATATGCCCATTTTAAACTTCAAAATATCATATTTGCCAAACTTAATTTCTCAATATCATATTTACCCTTCATAAACCTTCAAATTATCATATTTATCCAAATATTTTTTTATAATGTTTTTAATATTTTATAATTATTTTTTATACTTTAGAACTATTATAATAATTATGAAATTTAACCATATTACCCTGACGTCTATGATAATGGAATGTGAACTTCTAAATTGTTGGAATGTCGACCTCTTGACAGACAAAAAGATTCATTTTCAACCCTTTCTATGAAATGTATATGTTGATTGTTTAGTTTTTGTTGTTGTTGATTGTTATTATGTTCTAGATGGAGGGTATTTTAGATATTACCATTGATATTTTTATGTTTAAAAAGTGCATATACGATATTTTGATATTTAAGAAGGACATATATGATATTTTGATGTTTAAAAATGACATATATGATATTTTGAAATTTTATGAAGGGTAAATATGATATTTAGAAATTTTATTAAGGGTAAATATGATATTTAGAAATTAAGTTGGGTAAATATGATATTTTGGTATTTAAGAATAACATATATGAAATTCTCCCTTTTATTTATCTGTAATTAGTACGTTGTCTTTATTAAATTTCATAAAAGAAATACAAAATTAACCGATTATAATCGTGTTTTCTTAGAATGTAAGTTCCATTTTATATTTATAAATTCTTTTTTAGTGTCTCATGGGACACGTTTTTTGGCTACAAAATATGAAAAGTAGAAGGGATGTTGGAGTCATTTTTCTAATTTTTTGTCAAAAAGTTCAGAAAAACTAAATATATTAGGCGAATTTTCAATTTGGTAAATTGCCTTTTTGAATAATACACCCAAAATTGCTGCTTAATGGTCCCCTATTAAAAACACAAATTGGATATATCTTTTGTCATATGTGCCGTAGAAATCATAAAAATCTTGATCAACGATTCAAAAAAAAAAAAAAAAAAAACCACGCTCCTAAAAAAGCTACTAATGTTCTTTTGTTATTCCTCTTTGACATATTGAATTTATCAACTTCCATAATTATTCTTTTGTCTGTATACAAATGATTTGGGACAAATGTGTACGTAGTTATGTTTTTAGATTAATTTAATTTGTTTTTGTAATAATGTTCAGTTTTCTTAAAATTATTCAACACAATGATTTTTTTTTCTTGATGAAACTTGTATGACTAAATATATATAACACTGTAATGGAAGTGTTATTTTATGAAGTGAAGCCAGTAAATTGATTATTTATGCAATAATATTTTTTGGTTTAACAATTTATACAGCAATGTTTTATATTTTACAAATTTATATAATTTATATTAGTTATGCAGATAAAGTTTAATATATTAAACAGGTCACGAGAAAATACTATATTTTGTCCTGAAATTATTTCCTAAAAACACATTTTTGTTTAAATTAATTAAAGAAAAAATACAAACAGTTGTATAAATGCACATGTTACGGTTAAAACTTTGTTAAAAGTTATTTAAGTGAGAAATCAAAGTTAGTTTGTTATTTTTCTATTTAAAAATTTGATTTATTTACTAAAATATATGATTTTTTATTTTGTTCGAAGGCTAAAAAATATCGTGTTTTATTACGAGAGAACGATATCGGACTTCCAACTGAAAATTGTATTGAATGAAAATAGCTCATCACATATTCCAATTAATATAGTAATATACACTGTTAACAACTATCTGATTTAACAACTTAACAATCTATTTACATTAAAATCCCTTGGCTATTCTTTATTTACAATATTAACCCAACTTAACAATCTATTTACATTAAAACCCGTTGACTATTCTTTATTTACAATATTAACACTGATATTCCCTCAAAAGATGACAATGGAGAATAAATGTTATTCATCGACATATTGGATATGAAAGGTACTAATTTTGTAGCTGGAAGTTGTTTTGTGAATAAATCAGTAAGTGAAAGATGAGTTCTTATAGACATCAATCGAATTGTTTTATCAAGAACCTTATCTCGCACAAAATGAAGGTCTGATTCTATATGTTTTATACGCTCGTGAAATGTAGGATTTTGTTAGGTGTTATTTGTGCACCTTTTTGCACACCTTTTAGTCTCATTTTATGCATATATTTAGCACAATTGTTCTTCATTTTCCTTGCATTTTATCATATTCATTTTAGTCTCTAGAACAACCTTATTTGCACACTTTTATATCTTTTTCAGGTAAACCGGAGGTTGGAACGCACTTTGGGAAGTGTCGGGAAGCATTGGTGGAGATTTCGGGACGATCGGGCGAAGAACGAAAAAGTTGGAAAAATCAAGTTTGGATTTGGAGTCAGAGAGGTACACGGGGCGTGTTGAATTTACACTGAAAAGTGGGCACGGGGTGTGTTTGACCAAAATGGGAGCTGTTGACCATGCTGAACACGACCCGTGTCAGTTTAGTGCAAATAAACACCGGGCGTGTTGCTGATCACGACCCGTGTCAGTTTAGCCTATTTTAACACGGGTCGTGTTCGACCCAAAAACCAACTTTTGACAGTTTTTCCTATCTTTCATATTACGGGTTGAGGTTCATTTGGAGATAAGTAGAACATACCAGAGCACCATTGGAGAAGGGAATTCGAAGCTTTTTGCAAGGGTTTGTCCGTTAATCATTTGGAGACATTAATTCTTGTTTTTGTAAGTTGTAATTACACTTAATTTCATCTTTTAGACTTGTGATCTTGTTCTAGCCATGTGTGGCTAGAACCCTAATTTCTCCAATTTCATGTTTTGACTTCTTGGTAGTGACTTCATTCATATGACATGATATTTGTTCTTAATTTCTATCTAATGAATTTGATTTTGCTTCAATCGAATGTTTGATTCTAATTATGATTCTTATTGGCCATTTGAATTAGGGTTAGGTCATTCAAGTTATCTCTTTTACAAAATCCGTAATTGTTTTGTGAAATTGAACAAGTAACAAGCATTAAATTGATCTCTATTGAATGAATTTAGTGTAAATCTTATTCATACACTTTTACACTCCTGAGCTTATGAGGAGTATTGGGTGTTGTTGGGAATATTCACATAAAGCTTCATGCAATCTTATAATCTAATCCTAAGAGCTTGTTTAGATTAGGTTAATAAGGTTAGGGTTAATCAAAGAGCTTGTTTTGGTTAATTAATATGGTGAATGGGAAGTGTTAGAGCTTATTAGCACTTTCAAGTACCAACTTAGATAGAATTGAACGAACATTGTGTCATCCTTGAGTCACATTGCTAAATTGTCATACATGGGGTTGGACCTCACAAATTCTGAATTTAATTCACGCATTTAGTTGATTGCTTATGTTTTTAATTGTTTGTTTAATCATTACATTCTAACCCCCCCCCCCCCCCCCCCTCTCTCTTTACTATTGGTGACCATAGTACCTTGTGCAAATAGGTATAGACCAATTGTCCTGTGTCTCTATGGATCGACCCTGCTTGCCTTGTACTACCTTTTAGTGCAATATAGTGGGATTATTTTGGAGTATACCGTACCCCTTTATTTGTTGGGTTTGACACGCCTAACAGATTTATAGCAATTTTAAAAGCTGCATCATTAGCACAAAAGAGTAAAGAGGCATTCGTATGAGCAATACCAAAATCTTTTAAAACTTGTTTCAACCAAATCAATTCACATGTAGTGGAGGCTATAGCTCAATACTCTTCGTCAATAGATGATCTGGAAATCGTTGGTTGCTTTTTCGATTTCCATGATATTAGAGAATCATCAAGAAATATGCAAAATCCAGTAACTTATTTTCGAGTATCCAAACACTTTCCCCAATCTGAATCACAAAAGGCTCATAAGTTTATTGTTTATTAGATTAAAGAAACCTTATCTTGGACTTTGTTTAAGGTATCTTACAAGATGACATGCAACTTCATAATGTGGAACTCGAGGATTAGACACAAATTAAGATAATTTTGGAATAGAGAAAGAAATGTCAGGCCTTGTAATGTTGAAGTACAACAACCTTCAAATTAGTCTTCCATATCTAGATGGATCTTTGTAAACATCACCCATATCAATGTGTAAGTTTATTTGTGGATCCATTGGTATCTTTGTAGGCTTAGCACCTAACAAACCCAAATCCTCAACTAATTATGGATTTTAATTCCTCTAAGAAATAAAAATTCGAGCTTTTGATATGGCAATATCTAAACCCAAGAAATAATGCACTGATCTCAAACCTTTGAGTTTAAATTCATCACTTAATTTCTTTTTAATTGCATTTATCTATTTGGTTGATGAACCTGTAACACCCATAAAATTTAAACCGAATTTTAACTTTTCAACACATTTAAAATCCAACAGTTATTACAAATCTTTTTTTTCAAAATAGTCTTTATCAGAGTTTTCCTAGAAACATAAACAAAATGTGAGGAGTTGTACGATCACGTCTTTTCCTTACCGCAATCCTCTGATGAACCTGAAACAATAAACTGAAACTGTAAGCCCGAAAGCTTAGTGAGTTCCCCCAAAATACTCATACTCACACAATACAAATATTGTGACAACCCAAAATTTTCTATCCTGTACAGTCAAACACTTCATTGAAAGTCAAACTCATTTCTGTTATCTTTTAGCACAATTAAGAGTTTATTTGAGCATTTTGAGCCTTGTACACTTAAGGGATAAGTGTCGGGGTTTATCTGCTGATGTTATAGCTCAAAGAACCAACCTTAAACACCTCTACAAGGAGTTCATGGCCACCACATGGGAGTTTACGGCCGTAAACTCCATGTGGGGCGTAAACTCCTCCTATATGGTGAAGTCTTGGCCATTTTATTCATTCCTTTCCTCCTCTTGGCCAAAATCCTCTCAAGTATCATCCCAATCTTCGTCCCCGATCTTCAAAACTCGTAAGTTTCTTGTCCTAACTAGTTGATATCATACTTAATCTAGTGATCTTACACCATTCCATTCGTGAAATCATTCCAGTTGTGTTGATCTTCAAGTTTTCTTAGTTTCACCACGAACACACACTAGTGTTCTTGGCGAAAAACAACCAATCAAGCTCCTAGATAGTAAGTACTCTTGTTCTAACTTGTTGTACACTAGGTTTAACATTTTTAGGCCTTAGAAAACACAAAGAAACACTACATCAAAGGAGTTTACGGCCAAGACATGTTCTTGGGTCGTAAACCCCTATAAGTGGTGCAAATGGCACCCTAGTCTCTTACCAAGCCTTGGATCTTAGTCTAGAACCTTACACCATTGAACTAGGGACCTAAATAAACGAAATGGTACTTCATACCATGATTTTACGACCGTAAACTCATGGGGAAGTGGTCCCCTTGCCGTAAACACATGTAAGGGCCATTCTTGGGCCTTAAACTCACCTAGCCTCTTGTTTAAGCCTTGGAACACTTAACCACTTAAGACATAATAGCTTTAAGCCTTATTTGGAGGCCCATTTGAGAGTTTACGTCCAAAAGTAAACTCCCATGGGCTGTAAACTCCAATAAGTATGGTCCATTGACCATAAACTCCCTTACAATGCATTGCACTCCTTTGTTGCAACCCAATGGCCTCCTAACACTTTGACCAAAGTGTTTTCCATGCCTTAGAATGTTTATACTTGTCTAATTAGTGTTATAATCACTAATTGTATATATACATATGTCTTTATATGTTATTAGGATCATTGTGTGTGTTTAAGTCTTCACTTGACACCAAACACTTGTCCGACACTTCCATCCGATCCACTCACTGTAGGTGAGTTCATACCCCTTAATTAACCTTTTAAATGTTTATAAATTCTTTATGGGGGGGGGGGGGGGGGAATACAAGTTGAATCATGCTAGTTATTATATCAATCACATGTGATTAATAACTAGCATACAAATGGATTTACTATACATTTAGCTGTTTTACCAAACTTATTACTTCAAATGACTTTCTCAACCAGTTTTTACATGTTAAAACTCTTTATCAAATTGTCTTACATACTGTATGTTTCCTTTCAAACTCTGTTACAAATGTGTTTCAAACAAAGGTTTTCCTTATATTTAAAACTGTCTTATTAAACAAACTACTTTCAATTCATTTTATAAACTAACATCAAGTCATCATTTCTTAGTTATTAAACTCTTCAAAGGTTTTACAAAACTTCTTTTATACTTTTATATTGTCAAATGCATGCCTAGATATGTATAGTTATTTAAGTAATGTTTAAAGGACTTAGGACGGCTAGCTCGCTTTATTTCCTTTTCCTAGTTGGGATGTGGCCTTAGGGCATCGGTTACTCGTCCGAATGTCGTCTAAATATTAGTTATATATCATGTATACATATATAGATATAAAAGTTCTATCAGTCAGTTCAATACCTTTGCGTAGCAAAAGCATACTTTTGGTTATACACGTACATTACTAGTAACTATAATAGATATAGTTAGGAGATATTACTTACTATTCCAAGTACAAGGAATCACACAAGAGTCAGTTCATTCATGAGTCTATACTAAAATATATACTATATGAAGAGATACAATTACAGAAATAAAATTACAATACACAGTAACATAAGAGAACACACAATAAAGAGAAACAGGGAGGAAGATACAATACACGATAACAGAACAAACATAATAAGGTGCTATAGCATGGAACAATTACAGGATCTAACTATACCAATGAATCACTAACGCATTGTTTTAAACAAAATGTAATAGTTATATTGGGTATACATGATCATATAATCGTAATGTGGATGTTCACGGCTTGCAATCGTTGCATAGGTCGCGTTTGGTTCCCATAATCTCTTGACAGGGGAGCGTTTAGTATGGGAACTAGCCATCACAGTATACATTAATACTAAATTAAGGCAATCAGTACAATAGTAGTCACTTAATACAATACTACAGTACTACATTAATTTACCCTTTACATTTATTTAGTGATTACTTCACTTAAACATTAATGTATAAACTATATTTTGATAATGATGGTTACACTTGGGAAAATTACACGTTTTTACAAGGAACAAGCGTACAAAACAGTCGGGTCTTGGTAGAAAGCTACTTTTAAAACAGTCGAGTCTTGGTAGAAGACTACCTTTTTATACCAGTACGAAATATGGGCTTTTCTAGGGTTTTCAAACGTTTACAATTACTTACAAACATTTTCATACTTATACAAACATTTCTCCAAATATTTACAAGTCTTTACTTTACAGTTTCACAAATCAAAGACACATTAATACTTATGAATTCACCAGCTTTATTGTTGATACTCGCTTTCAAAATAACTTGTATTCTCAGGTCACAAATAGACAGGTACGACGACTAGGTTTTGTGAAGACGGAGCAGTCAAGACTCGTCTTTTATTTTGATTATTCATTATGTTGTTTTATACTATGAAAGAACACACATGTATTTAAAATTTTAGTATTAATGCAGTGGATGATGTTGTTGCTTGTTTACTACTTTGCATTGTTGTGATACATCACATGACGTCCTCCGCCCCAGAATGTTTCCGCAGTTCTCGGTTTTGGGGTGTGACAAATATAACCATAAACAACATACTATGAATCCAATCAACCATCGGGTTGGAATACCCAGGCCCTCAACCTTCCGGTTGGAATGCCAACATACTATGGGTCCAGTCATCCTCGGGATGGAATACCCCATGCCCACAACCAACAGGTTGGAATGCCCACATACTATGAGTCTAGTCATCCTCGGGATGGAATAATCCAAGCCCACAACCAACAGGTTGGAATGCCCAGGTCTATTGGCTTTCGCACAAAGCAGATAAACCTCAGCCAATAAACAAACATGTGTACATATAACAGATAATCACATAACAGTCTATAGACAACAAACTGATCTACCAGATCATACCACAAAACATATAATATTATCCTACCCTCTAGGATGTCTAACTAATAGATCATACCATATATCACATATTTGTTGGATTAGTGTCTAAGCTTGTAACCATATTTGGTAAGTACTTGACCTGGTTGTGCATGGTCATTTTGGGTTTCCTTCACCAAATCAAGTTGACTGGATAAATAATAGAGAAAGAGGTTATTATGGTTTATTAATATATTATATGAATAATATATTAAAGGAGAAATCATATTTATTTAGTTAACATTGGTCAAGAATTAATTAAGAATTAATTTTGTGATTAAAAGAAGTTAACTAAACTAGGGGCTGAATTGTAATTATGTGATAGTTGCAAAGTAAGGCAATGGATGCCCTATAGGATAGGGTGAACGAATTCAAGGGGATAAGGCCTTAGAATTCGTCCAGGATAAGGTTTCTAGGGTTATCCTTTGGACTGCTTGGTGGGGAAGTAATCAGATAAGGATAAGGACTGAAACCCTAATCCATGCACCTATATAAACACCCCTTGGCATATGAAATTCGTTGATGAATTGATCCCTAGGGTTCCTAGAGCCGAATTTCATACGTCCTCTCTCTCTCTCTCTCTCTCTCTCCATTTTCTCTTGGTGTTTGTGAGCCATTAGAGGTACTACACTTGTGGTACTTGCTTTCAAAGACAAGAAGATTCAAGAAACAAGTTGTTATTACAACATAACAACAAGAGGTATGTATTTCATCATTCATTGTGATTTTCGAAATTGCTAGAAGCATATTAGGTTTCCTTATAAGTTCATAATGTTGTATAACTAATAGTGATAACATAGTTCCAACTCTAGGGTTTCATGCACACATAGGATTGTTTGTATAACACCCATCAGCGGTATCAGAGACATTGGTTTTTGTTTTCAATTAGTTTTCTATACAAAAGTATGAATTTGACATATTAATGTTTATAGCCAATAAAACCTGAAGGCAAGATTTTCGAATTTAGGGTTCATAAGCCTTAAATTTCGAAATTTGGTTAGGGTTTCCC
Organism: Lactuca saligna; assembly: GCF_052625555.1. Lineage (NCBI taxonomy): Eukaryota > Viridiplantae > Streptophyta > Magnoliopsida > Asterales > Asteraceae > Lactuca > Lactuca saligna. The sequence goes on from NC_136420.1 coordinate 9,954,221, forward strand.
AAACCCTTTCCTTAGCCTCCAAGATTTCAAATTCTAGCATTATCCAACCCTTGAATTTCGAAATTGCCTCCTTCCCCAAGATTAGATCCTAAATTCTAGGGATTTGGATAAATGTCATATCTTGTAATTATCTTTTAAGTGTTTAAATTTGGTAATTAAAGATTTTGAATTATCCTATCCCATAATTTCGAATTTTAGGGGATTTAAGGGATTAGGTTAAATGAATTGTTTAATTTAATAGATATCCTCCAAGGTTTAATAATTCAAATTAATTGTTTAATTTTGTATAATTATTAAATCAATGTTTTAGTATTTAAGATTTAAAAAAAATTAAAAAGTTTGATTTTCGAAAATTTTAAATATAATTGAAACCTAATTGTTTTGAAAAGTTTCAAAACTTGCCCTCAAGTTTTGAAATTTAAATTGTTTAATTTTGAAAGTCTATATTCTAAAACCCTAATTTGGAAAAGTTCAAGTTAAACCCTTATGGTTTTATTAAATTAATTAACTGTATAATTAAAATATAGTTAATAAATTCATAATGATATTGTGTATATTTAATTAAATTAAAAATGTAATTTATAAAAATAAACCACCTAGTATTTTAAAAGTGTAAAATACACCCTTATACTATATATAACATTAAAAGTCTAATATTATATATGTATAACTTAAACTGCTAGTCTTACCGTTAGTATGCCTCATTCACAAAGCCGATCTATAAGGGGGTATAAGGTTATGGCCTATAAAATGTCAATTTAATGGGTGTCCACTCTCACCCACCGCTTCCTTGATTGGTGGAGGGTCGTTAGCCGAACGGGTAGGATGGGGCAAACCCTCTCCTCATTAAAAGTATAATGAAAAATAAAGTAGCTAAATGTTTTACCAAATTCCTAATCTTAGTTACTTTAGGCAAAAGTGAATTGATGTAATTCCATGAAATTACACTTTGTACCCTTGCTAAGACGTTAGTGGAGCGTGTGTGGTTAACCGGCACACTAATTGGGTTCTATGCAAAGGTGGCAAAGGGTGACTCAATGGTTGTCATAGTTTGATGGAGCGTGTGTGGTTAACCAGCACATCGAATAGGTGACTGTAAGATTGGGGGCACCATGTATATTTACATGACTATTCACACCCTGTTTTGTGATCCTCGGCATCCCAGTCGCAAATCGAGGAGCATATCGAGATTTAAACATACCATTGAAAAGTTCAATGAATCTCGAAAGACCTAGGAGTTTTCAATACATTTAAAACTTAAATTCCTTTTTCATTTTTCAAGGTGGAAAATTAGTGAATCGTCATTCACTTACCTTCAAATGTTCTGCAAGTTGGTTTACGACATCCCTCTTCGAATTTGTAGGATGTTGTGTTGGATCCTGGCCTTAATATCTCATTTGGGTGTTTTATTAAGGACTCAATCAACTAAACTTGAATTTTCTCCCGTTTCATAGATGTCAAAGTTTGACAACTATGGTTTTCCTTAATCAGTTGGAAAAGGTTTTCCACATGAAGATGATGTTCCACGATTATATTGTGGAAATGGAAATCATGCTTCATTTCTCCACCTCCTCCAATAATTCTTCCTGACCCACGTGTTTAGAAACTTGAAACGTTCAAGGCCACTCAAGCCCTATTGGCAATAAGACACAAAGATGGAAAGTATGTGTGTACATACGTCTAAAAGATGAAGTCACACATTGACAAGATTGTTAGGTGTCGATGTTTCAAGGAAGTTGGCTGTTGACTTGGTTTCTCAGTGACTTCCCGAATCATATGGTAAGTTCGTTAGAGAGTACTATATGATGGAGCACGACATGAACCTTATTGATTTGACTCATTTGCTTATTGCTGCTGAATTAGAAATGATTTTGCGCATTGGTCGAGCAAATTTTGTATGATAAATCAATATCCTAACCTTCTATGAGAAATGGCAATGTTGGAAGTCCAAAAAAAAGTTTTCTCTATGCAAGAGAAAGGCTGAGTCTGAGATAGTCTCGTGTACCATTCCAGAAGAATCCATATGTTTCTACTGCCAAAAAGAAAGGGCATTGGTTATGAAGCTACCTTGACTAACTGAGAGATCTAAGAGATGGGAGAGTCAAGATGTATGACTCTGCTTCAGGAAAAAATCCACTATCTAACTCCATTAAGTTCCTGTTTGGAGATTCTTAATAACATGATGTGATAAGGAAGCTTAATGGAAGGAGCAAGTTGAGTCTGATCGCGAAGAAATGGATTACGATCGCATGGATTCGATGATTGGATTTTAAGTTGTTGTTTAGAGTTATGATAGATTGATTAGGGATATGTAATAGCATAGTTTTCATTTGCGTTGTAAGGATATATTTTTCTGCAGTAAAATAAATTTTGATTTTGTCTTATTTATATTTCCTTGCAATGGCAATTATGAGAATTGATGTCTATGTGTTTCTATTATAAACAATATTAAGTGGATGAGATTCTTGGTTATATTATTTATAGTAGTTTTTCTAAGTAAGGAAAGATTCCTATCGCCCAAGTTTCAATTGGACAGAATCTTGGAATCATATGATTTGAATCATGTGATGTATGGAAATCTTGATACTTAGAAATTTTAAGACTAATTCCTTGACAAAGAGTCAAGTGAAGGACTAGAAGGTCTGGTACACAGTGTTGTGCGCTAGTCAACTCTACCATAAATAACAATAAGATTATTCGTCATGATTTACTAAAGGCTTAGTAAATGTGGTTATGCTTACAAGATTAAGTATAATTCTGAATTATTGAAAAGTTTCAATGAATGGCAGAACGAATAAGAAGAATCAATTAGGCAGAAAAATAAGAAGTTTCTCCAATCTAAAAGAAGGGAGAGTACTTCTATATCAAGTTTTATGATCTTCTTAGTAATAGTAAAGAACCATATTACAATTCATCCTCTAAGGACACCTTAGTACACTAGTTTGGCTAAGAAGAGGAATCAAGAATTGCTATAGTGGTTAAGACATTATGATGAATCATACTTCGTTCCAATATCGAATTAAGATTGTGACATCGAGTGACACATCTTAAGTAGGTTTATAACACTTAAATGTGGAATAGAGAAAGTTTTCTTATTCCTACACATTTGAAATTTGCAAGTTGTGATGCCTTGAAGAAGACAAAGACCAACTAGAACAAATTAAGTTAAGTGTTAGTCTTGATAGAATCTCACACTAACTCTTGAATATTTGTTTTGTCGAGGAATGTTTCTTGACAAGAGAATCATATATGTCAAGAGGTCAGTGGGAGTCTATATGATCTTGAAAAGTGTTCAAGAACTAATCAAGAATAAACCTAATCAACAATCACTAGCATATGACTTGAGGTTCGTAACCTATTGTGTTGACATATACTTGTTTATGTGCCATTCCAGTTTATTTAACTATGCATGTGAGTTCTACGAGTTCTCAATGGGATGTATAGGAGCTAGGCACGTTGATCAATAGATAGTAAATTGAATTGTAGGGTTGAGCTGCTCAATAACTTGGAAGCAATGGTGGGACCCTTAATGGAAATAAACATGTTCTGTCCATAAGTGTTTGTATTTGTCACTAACGTTATATTGTGATTATGGTTATAACAAATTCACATGGATAAGGGCACATACACAATAAAATATAAGTGTCATAAGGTTTCTCTCCTTCATGAAAATGATTGTGAGGAAATGCTTTCACTAAGAGAGATTTTGAAGATAGCATTATGTAATTTAGGTTTCTCAAATTCAACTATGATTACAACATCCCTCTTCATAGTTCGAATTATGGGAAATGGAAAATGGGTCTGAACATTTTAGAATTATTGTTATAAGCTCTAGAATCATTTAGACACACACAAGAGTTATCTAAGAAAAGGTGTGTGAGGTAGAGAAGCTTAGATAAAGTCTTATCGAAGCATCTTAGTATTAGAAATATGAACTTAAGAAACTCAATAAGCATTGTTTTCTAGAAGTTCAACTATTTTCTAAATACATGTCAAAGCTTGTGGGAGCATAAGTGTTATGCTGGTATAAATATAATCATCATGTTAGTGGGAGCATGATAATTATGGTAAGTTGCAAGTTAGCAATATTAATTATAGAAAACAAGTGTTTTAATTTGCAAAGTTGCAAGGGTTGAAAAGTTGTTTTGCTCTAATTAAGGGAGAGAATATTGTACTTTGTTTCGAAATCTAAGAGCTTAGAGCGAGAAATTTTAATCAAATTTAGTCAAATATATGAATTGCATTCTCAAAATTCGATTATGATTACGAAATCCCTTTTCTTAATTCGAGTTTTGAGAACATGGAAAATAGAAATATTATGGCAAAATACGGATAAAGTATCACGTCTTTATGTAAGACATTATGCTTCGTGTTCCATACGCTTCGAGTATAGGATCGATCGCATATGCTGTAATAATTGATCGTTCAAAAAATTTCTAAATGCCTAGAGCATTAAGAGGGAAAAAGGACTAGAACCGGACATGACTAAGTTTATTAAACAACTATCAAAGGACAATATATGGTTCGCCAAGGATTGGTTGCCTGTGAATAGTTGGAAGTATATTAGTGGATAAACCATACTGACATTATTATTACAAGATTTGATAATGAGTTGTCATATAGCAAATGTGGAAATGTTTCCATATTGGGAGTTGGACATTAAGAATCTATATGTCTAGATTAGAAACTTTTATGCAGAAGGATATTCAAAGGAATGTACCTTGAATATGAGACTTCGTATCTATGGAATTGTCTTGCAATAATCTCCAATAGAGGACTTCGTAATTTCATTGGCATTAGTCTTTTTGACTTTAGTGCAGTGACATTATAAAAGGATTGTTGCATAAAACGTTAGAATATAACATATTCTATAAGTGGCAAGAATTTGATATTCTTACACTTGTGATAAGGATTGGGAGTTGTGAAATGAGTATCATTGGAAATGTGTTCATTTGATCTATTTCACAAGGTAAGGACCATAGGTAAACATTGTGTGCATGCTAAGAGCATGGGATAATTGTAATAATAATTGAAGTAATAATTTAATTAACCGAAACAACAAATAATTAGTAATCAATATGGTGATAAATAAAAGATGTTTTATTTATACTCAAAAGTTTGGGGCCATATAGGATTAGTATTATTCTTGTGTTTCACTTTGCATGTTTTGACTTCCTGAATAATTAAATTATTTCAGAATAATCAAATTATTTGAATGTTCCACAGTCGCTCATACTTTGGGAGTGTGTATGAAAGAAGATTGTCGTGAATTGGTGTGTAGATTGTTTAAAGTGTATTAAACATGGCAAAGGTTTGCTGCAACGTTCATGAGTGCTTAAGAATATGATGTGAGCATTGGATTAAACCCACGCTCACTTGGATCGCTTCATGGATTTTATCACGAGCGATTGGTGAGACCATAATATCTTATATTCTTGAAATGGAGATGTGTGAGTTGTATCTTGCGAGTCGGTTGCACATTGATAATATGTAAACGCACCAGTAACTTGGTCTTATAAAACATATTGTTGTGTGTGATTTGGTGAGTGAGTGCAAGCGAGCATTGAGTCGAAGTTTATCCGTTCCTTTTACCCAAAGTGGGATAAAAACGATATCTATGGGCCCCTCGATGATTTAGTGATGACAAACGTAAATGCTCAGCTGGGCTAGGGCTAATTTGATTTGTTCAATTAGTCACTCATCGTAAATCGGAAATCGAGAAACAACACATAGACTGAGAGAATGATTTCAATCCATGTCTCACGTCTATACGATATATAGAATGGAGGAATATATGATCCCTTATCTAAAGGACAGGTTGCTGATACGAACAGAGTTTGACAGTGTCTTTGAGAGCTACGATTGCCAATCGGGTTGTACTTGAATTTATGGTTACTAGACTTATCCAAGTGGGGGATTATTGGATTAGTGTCTAAGCCCGTAACCATATTTGGTAAGTGCTTGACCTGGTTGTGCATGATCCTTTTGGATTGCCTTCACCAAAGCAACTTGATTGGAGAAATAATAGAGAAAAAGGTTATTATGGCTTATTAATATATTATATGAATAATATATGAAAGGAGAAATCATATTCATTTAGTTAACATTGGTCAAGAATTAATTTTGTGATTAAAAGAAGTTAACTAAACTAGGGGGGTTGAACTGTAATTACGTGATAGTCGCAAAGTAGGGCAATGGATGCCCTATAGGATAGGGTGGACGAATTCAAGGGGATAAGGCCTTAAAATTCGTCCATGATAAGGTTTCTAGGGTTATTCTTTGGACTGCTTGGTGGGCAAGTAATTAGATAAGGATGAGGACTGAAACCCTAATCCCTGCACCTATATAAACACCCATTGGCATATGAAATTCGTCGATGACTTGATCCCTAGGGTTCCTAGAGCCGTATTTCATACCTCCTCTCTCTCTCTCTCTCTCTCTCTCTTACCTCTCCATTTTCTCTTGGTGTTTTTGAGCCATTAGAGGTATTACACTTGTGGTACTTGCTTTCAAAGACAAGAAGATTCAAGAAACAAGTTGTTATTACAACATAACAACAAGGTATGTATTTCATCCTTCCTTGTGATTTTCGAAATTGTTAGAAGCATATTAGGTTTCCTTGTGAGTTCATAATGTTGTATAACTAATAGTGATAACATAGATCCAACTCTAGGGTTGCATGCACACATATGATTGTTTGTATAATACACAACAATATTATCATCGTACCCTCTAGGATACCGATTTAATAGATCATACTAGCATAACATAACCAATAACAATTAAAAGGGCCGGCCTTGCTGCCTTATTCCCTTAAGTATAGTGAGGAAAACTCACCTGACTAGTAGTGCCGAAATGCTGAAATTCTAACCGCTGCCTCACTGGAAAATCCCAAGCTGACACACATAATAAATACTAGGTTATTACCCGACATCACTCCCTTGACTAAGTGTCCATATAGTTCATAAAGTTCATTTCTTTTTGTCGGTCCAAGGCCCAACACCAAGTCCTTATCTTGAAGGTCCATACTCTAAAGTCCATTATTGGCCCAATTTACCAAATTGGGCCCAACCTCCTTATTGGGCCTAACCCCATGATCCATTATCATAACCTGGCCCAAAAGTCGGATGCAACGAAAAGATTTGGGTAGTGCTCTCTCATTTCGGACTCTGGCTCCCAAGTCCACTCAGATGCCCTCTCAAGAATGGCCACCAGTCTCTCCACGTAGTTCAAGTGCTCATCGACCTGAATGTCATCCAAAAAAACTATAGCATCCTCATCCAGGATGCACTTCCTCAATTGTGAAACGTGGAAAGTTTTGTGGATCTGACTCAGCTCCTCCGGGATCTCCAACCTATATGCCACCTTGCCAACCCTGGCAATAACCCTGAATGGCCCAATGAAGCATGGACTCAATTTCCCCCTCTTTCTGAAACAGATGACACCCTTCCAGGGTGAAACCTTTAGGAGTACCATATCACCAACCTGAAATTCTAACTCGGATCGACGCCAGTCGGCGTAACTCTTCTGCCGACTCTGTGCGGTTTGCATCCGCTGTCTAATCTATTGAATCCTCTCAGTAGTCTGTAGAACCACCTCGGTTCGACCCATCACCCTGTGACCAACTTCACCCCAAAAAACTGGGGTGCAACATATCCGCCCATATAACAGCTCGTAGGGTGGGGCACCTATGCTGGAGTGGAAGCTGTTGCTGTAGGAAAACTCTGCAAGCGGTAGGTAGGATTCCCAGCTCCTAACGAAGTCAATAACGTAGTCCCTCAGCATATCCTCGAGATTCTGTATAGTCCGTTCACTCTGGCTGTCAGTCTGCGGATGATAGGCTGTATTGAAGTGTAGCCGCGCGCCCAATTCCTCGTGGAACGTTTTCCAGAAACGGGAGGTGCACCGAACATAACAATTTGAAAACGATGGAAACTGGTACCCCATGGCGAGCAACGATCTAGCAGATATATACCTCGGCCAATTTCTCTGCTGACGAACGCTCCCGTATATATAAAAAGTAGGAACTCTTGGTCAATCGATCCACGATGACCCAGAAAGCGTCAAAACTCCTGGTCGTCCTCGGTAACTTGGTGATGAAATACATCGTGATCTGTTCCCATTTCCACATGGGAACCTCCAAAGGTTGCAACCTGCCATGCGGCTTGTGATGCTCGGCCTTGACCATCCTGCAGGTCAAGCACCTCTCGACATACAATGTGATGTCTTGCTTCATACATTGCCACCAATAACCTAACCGAAAATCTCGATACATCTTGGTGGCTCCCGGGTGAATGGAGAAACGAGACTTATGAGCCTCCTCCAGAACAACATGTTTGACCCCGCCGGACATCGGAACCCAGACCCAACCGCAACGGGTCAACAACCCCGATTATCCTGCACGAACCGGGTGTTCTCACTAGTGGGATGTCAAGTCCACCAAGCAAATTACACCCTTGTTTGCAAATAAAACGTAATATAATGGTAAAAAGGGGTATCGATCCTCGGGGAAATGGTTGTATTCAATCACTAATGCAATCTAAAAGAACTATTGTAAATGAACTAACCAACTACAATTAAACTAAAAGTGAGGGGGGTGTTTTGATTGCTTGAAAACTAAAAGACTTTAATAACTAAAAACTTGCAATTAAGCAAGAAAGTGAGATGCTCAAATATTGGAGAGAATTGGTAAATCAAGGCAATTCAACACAATGAAAATTGGTGTGTTTATCATTAGGATTTAACATGAAGCTTATCATTCATCCCAAATTGGTTATAGCAATCATGAAGCATGATATGCTAAGATTTCTCATAGGTAGTATGGAGGTTGGGGAATCCCACACCATACCTTCTTAATCAAAATCAAAGATCCAATTGAAGCAATTGAACCCAAGAAGTTGATTAACCTTAAGAATGAAGAAATCTCCAATTCCTAAAGGATGTTAATGCTTAGACATCCATAAATGAGTTATGATTCATAAACTAGAGATGATTTCTACCATCATAAAGCTCTTGTTCTAAGTAAATTCAATGATTCAATGCTAAACCAAAGAAATAAACCAACAATTGCTTATTAAAGTACCACGCTCATGATCAAAGTACTAAACAAGCATAGAAAATATGAACTATAATCATAGACATAAGATAAATGATAAATAAGCATACATCCTTCAAAAACCCACAAACATTCAGAGGTTTTAGCCAAGGTCTACCAAAATAGAGAGTTTAGCCACTCATGGCAATAAAACAACAATCACAAAAGTCTAATTGCATAAAGAAACTACCAATATCTTGGAAAGATGAAAAGAAATGAGTCGTGAGCTTCAAAATCGCCTCCTCCAGGTCTCTAATGGTGAAAAAATTGAGAATATGGCTGATAAATCTGATCCCCCAAGGTTATGGTGTGCCAAATGACCAAAATGCCCAAACTGGGCAGTTGCGCGGGTACCCACACGATAGAGATTCCACCCGCGCAAGTGTTGCTGTAATACTATTGGCTCCTCATTCCTCCACTCCACCGTTCCACTACCAAAGATTCCTTTGGTCCCCTCGATATCCATGTGATTCAAATTGACAAATCATCTTTTAGCCTCAAATGTGGATGCTCCAAGCCCAAAATAAAAGTCCAAGATCCATCTTCACAAGCCCACTTCATCCAATCTTTTTAGCTTTTTAAGCCAAGTTCTTCTTTGGTGGATCCGCCAAGCCTAATAATGCATTAGAATGCCCACTAAGCCCAAATCCAGTCAAACCGCAACCGCAATGAGCCCCAAAACCCTGCAAAATTTCTTATGCAAAATAAAAAGTCCCCGAAACGTTCCATGATAATGAAAATAAAGAATATACAATGCATAAACTATTTAAAAGAGCTAAAAATCTAAAATAAACTAATAAAAGTAAGGAAATAAAATAAACTATCACTCACCCTTAATCCTTTCCAGCTTCCAATTTTCCCGACGCATGCCCTCTGCCTGAGCTTCCCTAATCAAAATCACAAGAGGAGAATCCACTGATATCCTAATACACGCCACCATAGAAAAAGGTCCTGCTGATTTGCGGCTCAGAGCGTCCGCAACGACATTCGCTTTACCCGGGCGGTAAAGGATCTCACGATCGTAGTCCTTAACTGCATCCAGCCACCTGCACTGCTTCATATTCAGGTCGGGCTGATCCATAATGTGTCTCAAACTCTTTTGGTCCATGTATAAGCTACAGCGAACCCCATAAAGGTAATGCCTCCAGATCTTGAGAGCGAATACCACTGCTCCCAACTCTAAATTAATGAGTAGGGTATCTCGTCTCGTGCGGCTTCAACTGCCGCGAGGCATACACTATAACCCATCCCCTCTGCATAAGAACAACTCCTATTCCCGTGATGGACGCATCACAGAAGACCAAAAAATCCTCCACTCCCTCCGGGAGGGTCAAGAATGGAGCCTCGCATAATCGCTGTCGGAGGGTCTCAAATGACCTCTGCTACTCGGGGCCCCACCGGAAATCCACCTCCTTCCTCGGTAGACGAGTGAGGGGAACTGCAATCTTGGAGAAATCTCAAATGAATCTCCGATAGTACCCTGCTAATCCCAGAAAACTCCTGATATCTGAAGGAGATCTCGGCACCTCCCACTGCATAACTGCCTCGATTTTGGCCGGGTCGACCAAAATCCCCTCCTGGTTGACGAGGTGTCCGAGGAATTGGACCTCTCATAAGCAAAACTCATATTTCAAGAACTTGGCATACAACCATTCTCATCTCATAACTCCCAACAAATCCCTGAGGTGCTCCTCATGCTGCTCTTGGATCTTGGAATATACAAAAATATCATCAATAAACACAATGACCGAGCGATCTAGCATCAGTCTGGAGACTCGATTCATCAGATCCATAAATACTGCTGGCGCGTTGGTGAGTACGAATGGCATCACCACAAACTCGTAATAACAATAAAGAGTCCGAAACACGGTCTTCTCCATGTCCTCCTTTCTGACCCGGACCTAATGATACCCTAATCTCAAATCAATCTTGGAAAACCAAGATGTACCCTGCAACTGATCAAAGAGATCGTCTATCCATTGGAGTGGATAACGGTTTTTCACCGTTAACTTGTTAAACTCCCTATAATCAATGCACATCCAGTGCGTGCCATCCTTCTTCCCGACGAAGAGGATCGGTGCTCCCCATGGAGAACTGCTCGGATGAATGAACTGCTTGCCTAGCAGTTCCTGCAACTGAGATGACAACTCTTGCATCTCAGGCAGCGCCAAACGGTACAACGCCTTGGCAATAGGAGCCGCACCCAATACCAGGTCGATCCATAACTCGACCTGCCGCTCCGGAGGCACCCCTAGCAATTCCTCCAGAAACACATCCGCAAACTCCCGAACCATTGGAACCTCTGATACTGAAGTCTGATCCCGGACCCACGTATCCACCACATATGCTAGATAACCTGCACACCTATGCTGAATATACTTTCGAGCCCTGGCAGCTGAATAAAATCCTGATCCCACTCTGGTGCCCTCGGTATAAAAACAAGTTCTCCCCCACTCGGGGTTCGAACCACTACCCGCTGTCCCTCGCAATCAAGCTTGGCACCGAACCGACTGAGCCAATCCATTCCCACAATCACACATACATCCCTCATGGGAATCAGAATCAAGTCTATCGGGAAGGATATCCCGAAGATCTCCATCTCACATCCTCAGTAAACGGAAGAAGCATAAATCCTGTGTTCGTTAGCGATAGACTCGTAACGGACACTCTAGCTCACCCATAGGCACTATGAACTCCCCGCTCAATTTCTAAGACACGAACTTGAATACAACCAACGCAGGCAAGGAGTTTACTAAGAACGTACCTATTCATAGGTACTACAGATAAGCATAATACAAATATAATAAATGAGATAATGGATAGAAACATACCAGCAACCATATCCGGTGCTGCCTTGGCCTCCTCATCTGTAAGCTGGAAAGCACACCACTAAGCCTTTGGAGGATCCACCCTAACTGGCCTCCCATCCGTGATCCTCAAAGTAGCTGGCGTTGGACCTGCACCGACTTGACAACTTATAAAGGACACTGGGCCTTAAGATGGCCCACCTACTCACAATGATAACAAATTCTGACCCAGGAAGTCGGAGCCTACTACCTACAATCTCTGGCCAGATGGCACTGCTTGCCACAACGGTAACACCCATTTCCTACTCGACATGTCCCTGAATGAGCCTTCCTGCACTTCCTACAAGTGCAGTCTGGCTGTTCCCCAATCCTGGTATCAGCGGTCTTAGGCCGCTTCAGCATCGGCTGTAACTGTACTGGGGCACGCTGCTTGTCCCTCAGCTTCAGCTCAATCTCCAACTCACGTTGCCTAGCGGCCTCATGTAGGTCCAGGAATGTATCACATATCTGAGTGGCGACAAACTGATGGATGTCAGTCTTAAGCATGCCCAGATAACGCGTCATCTGAGCCTGCTCCGAAGCAAACTCCGGGCAAAACATTGCCCTCTTCGTAAACATGCGGGTGATCTCTATCACCGACCCAGTACCCTGCTTCAAATCTAAGAACTCCCGTGACAACCGATCATGCTCGACCTGCGGAATATAGCGAGCGCGGAACATATCCTTGAATTGCTTCCAAGTAACCGCAACTCTCTAATCATCCAGGTATGACCCAGTCACCAACCTCCACCAATCCTTTGCCCTGGCCCACAACAAGTTCAGGGCGCACCTGACCTTCTGGTCAGTAGGACACGATCACGTGAAGAAACATCCCTCCACATCGTACATCCACCTGATAGCTACGATAGGATCCTGAACACCATCAAATGTCGGGGGCTTCGTGTTATCGAAGTCCCGGTACTAGAAGCCCCAACTGGCTCCTCCCCCTCCTGCCGCTGTTACAGCCGAGGTAGCTGTAGCGACATTCGTCTCAACAAGGGATGCATATCTGTCATCAAAGTACTCCCTCACAACGGACTCAATAATCCCAAACAATACCAGAATCTGACCCCAGACAATCTCGACCACCTTCTCGCGGATGATCTCCCTAACCCGATCCTCTATCATTACTGGCTCCTCCTGGCCGATAATCTCCGGTGCCGTTGGGGCCTCCTAATCACCCTGCCCTGATCCCGATCTGGATCCAACCACGAAACGCCTCGTAACCACCATACTAAAATATAAATAGTAAGATATCAGACAATCCGCATAAATAACCGGGAAACAACTCCCTACAAAACCCTAGGGGTTGTGACTTCCTTGCTATGCATATGGGTCGTGTGCTTTCAGTAGTACGGACCCAATACTACCTTCCACACCTACCTATATTTGTCTCAAGTATCATCACAACACCCTAACACTATACATGCTCATGGTGGATGCTCAACCTCACTCCTAAGGAAAGGATAGCTATCTCAACACTGACCTACCAGCCTCACACAACCCACCCATCCATGAAACTTCCACCAACCCTGCAGCACTAGTGTATGCTAGCCATATATGATGTTGAACCCCTTAGACTTTTGAATATCCAATCCTACCCTAAGCTCCCAATCAAACAAGAACAGAACATAAGACTAAAGCAGACATTCTAAGGCTATAAGATGTTAATTACGTATAACCGTGATGCCTACACTAAGCAACTATAGTAATGATGTCAATTTCATATAAGGAAATCCCTAGGCTATCAGGCATCATATAATCAGGCAATTCTATCATGTAATTCCTGAAGATCTCTAGCCTAGTACTAGCATGCGGTTCTAACATATTACAATATCAAATAACTGTATGGTATTTTAGGGTCTACTTACTGGCTCCGACTGATCTTACACCCTGCATCCTCCTTTACATATTTTGAAGACCATTTTAGAAATCGTTTTGAAAACCTTTCCTTGATTTGAGACTGGATTCACACGAATGTTCCTCTAATTCACTCAAACCTAGGCTCTGATACCAACTTGTAACACCCATAAAATTTAAACCGAATTTTAACTTTTCAACACATTTAAAATCTAAGACTTATTACAAATCTTTGTTTTCAAAATCGTCTTTATCAGAGTTTTCCCATAAACATAAAAAAAATGTGAGGAGTTGTATGATCAGTTGATCACGCCTTTTCCATGCCGCGATCCCCTGATGTACCTGAACAATAAACTGAAACTGTAAGCTCGAAAGCTTAGTGAGTTCCCCTAAAATACCCATACTCACACAATACAAATATAACCATAAACAGCATACTATGAGTCCAATCAACCATCGGGTTGGAATACCCCAGGCCCTCAACCTTCCGGTTGGAATGCCAACATACTATGTGTCCAATCATCCTCGGGATGGAATACCCCAGGCCCACAACCAATAGGTTGGAATGTCCACATACTATGAGTCCAGTCATCCTCAGGATGGAATACTCCAGGCCCACAACCAACAGGTTGGAATGCCCAGGTCTATTGGCTTTCGCACAAAGAAGATAAGCCTCAACCAATAAACAAACATGTGCATATATAACAGATAATCACATAACAGTCTATAGACAACAAACTGATCTACCGGATCATACCACATAACATATAATATTATCCTACCCTCTAGGATGTCTAACTAACAGATCATACCATATATCACATTTTATCATCCTAACCTCTAGGATACTGATCTAACAGATCATACTAGCATAACATAACCAATAATAGTTCAAAGGGCCGACCTTGGTGCCTTAGTCCCTTAAGTATAGTGAGGAAAAGTCACCTGACTAGTAGTGCCGAAATACTGAAATTCTAACCGCTGTCTCACTGGAAATCCCGAGCTGACACAAATAATAAATACTAGGTTATTACCCGACATCACTCCCTTGGTTAAGTGTCATATAATTCATAAAATCGATTTCTTTTTGTCGGGCCAAGGCCCAACACCAAGTCCTTATCTTGAAGGTCCATACTCTAAAGTCTAGTATTGGCCCAATTTACCAAATTGCGCCCAACCTCCTATTGGGCCTAACCCCATGATCCACTATCATAACCTGGCCCAAAATATCCTATTTGTTGTGTCCAACAAAGGCCTAAATCCATTTAGCCCATAAACCCTAAGCCCAACAGAGAGCGTACGCGGGGCATACCTCTCTGGTTACGCTGGGTGTAATGTCATTCTACGCTGACTGCCATCCGGATAGATGACCCTGTATGCTGGGCGTACAAAATTTATGCTGAGCGTAAGTGGGGTTTTACCAAAACCCTAATAAGTGCTTAACGGCTTAAGCTCTTAAGACCAAATTACAGATCCATCGACCAAATATCCCATGGGACCATAAAGTTCCAGATAAGGACTTGGTGTTGGGCCTTGGCCCGACAAAAAGAAATGGACTTTATGAAATGGACCAAATATGCCATGTGGTTTTACCAAAACCCTAATAAGTGCTTAACGACTTAAGCTCTTAAGCCCTTACTTAGGGTCTTAACCCATTAAGACCTTCTCACTTCATGCATGGGACAAGCCTAACTGTTGGGAACTGATTTTTATCACTTAAGACCTCTCTTAAGGTCTAAAAGGACAACTCATTTCGTCTAAGACATCACATGCACCACCTTGGGAATTCTTGGGACAATAAGACTTTCATAAAGTTAGATGTCTAGATCTATAACTAGTAAGCACAAAGTTTCAAGCTTTTTAACTTTTGCAGCTTCAATGGCACAATACAACCTCAGATCTATAGCCTTGCTTTCCTCCTCTAGCTCCTTGGTGCAATATCTTCACTTCCCAAGGTTCAAAATGCACACCAACTCACACTTATCACACACACTAGGGTTTGGGACGTTTTTCTGAGGTATGGAGGCTGAGGCTAAGCAAAAGAATGAGCCATAAGGATGCTTATATAGTCCCAAACCTGAATATTAAGGTTTTCATCGGACATAAGTACGCCCAGCGTACTAGGGCGCACCTAGTACGCTTAGCATACCCTTATGTACGCTCAATGTACTCCTTCCTGTCCCAAAGTTGCAACTTTAGTCCTTATACTTCTCGCGACCCAACACAACCAACTCCAAGGACCAACAATGTCAACTAATAAAAGGAAGAAGGGTCTTCAAGATATACCTACAAGGTTCAGGCATTACAAAACCACTGATGAGTAGATCATCTACATATACTAGCAATGCAACATAATTTAATCCAATTCCTTTAATGAATAAACAATCAGATTTTGATTGTTGAAATCTAATTTGTAGCATAAAAGAGGAAATTTTGTCAAACCATTTCCGTGAAGCTTGATGAAGACCATAAATGGAATTGTGAAGTTTAAAAACCATTTTCTGTTGAGAATTGTATCCCACCTGAAACTTGAGTCTGGGTGGAAAATCCATGTAAACCTCCTCTTTCAAGTCGCCATTAAGGAATGCGTTATTAACGTCTAGTTGTACCAGATTCCATGACTTGGCAGCTGCAATTGCAAGTAAAATCTTTATTGTAATCTATTTGGATGTAAGGGTATAAGTGTCAAAGATATATACACCCTCTTGTTAACTGAAGCCTTTTCTACCAGTCATGGTGTAAGAGTCAATGTATGTCGTAATGTCAAAGTCTGTCATATTCCCCTACGTATGTTTTGTAATATATTTACTAAGGTTCTTTTATATGAAGCTTATTGTCAATGCCTTAGTATTTTTTGTACGCTTTTTGTTTCCTATAAACAGGGACATTTACTAGAGTTAGATAAGAGTTGCTTTACATAAACCTGTCTTTGTACTATGTAAGCATTCGAAAGCATAATAGAGCTGAAAACAAGATCATATTTACATCCGGTGTTCAATCTTACTTTCTTACATACTCTGATTTGTTACTTACTCGATTCATTGATTCATCAATTGGTATCAAAGCAGGAATCATATTCCTTGATCTGATTTTCACGTTATTCAAAAAGTTTTGAATCAATTTTTTGATTCAAAAGTTTCCGCACTTTTTGAAAGTGAAAAATTCCCTTGGATTTAAGGTTGTGATTCGATTCTACATAAGAATTGTTGAATAGAGTGTTCTTCTTTTCATTTCTTAGTGATTCAGTTAGCTTGTTATCAAATTTTCAATTCTCATTAAAAATTCTCTTCCGTACAACAATGGCAAGCTTCAATCTCAATTCGATGACCTCATTTTTTCATCTGTTAGGATCATCGACCAAAATTCCAATGCTAATTCCTGAATACTATGATCAGTGGGCTGATCGTATGCAGGATTATCTGAATGGTCTTGATGAATAATTGTGGTCGTGTATCTCTGAAAATGTCAATCCTCCAGCGAATGTTCAACCAATTGGATCATCTTCTGGAAGTTCTGTTGTTGAAAATCGATCTGATCGTCTGAAAAAGCTGGAGAAGAGATATATGAGAGAATTACGAGGAGCTTTACCTCCAGTTGTGTACAATTATGTAAGGAGTTGTACAACTGTTAAAGAGATCTAGAACAATATGAAAGATAAGTTTCAAGGAAGCAAGAAGACAAAAGTTAATTCAACCAAACAGTGCTTGGTTGAGCTTAAAGATTTCAGACAAAAGGAAGTTGAAACGATTGAAGCATACTATGATCGTCTGAATGAGTTAATCTATCGCTGCCATCGCTATGGAATCACCAAGACTTCAATGGAATTCAGTCTCATTTTTGTAATGGGTCTTCGAAAAGAATGGAGAAGCGTGACTATAATGGTGAAAAATCAGCAATGTGTTGATACATCAACTCTCAATGATTTGTACAATCAGTTGAAGACACACGAAAATGATGTAAATGAAATAGCTAAGGAATCGAAGCTAAGTTTGGGAGGTCCATTAGCTTTAGTCTCAAAGGTGTATGAGAAAGAAACACACGGAAAAGGTGATTCAGAGGAGGAAGAAGGGTTCATCTTGAATTCAGATGATGAAGCAATAGCATTTTACTCAAATAATCGTGTCAAGGAATTTTTCAAGAAGTTGTTCAATTTGAAGGCTAAGCAAACTGAGGTGAAAGGAAGTGCTATGAGTAAAGTTGTTGGTGAGGAGAAGAAGAAGGTTGAGAAGAATGATTCGAAGGTATCTGAGGGGAAGAATGAGAAGAACCTTAAAGGTGACTCAGGTGTAGATTGTCACTACTACAATGGAGCTAATCACCTTGCAAATGACTGCATGATGAGAAAGAAGGATGAAAGGAAGAATAAAATCAAAGATGAAGCTTATTACGCTGAGAAGCTTGAGGAGGTTTGTGCGAAAGTGAAGAATTTTTCGTTGATAGCAACAGGTGAACAGGACGAAGTTGGAACCTATCAAATATGGTCATTTGGATCAGATGATGAGGAGATGAGGAATCCAACTCATGGTGCATTGTTTGAGAAAATGGAAGAGGATTCGGATGGAGAAGAGTTTGAAGTGAAAGGTCGGTGCTTTGTATCAAAGACTACTGACAAATATCATATGACGACAAAGGTACGTTCTATTCTCTAATCTTTTAACATTCCAGTAAATGCTTATAACTCTGAATTAGTATCTTTTGATGCGACTGTTACTTATTTTGATTCAATTGTTGTGTCTGATAGCAATGAGGCTAAGAAACTGTCCATGGAGTTGTTAGAGACCAAAAAGCATTTAGATATGAAAATAAGTAAAGTTGAATGTTTAGAGTTACAAATAACAAACATAATGTGTGATAAGGATGCTTTGTCTAGTGAAGTCAAACTTTTATTAGCACAGAGAAATATATATTGTAATTCAGCTAAGAGAGTATATGGAAAATTAATTGATTTGCATCACACAAGTGACATTAGTAAAGAGCAACATAGAAACTTACTGCCTTTTCTAGCATTTGAGAGAGCGAAGGTAGATAATATTTCGTATGATTATGAGAAAATTATAGCCTATCTACCAGGATACCGATCTAACAGATCACTAAGGCTTAACATCATCCATCTACGAGGATGCAAATCTCAACAGTACAAAAGTATGTAACATGATATCAATCCAAGGGCCGACGTTGTTGCCTTCGACCTGCAAGTACAGTGAGGAAGACTCACCTTACATTGACGAATCACACTGAAAACCTCCAGCTGGTGGCTCACAAAATATCCCTGAACTTTTACAACAAAATAAACATCCAATTAATAATTGGATTACTATCCTTGACTAAAACCCATATTTAGAGTAAATGGTCACTTTACCCTTTCCCTAATTAGGCCAATACCCAAGCCCAATTCTTGATCTAAAAAGCCCAAAACTATTCAAGACCCATAATTTGCCAAATTTTTCCAAAATGAGCCTAAACTCCTTTTTGGGCCTTATCCTAAGGTCCAACCCTTCACTTGGGCCAAAACACTCAAACTTAGACAATCCTAAAGGTGGCCCAAAACTTGAAGCCTGAGTTCCAAAATCCAACAGATAGTGGTCACGGGGCGTACTCCTGCGGTATGTCGGGGGTGGGGTACACAGAGCTCCGCATTGACCCACATCGGGGTGGCTGACCGAGTACGCGAGGCGTATTCCCCCTATACGGGGTGTACCCTTACAGATCCAAAAGTCTCATTAAGTGCTTAATGGCTTAAGCACTTAAACCCAAACTATAGATTTGTGGTCTAAATGCACCCTAGAGTCATAAAGTTTCTAACTTTGTGACTTTACATGTCCAAAAGTTCTTAATACAAGGTCTTAGTCCATTAAGACCTTTTTTTCCAAATGCATGGGACACTTCTAGCCATTAGGACCTCATTTTTATGACTAAGGACCCCTCCAAGGGTCTGAAAGGACGACTCAAAACATCCAAGACATGCTATGCTCAAGATGGAGCATTTAGGACCAAAAAGAAACATAAAAAGACCCAAACATGAGATATATCAAATAAACCATAAAGGTATGAACTTTATACCTTTAGATGGTGGAGAAGAGAGCCAAACTTCTAGATCCAATCCTTGCTTCAAGCTTCCAAGCTTCTTGATGCACTCCTCCTTCCTCTAAAACACCAAGAACACACTTTAAGGCTCTCAATCTCATTCTAGGAAGCTAGGGTTTTGTAAGAATGACTCTAAGACCTTGGAGGCTAAAAAGGTGGGGATAAATGATCCATAAGGATGATTAAATACCCCATAAACCCTAAAACTTAAGGTTTCCTTTAAACACGAGTACGCCCAGTGTACATAAGTGTATGCCCAGTGTACCCACATGTACGCTTAGCATACTCCTCCTGACCCCAAAATTACAAACTTGCCACTAGGGCTTCCCATGACTATTGTCGTTCAATCTAAGGGCCAAAATAACATACATTAAAAACCAAGGGATGAATTTAGAAGTACTTGAATTCTCGGGATATTACATCTTTCGTAGTCTCACCCAAGGCACTCAGAACAACAACATACGAAAACAACCGATCCATCAAATTGAACGAGGACTCCAAAATTTGGATATGCTGGAGTAATGTCTCCACTTTGTGGCCATGAAGCCATCACATCGTGGTGTCGGGAATTTGGTGGTTACAAGACAAGAAGGATGTAAGTATATTTTCTTATGGTTTTGTGAAAAAAACATCATCAAGTTTCGTCCATAGACCCCCTCTATTTATAGTGAAGGATATAAAACCCTAAAATATAACTATCCAGTCACCTAATAATTATCCATGTAATTGATAATTATCCGACTGCTTAAATTATCTTGTTTAATCCTCTAGAACATTCCATATTTTTTTAGATTTCATTTAATTAATTAAAGACTATTAATTAATTAACAAATCAAGTCCCTATAATTTTTCCATGTAATTTCTTTCTTATTTATGTCCTTGCGTATAATTCCAACAACTATTTTGTCGGATGTTTAACTCCCAGTTCTGTTATCTACTCGGTCTCTAGCTACTTGGTCTGATGCTCTTAATTTGAGAGGGTGGGTGGGTGGGGGGTTCAACGCAAGGATTTTGATGTGGTAGTCATGACTACCTTTGGTACTTTTGGAATTTCTGAAATTCCATTATTTTTAGAATGATTTTACCTAGGAAATTTTTTCTTTTTTTATGACATGATTGATATGACACTTTTTTTTAAAAGTTCTAATAAGTGCGGTAGAGCTAAACTTAATTAGAGTTTGTGGTTACATAACCCTTTAACCTCTTTTTTATTGTAGTGGTTCTTTTCTAGCTCCTTGCTAATTTTATTTAATAAAATTTCTCCGTTAAAAAAAATGAGAAATATATCAATTAATGTTGTGTCACAAATTACTATGACATATGAGTTACCCGTTATTAACATTTGAACAAAACGTATAGTATATTTGTGATTTTTGTACAAAGATATTACTTGGATAATGTTTTTTGAACAATTTTGAACATAGGTACCCTCATTAGTCATCTTCCCTTGTTTTTTCCCTTTAATTAATTTTACCGATATAATCTTGCCCCAACTAAAAATGTCGGTTATCATAATATGACATTTGCGCCACCTACAGATTGTTGGTGTTTTTTATATAAATATTTGACTCGATTGGTCTTTTTTAAATATATAAAACTTGAATGATATTTCTTTTAAATGATTTTGAAATATAATTACTCTAAGTCTCTAATAAGTATATTTTTTACGGTTTATCCTTAAAATTTCTCGAAATAGGCCATCTTTACAAAACATATTGTTTTTATATTTACTTTACAAAATTAGTTATTGTTTTTTTATAAAAAATTTAATACTTTTTTAGATAATAGGCCGAAAGTGGTCTCTAGAGTAAACGCTCCTCGAGGCCCCCTAATCTCTTTCTTTGTCATTAAATCTAAGTTGGACTTGAAGAATGTTGGGAATAATCATCAAAAGAGGAACAAAAAGAAGTGCATCCCCCCCTTCCATTTATAATTTTCATGTTTATCAATTTTAAAACTTGATATAACATTGTTTGATTCAGACTTATTGAACGGTTATCAAGTAAAAAAATAAAACATAACAAATAAAATTTTCAAGTACAAAAATATCAACCAAATTTGGTCATTTAAAACGAGTAACAGTGTTTTAAGACAAAGTTTGCTTAAGTTTAATATTATGTGCAAATTTAAACAATCTTGGCTTTTTCAGAACCTTTTTTAACGGAAATTTATTTAAAAAGTTAGAAAGTGTTACAAATCGGGTTTGTCCCAATTTTGAACATCACTTATTATGTTTTATTATGTTGATTCATGAAAATCGAATATAGAATGGGCTACATTATGTATATTTGTTTTATCGTTGTATGTGATATAGGTCGGGTATTATTAGGTTTAGAATTAAAGAAACCAAAATCAAACCAAATCATAACCGAATTTGAATCAGACCAAATTTCAATTCTAAATTTCAATTTGGTCTGAGACTAAACCAAATTAAGAATTTGGTTTATGGTTTGAGTTACGGTCTAGTGGTGTCCGGACCAAACCAAACCGAATTACTGAATTTAATCAATTAAATATTATATTTATTTATACAGTAAAAATTAATTAGAACAAACGAAAACATATTTGCTATTTAATATTTCACGAACTCATTGACTTTCCAATTCTAAAATCTCAAAAGTTCCATTCTTTAACCCATTCTTGAGTCTAATTTCATTGGTTTTTAAACGTAACCAAAACAAATTATAGTTCTGTTTTCGGTTTGGCAACATGTTGCCTAGAATTTGGTTTGGTTCGGTGTTCGGTTCAGATCCCAATATCAGAACATAAAAACCATACCGAACCAACCTATGAAACCATAAATTAAACCTATTTCCACCCTAATTTTATATGATTGTTGATTGTATGTAGGGTGTTCGCGGTGCGATTTAGAGTTGAAATCGCAAACCGCACCGCAAATGCGGTTTGAGTTTTTTGGGAATCGCAAACCGCACTACAAAAGCTCTAAACTGCATTATGCAGTGTGGTTTCATACGGGTGGTTTGGATGGTTTATGCGGTTTGATTAGTTGTTTCAATTTATAACTTTGGTTGTTATTAATTATATTTAAACACTTTCAAATTCTATTAATTATATTGAATACCATTTAAAAGGCATATATATTGCAAACAAAAAAACCACATAATGTTTTGCTAAGTTGTTATGACTTATTAAATTTGATATCATAGTCTTTTAAGTTTATTATCATATTTAACCATCGTGATATAGAATAAAGTTATTGGACAGTATGAAATATTTAGTGATTGTAAACTTTTATATATATATATATATATATATATATATATATATATATATATATATATATATATATATATATATATATATATATATATATACACACACACAACGCGGTGCGGTTTGAACCGCGGTTTGGTAACTACAAACCGCAAACCGTACCGCATAGTGCGGTTGGACAAAATTACGAACCGCAAACTGCACCGCGAAATTCTAAACCGCATTATGCGGTGCAGTGTGAACGGTTTGTACGGTTTATGCAATTTTTTACACACCCATAATTGTATGTATTAAATGGTTTTTGTTAAAAATGAAAGAGAAAACTGCAAAAAATTCATTACATATTGGACTCATAATTGATTTAATTTTGATATATAATTTTTATTATATTAATTCCCAAAAACTGATAATCGTATTCAATTTGACCATTTTACATGGTCAACAGGTCATCGAACTATTAAAAATTTCATTTTTTGCATAGATATCAAAAAAATTTCACAAATTTGGTCTAAAATTTATATTTTTGGCCCAAATTTTAAATTTAATTACAAATTTTGTCCAAAATTTATGTTTTTGCCTAAATTTCAGAATTTTGTTATGAATTCATCATAACTTTAGGTTTTTTTACAACAATTTTTTCTCAAAAAAAAAAAAATCAAATATATTTTTTCTTAATAAAATCATATTCATACAAAAATAAAACATATTTTCACATTAAAAAATCTTATATTTTCTATATATTTTTTAAAAAAAAAACTTTTCTGTATACGAATTACCTATTTATACAAATAGGTATTTAATATATATATATATATATATATATATATATATATATATATATATATATATATATATATATATATATATAGGTTTAGGTTCTATGGAAAACAAAAAAAAAACGCAAAAAAAACACCTAAAAATCATAAACATGCATAAAAAAATACTTAAATATCACAAAACTTTTTTTAAGATTTTTTATGAAAAAATCCCAGGTTTTTAAATAAATTCACTGATTTTTTTAATTTAAAAAATTGATTTTTTATTTTTTTCAACGAATTTATTAAAAAATCTGTGAATTTTTATAAAAAATTAAAAAAAAGAGTTTTATAATCTTTAAGTATTTTTTTTATGCATTTTTATGATTTTAGGGGATTTTAGGATTTTCTAGTTTTCCAAATAACCATTCCCTATATATATAAACATCTATATTATTATAAATACATGATGTAAAAACATATTTATATGCACCCAAATAAGTATTTGTATACATTTCTTTTGTAAAAATATATTTACATATTTTTTTATAAACACTTATTTTATAAAAAAACATATTTGTTTTCAAGCACGTTTATATATAAAATGTATACAAACACATATTTTATAAAAATATATTCAAACACGTTTTTATAAACAAATGTATACAAAAATGTTTTATATATAAAAAAAAAAAAACTATATACAAACATGTTTTTGATAAATAAACATCATTTGAGAGGTAAATTATCGATAACTAGGTTATCCTTTTAAATGTACACTCTAAATAATAGTTATATAAGAACTAATACCATAAAATAATAAGTCATATCCAAATTTCAAAAGGAATTTTGATCACTGATAAAAAATGTGCGTCTTCAAATTAAAAAACAAAATTTATGGCCATACAATTTTCTTTTCAACCCACACAATGTTATATTTTGGTTTTAAACCCAAAATAATATATGAAAATTAGTTAATTTCCAAGTTATAAGTTACCATCTTTCAAAGCAAATTAGATTTCACCATTAGAGCTTTAACATTTTCATTACCTTCGTGTAGACCTGACAATGGAGCAGATTTGGAGCGGATCAGAATCAAAACCTGCTCAGTTTTCAGGTCTACCTTTATGTCAAAATTAGGTGCTCAATCATACATGTTAATGTTGAATTAGTGTCTAAGTCTATAACTATTTTGTTATGTACTTGATCCGATGGTGCATGGTCCTTTTGGGTTGCCTTCAACAAAGCAACTTGATAGGATGAATTATGGAGAGAAAGGATTAAATATGATTTATTAATATATTATGAGAATAATATATTAAAGGAGAAATCATATTGTTTAATTAATATTAGTCAATGATTAATTGGTAATTAGTTTTGTGACTAAAAGAGATTAATTAAACTTAAGGGACTGGAATTGTAATTATAAGATAATTGCAATTTGGGCTATGGATTGTCTTATATTAAGGAGTGGACGAATTCTATGGGGAAACCCATGAGGAAATCGTCCAAGGCCTTAAGTAAAGGAGTCCATGGGTTGCTTAGGGCTTAAGCATCCAAATTAGGGTTTCCTTGTTAGATAACCCTAATAGCCTGACTATATATAGAACCCTTAAGGCTCAAAAACATGGGGAACTTCTCTTCTAGGGCTAGAACACGTTTTGGGCAGCATCTATCCTCTCTCCTCTTCATCCTCTTGCTCTAGGTGTTTGTGAACCATTAGAGGAGTGACATTTGTGACTCTAAGCTTTCTAAAGTCAATACAAGGAGGAATTGGATTGTTATTGCTACATAACAATCAAGGTAATGTCTTAAACCCATTCTTATGTTAATATGATTACTTGTATGCTAGAATTAGGGCTTATAGTCTTGGATAACTTGCATGTACAATAGAGAAACCTAGATCCAAGCATTAGGGTTTGTATGAGCACATAGGATGTTCTTATGACTAAAACCCATCAGTGGTATCAGAGCCCAGATTGGTTTCTATTGTATTGATGCATTATATGTTTGAAAAATTCATTTTTTTGTGTGTTTCTGGGGACTGGACTCGCCGAGTCCATGCTGACTCGACGAGTCCATGTTTGACTCGAAGAGTCAACTCGTCAGATGGAGCAAACTTCAGGATTTCTTGCTGTTTTTGCTTAAGGATAGTTTCCTTATCATATTAGATCAATATAAATCCGATTTTATGATATATTTGACTATATTCTTGATCTAATTGAAGATATTTATCAATTAATAAAATATTTGTTTCCTTATGTGATAATTGATTAATTATTTTGATTAAATTGGTAAATTGTTTTGCAAGAAATCATTCAATAAATCAACTATGGATAATTATGTGATTAAATGTTAATTTAGATGATTTGTTATTTGATCCTTGTTGTTATGAAAAGTTTCATATTTTCCCCTTTAGGTTTTATAGTTTAAATTTGAACCCAAAAGTTTTGTTGTTTTGAAATTTAAATAGTTGAAACCCTAATGTTTTGAAATGTTTCAAAACTTGCCCTCAAGTTTTGGAATTTAAAAGTTTATTAAAAGTTTAATTAGGAATGTTAAATTCTAAAACCTAGTAATGTTTTGAAAAGTTCAATTCACACCTTTATGGTTCTATTAATTAATTAAGGTGTATAATTAAAAGAGGTTTAATAAATCCATAAAAGTTTAGGTATACAATTTAATTGAATTAAAGGTATAATTATTAAATTTGACCACCTAGTATTTTCAAAGTGTAAAACACACCCTATACTATATATAACATTAAAAGTTTAACATTATATATATGTATGAGTAAAAGTCAGTCTTACCGTTAGTAGGCCTTATTCACGAAGCTAGTCTATAAGGGGTGTTTAAGGAAATTGCCTATAAAATGGCGATTGAATGGGTATCCACTCTTACCCACCGCACTCTTGACTAGTGGAGGGTCGTTAGCCGAACGGGTAGGATAGGACGAAACCTTCCATTATAAGTATAAGGAAATACAAAAGTAACTAAATGTTTTACAAATTCCCAATCTTAGTTACTTAGGCAAAACTGAATTGATGCAATTCCATGAAATTACACTTTGTGCCCTTGCGAAGACGTTAGTGGAGCGTGTGTGGTTTACGGGCACACTAAATGGTTCTAAGCAAAGGTAGCAAAGGGTGACTCAGTGTTTATCATAGTTCGGTGGAGCATGTGTGGTTTACCGGCACATCGAATAGGTGACTGTAACATGTGAGGGCACCATGTAAGTTTGCATGGTTATTTTACACCCGCTTTGTGATCCTCGGCATCCCAGTCACAAACAAGAGGGGCATATCGAGATTTAAACATGCCATTGAAATGTTCAATGAATCTCAAAGGATCTAGGAGTTTTCATAGATTTAAAACTTAAATTTCTTTTTGTTTTTCATGGTGGAAATTAGTGAATCGTCATTCACTTACCTTCAAATATTCTGCAACTAAATTACGGAATCCCTTTTCTAGGTTGTAGTGTATTGTGTTGGGTCCTAGCCTTAGTATCTCATTTGGGTGATTTACTAAGGACTCAATCGATCAACTAACTTGAATTCGTTTTCTCCCGTTTTGTAGATGTCAAAGTTCGACAACTATGGTCTTCCCAAATCTCGTGGAATAAGCATTCCACATGAAGATGGTATTCCACGATTCGATCGAGGAACAAGATATCATGCTTCACTTCCTCCACCTCCTCCAATTGTTCTCCCTAACCCACAAGATCGAAGAATTGAAAGGTTCAACATCACTAAATCCCTATTGGAAATGAAACATGAGGATGGTAAACCCTTGTGTGCCCACGTTCTAGGAATGAAATCACACATTGATAGGTTGATAATGTTGGGTGTGTCATTCCCGAATGAGTTGGCTGTAAATTGGGTTTTGCAGTTACTTCCTGAATCATATAATGAGTTCAAAAGAAAGTATTATATGATGAATCATGACGACAACCTCATTGACCTAACTTACATGCTCATTGCTGCTGAATCAGAAATGATTTGGCGAAGCAATGGAGCGTATTTGTTGGGAAAGTCAACCGACCATGCTTCTGAGGACGTGTGATATAGAAGAACTGGATGGTATTCATAACACATTCCACGTGTGTTATTTAAGGAAATTCTCAAGAGAAGTCCTTGATATAATCCCACTTTTAGAGATAAGGATTGATGAAGACAAGAGGTTAATCGAAGAACCTTAAGTGATTGTTGACCGTAAAACAAAGAGGTAAAGACGTAAGATGGTTGATTTAGTGCTTGTTCGATGGAAACATTTGAATGGGCTGAATCTCACCAGGGAAACAGAAAGCGAGATTAATAATCGATATCCACATATGTTTGTTGATGCATGATTCTGAGGACAAAATCATCCTAAGGTGGAGAGAATTGTAACGCTGGCATTTCTCGCTAGGCATTAATAAGATGATGTAATAGTTAGGCTCAACAATTGTAACTTATTTAATAAAAGGGAAATTATTTGAGTATTAAGCGATTATTTGTGGTATATGTGTTTATAACGATATAAGAAAATCAGAATAAAATACGTGTCTAAAATAAAATAATAATTAGGCCGAATACCCTTGACGAAAGTTGAAGTAGTTGTGATAAGGATTTTGGAGATATAAGGAACGCTTAGATCAGACTTATAACCAATAAGTTATGGTATGTTGAAGTTTTGCGATTCGACCCGATTTAGCAACGTGTGTCATAAAAAGTAAATATTTGTTAGGTTACTTTTTAGCCTTAGTGACCTAAAAAAAATTCATGAGAGGGTTTCCTATAAGTTAGAGCCCTTAAATTGTCACACCCCAAAACCAAGAACGGCGGAAACGTTCTGGGGCGGAGGACGTCATGTATAATATCAACAACAATGTAAAGTAGTAAACAAGCAACAACATCATCCATTGCATTAATAATATAATTATTATACAAATGTGTTCTGTCAAATTTTGATAAACACTAAAGCATAAATCAAAATGAAAGATAAGTCTTGAACAAGCTCCATCTTCCTTTCTCCTTGCATCTGTACCTGTCTATGATGACCTGAGGATACAAGTAATTTTGAAAGCGAATATCAGCTTTAAAGCTGGTGAGATCATAAGTATTTAGTGACTTAATTTGTATGTGAGAAAATGTAAGTATATGTATTGAAAGTATTGAAAGTGTATATGAACTGTAAGTGTTTGAAAAACCCTAGAGTCCCTGTGATTCCTATTAGTAACAAAAGGAGTCTTCTACCAAGACCTAACTATTCTGAATGTAGTCTTCTACCAAGACCTAACTGTTCTAAATGTAGTCTTCTACCAAGACCTAACTGTTCTGAATGTAGTCTTCTACCAAGACCCAACTGTTCTGAATGTAGTCTTCTACCAAGACCTAACTGTTTTGAATGTAATCTTCTACCAAGACCTAACTGTGTTACTATTATTATCATTATAAGAATTTGTATCCTTTGGTACTAAGATACTTACATATAATTCACCTCATTGGTTATGTGAATGAGTCACAAAATAAAGGCAATAATACAACTAATCCGAATATTACCCTTTGGTACTAGGGTAACTATCATTGTTAACTTTAAGACATCCGTAGATGTACTCTTACCTCTGTTGCTAACAGCTGGGTATAGGAATAGTTAATCCCTTAATCGTATACCTGTAATGGTACCAACCGTTGACATCCGTGGATGTACTTTCACCTCTGTGGCTAACAGAGATTTTAGGAATGGTCAATCCCACAACTGTATCCTTGGGTACTAGGATAATAAACCCAATCTATCTCGTCGGTTATGTGATTGAAATCACAAGGTAAAGATAAGAATGAGGGTTTTGATAACAGAGTCGATACATATAAAATGTAATAGGACTCCTCCTGATATATCTATGTAACAGTGCTCTTATAAGCATGATCATGTAAAAGTAAACATGTATATGTACTTATGTAAATGTGCTCATGTAATTGTAATCATGTAAAAGTAATCATGTATATGTACTTATGTAAAAGTGCTAGTTGTAATGTGTGTTCTCTCTATCTAGCAAGTATAGTAATGTACTGTAATGTTCTAGAAGGTATTGACTCATGAATGAACTGACTCATCTATATGATATCTCGTTCTAGTAATTTTTCTAGCATCTTCCTGAACTACCCATATGGTAGCTTTCTAGTAATCTAAATGGTACGTATGGACATGGATGTATACCCTTGCTACCCAAGGGCATAGGATGAACTGGAAGGACCTTTTATGACTATATATGTGTACATGATATATAACTAATATTTAAACGACCTTCGGACGAATACCCAAAATCCCACCAGACCACATCTCAAGGCGCGAAAAGGAAATAGGGTGGATAGCCTTCCTAAGTCTTTTAAACATTTCTTATATAAGTATACATATAGAGGCATGCAATTTATAATATAAAAGCATAAATAAGATTTGTAAGACATTTGAAATATAAGTATTATTTTAAGAAAAGATCGACTTGGTGTCAATCTATAAAACAATTTGAAGGCATAAGTTTAATAAAACAGTTTAAGTATAAGGAAACATTTGTTTGAAACAGAGTTGTAAATAAGTTTGAAAGGAAATGTACGGAGTAAGCTGTACAGTGTAAAAAGGGGTTTAAAACATATAAAATGTTTATAAAAAGTCATTTGAAGGAAACTGTTTGGTAAAACGGCTAATGAGTAGCCAAATCATTTGAATGCTGTATATTAATCACATGTGATTGATGTAATAAGTAGCATGATTCTACTTGTATCCCCCCCCCCCCCCCCATAAAACATTTAAAAAGAGTTTAAAACATTAGTTAAGGGGTATGAACTCACCTGCAGTAAGTGACTGGAATTGCACGGGATGTTATCGTACGGAAGGATCAGACAAGTGCTTGGTGTCAAGTGGAGACTTAGACACACACAATGATCCTAATTACATATGAAGACATATGTATATAAATAATTAGAGATTTAATCACTAATCATACAAGTATAACCATTTAAGCGCGAGGACAACACTTTTGGTCAAGTGCTAGGAGGCTAATGGGTTGCAACAAAGGAGTGCAATGCCCCTAATGGAAGTTTAAGGTCAAAAGACCATATTCATTAGAGTTTACGGCCCAGGGGAGTAAGCTCCTGGCCGTAAACTCTCAAACAAGTCATGAAATGGAGTTTAGAAGTACTACAACCTTAGAGGGGAATTGTTTCAAGGCTTTACAAGTGTTTGGGCACCATATTGACTCCTTTGGGGAGTTTACGGCCCAAAGACCCCTTTTCCCTTGGAGTTTACGGTCGTAAACTCCCTTGGGAGGGTTCTTATTGTCCTTTCAAGTCTCCAACATTTCTAGGAACAAGTCTAGGCTTCAACCATTGGCTTAAAGAAGGTTTATGGCACTAAATGGGACCATTTGATGGAGTTTATGGCCATAGAACTCTTTGGGCCGTAAACTCCCTCACACATGAGGTTCTAAGAATTTTAACTTGTCCAAAACTCATCTAGGTACTTGCCCTAAAAGTCTCTTGGCCTAAGGAAGTGTCTAGGGTGTCCTTTGACCCCTTAATAGGAGTTTACGGCCCAAGAAATACTCTTGGCCGTAAACTCTTCAACACTTGAGCTTTTCATGAGTTTTCTAGGTCCTAAACACTTTAAGGTATTTGCCTAAAATGAAGACTAAGCCTTAGGAAGAGTTTGAAGGGATTTTGGCACTTAATCTTGGAGTTTACGACCCAAGGAGCTACTTGGCCGTAAACTCCCTTCTAGAATTGATATCTAATTATTTTGTTGGCCTAAATCATGAGTTTAAGGCTTCTAGGTTTTTGTTCTAAGGCTAAAGGAACATTAGGCACTCATTTGTGTCCTTTACTTGGAGTTTACGGCCCAAGAGGTGTTCCTTGGCCGTAAACTCCTCAAACTACTTGGTTTTGATTTGTTTCTAGCCTCTAATGCTCATACATAAGGTCCTTAGTTAGATGTCTAACACGGAAATGGGACTAGGTGGCCTTTAGGCTTGATTTTGGAGTTTACTCCCCAAGAACGTTCTTGGGCGGTAAACTCCTGGATCTTGTGTTTTGGACATGTAAATAATGTTATTAAGCATATAACAAGTATTAAAACACATCTAGGGAAGTAGACTGACAATCTGGGATGAAAACCCGAAGATCCGTGAGAGAGAAATGGGCTTTTCTCTAAATGGAATTCAACTAATGAACCAATTTGGTTCAGAATTCTATTTATAGTCCTGAGATTTTTGGCAGAAAATATTTCTATTCTCAGAATGGATTCTAATGATTCTAGGGTAATGGAATTTACAGTGTTGCACAAAATCCTAGTGCAACCACTCTCCTAATACCCCTTTTTGGTGTAAAACCCTAAAACTGCCAAACTTATATTCTAAGTCTGAATTTTCATTGTAACTACTCTACTCCTATTGGATTGAAATGGTTTGATTAGTATGGAAAATTTCAGGTTGTCACATAAATAGAGCTCGAAACCGAATAATTAGGGTTTTGATCTACTGGGATTACGCCTTGCGTATCATTACCAACACCATGCGTAGGTTATTAAACCCACCTCCAATATTTCAGCATTTACACACTGCGTAAATTTTCTATGCCCTGCATAGCAGCTACACCCTACGTAACTTTCTTATGTCATGCGTTGGACAAAACCCCCAATTTCCACTTCAACTTCAAACAACCATAACTTCTTTGTTTTCAACTTCATTTTCTGCGTTCTGTATATGCACATGAAGGTATTGAAGGGCCCCACAATTTTATCTAATTGCTTTTAGCTTAGAACATACCAAACTAAAATACTTAATTCATTGAAGAAGTCCGAAACATCAATTTTTCTATTTTACCCTTTGATTCCAAAACATAAACCAATGGCTTGGATCACATAACCGTTATTATCAACATCCAATAGAGTCTAAACCCTATTCCCTTAAAGCCCAATACCTTTACTTGATCCATTTATTCTCCATAATCCCGAAATAAGAAACTTCTTGAAACACAATGTTACATCAGACGAACAACAACAGTAATAGAACCGTGCCACAAATGACTGCTACAAAACCTTCTAACAACATATCAAACATCCGCTCTGATACCATGATAATAGAACCACATCCTTTTTAAAAGAGAGAAATTACAAGTGTTCTTGATAGAAAGGCTTAGATCTACAAACAAGAAGAAGAATATTATATACTAGCAAGAACCAAACCCTAATGGGCACCATAAACAAGTTGGCTAATAACATATGGGCTAACACTCTCTACATTCGTGATGATATTCCAACCATGCTCTCTACATTCCTAATGATATTCCAACCATGCTCTCTACACTCCTAATGATTTGGGATAGGGATGAGCAAAAGGACCGAACCGGCCAGAACCGGCCCGAACCGGACTGGAACCGGGAACCGGTTTCGGCTAAAATCAAGAACCAAACCGGCCCGACGGTTCTATCGGTCCGGTTCCTACCGGTTCTTGTCGTGTCTTCAAATGTTGGAACCGATCCTTGAAAAATAGCATCATACGATTCCGGTTTTTGCCGGTTCTACCGGTTCCGGTTATATCGGTTCCGGTTATATCGGTTCCGGTTCCTACCGGTTCCCGGTTCCAAAAATCTACAAAAATAACGTCCTGGTCCCGGCCCAACCGGTTCCATCGGGTTCCGGTTCCGGCCGGTTCCCCGGTCCATTTGCTCATCCCTAATTTGGGAGGATGGTGTTAAAAAGAAGTCATATTTGAATGGAAAAGGCACGATTGTTTACCCAAAGGTCTCTTCAACCAAAATAAAAAAAATAGAACGTTGATAAGGATGTCAAATGTTAATACCATGGTAAGAAAGGCCAATGCAAGAGCAAATGTCCTTGCTACATTGTTAAGCTGAATAAAGTCAAGGATAAAGAGTCTAGAAAGTCATGCAACCTTAAACTAGTCAATGTAATAGAACTTAACTTTTATTATTCTATTTAATAAAGTCAAGGATAAAGAGTCTAGAAAGTCATGCAACCTTAAACTAGTCAATGTAATAGAACTTAACTTTTATTATTCTATTTACTAGGTGTATGATACTTGTTTTGGAACTCATATTAGACTAATGAGTAGGGATAGAAAGGAGGAAACCAACTCATGGAGATTTGGATTTATACGTTGAGAATAAGAAACATTCTTAATAATGTTTTGGAATATACAACCTTAAACTAGCAAGCGGTCTTGTTTCGATTCGGCTAATATTGGGGTTCTAAACTAACAACTAACTAGGTGGTTATGGTTTCAACACATAAACCCTTTTATTTTTTTCGAACTCATGAACACTTAAAATATGTATTTTCATTGTAATACTTTTTTTCCCTTATTTGTCTCCTACTTTTTCTTTAATTTATTAAGCGTCGAATAGTTAAGTTTTTCCAATTACTTAGTTAGAACTTAGTTGTTATTAAAAACCTAAACAAATAAATTTTCTGACTATGGAGGATCTTATATAGATTTACCCACAAATGAGAAACACGATATTTACGTTTGAAAGATAATTTTAAGGGGAATGTTTACATGCTTTAAAAAAAATCTGAAAATCAAAGTAATAACAGTTTAACTAAACACCAAAAAAGTAATTATTGCCATTTTACGGCACATCCAAACACTCTTCTCAGTCGATAAAATAAATACTTTGTTACGTATCAGAAAATCCAATTTGAAGAAAATAAAAAGGAAAGTGACGAAGACTCACGTGTAAAATAATTAGTGCGCTTTTAGGATTTATCAATTAAAGCTAAGTTCTCATGAAAAATGTCAACAAATAATTTTTCTTACTATAGATGCTCTACACATTTACCAACAAATGAGCAATATTATATTTACTTTTTAAAGATAATATTTAGGCAAACGTTTACCTGTTTATTTTTTCTAAATTAATCTGAAAATCAAAGTAGAATAGTTTAACTAAACATCAAAAACTAATTATTCAGATTTTACGGCACATCGAAACAGTCTCTTGAGTCGATGAAGAATAATTTGTTACAAACATAAAATCCATTTTGAAGAAAATGAAAAGGAAAGTGATGAATCAAGACTCACGTGTGAAATAATTAGTGCGCTTTTAGGGTTTGGAAAAGTAAAGTTGAAAAATAGTGTTTGTAGGGTAACATTTAAGTGATTTAACAATTGAGTTATATATATATATATATATATATATATATATATATATATATATATATATATATATATATATATATATATATATATATATATATATATATATATATATATATATATATATATATATATATATATATATATATATATATACAGAGAGAGAGAGATTCATTTGAGACCATGATAATTTTGGGATATATAGAGACGCGATCTGAACCACTTATTTTATAGATTAAAAAATTAAAAAAATCATTGTAAAACGCAAAAAAAATGAAAAATCTGAAGAAAAAAATCATTTAATTTATCCCAAAATAAAATAAAAATAAAAAATTATCATTTTTTTTACGAAATATACATGAAATATTATAATAGAATATTACACTATAAATATTCAAATCGAATTTTTAGATTGTTAGAATATTTAACACTCTACTAAAATTATTAGATATTTTAAAATATTCTAATATTCTACTAAAATTGTTAGATTTATTAGAATATTATAATATTATATTATAAATGTTCGAATATTTATAGTTTAATATTTTGCTAAAATATTCTAATAATCTAAAACTTTGATTTAAATATTTACTATATAATATTACATTAGAATATCTTACGTATATTTTGAAAAAATGCTAAATTTTTTAATTTTTTTGGTTAATCTAAATGAGGCAACTAATATTTAAAAAAAA
Organism: Lactuca saligna; assembly: GCF_052625555.1. NCBI lineage: Eukaryota > Viridiplantae > Streptophyta > Magnoliopsida > Asterales > Asteraceae > Lactuca > Lactuca saligna. The sequence goes on from NC_136420.1 coordinate 9,989,935, forward strand.
TTGAAAATTTTCATTAATTTTTCATTTTAGAAATATATATATTTTTATCTCTGAAATGGATTGTTATGATTGCGTCCCCATATCTCATAAAATATGATGGTCTCCGATGAATCTAACAATATATATATATATATATATATATATATATATATATATATATATATATATATATATATATATATATGGTTTGGATCCGGTGAGGAAACTAATTTCGGTAAGGATTGTCAGGACAAATCTCGACCAATCGAGTTCATTAAGGGCATTTTTGTCCAGACAAAATCAGCAAGGATTGGGCTTAGGCTTATATTTGCACATGAACTTTAAAATGGATTGATTAGGCTTAAAACATATGCATTGGAGCCCACTACAAGTTACTTTAATTATCAACACCATCATCTTCATAGAGCTTTGATCATAAATCATGAAGAAAAGAAGTTGATCGTAAATTCAACTAATAATCTGTTGATTATGATTTGCTTAGGTGAATTTGAATTAGATGTAACATATTTTCATCAATTGATTTCACCTGAAAAGTTATTCGTCATCTTTTCCTGTCTCTATTTTTTTTTCTCCAAAATCGATTTTCATAATCAGGTTAATTCAGTTAACACATAATTTTGTGTTTTTCTCAAAATAACATTAGTTTAGATTGATGTTCAGTATGAATCAATGTAATTTTTCATGAAATGCATGATTTAAATTTTCATTCTTTCATGTACTCATGTTTTTTTTAGGTTAAAAAAGCAAAATTCTTGATTGAAAGCACGATGTTCATCATATTAGTTTTTTTGAATCGGTAAAAGAGAGATATAAATAAGAGTAAAGCAAACCCCACCTAGCAAGAAGCTAAGGGGAAACAGAGTACAAGTTTAAGAAAGTAAAACAATGACCATTACATACAACTTAATGGATGTGAAATCCAATTTGGCCATTTGACACAATTTTTTTTCATTTCTATGCTTAAACCATAAGAAAGACAACTATATGGGATTTGTATGTTTTCAAGAAAATTTAGTGAAATGTTTTTTAAATTATAAAAGGGTTACCAACTTATATTTGATGGCGCCTTACAAATGCTTGATGAAATGCCTAAGAGTGTTAACAATTTCTATAGTTGTCTTCGTTTTTATTAGTTCAATTTGGTGTTTAGTACGTGTTTTTTGGGTGTGTTTTATTTCAATGACATGCAAATATACATGTTTTATGGTGTTATTTGTGATCTTATTGATGGCTTGATGGTTCAACAAGCTCCATAGTCATGCTCTTATGTTCTAAGATTTATGTTTGGTGGCGTCTTATGTTTGTATAACTTTGTTTGTGGTGGCCTCCATTTACTTCTATGGTTGGATCTTTTATGATTGAATTTCATAGATCATGATCGAGGAAATATGCTTTCTCTTGGGTTTGTTTTATTGTAATATGCCATCATTGGTGACTTTGGTATCTCGGTATCCACTACAAACTGAATTCCTACTATTGCTTTTCTATTATCTACTATGAGGGCTTAAAAATGAATTTATATTACTTTTGACAGATTAATTGTGATGGAATGTCTAAAATTCATAGCAATTTTGGCTCGTAAAGCTGCTCTTCTAATCATCATTGCATATTAAAGTCAAATGCTATTACTGATGGGGACACCAACATTTACAAGGTTTTCAAGATGCTTAATATTCATCAAATAGCTTCATAAGTGCAAGGGTTCTCAAGGTTTTAAGGCAACCTTGTTGTGAAGCTTAGGTTATGTATGTTTATGGTTCAAAGTTTCTTAACTTATCACATGTTTGAATCATTTTATTGTTGGAATTGCAACATTGTATATTTTTGGATCATAATATCTTGGAATCATAATACTTTTGAATCTCATAATGGATTTTTTTATATTGTTTGGAATTATATAAAATCATTTATTTGTTTATCACCTCATTTGTAGAATTCAATCATATAACATTTGGATCATAAAACTTTTGGATAATATATTTTTTTTTTTGCAGCGTAAATTGTTCGAGCTGGATCATTGTAGAGTTTAAGATTATCATATATTTGTAGACTTAAAACCGGAGCATTGTAATGTTTTGGATCGTAACAATTTTGTATCATAGCATATCGGATCATAATAATTATTTATTTTTATCTCATTATTTTTAAAATTGGAGCATAAATGTTTAAATAGTATTCTTATGGATCATCTTAATCTCAGAGTTTTGAACATTTGAATGGACACCCATACAAAAATATGTTTTGGATCAAGCAAGTAAGATTCATGTCACTTTTTAAGTTATGGATCATTGTGTTTCATATTAGACAAATAAATTACTAAACATAAAAAAAGTATCGTAGCCAAGTTCACAAAAACCAAATAAGTGTAGCCAATTATAACTGTTTTTTAACAACTTAACATGAAAACAACTAAAATATGCAATTAACAACAAAAAGTAAGGAATAAATTGAAATAAAAAGTGTTTACTAACCAAGTTCATAAGAGAACAACAATCATAAAGTCTGTTTCCTTGAACCCTTACTTAAACTTAATGCAAATGTGCTTTACCATAAATCGTTTTTGTCTTGTAGGTTGTCAAATTATTATAATCCTCTAGAGTTTTCACAAAGGTAGATTTGAAAAAATTAAAACTAGACAACACCATCTTAGAAACATATTTCTTCCTTATCTTAGTCAATCATACATCTTGACAATCAGACTCGGGTTCCATATTAAAATCAATGTTATATGCTCTACTCTATGTGCCTCATCTAAAATAAAACACAGTCAAAATTTTAATTTTTTAAACAATATATATATATATATATATATATATATATATATATATATATATATATATATATATATATATATATATATATATATATTTCGCACTTTAAATCCTAGAAAACACAAAATATAGTAAGTCTTATATAATTTTAAGTTATGGATCATAATTCATTAAAAGTTGGATTATTTTAATTTTTGGATCATAATAATTAAATATATACAAGGAGGTTCTAAGGGGTTCCCGGTGTGGCACTGGTAAAGCACATTTTTTATATATCGGCAACACCTATCATGTATTTTTGCTTCTGTCCCTGTGTGTGTATATATATATATATATATATATATATATATATATATATATATATATATATATATATATATATATATATATTACTATTTTTTGATATTTCTACCATTTACTCCAGTGACCTAAAATTATTAGCAAATGGATTTCAAAATAGCAAGAAGCACGTGCATTCATATTGGTGTAGTTGAATGATTATTTAGTTTGTTCTAGAGCAATAACAATTTTATAACATAAAAAGCCAACTCCTGCATGGCAACCGAAGAAAAAAAATTACCATTGGGACTTGAAAATTTATGCCTCATTATAAGATGTATCTTTTGACCATGAGACCAACAACCATGACCACGGGCAGTAATTGCTATTATCAGATTCTAGGATTTTAAAAATTAAACATCAACACGATGACCTCAAGCAACAATATGATGAGCTTTGATATTTGAACATTTGAACATCAAGGACTAGTATACTTCCGCATGAACACAACATGATATCTGAATTAAAATTATGAACTTGTCAATACTTCTTAAAGAACCAGAAAATCTGATCTTTGGATCAGTCAGAAGCTACATGACATCCTACCAACACATCGATCCAACACCAAAGATAAACAACACATAATTACTATCAAGTAGTTCACTTAAATCGTATATTTGAAATATTATCTAAGCCTCCAAGAATGTACCAAGTCAAAAAGTATGAGAAACAAAAGAAAACCAGAAACCCCAAAGATTTCATTATAGCACCAGTTGACTGTAATTCTCCCAACTAAAACCATATGTGACAATGATCATTTTAGCTTTAAAAATCCAACAAACATGAAGAAGAATGAAAATGCGCACACATACAAATAAAGAAATCACTCATTAAAACCAAAATCATAGATTGGATCATACATAAAGTTCTGATACAAACTCTATTTTTATTTTGAATTTAATATGTTGGTATTTTACCTTTTGAATATGTATCTATCGTTTTATCTAACAAGTTAATTTAAGGAAGAAGCAATGATCATCGTCATATGGAGCATTATTGTATTAAGCTTTACACTGATGAATTCAAAATTTTCAAGATGTTATTTCTTTGATACATTAGGTTGAACATCTTGTGAACAGTATTGTATTAAGCTTCACTTCAATGAATTTATCTAAGATTTCATCCATGAGACATTTAGAAACTAAAAACCTGAAAAAAGAATTGATCTTAGTATTCACTCTTCTCACACCCCAAAACCGGAACGACAGAAACGTTCTGGGTGGATGACGTCATTTCAAGTATCACAACACATGCATTATAGTAATCAAAGTACAACAAAACATTGCATTAATAGTAATAGTTTTACAAGGTTACTTTACAACAATTTAAAGTAATACAAGTAATAGAATAAATACAGCGTGGTACTAAGCTATCTTCATCAACAGCTCCGGGGATGTACCTGGCTAATGCTAACCTGAGAATACAAGTTATTTGAAAAGCAAGTATCAGCATTTTTACAATGTTGGTGAGTTCATAAGTATTTAGTGTCATTTAGTCAAATAACTTTATAAAGCAGTAGTTTAAGTGATTTCAGTGTATTAGTGTTCTTTCCAGAAAATCCTATATTTTCTTTAATAAAAACAGCCTTCTACCAACACTGGTCAGTGTAATGTGGTAAGAAGAAGTTTCCCTTAATTGCTATTAATATCAAAATACTGAATTTGATTATTGAGGAAAGCAACGACATCAAGGAATAACATATGCCTCATCAGTGAGGACTGCTGACTAAGGCAAAAGAGTCATAGACTCCAGGAAAGTATCGAACTAACGACACGCCTGGTTCAGTCTAACAAATGGAGAAACAGACCCCCGAAGGTACCAAATGAAAGGTACAACTGGTAAGGTCTAAAACAGTGAACGCAGACCGAAGACGATACCAAATGGAAGGTACATCTTGCAAGGTCATAACAATGAAGACAGACTGCAGACGTTACCAAATGAAAGGTACATCTCGCAAGGTCAAAACAGTGAAGACAGACCACAGACGATACCAAATGAAAGGTACATCTTGAAAGGTCAAACAGAGATAACAGACCCCAGACGGTATCAAACGAAAGATACATCTTGTAAGGTCAAACAGAGATAACAAACCCCAGACGGTATCAAATGAAAGATACATCTAGCAAGGTCAAAACAGTGTGACTCTGAAAAAGGTGACATCAGCATACAGTGTAAATCGCTGACGAAATACTGTTACCTTAAAGCCATGAATTATAAGGCAACCCAGGATACTCGTAACCATACTGACTAGAGTACTAGATACCCTACAAGCATCTATATAATGTGACATTTGTCACCCCTTGGCTTGGTAGGTCGTGGACTGTAGCTAGCAGTCAGGGTGTGGGGTTGTCAATCCCGTATAGGCCTATACACACAATGTCCGCTCTCCCTACAGGAGACTCTGGTTACCAACTAGACAACGGAGAAGGCCGCGTCCTGAAGATGCATCCCAAATAGAGGATAGTATGTTACTAGGAGGGAGTGGGTTACTTATGTAAGTGTAGACTAGAGGTATAGACTCTTAACTGAATTGACTGAAGAAAACTCGTATGTCTAAGCTCGTATACATAATATATAACTAATGAATCGAACGACCTTCAGATGGACATCCGATCCCACCAGACCACATCTCAACGAAGAAAAGGAAATAGGGCGGACAAGCCTTCCTAAGTCCTTCAATCATTATTTATATGCATCTATACAAGCATAAACATACATCTAACTACGCTTGAGTGTGTATCATACGGTGAAGTATAAGTGTACAGTGGAACATCTGAGTCGTGAAGTATAAGTGTACAGTGAAACATCTGAGTCGTGAAGTATAAGAGTACAGTGGAACATCTGAGTCGTGAAGTATAAGAGTACAGTGGAACATCTGAGTCGTGAAGTATAAGTGTACAGTGGAACATCTGAGTCGTGAAGTATAAGAGTACAGTGGAACATCTGAGTCGTGAAGTATAAGAGTACAGTGGAACATCCTAGTCGTGAAGTATACGTGTACAGTGTGGGATAATCGAACCATGAAGTATAAGCGTACCAAGTATAAGTGTATCACGAAGCAGAGACGACAATAAGTGATGTAAGAACGTCTATCAAGTATAAGTGGAGTAAAGTCGTTATCCAGTATAAGTGAAGGAGAAATCGTATCACTAAGTAAGAGCGTGAATAAGTATAGGCGTCATCAAGTATAAGCGACTATAGGTATAAGTGAAAGTGTTACCGAGTCTTTGTATAAAATAAGTATAAGTGAAGCAGCAGTATTTTATAAGTAAAAGTATACGTCGAAAAGGGAAATCTTTAATGAAAAATCTTTATGTACAGAGAAAATCACAAATTGTATTCCTTCGTAAAATACGTTTAAAACCTTAGAGGATCTTTCATAAACTAGCTTAGAATGAATTTGAATAAAGCAGTATAAGTAAAAGTTATGAAACAGGTAAAAGTCATTTTAGTGTCCCACTCGGTAAAACAGTGTAAAGTGGTAAAATCTTGTGCATGCGGGTTATCAATCATATGCGATTAACATGATAACTGGCATGTTTAACTTGTATTCCCCCCTATAAAACATTTAAAAGCATTTAAAAGGTTCATTCAGGGGTATGAACTCACCTGGTGTAAGTAGGTCCAACGAGAGTGTTGTTTGGGCGTTCGGTGCCACGTAAGGACTCGAACACACTCAATGACCTATTTAACATATGATAACATATGTTCACATACAATTAGTATATTTTATGCTAATTACACAAATATATGCACTCAAAGGAGCGGAAAACACTTTTGGCTAAGTGTTTGGGGTCCCGGGTAGCGTTTAAGGGTGCTAAGGGTCTCCTATCAGTTGTGGGACTTTGCTAAACTCAAATATCAAGTGTGTGAATGGGTTTAAAGCATTAATGTGGACCATTTTGGAGTTTACGGCCTAACCCAAGGGAGTTTACGGCCGTAAACTCCCAAGGTCATATTCTTGGGTGTTTAATGCTTCTAGCTTGCTCATCGGATTTTTCTAAGGACTTTTCATAAAAGGCATGAGTGGATTTGAGGCTTCTAAGGGCTTGATCTATGAGTTTACGGCCAAGGAACTACTCCCAAAGGAGTTTACGGCCGTAAACTCTAATCCTTAGAGTTTTGGGAAGTTTAAAGCCCCTAATGCCTTCCTAGTGATTTCTAATGAAGTGTGATGCCATTTTGGGGGATTAAAACTACCATTTGAGTGTGTTTTGGGGAGTTTACGGCCTAGACAATTTCTTGGGCTGTAAACTCCTTTTTACCCCTCTATTTCATGTGTTTAAGTCCTTAAATCCTTTCTAGCATTTTATAGAAATAGTCTAAGGTCATTTGGGGGACAAAAACCAACATTTTGGGCATGTTTGGGGAGTTTACGGCCTTGGAATAGACTTGGGCCGTAAAATCCTTTTTATCCTTCATTTTGATGTGTTTGGTTGATCTAAACCCAAATACCAAGTCCCTAAATTATGTATGAAGCCCTAGGATGAGTTTGGAGTGCATTTGGGACCTTTTAACATGATTTTGAGGTGTTTACGGCCTAAGCTTGTGCTTGGGCCATAAACTCTCTTTTAACCCCCAAATCCATGAGTTTTAATATTTAAACACTCCTAGGCTAATACCTCAATTTATTTCCAAACCATTAGGGACAAGTTTGGGTCATTTTGGCCTTGTTTTGGGTGTTTACGGCCTAAGGAGGTTCTTAGGCCGTAAACTCCTTTTTCATAGCTTCTAAGTTCGATTTTTGGGCTATAAACACAAATCAATATGTTTAGAATAAGCTAGGGTAAGCGGACTCACAATTTGGAAGCGTTTGGTTGTGGTTTCGGGGCGAAAACGGGTCTAGAGAGAGAGAGAGTATAGAGAGAGAGTGTAAAAAGTCTTCAATAGACTCCACTCACCCTTATATAGGGTTTGAGTCGGGGCACAGTGGAATTCTACCCGATACTGCCGTTAAACGGGGCTTTTGGTCGCACCCGATTTAGTGGTCGTAATAATAAAACTTGACATTTTTTCCAAATTAATGGAAATATGTGTCCTGTGTTTTTATTTCCTTTTATCACGAATTAACGGCGTATAAACATACACAATTGAAATGTTTATTAAATTTGACGGCTTCTTATTAACGGAACTTTTGAACAGTGGAAAATTTTGTTAACGGTAACGGAGAAATGTAACGGGACAACTTGGGTTGTCACATCATCCCCCCGTTAGAGGGAATTTCGTCCCGAAATTCAGTTCTAGGCAAGGAAGTAGGTATGAATGGCCAAGTAGAGGTAAGAGAGTACTTCCTATGTGGTTGTCCTTGCATCCCCAAGTGATCTCTGGTCTGTGTTTGTCATTTCAACAGACCCTCGCGTACGAGATGCGGATTCCGTCTCGTGTAGCTAGTGGGTTCCAACTGGTGTATCTACAAGGTTAGGGTTCTCGATGGATTCTATCAAGATGAGTGAGGTACGAAGAGTGTTATCAGGAATTCACGTATCAAGTCTAAGAAGTGAGTCGATCGAATGTGAACCTTGTGGTATATCCGAAAGTAGTAGCAGCCTGAAAAGGGTCGGACCATGTCTCCATGAGGATTCTCGGATGGTCCTAAGCTCTCGGAAAGGAGTAGAGCTTTTCAGTACTAAGAACTTAGTGTACTTCTGTGGCAAGATCAACACTGGCGTGATCGCCATTACGAAGTTCCTAACGTTCTCACTTGTACTAGATGTGTAGTCCTTCAGGTTAGTCCTTAGGAAGCTCAGGTGGTCTTCGGTTTCGTGTTTTCTTTCAACTGGCTGATAGAGACTTTCTAGATTGTCGAGTGGGTTGCGTGACTATGGTTATCGGTTTGCTATAGAGTGTCTATCTCGCGCTTGTGCAAAATGAACCTGCACTAACGAAGCTTGAGATACGGAAACCTTGAGGGTCGAGGAGATAGGGTTTCACCTAACGAGTATGGGACTATCTCGGGAGGTTGTTCTATTAACTCTACGTGAGATCATATTCGTGGAACACGTAACAGTCCAATGAATCTCTAAGACTGTGGTTTATTCTAGTGTGGAAAGTGTATGTTCCTGCATAACCCTTCGACTAACACTAGGGCTGGTGTCAAGTCTATAATCTCTTCGGGATCAGGGTCACGAGGCTTAACGCAACTACGTTCGCACTTTACCAAGTATTCTTGGCTGCGAAGGTTATCCTGTGGTTCTCGGCATTCTAGTGTCCTCTTCGGAGAAAGTATTTCATCGTTTACAGGGCGACGACGATTTCCTCCATGCAATAGGGTGGAGGATGATAGGCACTACTTGTCTATAACGAGGTGGACGAAGTGCCTGAGTAGTGCGGGCATATACTGCAACTACTCATCCGAAGGTTCTAGGTTTTCTTGGTCTAGGTCGAATCTAGTGAGTATAGAATCTTCTCACTCGGAACTCTTAAGAGTTCAACCCGTAGTGATTTTCTTGACTCGGGTTCCTATTTTATGGAATAGGGTGAAAGTGTTTTGCGAAGAGGTCCGTGGTAGAGCTCATGCTTAGTCTAACCACAAATATCGGGTGTATGCGAGCAGTATACGATTGAGGTCAGCAGGACATTCAGCTGTGCGACTCCACCCCAAACCCACAACTCAACGAGGAACAGGAAATAGGGAGGAAACACACACCTTAAATCTTTTTGATCTCGATTATATACCACCTTTATGCATATACCTATTTATAGTGATCAGTCTCATGAGTTCTATTCTCTAGGTTCACGAACCTAATGTGCGAGGTGCAAAGGGTTTTCCGAGGGAATCTACGGAGTATGCTTCGGTTGGTTGTTGTCTTCTAGAGTATCTTGTAGTGTGTTTCGCTTCGGTGTTCATCTGACTACGAGGGGTCGGTCATCAGTGTATGGTATCTTCCCTTGGGTGCTTCGGAAAGTTTGAGATAAGAGGGACGATTGACGGATCGTATTAAGTTGGTTTATTTGTGTTAGGTTCAAGTTCGGAAGAACCTTTATTTTCCGATAGGGCTATGGAGAAAGTTCTTTTTACACAGCACTTAAGGATTTACACACGGTTGCACGAAATCAAACCATGTTCAATAGATTCGTCGAAGTTGGCACACTTCGACATGATATAAAGTGAAGATCGATAGAGTCATGTGCCGAACAGGCACACCAGTTCGAGGCGTCTCGGGTTTCGTCCTACGTATCACTACCGCGAATACTTGGACCGGTAGAGCCGACGCGGAACTATAGAGAGTTCTAAGTGTTTCCGAATAGAGTATCTTTTCATGAACCGATTCTCACAAGGCATTTCTATAATCGCCTCACATATACTAGTCATGTACATTTAAGGTGGGGAGGACTGTTGACTGAGCGACCCTGCCCTAAATCCACAACCAAACGAGGAACAGGAGATGAGGCGGCATTCGCTCACTCTAGGTCTGTCCATCTTAAATATACATGGCCGTAATGTATATGTTTAGCCACTATAATTTTACCTAATGAGTTTTTATAACAGTGCTGCGACTTTCGCCTTACTGGAAAGAATTTGTATTTGAATTAGTCTTTTATTGTTCTTAGCTTTGTTATCTGAGATCGAGAGTCATACCAAAAATCTACCGAGTTCCTTGACGTTTCTCCCTAAGCAGTAGTGTCAGGCTCCTTCTGTGTCATTGTCTTTTCCTTCAGTTGGGCAGTCCTTCTTGAAGTGTCCAAACTCGCCATACAGGCGGCAAACCTGTGTGGCCGCCGCATTGGCGATTGCTGTTATACGTTCCACCGGAGTTCTGCATACATGAGCAGTATGCCCCTTCATGTGGCACTTAGCACAATAGAGTTCCCGGCAGGCACCATGATGATGGTAGCTGCACTTGTTGCAATGGGGAAGGTCTCCTAGATACGGTCTTCTTGGAGTCGGGAGGGAAGGGTTGACAGGGGTACAGACTGCCTCAGCTCGTTGCCCTTCGGAAGGTCCTTGAGCCGAGGTACTTCCCTCCTCTATCTTGAGTTTTCTCTTTAGTGAGTTCAATTGAGGTTCTTGGGTGGCTGAGTATGGAAGTGTGGGTTGATGCTGTCCATTGTCAAGATTGGAATTTCCAACGGGCACCTTGCTAACATTGGCGTTGTTAGCATTCAGGTGAGCCATGACAGCTGCTACGGCTGCTGAAACTGCAGCTTGGAACGTAGCTTCATCAAATAGGAGAGTAGGTTTCTTGCTTGTGGATTGGTTACGCTTCTTCGGTGGCATGGTTTTTCCTACACGGAAAGGAATACAAGGTAATGAGAGACGATGGTTAACCCTGGACGTTTCTGTCCTGAACGTATTAGGCATAATATTTTTCCCGTGCCTTGGGTATTGGTTGTCTGAGTGTCGACCTACATCCCTATGATGTAGTCCTGGAAATCGAAGTGGATGTATGAATATCAGAAAAAGGCCATAAGATGCGAGTCGTTCCTACTAAGTTACCTTTATACTGAGAAAGGTTTCACTCTCCGGTCTGGAGAGATTTGAGAATAGTTCGGAACGAAGCTGCGGAAAGAGAGGCTCATGAGGGCTTATGGCTAAATAACCTCACAGAAGTGTGAGGATCCGCTCTAAGCGCATTACTGGCAACGGGAACAAGGTGATTTACCTAACACATAGCGTGAGCAGCGTAACCACTAACTCACTAAATTGTATTATTTTATGGGTGTATTAGCGTGACAAACACGAGGAAAAGACACTTCTCGGGGTTCCACGTACTGGCTCCCTCGGTCTGCCTCATATCCTTGACTGGAATCGGCGTTGGTTTCCTTCGGGCAGTTTCGTAGGGTTCTCTCCTCGTATGGACATATTGAATTTCTACTCCGCCTTCCTGCTGATTCCAACTCTGGGTGTCATCACTTCGCGATGGATGACTGGGAATCTCCGAAGTTTAGGTGATTTTCTCACCGATGTCCCTAAAAGAACATGGGCACTTGGTGTATTCAATAGTCTCGACCCAGTTCATTTATTCCCGAACAGGAAATATTCTCAATGAACTTCTTCGGGGTCGGAATCAACTCTTCTGTTATGTACTGAAGTGGATAGGGTTTTCTACAGGGTTCGTGCGAGAATGGAAATGTCTAAAGAATCCTAACAGATTATTAACATTTCGCTGGATGATCCACATCGAGTCCTGCTACGATTACACAGGGTATACAAATCATATATAGTTTAGATCCGATAGGCCTTCGAATACGTGATACTACTCTAGGAACACATCCCAACGAGGAAAAGGAAGTAGAGCGAAACCACACATTCTTAGCCTATGGGATCCTTATTATATATTACCTTGGAAGTATACCCTCTGTAGTTGTAGGTATATCAATAAGGATCTTTTAGTTCTCACACTAGGTTATCTATGTATCCTAAATACCCTTATGGTATTTTAATTCTTGTTTGGTTCTTATCTTTGAATATGGGTTCTGGGATTAGTGTGGATCTTTTAGTGTTCCAAAATACTCCTATAGTATTTTAACTTTATGTTTGGCTCTAACAATCCTAGTTGGTAAGTTTCAGACCTGTTGCACACTACAATCACTCCCGAGCACACATTCATCGCATCTCGAATAAAGGTAGTTGATCAGGTTACATTTATTCCAGCGTACGATTACATAACTGCCCAGATTTGTCTGTAGTGCTCAACATCCGAAGACTTTTATTCTTGTTCTTCTTGTGATACTTGTGTTCGAGTGCTTAGATTCCGGATGTTATTATACTTTGGTAAAATATGGTTATATTTTAAAGTATAATTCTTGGTCAGAGTGTTTTATCCCTTTTATATTTATAGGTTGTATATCTTTTATGAATTGATATACTTAGCTCACTATAAACAATGCTCTGATACCAATTTCTCACACCCCAAAACCGGAACGGCGGAAACGTTCTGGGGTGGATGACGTCATTTCAAGTATCACAACACATGCATTATAGTAATCAAAGTACAACAAAACATTGCATTAATAGTAATAGTTTTACAAGGTTACTTTACAACAATTTAAAGTAATACAAGTAATGGAATAAATACAGCGTGGTACTAAGCTATCTTCATCAACAGCTCCGGGGATGTACCTGTCTAATGCTAACCTGAGAATACAAGTTATTTGAAAAGCGAGTATCAGCATTTTTACAATGCTGGTGAGTTCATAAGTATTTAGTGTCATTTAGTCAAATAACTTTATAAAGCAGTAGTTTAAGTGATTTCAGTGTATTAGTGTTCTTTCCAGAAAATCCTATATTTTCTTTAATAAAAGCAGCCTTCTACTAACACTGGTCAGTGTAATGTGGTAAGAAGAAGTTTCCCTTAATTGCTAATAATATCAAAATACTGAATTTGATTATTGAGGAAAGCAACGACATCAAGGAATAACATATGCCTCATCAGTGAGGACTGCTGACTAAGGCAAAAGAGTCATAGACTCCAGGAAAGTATCGAACTAACGACACGCCTGGTTCAGTCTAACAAATGGAGAAACAGACCCCCGAAGGTACCAAATGAAAGGTACAACTGGTAAGTTCTAAAACAGTGAACGCAGACCGAAGACGATACCAAATGGAAGGTACATCTTGCAAGGTCATAACAATGAAGACAGACTGCAGACGTTACCAAATGAAAGGTACATCTCGCAAGGTCAAAACAGTGAAGACAGACCACAGACGATACCAAATGAAAGGTACATCTTGAAAGGTCAAACAGAGATAACAGACCCCAGACGGTATCAAACGAAAGATACATCTTGTAAGGTCAAACAGAGATAACAGACCCCAGACGGTATCAAATGAAAGATACATCTAGCAAGGTCAAAACAGTGTGACTCTGAAAAAGGTGACATCAGCATACAGTGTAAATCGCTGACGAAATACTATTACCGTAAAGCCATGAATTATAAGGCAACCCAGGATACTCGTAACCATACTGACTAGAGTACTAGACGCCCTACAAGCATCTATATAATGTGACATTTGTCACCCCTTGGCTTGGTAGGCCGTGGACTGTAGCTAGCAGTCAGGGTGCGGGGTTGTCACTCTCGTATAGGCCTATACACACAATGTCCGCTCTCCCTACAGGAGACTCTGGTTACCAACTAGACAACGGAGAAGGCCGCGTCCCGAAGATGCATCCCAAATAGAGGATAGTATGTTACTAGGAGGGAGTGGGTTTCTTATGTAAGTGTAGACTAGAGGTATAGACTCTTAACTGAATTGACTGAAGAAAACTCGTATGTCTAAGCTCGTATACGTAATATATAACTAATGAATCGAACGACCTTCAGATGGACATCCGATCCCACCAGACCACATCTCAACGAAGAAAAGGAAATAGGGCGGACAAGCCTTCCTAAGTCCTTCAATCATTATTTATATGCATCTATACAAGCATAAACATACATCTAACTACGCTTGAGTGTGTATCATACGGTGAAGTATAAGTGTACAGTGGAACATCTGAGTCGTGAAGTATAAGTGTACAGTGGAACATCTTAGTCGTGAAGTATAAGAGTACAGTGGAACATCTGAGTCGTGAAGTATAAGAGTACAGTGGAACATCTGAGTCGTGAAGTATAAGTGTACAGTGGAACATCTGAGTCGTGAAGTATAAGAGTACAGTGGAACATCTGAGTCGTGAAGTATAAGAGTACAGTGGAACATCCGAGTCGTGAAGTATACGTGTACAGTGTGGGATAATCGAACCATGAAGTATAAGCGTACCAAGTATAAGTGTATCACGAAGCAGAGACGACAATAAGTGATGTAAGAACGTCTATCAAGTATAAGTGGAGTAAAGTCGTTATCCAGTATAAGTGAAGGAGAAATCGTAGCACTAAGTAAGAGCGTGAATAAGTATAGGCGTCATCAAGTATAAGCGACTATAGGTATAAGTGAAAGTGTTACCGAGTCAGAGTATAAAATAAGTATAAGTGAAGCAGCAGTATTTTATAAGTAAAAGTATACGTCGAAAAGGGAAATCTTTAATGAAAAATCTTTATGTACATAGAAAATCACAAATTGTATTCCTTCGTAAAATACATTTAAAACCTTAGAGGATCTTTCATAAACCAGCTTAGAATGAATTTGAATAAATCAGTATAAGTAAAAGTTATGAAACAGGTAAAAGTCATTTTAGTGTCCCACTCGGTAAAACAGTGTAAAGTGGTAAAATCTTGTGCATGCGGGTTATCAATCATATGCGATTGACATGATAACTGGCATGTTTAACTTGTATTCCCCCCCTATAAAACATTTAAAAGCATTTAAAAGGTTCATTCAGGGGTATGAACTCACCTGGTGTAAGTAGGTCCAATGAGAGTGTTGTTTGGGCGTTCGGTGCCACGTAAGGAGTCGAACACACTCAATGACCTATTTAACATATGATAACATATGTTCACATACAATTAGTATATTTTATGCTAATTACACAAATATACGCGCTCAAAGGAGCGGAAAACACTTTTGGCTAAGTGTTTGGGGTCCCGGGTAGCGTTTAAGGGTGCTAAGGGTCTCCTATCAGTTGTGGGACTTTGCTAAACTCAAATATCAAGTGTGTGAATGGGTTTAAAGCATTAATATGGACCATTTTGGAGTTTACGGCCTAACCCAAGGGAGTTTACGGCCGTAAACTCCCAATGTCATATTCTTGGGTGTTTAATGCTTCTAGCTTGCTCATCGGATTTTTCTAAGGACTTTTCATAAGAGGCATGAGTGGATTTGAGGCTTCTAAGGGCTTGATCTATGAGTTTACGGCCAAGGAACTACTCCTAAAGGAGTTTACGGCCGTAAACTCTAATCCTTAGAGTTTTGGGAAGTTTAAAGCCCCTAATGCCTTCCTAGTGATTTCTAATGAAGTGGTGATGCCATTTTGGGGGATTAAAACTACCATTTGAGTGTGTTTTGGGGAGTTTACGGCCTAGACAATTTCTTGGGCCGTAAACTCCTTTTTACCCCTCTATTTCATGTGTTTAAGTCCTTAAATCCTTTCTAGCATTTTATAGAAATAGTCTAAGGTCATTTGGGGGACAAAACCCAACATTTTGGGCATGTTTGGGGAGTTTACGGCCTTGGAATAGACTTAGGCCGTAAACTCCTTTTTATCCTTCATTTTGATGTGTTTATTTGATCTAAACCCAAATACCAAGTCCCTAAATTATGTATGAAGCCCTAGGATGAGTTTGGAGTGCATTTGGGACCTTTTAACATGATTTTGAGGTGTTTACGGCCTAAGCTTGTGCTTGGGCCGTAAACTCTCTTTTAACCCCCAAATCCATGAGTTTTAATGTTTAAACACTCCTAGGCTAATACCTCAATTTATTTCCAAGCCATTAGGGACAAGTTTGGGTCATTTTGGCCTTGTTTTGGGTGTTTACAGCCTAAGGAGGTTCTTAGGCCGTAAACTCCTTTTTCATCGCTTCTAAGTCCGATTTTTGGGCTATAAACACAAATCAATATGTTTAGAATAAGCTAGGGTAAGCGGACTCACAATTTGGAAGCGTTTGGTTGTGGTTTCGGGGCGAAAACGGGTCTAGAGAGAGAGTATAGAGAGAGAGTGTAAAAAGTCTTCAATAGACTCCACTCACCCTTATATAGGGTTTTGAGTCGGGGCACAGTGGAATTCTACTCGATACTGCCGTTAAACGGGGCTTTTGGTCGCACCCGATTTAGTGGTCGTAATAATAAAACTTGACATTTTCCAAATAAATGGAAATATGTGTCCTGTGTTTTTATTTCCTTTTATCACGAATTAACGGCATATAAACATACACAATTGAAATGTTTATTAAATTTGATGGCTTCTTATTAACGGAACTTTTGAACAGTGGAAAATTCCGTTAACGGTAACGGAGAAATGTAACGGGACAACTTGGGTTGTCACAACTCTCATATATATTAAAGGTAAAATTTAGAAACTAAAAACCTAAAAAAAGAATTGATCTTAGTATTCACTCTCATATATATTGAAGGTCAAATCGACAAGAAGATGACACTAGGGCTTCATGTCACAACTCGGAATTTTAAACCTAGCAAAGCCTAAACCCTAATCTAGCTTAAGTGAATCTACATTGGAAACCTAGTTGCAGTGTAGCCTCTATCACCATTAGGGCTTCTTTATAAGCTAATAACTAAGCCTAGATTTAAAACTAAGTTAATTTAGGTTAGCATAATGTAATATAATTCAAAAGAAAAACTTTTTAAACATAAATATACACCATATATTGGTGAATTCGGTCCTAGAATTATATTAAAGCATTAATTCGGTTCTTGGAATCTTTTCCAAATGGAGTATTCGGGTATATCATCCAAAAAATGAGGAATTCGGTCTTGGTATGACCAAATTCTTCACAAAATGGCCCATTAAGGACCGAACACTCAAGGGCCCAAACCCATTAAGACCAATTTCTCATATATATATATATATATATATATATATATATATATATATATATATATATATATATATATATATATATATATATGTGTGTGTGGGGGGGGGGGTGTGGGTGTGTGTGTGTATGTGTGTGTCCAGCTGAATTCAACTTCATTTCCCACTTATTCACACCGAGTTCTTGCTAATTTTTCTATCAAAACTCATAAGTTTTTGCCCTGAAGATCTTCAAATCTTCATAAATCCACCAAGAACACCGAGAACATTCATTCATACCTTCAAATCTTCAAGCATCCCACCGAAATCACCAAGCCTTGACTAAATTCACCCATTGCTCACCGAAAACTCTATTTTGCCACCGAATTCATCTTTCAATATTTCCCAATTAATTCCAATTAATTTGTAAGTCTTCTTTTCGTAATTAATTGTTTAACGCATTATTTAAATTAACTTATAATTGATTTAAATGCAACGTTGAATACAATTATTTTTATGGTAAAATTATTAGCGCTTACACTTACCCGTGGATTGTCTCTGCTGTTTCACTACCGCTACGCCATCCAAACACAAATACGCACTAGATGTGGGTTCATACCCATATATTTTCACTATTTTTAAACGTTTTTAGGGGGGGGGTGGTATAGAAGTAAAAAAAGAAATTTTGTGTTACTAATCAATGGATTTCAAACAGTTTTAAAGTACATCAAGTCGTCTCAACTGATTGAAAATATTTTAAAAAGTGTTTCAAACTACTTCAAATATTTTATACTTTTATTTCAAAGTACAGGTTTATATGTATATGTCTTATACATATATGAATACAAATTTTATTTAAATAAATCTTTAACTCTTTTGTAACATGACGAGCAAAAGGGTATCATTCTTATCGTTTTATCAGGTTATACAAATTGTTTAGTTACAAGGACTTTTAATGCATACAGAACTCACAGAACATACATTTAAACTATAATAGATATAGTTTATGCAATACTACTCTAGTTCACTACTACAAGGATACACTATTAAAATAACTATATAAGTATAATTATTTCTTATTACAAAGTATAATTATTTCTTGGCGTTCGCATGGCCGAGACGCCGATGCCAAAGCATGGCATTGTGTTCAGAGACTATTAAAATAACTATTAAAATAACTATATAAGTATAATTATTTCTTGGCGTTCGCATGGCCGAGACGCCGGTGTCAAAGCATGGCATTGTGTTCAGAGACTTTAGTGAAGAGACATGTAACTTGCTCCGAGATATTGTGATTCATGTCTATGATGTAAGCATTTCCATCCCTCTTTGATTTAACCAAGATCCAATCTTCGGGAATATTGATTCCAGGCTTCAAGATAAGGCACTCTTTGAAAGTGAAGTGATTTGAATAGCCTTTGTCTCAAATCTTTGAGACACTCAACAAACTAAGCTTTAACTCGGGAGCATAGTTGACATTCTCAATGCTCAGCGCTCCATTTGTGATAGTTCCTTTCTGGGTGATCTTCCTGTCTTCTCCTCCCACGAAGGAAACATAGCCCTCATTGAAATTTTGAATGTCATGCAGTTGGGAGATCTTTCCTGTCATGTGCCTGGAACAACCATATCATTGAAACATTGGGTTTCCCTTTTTAGCAACATAAATTCCTTTTTCACTTTTTGAATTTGATTTATTACCAAATGCACATATAGAAGACTGTGATGATTGGGCATTTAAATTCTTGGGCACCCACTGGCAGTTAGGTTGAGAAACATTTTACAGGTGATTTTGAAACATTTTTCTTTGAACTTGATCGTTTGGGTTTCTGTCTAAGATTAGCCGAAGACCCAAACGAAGACTTTGACGAACCTGACCTTGGCTTAGCCACGTTTAGTTTCGTAAAAATACCTGTTGTATTTTCATGAAAAACCTATTTATTCTTTTTAAACTCAACCCATTTTCTGTTTATAATGACATTCCAGTCATCATCACGAGGATGAGATCTCGAGGATTTTCTAATGAGAGATCTCCCTCGTGATTCGTTCTCTCTTATGTGTGCATGAAAAGGAACAAATGTCCGATTTGGACAATTGTGAGCAATATGACCAGTAGTTCCACAATTAAATCATGTCTGTTTCTTAGCATAAAACTGGTACCGCTCTTTTCTGATCTATTGTTCTTATGGACTGCCTTATGCCTCCTACAAGTGCATGTGCAGGTTTCACATTGTGTAACAGGTGTAAGTGGAGTGGATGTGCTTGTGACAGAGACACCAGAGTTATTAAATTCATCACCACATTTATCAAAAACAACATAATCATCAGACTATGACATAGAATCATCACAAAGCAATCCATCAGTTTTAGATTTAGAAACACAAGCATAATTGCTCAAAACAGAAACATCAGATTTTGAAAACACTATTAT
This sequence comes from Lactuca saligna, assembly GCF_052625555.1. Lineage (NCBI taxonomy): Eukaryota > Viridiplantae > Streptophyta > Magnoliopsida > Asterales > Asteraceae > Lactuca > Lactuca saligna. The sequence goes on from NC_136420.1 coordinate 10,009,818, forward strand.
TATCAGACACACTCTCTTATGCTGCCTGCTTGCCAAGACTTAATGGTGAATCTACATAGGAAGTAGAAATGTTAGTATCCTTTTCCCTAGCACTACTCTCCGTCACAGGTACAATAGGTTTTCCATACACAAGTAATTCTTCTATATCCATCTCTTCATGGGTCATAGGTATAGCAGTGTAATTATGATTAAAAGGAGGAGGGACACTCTCATATCCTAGACCTACTTACTTCTTATCTTTCCATTTCATTTGATTCTCTATCATAGTCTCAACTATTTTACTTGACACATCAAACTTTTTGAAATTAAAATCAGCATTTTCAAAACGGATTTTTAATGTGTCAAGCTCATCGGTCATAGTGGCAAGTTGTTTCTTGATAAAATTGTAGTTTTCACACTTGTTGCTAAACTCCTCCTGTAATTTCCTAAAATCCTTAATTTTGGCTTCTAATTGTTCTTTTAGTGGTTTTTTGCCCTTCCTAAGGTTATATCCTTCATATTTTAGGTCCTCGTTTTCTCTACGCAATAATTCTATTTGTTCATGTAAAAATTAAACAGTATCAATGCATGTTTGAGAACAGGAAGATTGACTGACCTCTTTCTTCTCAGGCTTGGGGGTAGTGGATACCATGAATGTGAATTGCAATTCCATCATCTCTTTTTCATGATCCTCTCCAACATTCTCCTCAGGGATGTCACTGATTTGGGCCAAATGAGCATTTTCAGAGTCTGAAATGTTTAGGGCCTGAATTTGATCCTCCCAATCAAATGACTGAGCTACCACCGCCAGATTTACAGTCTTGTTGTTACCAACAGCTCTCGTGTTGTTTCCCACCGGCACCATGGTCCTTTCATGATTTATTCTTCGATCAATTTTCGGACAGTCACAAGCAAAATGACCAGGCTCGTGATAGTTAAATCATCTCTTCCTTTGTTGAATCCAACTTTCTTCTCTGCATTCATCCTCCAATTATTCTTTCGAGTTTTCTTTTCAAATTGCTTGGCCCTGAACACAACTATTGTAATCTGCCAAGTGATGTCCATTTCCTCTACATCCTCTGGGTGAATCTGATCAAGATCAACAAAAGAAATATAAGGAGGTAACTCTCCAGCCACAAAGGCATTGTAACAATTCATCAGCCCAGAAGCTAGAGCCATGTTCTCATCAGCTTCTTTGGGAGCAGACGTTGTAACAGGGGATTTTGAGGAGGAGGCTGCATGTGGATAAGGCATTGATGGTTGAACAACATGGGATGGTGTTAGTAGAACAACAAAAGCTTGATTTTGTGGAGTTGTAAAGGATGAAAAGGTATTGTTTGATGAAATCCCAAGGTTTGCAGTAGAATAAGAGTTCACATGATTGATTTCCCTTTGCTTGTCATCAAAGTCACAGGCTTTAATGATTGCCATTGTTTTTGCAAGATTGAGTCGGTTAAGATCCTTTGTCTTTTTGATAACTGAGACATTCATGTCCCATGACTTTGGGAGAGAGTTTAGTAGCTTCTTTTTAATCTCTGATCTTGGCACTGAAATTCCAGTAAAACTCATATGAGTGGTAAGTGTAATAAATCGTTGTAGCTGAGCCTCCAAAGATTCTCCAAGAATGTGATTGAACATGTTGAACTTCTATCTAAGCATGTCCTAATGGCTTTGCTTCATATCTTCATTTCCCTCATACACTTCAATTAATGCTTCCCATAGAGCTTTGGCTGAGTCATACACACGGAAACCTTGTGCAATTTCTGGAGATAATGCCATTGTTAGTGTTGCCAGAGCCTTCTCTTATTCCACGATTTTCTCGAAATCCTCATCAGTGTAATTTGCAAAGTCTTTGTCAACAATGGTTCCATTTTAAACATTGGTAGTGTTTCTGACTGAACCTTTCAAAATGTTGCTTCATATCCTCAAATCCTTCATCTTGATGTATTTTTCCATCCTATATTTCCACTTCGGAAATCCTTCAGCTAACAAAAGATGTGGGATTCTGGTAGTGGTTCCCATAATCGAGTCTAACTCCTGATGAACTGTCAAGTTTTGTGATTCCATTTTTGTTTTTTTTTAAACTTTATTTTAATCGGCTGAAAATAAAACTTGTAAAGAAGGTATAACCAAAAACAACAAAAGGTTCACAGCTGAGAACAGGTTCACGGTGAACAAGATTTTACGACCAGGAATGGTTTACGGCCAAAAAAGGTTCATAGATGTACATGGATTTACGGTTGAGATGGTTCACAGTAAAACAACTTGTTTGAAATCGAAAATGGTTTATGGCCGACCGCAGTTTACAGCTGAACACGGTTTACGGCCGAACACGAGTTTACAGCCGCACACCGATGAACAATTGTAGCTGAAAACATCCATAAATTGATGAAAACAACTGATTTTGAGCAGATCTTCAATCCCCTTGGCCTTGAAATCACGAATAACAGCAAAAACTCAATAACCACGCTTGAAAATCACGAAAATGAGAAACACTCCAACCAAAAACACAACTTGAACAAGTTTGACACTAGATTAGCTCTGATACCAATTGTAAGTCCCCAAATCTAGAACCAACTAGTGATCAAACACAAGAACAAGATATAATCAATAAGAATAAGGAGTAGAAGCAAGAATGATCCAAATTGCACATGTTTGTATTGAGCTGTAAACGTCAAGTACAATGGAACACACACATACAGCCGTTAACACATATGACAAGAGTGACACTTATATATAGTGAATAGTGAACCGCAAATGGGTTCACGGCCGCAAACACACTTGCAGCTATAAACACCTCATGAACCGAAAACAACTTATTTTCGGTCCACCCAATCGCAAACCCACTAATTAACAAGACACAATCTAATAAGCCTCATACAAAAGATTATTTAGAATAAATAATCTTAACCAAGTTGTAGAATATGTCTCAAGGGTTTTGTACATATAAAGAGCACCGAAATCCGAGTTATAACGAAGAAGTTATGACCCGTCGAAGTTTAGCGACGGAACCGGCACGGCACCATGAAGACGTAAATACTGAATTTATGATAGAGTGACTTTTAGCCTTAGTAATAGAAATGAAATTCGTAGAATATGTTAACCTGAGAACATCCATAAAAAGAATGCCCAAATTTGACTTCGTATGAGGAAGTTATGATTTTTCGAAGTTTCGACTTAGCGGTGTACAACCCGAAGTTCGAGTATTAGATCGAGAAGTTTTTAGCCGACACAACCTAAACGAGAATCGAAGATCTCATTATTAGTAGCATAACAATAAAAAGACAGACAAAAATGGACATCGGATGAAGATGTTATGAGATTTTAACGGACCAATCCTGTCCCGGCCTGTTAAAAATATAACTTTAAAAATAAAGTCAAAATTAGCCAACGGAGTCTAAACGAAAGTTGTAGAGTACGTCTCCACCTAAGCGTGGATATAAATAACGTCAAAAAAGGAGTTCGTATGAACGAGTTACAAATTATAATAGCATATTTACGTATTAAAATAAAGTATAAATCATATATACATACACACATACACACACACACACACACACATATATATATATATATATATATATATATATATATATATATATATATATACATATGTATATATCATTAGAAAGATATCGACGATGCGGTCATTATAAGACTAATGTTGAGTTATTTCGACATTAGTTTAGTAAAAATATCGTTAAATTTATTTAAAATAGTATTATAAAGGGGTTTTTAGTTGTTTATATAGCTAAAAGGTCATTAAGTAATTATGGAGGGTAGTTTTTAAAAATTTAATTAGTATAAATAATAGCCCTGAGCTCTCATATTTCTTGCACCATTCTCTTGATTCAAGAGTCTTTCTCTCCTTATCTCCCGAATATTTCAGTCCCTCGTGATTCGACTTCTCTTTCTGTAGTTTTAGTATAGTAAGGTGAGAGCTGAAGCGTTTCACGAATCTTTCTTAGAAATATTCAGCGATGAAGTTCTGCCCCTACAGAGCCTGACTCTTAGCTAAATTCCCCTTGTAAGTAAGTTATGCTTACCCTATTTTGAATATAGTTTATATTGAAAACTAGTATTGTTATTATAAATTTATAATAAATATTTGAGCTATTATTATGACTTATATAAGTGTCGTTATAATATCTTTTTAACTACTTGCGGTACGGCGAATTTGGGTTAAAGGGCCGCATAGGGTTGTTGGATTTCAGAAGTGTTATACGCCAAAATGGTACTGCCATCCTGTGTTTTATGTCTGGCCCCTATCTGTACATAGTGGTTGGAAAATATTGTTTAAATGCTTATATAATAATAATAATAAGACTAATAATTAGTCATGGTAAATATTAGACTAAAATCTAGTGGTAATAATACTAGGTTTCGTCGAAGGAAATTATTTTAAAGTAAACGAAGCGTTGTACGAGTAACGAGTCACCACTTTCTCAGGTGAGTGCATAGTTACTTTCATCTTACACATATATATGAAGTGTTTTATATAAACTACGTGCTATGTGTGCATATTATCTGAATACTTGCTGTCTATGCTGGATGAACATTTTTTAATACATGTTTTAAATTATTTGAACTGTATACGTATTTTAAATATACAAGTATGTTGGGTATGAGATGGGTAGATGAATGATGAGAGATAAATGATGATGTGAGTAAACGTTGGCAACTATAGACTTAGTGCCTAACAAATAACATCAACAACTATGGACTTAGTGCCTATTGGACAAACACTAGTAGCTATGGACTTAGTACATGTTAGGAATTGGTAGCTATGGACTTAGTACCTATTAGATGAACACTGGTAACTATGGATTTAGTACCCAGCAGCTATGGAATTAGTGCTTTACGAACGAGCATTGGAAGCTATGGATTTAGTGTCAGTCCTATAACTCTGGAAGCAAAGGACTTCAGAATGAACGAATGCGAGATAGACGACTCTTAGGATAGATCCTTAAGAGTAAACAAGATATTGGGGATAGGTAATTGGATCGATTGTTTGATTGTTTAAACATAATAATTATATTATTATGGGTTGAAAACCCTATGTACTCACCAGGTTTCCTAACCTGACCCACTTAGTTTATTTATATTACAGGTGTTGAGATGAAGTCACATTACACTGAAAGATTAAAGAGATGTAGATCACTAGTGTAAATAAATGTAAGTTCTGTTTATGCTTATATTTATGTATTGACGATGACATCCCAAATGTTTTAAAACGAATTAAAAATACTTTTCTTCGGAAATGCTTTGATAACGTATTTATCATGTTTTACTGGGAACAAATTCCGCAACATTTTTATTAAAAGAGGTACTCTGATTTTTATAAAGCATAAACAAAATCGGTCTTTTCTGGCCGTGAAAATGGGGATGTCACATAGATGCTAGCTCAAACCAACAAAATATGACCAAACACTACAGTTATACGATCGGCAGTTTTCAGTGGATCCGGTTCCTATTCCTCTGCATGGGAATAAGGTTATAGTGGGTATGGATTGGTTGAACCCCAATAGGGCAGTGATTGAGTGCGAGCAGCATCTAATGAGGGTTCGTACTCCTAGTGGGGGAGAGCTAGTGATTCAGGGCGAGAGGCTATAGCGCTAACCGATTCTCTGTTCAGCAGCGAGGGCGAGGCGCCACCTTCAGTAGGGTTGCATCAGATATGTTGCCTATGTCATGGACACCCAGTATAAGGATAAGGTGAAAATTAACAATGTATTGGTAGTGCGAGAGTACCCGTACGTAGGATTGACCCGGTTCCTGGTGCGTCTCCGATAGCCAAGGCACCATATCGGTTGGCTCCTCCCGAGATGCAGGAGTTGTCTACATAGCTACAAGAGCTTCTAGACAAGGGTTTTATCAGGTCGAGTAGTTCGCCATGCAGAGCCCCGATCCTGTTTTTCAAGAAGATGGATAGGTCACATCGCATGTAGATAGACTACCGGGAGATAAACAAGGTAACGGTGAAGAACCGTTACCCTCTTTCGAGGATAGATGATTTGTTTGACCAGCTTCAGGGAGCATCTTGGTTCTCCAAGATTTATCTATAGTCAGGGTATCACCAGATGCGAGCCAAGGATGATGATGTGCATAAGACCTCCTTTAGGACTTGTTTGGTTATTGTGAGTTTGTGGTGTTGCCGTTTGGGCCAATTCTCAACGCCTCGTTAAGGGACCTCATGAACCAAGTGTGCAGACCGATGTGGGATCGGTCTGTAATAGTTTTCATTGATGACATCTTGGTTTACTCTAAGAATCAGGAGTAGCATGAGGAGAACCTGAGGGAGGTTCTGGAGACACTAAGGAGGGAAATACTTTTTGTGAAGTTCTCCAAGTGTGAGTTCTGGTTGCGCGAGGTGCAATTCATTGGGCATCTTGTCAACCAGAAAGGTATTCTGGTCGATCCGACCAAGATAGACGCCATGATGAAATGGGAGATTCCGAAGTCTCCAACTGAGATTCGAAGTTTCTTGAGTCTGGAAGGGTATTACAAGAGATTTATTCAAGACTTCTCCAAGATAGCAGTTCCATTGACCCGACTGACCAAGAAGTTGGTGGCTTTTTGTTGGGGGCCTGAGTAGCAGGCAGCCTTCGAGAGCCTCAGACAACGGTTATGCGAGGTATCAATTTTGACCTTGCTAGAGGGTGTAGATGACTTTGTAGCTTACTGTGATGCATTAATCACAGGAATGGGAGCAGTTTTGATGCAACGGGGTCATGTGATAGCTTATGCTACGAGGCAGTTGAAGCCTCATGAAGCCAACTATCTGATGCAAGATTTAGAGTTGTGGGAAGTGGTGTTCGCTCTCAAGATTTGATGGCATTACCTCTATGGGGTCTGGTGTACCATTTACACTGATCAAAAGATTTTAAGGTACCTCGTGGATCAGCCGAATCTGAACATGAGGGAGCGTCAATGGTTGGATGTGGTGAATGTTGGATTATTGTCTAAGTCCATAACTATATTTGGTATGTACTTGACCCGACCCGACATGGTCCATTTGGGTTGCACTTCACCAACACAATTTATATGGATAATCTTTTGAGAATAGTATATTTATGATTAATATTAATATATTATAAGTTCTAATATATTAATATGGAATCATATTATTTAATTAGTATTGATCAAGAATTAATTTAGAATTAATTAAGTGATCAAAATGAACTAATTAAATATGGACTCTTATATATATGGAATGGGCCAAGTTCATTTAGCTTGGGCTAAGTTCTCATGGATAGTCCATGGAGTGTTTAACCCATGGATCATATGAAATGAAAGGTCGTGGGTTTAACCCTAGTCTCCATACTATATAAAGATGTCATTGGTTGGTGAAATTGGCACTAGTGTGGGTACACTAAGAAGGGCTAGCCGATTTCACTAGAGAGAACCAAGTATCCATATTCTCTAAAGTCTTCCAAGGTGTTTTGGTGATTTGTGATTCCACTTGAGGCTTCCACACTATTGGGGCTAAGCTGTTAAAGCTTGAAGACATCAAGCTACATCAAAGGGTATGTCATCTAACTAGTACTTTGTAGAATAAGAACCTCATTCTATGCTAGTTAGGATTAAAGCCTTGGAAAGTTCTTATTTGCATGTAAAATAGAGGAAACATAGATCCAAGGTTTATAGGGTTGCATGTACACCATAGGAGTGTTAGAATGCTCAAAACCCAACAGTGGTATCAGAGCATAGTCTTGTTTTCTTGTTATACTTGCAAATGGAGCTGAAAAATCGAGTTTTGATGTTGTCTGCCCAGCAGACTTGCCGAGTCCAAGGCAAAAAGCATCCAACTCGCCGAGTTGGTTAGTGCACTCGACGAGTTGGACCCGCAGACAGCATAAATTCGACTTTTTTGTCTGGAATTGGACTAGGAACATTACCCTAAGATGGTTTTGAACATATAAACTTGTTTTTGATGTGGTAATGTTCATGCTAATCCAATTTCAAAGATAATTGTCAATAGATTCATGTTTTGTATTAGTTTAAGGTTTAGACTAATTACATGAAAAAGTTTGATTTGAATTATCTTGTTCTTATGAATTGCTTAGATTAATAGAAAAGTTGATTCTAAAATGTGTTTTTGTAACTTGTCCTCAAGTTATATGAAAAGTCACATTTAAGTTTCATAAAACTCATAAAAGTTGGCAAAGGTTACAAAATGAAGAGTCTAGTTCTAATTAATTTTGTTATGACTCCATAATTTGTCCTCAAGTTATGGAGGACCAAGAGTCTCTTCATTAAATAATAAATATAAAAAAAGTGCAACCTTAATTAATTCCATAAGTTATAAAATAAAGAAAATTTAATTATTTTATTAGTTTAAAGTCTTCCATAACTTGTCCTCAAATTATGGAACTTGAAGAGTTTTTGGATTAAAATTACTTTAAACACATAAGTTATGGAATTAATTAGTTTTGAATAGTTCAAAACTTGCCCTCAAGTCTTGGAATTTGTAAAGTTTTCTCTTATGAATACTTTAATTTCAAGTTAGCCCTTAGAATTTTAAAAGTTAAAATTCAACCCTTATACTTTATAATATTATAAGTTAATAATATATATATATATATATATATATATATATATATATATATATATATATATATATATATGTATGTATATATGTATAAGAGTAAAGTCAGTGTTACCACTAGTACGCCTCATTCACGAAGCCGGTCTATAAGGTGGGTATAAGGTTGTTGCCTATAAAATGGCAACTTAATAGGTGTCCACTCTCACCCACCGCTTGCTTGACTGATGGAGGGTCGTTAGCCGAACGGGTTTGACAGGACTAGAATTCCCCCTTCATTAAAAGTATTAATGATAAATACTAAGCAACTAAACTCTTATAAATACCCAATCTTAGTTACTTAGGAAAATGTGAATAAGGTGCTAATCCATGAAATTACACTTTGCACTTTGTTTAAGTCAGTTAGTGGAGCGTGTGTGGTTAACCGGCACACTAACTCGTATTTAACAAGGTAGGCAAAGGGTAACTTAATGTTTATCATAGTATCGATGGAGCGTGTGTGGTTAACCGGCACATCGATTGAGGGGTAAACACTTAAGGGTACCAAGTAATTTGCATGGTTACTTCACACCTTGTTTTGTGATCCTCGGCATCCCAGTCACAAAACCTGAAGGGCACACTCGAGATTGAAATATGCCATTGAACAGTTTAATGAATCTCAAAGATCTAGGAGTTTCAAAACCAATTAAAACCTAATTACAATTTTGTTTTTCATGGTGGAAATTGGTGAATCGTCATTCACCTACCTTCAAATATTTTATAGCTTGGATTATGGCATCCCTCTTCTAAGTTATAAAATAGTTTGTTGGGTCCTAGCCTTAATATTTCAGATTGGGTGTCATATTAAGGACTTTAGATCAACTATCTTGAATATCTCCCAAAACATGTCTGGTTTAGACATTTATGATCTTCCCAAATCTCTTGAAACAAGCTTTCCTAAATGAAGATGATGTCCCTTGGAAATCATACTTCTTTCACCTCCTCAAATTATTCTCCCTAACCCACAAGTTCAAAGTCACTCAAGCCCTATTGGCAAGGCAAGGTCTAGGTGTGATCACATCTTGGAGATGTAGTCACATATTAACAAGCCGGGAGAGAAGGGTGTCAAAGTCTTCAGAAAGTTGGTGGTTCAAATACTTTCTAAGTCACATAGTGAGTTCTTTTGGAACACCTATGAAACAGACTATGACAAGACCCTTAATGATCTTATTTATTTGTTAAGATCAACTTCCTCAAAACTAGATGGACATTGACAATAGTGACACAGGAAATCCAGAAAAGCATTCTCTACCCAAGGAAAGGGATTGGCCATAGTCAACTAGGTTGACCAAATGGTAAAGAGAAAAGGCTAAGTCTGTGATAGTCCCATGTTTCATTACCAAAGGGTCCATATGTTTATATTGCCAAAGGAAGGGGGATTAGTTGCGAAGCTGCCAAATTTACCTAAGGATGTTAGAGTCAATAAGTTTGACTCTACTTCAGGTAAAGTCCACTATCTAACTATAATAAGTTTCTATTCTGAGATTCTTATTACATGATGTGACTGGGTCACATGTTGATGTTTTAAGAATCAAAGAAAAGTGAAGGAACTTAAAGAAAGAATATGTTGAATCTGATCGCATAGATGGATTTCTATCAAGTAGTTTGAAGATCGGATTCTTGAGCTACTTCTTAGGAGTTATGAGATATTGCTTAGGAATAGATAACAACAAGTTTTCATATGGATTGTAAGGATAAGTTTTTCCGCATAGTTTTAAAATAAAAGAAAATTTTTGATTTTATTTATTTTAAAATATCCTTACAATGGCATTTGAGGAAAAATTGTTGCTTATATGATTTCATTAATAGCAAGAGTGGAAATATGAAATTGATTCTTTCATTTGTGGTAATGTCTAAATTTACCAAATAAGGAAAGATTCTCATCACCCAAGTTTCAATAGGATAGAAACTTGGAATTTTGCAAGTTGTATAGCATGGTGAATGAGAAATTTCGAGCATTGGAAAATTAAGACTAATTACTTGTTCACATGGATGTTTGAGTCATGTAAAGGACTAAGGGATCGAGTACACATTCTTGTGCACTGATTAAGTCCACCACAAAAGATCGATAAGACTATTCGTCATGATTTACTTAAGTTCAGTAAATATGGTTATACTTACAAGTTTAAGTATAATTCTGAAACATTGGAAAAGGTTCCAATGTATGGCAGAACGAATAAGAAGAATCAACTTAGGCAGAAAGATAAAAGTTTCTCAAATCTGAAAAGATGGGAGAGTACTTTAGTATCAGTTTTGTGATCATCTTAATGATTAGGAAACCATAGAACAATTATTTCTCTTAGGGAATCTTAGTGCATTCTTATGACTAAGAAGAGGAATCTTGAATTGTTGAAATGGTTAAGTCAAGAAGATGAGTCATTCTTCGTTCCAATATAAGTCTTAGAGTCATACTCCAAGATTGTAATTTGAGTGACATGTCTTAAAGAAGGTTTAAAACACTCGTCAAATGTAAGAGTAAAAGTTTCCTACTCTTGTACATTTGAAATTGGTAAGTTGTGATGTTTTTGATAAAACAAAGACCAACTTAGGCCAATTGTGTGAAGTGTTTGTCTTGGTTAGAATCCACACTATCTCTTGGATGTTTGACAAGGGAGTCTTATAGGTCAATAGGACAGTGGGAGTCTTAAAGGTCTTGAAAGTCTCAAGAACTAATCAAGAATAAAACCTGAAGTTCTTCACTAGCACACGACTTGAGGTTTATAACCTATCGTGTTGACATATTTTGTCCCCATTCCAGTTAAAGTTGGCTTTGCATATGAGTTCTTAGAGTTCTCAATTTGTTGCACAACAACTTGGAAGCAATGGCAGGCCCTTGAGCTGCCAGGTGGCAAGAAATTAAGATTGAGTCCAGTCCATATGAGTTTGGATTTGTCATTATCCTTGTCTTGTGACTATGATTTTGACAATTCACATGGATAAGAACACATACACCATTAAATCTAAGTGTCATAAGGTTTCTCTCCGATTCATGAAAATGATGGTGAGGAAACACTTTCACTAAGTAGATTTTAGCTAGATAGCAATTGTGATATTTGCATTCTCAAAGTCGTTAGTGGAGCGTGTGTGGTTTACCGGCACACTAACCTAGACTTGTGAAAAGTGGCAAAAAGGTCTAACCATTATGATTACGGCATCCCTCTTCATAATTGTTTAGACACACAAGAGTGCTATCTAAGGGAAGGTGTATGATTTTGATAAAGTCTTATCAAAACAATCTAGTATCAGAAATCTGAACTTTGGTAAGAAAGTCAGCTGATTTCTGAGTACATGTCAAAGCTAGTGGGAGCATAAGTGTTATGCTAATAATCATCATGTTAGTGGGAGCATGATAATTATGATAAGTATTGCAAGTTAGCAATGTTAATTATAGAAAACAAAAGGTTTCAATTGGGAAAGAGTTGTTTTGCTATAATTAAGGGAGAGGATATTATACTTCATCTCAAATCTATAAGCTTAGATCATGAGGCTTTAATCATTTAGTCAAGGATATATATATATATATATATATATATATATATATATATATATATATATATATATATATATATATATGAATTTCATGTTGGAATGGCTCAACATAAGGAAATTCTGTATATGGGTCCATTATTTGCGTTCTTAACTTCGAATATGATTACGGCATCCCTTTTCATAATCTGAATTATGAGAACTTGGCAAATAGAAATGGAAATGTTATAGCAAAAGACTGGTTTAGTCTTTATGTGAGACATCATGAATCGTGTCCCATATGCTTCGGATATAGGGTCGATTACATGTGCTATATTCATCCTTTCTAAAATTTTCCAAATGCCTGGGGCATTAAGAAGGGAAAAGGTTTAGAACTGGATATGACTAAAAGGATTAAACAATTATCGAGGACAATCTAAGGTTTACCAAAGATTGGTTGCTCAAGGACAGTTGGAAGTATAGTGATAATTCTGGAAGGACCATATTGACATAATCTATAAGGAGGCAACTCTTGTTCAGAAGTGATAGTCAAAATGGAATCTGGAAAGGTTTCAAAGTTAGAATTTTCAATTTGTGTAAGATTAAGGAAACTTAATGCAAGAAGGATGTTTCCAAGGAGTTGATCTCCTTTGGAATACTCTGTAATGATTGTTGCCAAGTCTTTGTGAATTTATTCATAATCGTTACAAGAGGATCAATGCATATAAGTTTAGAATCTAACAGATTTAAGTAAATGGCATGAATTTGGAATTCTTGCATTTGCAGTAAGGATTTGGGAGTGTGAAAAGAGAATCATTGAAGTTATGTTCAATTGATCTAGTTCACAAAGTAAAGATCATAGACAAACATAGTATACATACTTGGTGTATGGCATGACTAGTGTTTAGAAAACATAGTGTACATGCTTGGAGCATGGGACAACTATTGTTTTAAATTCAAGAATAAAGTTGATAGCTGAAACAGTATACAATGAATAATGTGTAATCATATGGTGATAAATAAAAGGTATTTTATTTATGTTCGTAGGTTTTGATACCATATTCGATTCAATTATTATTGTGTTTCACTTTGCATGTTTTGACTTCCCGGATAAACTAGGTTATTCTTCTGGAATGACTAAGTTATTCAAACCATCCACAGTCGGTCATATGTTGGAAGTAGATAGGAATTAAGACTGTCGTGGGTTGGCTTGTAGATGTCTAAGGTGTTTGACAAAGGGCTACAACACTCATGAGTGCTCATAAGTTCTGAGTATTGGATTCAACCCGCGCTCATTGGAATCATTTCATGGATTTTATCACGAGTGATCATGAGACGATAATATCTTATATTCTTCAAACCTAGAGATATGAGTTGTTACTATGAGTTGGTTGTACATTGATTGCATGAAAATGCATTTGGTAACTCGGTGCTATAAAACGTGCCTTTGTGTATGATTCAACAAGTAGTAGAACAAGCCATGTGAGTCGAAGTTTATCCATTCCTTTTACCTTCGGGATAAAAGCGATATCTGTGGGCCCCTCGATGATTTGATGATGACAAATGGAAGTGCTCGGCCGGGCCAGGACTGATTTGATTTGTTCAATTAGTCAGTCGTCATAAATCGGAAATCGGGAAACAAAAAATGGACAGAGAGAATGATTATAATCCATGTCTCAGTCCATATGATATCTAGAATGGAGGAATATATGATCCCTTATCTAATGGACAAGTTCGTTGACAAGATCAGAGTTCGACAGCGGCTTAAGAGCTACGATTGCCAGTTAGGTTTTGAAGTCATACTCAATAATAGTTTTAGACTTATCCAAGTGGGAGACTGTTGGATTATTGTCTAAGTCCATAAATATATTTGGTATGTACTTGACCCGACCCGGCATGGTCCATTTGGGTTGCACTTCACCAACACAATTTATATGGATAATCTTTTGAGAATATTATATTTATGATTAATATTAATATATTATAAGTTCTAATATATTAATATGGAATCATATTATTTAATTAGTATTGATCAAGAATTAATTTAGAATTAATTAAGTGATCAAAATAAACTAATTAAATATGGACTCTTATATATATGGAATGGGCCAAGTTCATTTAGGTTGAGCTAAGCTCTCATGGATAGTCCATGGAGTGTTTAACCCATGGATCATATGAAATGAAAGGTCATGGGTTTAACCCTAGTCTCCATACTATATAAAGATGTCATTGGTTGGTGAAATTGGCACTAATGTGGGTACACTTAGAAGGGCTAGCTGATTTCACTAGAGAGAGCCAAGTATCCATATTCTCTAAAGTCTTCCAAGGTGTTTTGGTGATTTGTGATTCCACTTGAGGTTTCCACACTATTGGGGCTAAGCTCTTAAAGCTTGAAGACATCAAGCTACATCAAAAGGTATGTCATCTAACTAGTACTTTGTAGAATAAGAACCTCATTCTATGCTAGTTAGGATTAAAGCCTTGGAAAGTTCTTATTTGCATGTATAATAGAGAAAACATAGATCCAAGGTTTATAGGGTTGCATGTACACCATAGGAGTGTTAGAATGCTCAAAACCCAACAGTGAAGGACTATGATTATGAGATCTTTACCACTTGGTCAAGGCCAACGTAGTAGTCGATGCCCTGTGCCGCAAGGCGGTAGCAACCCCAATCCGAGACATTTATCTAAGGATGGCAGTGATTACTCAATTACTAGAGCATATCCAAGAGGCGTAGGTTGAGGGCCTGAATGAGGAGCGTCGGAAGTGCGAGCAGATTATAGGCCAGGTGGCCTCCTATGATTATGAAATCCATGGGTTGTTGACCCTACATGGGAGGGTCTAGGTACCGTACTGGGTGGAGTACGACAGGTATTGATGGATGAGGCCCGCAAGTCCAAGTTCTCCTTCCATCCGGGAGCGACGAAGATGTACACAGATCTTTGACCCGATTACTGGTGGCCCTGCATGAAGCAGGACGTAGCTTGGTATGTGGAGAGATGTCTGACCTGCAAGAAGGTCAAGACAGAGCACCAGAGGCCTCATGGCAAGATGCAGCCATTAGACATCCTCGTGTGGAAATGGGAGAATATTACTACGCATTTTATTACTGAGCTTCCTAGGACCACACGTGGGGTCGATTTGATATGGGTCATCATGGATCGATCCCCGTCTATCACGTGGGTGACTCGGGTTTGATCCCCGACAACGATGCCAAAACTTGGTGGGATGTCAAGTCCACCAAGCAAATTACACCTTTTTTTGCAAATAAAACGTAATATAATGGTAGAAAGGGGTATCGATCCTCGGGGAAATGGTTGTATTCAATCACCAATGCAATCTAATAGAACTAGTGTAAATAAACTAACTAACTACAATTATACTAAAAAGAGGGGTGTTGTGATTGCTTAAAAACTAAAAGAATTGAATAACTAAAAAGCTTGCAATTAAGCAAGATGATGAGATGCCTAAATATTGATGAGAATTGGTTAACCAAGGCAATTCAACACAATGAACATTTGTGTGTTTATCATTAGGATTCAACACGAAGCTTATCATTCATCCCAAATTGGTTATAACAATCATGAAGCATGATATACCAAGATTCCTCGTAAGTAGTATGGAGGTTAGGGAAGCCTACAACACACCTTCCTAATCAAAATCAAAGATCCAATTGAAATGATTGAACCTAAGAAGATGATTGGCCTTAAGAATGATGGAATCCCCAATTCCGAGAGGATGTCAATGCTTACACATGCATAAAGGAGATATGATTCATAAGCTAGAGATAATTTCTACCATCATAAATCTCTTGTTCTAAGTAAATTCAATGATTCAATGCAAAACCAAAAAAAATAAACCAACAATTTCTCATTCAAGTACCAAGCGCATGATCACAGTATCAAATAAGCATAAGAAATATGAACTAGAACCGTAAACATAAGATAAATGCTAAATAAATAACTTGGAAACTACCAATCACAAAGAAACTACCAATAACTTGGAAAGATGAAAAGAAATAAGTCTCAAGCTCCAAAATCACCTTCATCTGGTCTCTAATGGTGTAAAACTGAAGTTATGGCTGATAGATCTTATCCCCTAAGGTAAGGGCAAGCCAAATGACCAAAATTCCCAAAACTAGGCAGTTGCGCAGGTACCCGCGCGACAGAAATTCCACCAGCGCAAGTTCTGCTGGAATGAAATTGGCTCATTTTTCCTCCAGTAATCATCCCACTACCAAAGATTCCCTTGGTCCCCTCCATATCCCACATAATTCAAATTAACCAATAATCTTTTAGCTTAAAATATGGATGCTCCACGCCCAAAATAACAATCTATGATCCATCTTCACAAGCCCACTTCATCCAAGTCTTTAGCCTTTTTAAGCCCAAATCTCCATTACTAGATCCGCAAAGCCCACTAATGCATCGAAAAGCCCACCAAGCCCAACTCCAGTCAAACCGCAACCGCATTGAGCTCCAAAAATCTACAAAATATCTCATGCAAAATAGAAAGTCCCATGTATGATCCATAATAAAGAAAATAAAGACTATACAATGCAATACTAATAAAAAGAGCTAAAAATATAAAATAAAGTAATAAAAATAAGGAAATAAAATAAGCTATCAGTTGACCAAGAGCGCCCACTTTATATCGATCCAGGAGAGAATCTTGGCTAATAAGTTGTCTGAGATTTGTGTGTGAGATGTAGTGGCACGTCATGGTGTGCCTGTCTCAGTGGTGTCAGACCGAGATGTCCGTTTCACTTCCAGATTTTGGAAGCGGTTTCACGACGAGATGGGTACTCTTCTCCATTTCAGCACCACCTTCCACCCAAGATGGACAGACAGAGCGAGAGAATGATTCAGACTCTTGAGGACATACTTCATGCATGTGTTTTAGATTTCCATGGCAGTTGGGATACATATCTTTCGTTAGTGGAATTTTCGTATAACAACAGTTACCACGCCACTATAGACCAGCCTCCCTTCGAGATGCTCTACGGGAGGAAGTGTAAGACCCCAATCTGTTGAGGTGAGGTCAGTCAGAGGGTCATGGGGAGTACGAAGGTAGTACTCAAGACCACCGAGAGTATCCAGCAGGTTCGGAGCAGGCTCCAGACAGCTCAGAGTTGGCAGAAGAGCTACACCGACAAGCGATGTTTGGACTTAGAGTTTCGAGAAGGCTACATTGTTCTCTTAAAGGTTTCGCCCTGGAAGGGAGTCATACGGTTCCGAAAACGGGGCAAGCTGGCCCTAGGTATATCAACCCCTTTCGAGTCATAGTCGGGTGGGAAAGGTAGCGTACAAATTGAATCTTCCTACTGAGCTCAACCAGATCCACAACACTTTCCATGTTTCCCTGCTATAGCAGTGCTTTGTTGATGATTCAGCAGTGGTACCCCTAGAGAATATTCAGTTTGATGACAGCCTAAATTACATTGAGAGACCAGTGGAGATTCTGGATTGCAAGACGAAGAAGCTGAGGAACAAGAGGGTCGAGCTAGTGAAGGTGTAGTGGCAGCACCATAACGGCTCGAAGTAGACATGGGATCCCGAAGAGGAGATGAGGGAGCACTACCCATAATTGTTTTCAGATGCAACAAACTTCGAGGACGAAGTCTAAAACAAGTGGGGGTGAATTGTAATGCCTCGTTCCTGGTACACATCAGTTCACTTAACATTAATTTTGTAAAAGCTACTCGATGAGTTGGTAGCCCTAACTCATCGAGTAGATGCCATGTGTGGATTTAAATGGTCTACTCGGTGAGTTAAAGCCTTGACTCGGCGAGTAGGTCTGTCAGGAGGAAACCCTATTTTCAGGGTTCTGCACCCTATTTAAGCCACTTAACCCCTCCTGGGCCACCCTTACCAGCCTCCCTATCCTCCAAAACCCTAATTCATTGTGAGTTTAATCCTTGAGAGATTATTGAGGTTTTTAGTGTGTTTTTGTGATATAGAAGAGAATTGGAAGTGCTTGGAGCCATCAAGCTTGTGGAGAAGATCATGATCTAGGATTTCATCCATCTTTGGCAGCCTTTTGAGGTAAAAAGATCTTAGCTTCATAACCTATAGCTTAGATCTCTTTTAGTGTTGATTTATGGGTCTTTTAGATCCCTTTAAGAAGGATAAGTTACTCTACATGGGGTGTATGCCAAGAAATCCGTTTTCCTATGATATTTAGCCTCTAGAACCATAAAAGAGGTCTTGAACCCATTTTTGTCCAAGCAATGGTCATGTTCATGGAAGTAGGTTGCCATAACTTGAGTTTGGGTCCATTTGAGGTGTGCAAAGCCATCAAGTCTCCAACTTTATAGAAATCGACCATGGAAACAATCTGGATCTGTATTTTAGAGCCTTAGAAGTGTGAAGCCAGATGTTTAGGTTAGATCTGCAAGGGACTCGACGAGAACATATGGGAACTCAGCGAGTCCGATCAAGGATCCTTGATGATGTTCATCAAACTCGGCGAGTTGTCATGGAACTTGACTAGTTGGATCATATTTTCCCTTTTCTGTCTATGATAAGACTCGGCGAATATGAGGAAGACTCGACGAGTTAGTACATCCAGGCGCGATGATAACTCGACGAGTCAATAGGCTGACTCGGCGAGTTAGGCAACCTGGATGGTTGATATGTGGTTTTAGGGTTTCTTGTACCCTTGACTAAGTTGATTTGAGGTCCAAATAGTCCCTTCTGGAGATGAGGCTTTGTACCTGGACCCATAGAGGTCCATAGAGCCTTATTCTTCAAGCTTTATGAATAACAATGGAGGTCATGACCTTTGGTTAAGGTATTTGGGACAAAATCACCATTGGATGCCTATTGGTTGAGTTATAAGCATCAAGATTCAGACTTTACGTGAAATTTATGCTTGGGAAGGCCAGATCTATGGATTAAGGGCACAGATATGACCACAGGAGGTCAATAGAGTCTGTGCATGGCATGAACTCGCCGAGTTGTTCTTGAGACTCGGCGAGTAGAGTTAAGGTCCATACAGATCACTCATTGAGTAGACCTTCCGACTTGGGGGATAACTCAGTGAGTCAAAAGGGGGTTAAAAGACTGGAGTTCAAGGCGGTACTCACAGAGTTGTTCTTGAGACTCGGTGAGTTGAGTCGGGGTAGCCCCGCGATTCATGCTAGGTGTGACTCGTCGAGCATCGGGTAGGACTCGACATACCAAGCGGGACAGAGAGTTAGTGGACATGTGTATACTTGCTGAGTCACCGGAGTGCACTCGGCGAGTTGGGTCAAAGTTTATAGTTGACTTTTGTTGACTTTTAGGGTTTGGTCAACAATAGGGTCCTTGAGTCAAGAGGGGGGTAAAATAGTCTTTTACCCTTCTGAGGGTGACAGTAGAGGGTCGAGTCTATCCTCGAGTGTTATGTTTATGAGGGTATTTACTTTGTGTGAATAGGCGGAGGCTAGGCAATACTTCTACCGAGTCAGAGATTTACGAGACGTCTGAGGTGAGTCTTCTCACTATGCCTTACACGATGGGGTAATTATATGTGACCAAAGGGTCTTATGTGTATGATGTATATGTGATATGTTATGTGATATGAGCATGATGTGGGCTGGAAGGTCAAGATGATACGGACCGGAAGGTCAACAGAGTCTGGGATGGAAATCCCCTGAGACACTTGGATCGGAAGGTCCTATGGCCTGGAAAGGTGTATGTGCCATATGTGGTATTTTGGGGAACTCACTAAGAATTTATGCTTACAGTGTTATGTGTTATGTGTTTCAGGTACTAGCGATGATCGCGGGAAGGCGTCGGCACGACTCGTACACACGCACATTGGAGTTTAAACATTTTGATCTTAGGGTTTTGTACTGATACAATGTTGATACAATGTTTTTATTTATGAATGCAAACTATATTTCATGTTTTTTCAAAAGTGAAAAATTGTTCAAATTTTTACGGTGTTACAAGTTGGTATCAGAGCCTTGGTTTGAGGGATTTGGATACATCTTCGGGCGTATCTGAACTCAAATTGGGGATTTGAGGAAATTTTTAATAATGAAGTAAAATTTTTGAAAAGGAGAAAAAGGGTTTAGAGACAAACGGAGCAGAGCCGTGTGTACGATCAGCCAACGCCCGAACGGTGATTTCCCAAATACTCTCATAATAAGTTTTATCAGACATGCTATGTTATGCTATATGATGAATTACGATATGCATGCTAGAGTAGACTAGGTATTCTTATTAGGACTAGAGTGGCCTGATATATGATGCCTTAGTCTAGGGTTTTGCTGCTAGAAATGCTTAAGAGTGTTTAGGTAGCATCGAGGTGGTTATGAGTGAATTGCTAGCGAGTAGCACATGGTAGTAAGAGTAGAGCACTTGGGATTTGGGGCTCAAGGAAGAGGACTTGGGATGAATGTCGATGCGGTATGGATGGTAGTATTGGGCCCGTACTACTGAAGATACCGGGTTGGTGCGCAGTCCAAGTATGAATCCTTAGGGCGCTAAGGAACCAGTAGGGTGGAGTTATCGAGTGTGATTATACTCGAGTGGGTCCCTAATATTCTTATGTTGTATTTCAGAGGGAGATCATGGTTGGGACGCGCCACACACCAGAGGTCAACGGGACGATTGATGAGGAGATCCGTAGGATCATCCACGAGGAGGTGGATGCGGCCATCAGGTCTGAGATTCCAGAGATGTTTGGGTCTATTAAGACCACTTTGATTAATACTTTTGATGAGCGGTATGTTGCTCTTTCTGATGCTGCTGTTGCTGCAGCCACTGCGGCCGTTGCTGCTGCCAGGACGCAAGGGGTGACTCGTTGTTGTATCGGGAGTTCAGCAACACGAAGCCACCAGAATTTGACGGAACTCGGGATCCGATAGCCGCGATGAGGTGGTTTTCTGACATAGAGGGGTGCTTCTACACATGTTCCTGTCTGGAGCATCTGAGAGTTCGGTTCGCGTTGAACCAGTTTCGCTTGGGAGCGAAGGACTGGTGGAAGTTTGTGACGGCACACTACACCCCTGTTGAGCTTGTTGTAGTAACCTGGGAGAGGTTCACTGCTATGTTCCTAGATGAGTACGTTCCCCAGGTGGAGAGGGAGCGATTGGCACATGAGTTTCTAACCCTTAAGCAGGGTACTGAGTCGGTTACAGAGATTACACGGAGGTTTCACTAGAGGGCGATATTCTACCCTGAGCACGTGTCGACCGAGCAGACACGTATGAGTCAATATCTGAGAATTTTGAGGAGAGACATTTGTGAGTTTGTGGCAAAATCATCATACTGGACATTTGCTGAGCTTCAGGCAAATGCCCTTTAGAGGGAGACCGAATTGGAGACGCAGGACAAGGAGGAGGCTGAGTCTCAGAGGATGGATCGGCGACTGGTACAGTCTCAACCGGCAGCTAAGCGGGCCAAGCCCATCGATTCGAGGACTGGGGGTCAGAAGGGCTGCACTTGCGGAAAGTGCAACAAGGGTCATGACGGGGTTTGTAGGGTTGGTGCTTGCTACAAGTGTGGCAAGGAGGGGCATATCGCTAAGGATTTCCCCAAGGGATTCGTGGTCTGTTTTCACTGCAACCAAACTAGGCACCGAAAGGCAGAATGACCACAGTTGCGAGGGACGACGCAGGGAGCACCTCAGGGATTTGCCCCTACTATTGCAAGAGCTAGTGAGAGTTGGTCGGTGAAAGCCGAGGCACCAAAGGCGCGAGGGAGAGCATTTCAATTGACAACGGAGGAGGTCCGTGCAGCACATGACATCGTGGCTGGTATGTATTCTATCATGTATTCATTTTATGTTGAGATATTGTGCTTATATTATGTTATGCGTAGGTACTTTTCTTGTGAATTATGTACCTGCTCTAGTGTTATTTGACTCGGGTGCAAGTCAATCTTTTGTATCGTTGGGATTTAGCCAACACATCAA
This sequence comes from Lactuca saligna, assembly GCF_052625555.1. NCBI lineage: Eukaryota > Viridiplantae > Streptophyta > Magnoliopsida > Asterales > Asteraceae > Lactuca > Lactuca saligna. The sequence continues at coordinate 10,031,753 of NC_136420.1, forward strand.
TATGAGTAGAGAGGCGTTGAGTCGACCTCTGAGAGTTTCCATAGCAGATGAGAGAGCAGTCTATGCCACCGTGGTGATTCGAGATTGTGTGCTTGAGATTTTCGTGTTTGAGTTTCCGATCGATTTGGTCCCCATTGCGATGGGGGATGTTTGTGTCATCGTGGGCATTGACTGGTTGAGCGGATTTGGAGCGATCACCGACTGCGAGCGACAACTGGTGACCATGCGAGACCCTAGTGGGGGAGTTCTTACAGTGTACGACGAGGGTACACGTTCTGGGTCGGCGTTTTGTTCAGCCGCCAGGGCAAGACAGAGTCTTCAGCAGGGATGTAAGGGATTTATAGCGTATGTGATGGACGCGAGGGTTGATTCAGAGAGACCGAGGTCAGTGGAAGAGGTCCCGATAGTGCGTGAGTTCCCGGATGTATTTCCAGAGGAGTTATCGGGTGTACCTCCCGCGAGGCAGGTAGATTTTAGTATCGATCTGATCTCGGGGGCTGCGCCTATCCCCAAGGCGCCCTATCGCCTTGCGCCTCCCGAGATGCAGGAGTTGTCCTCGCAGCTTCAGGAGCTGTTGGGGAAGGGATTTATTCGGCCGAGTAGTTCATTGTGGGGAGCACCTATCCTTTTCGTCAAGAAAAAGGATGGTTCGCACCGTATGTGCATAGATTACCAGGAGTTGAACAAGTTGACGGTCAAGAACCGTTATCCGTTGTCGAGGATTGATGATTTGTTCAATCAGTTGCAGGGAGCATCTTGGTTCTCCAAGATCGATCTGAGGTCTGGATATCATCAGGTACGAGTATGGGATGAGGATATCCAGAAGACAGCATTCAGGACTCGTTACGGGCATTACGAGTTCGTGGTGATGCCTTTAGGGCTCACCAACGCACCAGCGGTGTTCATGGATCTAATGAACACGGTGTGCAGACCGATGTTGGATCGCTCGGTGATCGTATTCATTGACGACATTTTGGTGTATTAGAGATCTAGAGTGCAGCATGAGGAGCATTTGAGGGAGGTCCTTGGGGTTTTGAGATCGGAGAGGCTTTATGCCAAATTCTCCAAGTGTGATTTATGGTTGCGAGAAGTCCAGTTCCTGGGACATATCGTTAACCTGAAAGGGATATTGGTCGACCCAGCCAAAATTGAGGTGGTGATGAATTAGGAGGTGCTGAGGTTACCAACGGAGATCAGGAGTTTCCTAGGACTGGCAGGCTATTATCGGAGGTTTATAAGGGATTTATCCAAGATCGTCGTGCCACTCACTTAATTGACCCGGAAGGGTGTAGCTTTTGCTTGGGGTCCAGAGCAGCAGGCCTCCTTCGAGACACTTCGCCAGAGGCTATGCGAAGCCCCAGTGTTAGCCCTTCCGGAGGGAATGGAGGATTTTGTGGTATATTGTGATGCGTCGATATCAGGGTTGGGAGCAGTGCTTATGCAGATGGGGCATGTGATAGCGTATGCATCGAGCCAGTTGAAGCCTCATGAGGCGAGGTATCCTACCCACGATTTGGAGTTGGGGCAGTAGTGTTCGCCCTCCAGATCTGGCATCACTATCTGTATGGAGTCCGATGTACCATTTACACGGATCATAAGAGCCTGAAGTACTTGATGGATTAGCCCAACCTGAATATGCAACAGAGGAGATGGCTGGATGTGGTAAAGGATTATGATTGCGAGATCCTGTATCACTCGAGTAAGGCTAACGTGGTAGCCGATGCCCTGAGTCGTAGGGTGGAGAGCGTTCCGATGCAAGAAGTTTGTATGAGATTGACAGTGATGACTGTGGTGTTGGACACCATCCGAGGAGCCCAGGCCGAGGCCGTGAGACCGGAAAACTAGAAGAGGGAGCGAGTTATCGGTCAAGTATCGAAGTTTGTTATCGATAACCGAGGGCTTATGACTTTTCAGGGACAGATTTGGGTACCGTTTGTGGGCGGAACGCGTAGCGTTTTGATGGAGGAGGCGCATAGAACGAAGTTCTCAATCCATCCCGGTGCCACTAAGATGTACTTGGATCTGAAGAGGGAATATTGGTGGCCCTGTATGAAGAGGGACGTCGCGTGGTTCGTTGAGAGGTGCCTAACCTGTCTCAAGGTTAAGGCTGAGCACCAGCATCCGCATGGCAAGTTGCAGCCATTGGAGGTTCTTGAGTGGAAGTGGGAACAGATCCCCATGGATTTTATCACCAAGTTGCCGAGGACTGCTAGGGGTGTCGATGCAATTTGGGTGATTGTGGACAGGTTGACGAAGAGCACTCACTTCCTTGCCATCAGTGAGAGCTCTTCTGTTGAGAGGCTGGCAGAATTGTACATGAGAGAGGTGGTATCGCGACACGGAGTGCCAATCTCAATTGTCTCAGATCGAGATGTGTGTTTCACTTCCAGATTTTGGAAGAAATTCCATGAGGAGTTGGCTATGAGGTTGCATTTTAGTACCACATACCACCCGCAGACTGACAGACAAAGTGAGCGGATGATTCAGATGCTCGAGGACATGCTTCGAGCATGTGTGCTAGAGTTCAGTGGGAGCTGGGACACGTATTTTCCTTATCGGAAATTTCCTACAACAACAGCCATCATTCGAGCATTAGTATGCCACCCTTTGAGCTGTTGTGTGGGAGGAGGTGTCGGACCCCCATTTGTTGGGGAGAAGTAGGGCAGTGTGTGATGGGAAGTACATAGATCGTGCTTCAGACGACTGAGGAGATTCAGCAGGTCCGACAGAGGTTGCTAACCGCTCAGAGTCGCCAAAAGAGTTATGCGGATAGGTGACGATCTGAGCTCGAGTTTCAGGTTGGTGACTTCGTGCTCCTGAAGGTATCTCCTTGGAAAGGAGTGATCCGATTCAGGAAGAGGGGCAAGTTGGGGCCCCGGTATATTGGGTCATTCAGAGTGATAGCGAGGATGGGCAGGGTAGCGTATCGTTTGGAGTTACCTACGGAGTTGGACCAGATTCATGATACCTTCCATGTGTCGCAGCTGAGAAAGTGTATAGCCGATGAGTCAAAGGTGGTGCCATTGGAGGATATTCAGGTGGATGTGGGCCTGAACTACATTGAGAAACCAGTGGTGATTCGAGATCGAAAGATCAAGGTCCTGAGGAACAAGGATGTAACGACCCAATTTTTACGTCCGAAAATTTCATTTTTAAGATATTACTTTAGAAAACATTAATAAATAAAAACATTGTTTGTTCACACCATAACACATCGCAACCATGTTCTAAAAACTCAAACCATACATCCCATCAAAATATCAGAGTACAATCCCAGTAAATCTCATAAATGCAGAAACCGAAGAGTGTGTGTATGACGTGCCGCTACCGCGCCGGCTCCTTCCCCTTCGATGCAGAGGTACCTGAAAACAAAACTGTAAACGTAAGCACAAAGCTTAGTGAGTTCCCCCAACGTACCACATACCATACAAACACATAACATACGTACTGCCAGACTATTCTGGGGTGCCTGACTACCCGGTGCGGCCATTCTGGGGTGCCGACCTACCCATACGGCCATTCTGGGGTGCCGTCTTACCCGTGTCAAGCCATTCTGGGGTGCTGACTACCCATGTCAAGCCATTCTGGGGTGCTGACTACCCATCGGTCCTAACAACCGATCCTCGGGGACTATTTCACCCCCCTACTACTACGATCACATATAACATAACAAGCCAGCATGCAAACATATCATCACATACTGTCAGACGTATCTGGGGTGTCTGACTACCCTTCGGTCCTAACAACCAAACTCTACTACTATCACATACAACATATCATGCTAGCATATACATATCAGGTAGTAGCAAACTTAGATGATATCACAAAGACAATCATCTATCATACATCTCCTACCGGTGGGTCGGCATTGTGGCCTTAGACCCACTGCTACTGGAAGGTAACTCACCTCAAAGTAGCTGCTGAACTGATCGGGAACTAACTGACTGCTGCTGCTCCGGGAGTCCTCCGGCTGCAATTCCCACAACATACTCAATCAAACACTACTAACTGTCCTTTAGGTAAAATGACCATTTTACCCCCGGTCTAGCTCTAAGCCAAAGCTAGAGTCAATTTTCAGTTGACCCGACTCGCCGAGTGGATCTCCACTCGCCGAGTCCCTAGCAAACTATTGTCCTGGGTCCCTGGTTCTACTCGTCGAGTCGGGCTATGACTCGACGAGTTCACCTTCTAACTGTCATTCAACTCCTTCATCCTACTCGCCGAGTTGTATGAACAACTCGTCGAGTTCATCTTCATCCGATGAACACTTTATGCTAAGACTCGCCGAGTTGTATGAACAACTCGCCGAGTCTGTTCTTGATCTATGAAGATTGCCTTGGACTCGCCGAGTCAGGGAACTGACTCGCCGAGTCCTAACATGGGTGAGTTCAGCTCCCAACTCACCGAGTCACCCCCTGAGACTCATGGCTCAACTCGACACATGATGAAGGGACCAAATCGGTGACTCGCGACCAGACTCGCCGAGTCACCTATACGACTCGCCGAGTCGTCGCCATGCATCCGCCAAATACACAGATTTACTCGATTTCAGTCCATGCCATTCATAGATCTGGACTTCTAGGACACAAATCACACGTAAAGTTTCCAACTTTACGTGTGGATATTCACTAATGTGGATTTTAGGGTGCAAAATGCCTCAAAAGGGTAGATCTAGGATGAACAAGCCACATGGGGCCATAAAGCTCACAGATCTGAGCTCCTGGAGCTCAATCTTGCCTAGATCTAAAGGTTAATCCACTTATTACGAGTCATTAAGCACAAACAAGCTTGGAGAATTGCTCAAGAGTGTCCCAAATGACATCCTAAGCATAGAAACAGGGGAAAACGAGATATACCTCAAGGAAAATGTTGAAATGACACAAAGATGGCTGATCTCCTTCTCCTCTTCTTGATCCACTCCTCTTTCTCCTCAAAACCTTCAAGAACACACCAAGAACACCTCAATCTCTCAAGGAAACAAGGGAAAACGATGTTGGGGAAGTTCTGGGGGTGAATGGGGACGAGTTGGGGCGGAATGAGGGTTTATATAGGGTGCAAACCCTTGGAACTTAGGGTTTCATCCAGCAGCGGTGACTCGCCGAGTCCAAGATATGGACTCGCCGAGTCGCCCACTTAAACGTGTCCTGAGTCTCGTCCCTACTCGGCGAGTCGGACCCTATGACTCGCCGAGTCCAAGGCTAAACTAGGGCAATGCTCAAATAAAATTCACATACCGGAAACCAGGTGCTACAAATCTCCCCCACTTATTTTAGACTTCGTCCTTGAAGTCTGCTGCCTGGTTCTGAAACAGCTCGGGGTAATGCTCCATCATCTCGTCCATCGGTTCCCAAGTCCATTCCGAACCCTTGCGGTGCTGCCATTGCACCTTTACTAGCTCTACCCTCTTGTTTCTCAACATCTTGGTCTTTCTGTCAAGTATTGCGACTGGGCGCTCAATGTAATTCAAGCTGCCATCAACCTGAATATCCTCCAACGGTACTACTGCTGAATCGTCCACCAGACACTTCCGCAGCTGCGAAACATGGAAGGTGCTGTGGATCTGACTGAGCTCGGCTGGCAGATCCAGCCTATACGCCACCTTGCCCACCCAGGCTGCAACCCTGAACGGCTCGATGAACCTTGGGCCCAACTTGCCCCGCTTCCTGAATCGAATGACACCTTTCCAAGGCGACACTTTCAGGAGGACCATATCCCCGACTTGGAACTCCAAGTCGGATCGACGTCTATCGGCGTAGCTTTTCTGCCGACTCTATGCAGTCTGAAGTCTGCTCCGAACCTGTTGGATTTTCTCGGTCGTCTCTAGCACCACCTCGGTGCTTCCCATGACTCTCTGGCCAACCTCCCCCCAACATATCGGGGTTCTGCACTTCCGCCCATACAACATCTCGAACGGGGGTCGGTCAATACTCGCGTGATAGCTGTTGTTGTAGGAGAACTCAGCCAAGGGAAGATAGGTATCCCAGCTACCACCGAAATCCAGAACACACGCCCGCAACATGTCCTCCAAAGTCTGGATGGTCCGCTCACTCTGACCATCTGTCTGCGGGTGAAAGGCGGTGCTGAAATGTAGACGAGTGCCCAACTCGTCATGAAATTTCTTCCAGAATCTGGAAGTAAAACGCACATCCCTGTCCGAGATTACCGATACTGGCACCCCGTGCCGTGCCACAATCTCCCTGATATAGATGTCGGCCAATTTTTCGGCCGATATGCTCTCCTGAATCGGAATAAAGTGAGCACTCTTGGTCAATCTATCCACGATGACCCAAATCGAATCCACTCCCCGTGCGGTCCTGGGAAGCTTTGTGATAAAATCCATCATGATATCTTCCCATTTCCACAGTGGAATGTCCAACGGCTGCATCTTGCCATGCGGCCTCTGATGTTCGGCCTTGACCTTCCTGCAGGTCAAGCACCGCTCGACGTACCATGCCACATCCCGCTTCATGCAAGGCCACCAATAATCCGGACGAAGATCCTTATACATCTTCTTCGCCCCGGGATGAATAGAAAATCGGGACTTGTGCGCCTCCTCCATCAAAATCTGACGCACACCACCGTGATATGGCACCCACACCCTACGGTGTAATGTCAAAAGTCCTCTGCCATCATAATCAAAGGAGGAAACCTGACCCACTACACGCTCGCTCTTCCGATGCTCCTCCTTGATAGCCTCCTGTTGAGCCTCCCGAATCTGCTCCAACAGGGGAGTCACCACAGTCATCCTCAAACAGACGTCCCTGATCGGCACCGTCTTGCGACTAAGCGCATCGGCCACCACATTGGCCTTCCCCGGGTGGTAAAGGATCTCGCAATCATAATCCTTCACCACGTCCAACCACCGCCGCTGCCTCATATTCAGATTCGGCTGGTCCATGAGGTACCTCAAACTCTTGTGGTCCGTGTAGATGGTACACCGAACCCCATAGAGGTAATGCCGCCAAATCTTGAGGGCAAAGACCACCGCCCCCAACTCCAAATCGTGCGTCGGGTAATTTGCCTCGTGAGGCTTGAGCTGCCGCGAAGCGTAGGCAATGACATGCCCCCTCTGCATCAGAACTGCGCCCAACCCTGAAATGGACGCATCGCAGTAAACCACAAAATCCTCTACGCCCTCAGGCAGGGCTAGGATCGGTGCCTCACACAATTTATGTCTCAGCATCTCAAACGCAGCCTGCTGCTCGGGTCCCCACCGAAAGACCACGGCTTTCTTCGTCAGTCGTGTTAGGGGTACGGCTATCTTGGAGAAATCCTGGATAAATCTCCGATAGTAGCCTGCCAATCCCAGGAAGCTCCGAATCTCGGATGGAGACTTCGGGACCTCCCATCTCATCACGGCCTCAACCTTGGCCGGATCAACCAGAATCCCTTTCTGGTTGACGAGGTGTCCAAGAAATTGCACCTCGCGCAACCAAAACTCACACTTGGAGAACTTGGCATACAAGCTCTCCCTCCTCAGGGTCTCCAATACCTCCCTCAGATGCTCCTCGTGTTCCTCCCGAGTCTTGGAATAGACCAAGATATCATCGATAAAGACTATCACAGACTGATCCAGCATCGGTCTACACACGCGGTTCATGAGGTCCATGAACGCGGCAGGAGCATTGGTGAGCCCAAACGGCATCACCACGAACTCGTAATGACCATAGCACGTCCGAAACGCGGTCTTCTGCATATCCTCCTCCCTGACCCTCATCTGTTGATACCCCGAACGCAAGTCAATCTTGGAGAACCAAGATGCTCCCTGAAGTTGGTCAAATAGGTCGTCAATCCTTGGAAGAGGGTATCGGTTCTTCACCGTTACCTTGTTCAGCTCCCGATAATCTATACACATCCGATGCGACCCGTCCTTCTTTCTTACGAACAGAATCGGGGCTCCCCAGGGTGAACTGCTCGGCCGAATAAATCCCTTGTCCAGCAGCTCCTGCAGCTGCGTAGACAACTCCTGCATCTCGAGAGGAGCCAACCGATATGGTGCTTTGGCTATCGGAGCCGCACCGGGAATGAGGTCAATCCTGAACTCCACCTGTCGCTCCGGAGGTATCCCAGGTAGTTCCTCCGGGAAAACATCAGCAAAATCTCGAACCACCGGGACCTCGCTCACGGTCACCTTACCCGCCTCTCGGGTATCCATCACATACGCGACATAACCCGCGCATCCCTGCTGAAGGTAGCGCCTAGCCCTCGCTGCAGAACATACAGTGGGTCCACACTGCGGCCGCTCTCCATGAATCACTAACTCTCCCCCGCTTGGGGTCCTGACTCGCACTAGCTGCTGTGCGCAATCTATCACTGCCCTATTAGGGCTCAACCAATCCATACCAATAATCACCTTGTTCCCACGCAATGGAATGGGAACCAAGTCTACCAGGTAACGCTCCTCAAACAGTCGCAGAACACAATCTCGAAACACCATCGATGCTCGCACCGATCGATTGTCAGCAATCTCTACCTCTAACGGGCAATCTAACTCGCCTGAAGTCTCATGGAATCTCTTGCTAAGAGCAAGAGAAACAAACGATCGGGATGCACCCGAGTCGAACAATACCTGAACCGGGATGCCGTTCACATGGAACGATCCTAATACACATGTATACACACGGAGCACATATCAATATCATAACAACGTAAAATAAAAGATAGAAGGAAGGAATCATACCCGTCACCACATCGGGCGCGGCGCGTGCCTCCTCGGCAGTCAACTGAAATGCCCGACTCCTCACCACTGGAGCCTCTGCCTTGCCCTGACGGCCATCCGTGATCCGCAGGGTCGCTGGAGCTGGCGCCTTCACTGGCGCTGAAACTGTCAACATGGGGCAATTGGCCTTCTTGTGGCCCCTCTGGTTGCAGTGGAAACACAGCAACTCCGATGTCTGAATAACTGTCGCAGGAGCAGTGCAATCCCTACTGATATGCCCAAACTTGCCGCACTTGTAGCAGCCTGATGATCCCATCCTGCACGCCCCCTCGTGTGGCCTGCCGCACCTCCTGCAGCGGCTCGGTCCCGACTGGCCTTTCGGCCTCCCGTCTGATCCCTTGGGCTTCTTCCCCGAAGCCCCTGCTGCCTGACCGTCCTCAAGTTTCCGTTTCTGGATGTGCTCCAAATCTATCTCTCTCTCTCTAGCCCTGGCAATCATGGAGTCCAGGGTAGGGCAGGCCGAAAAGCTAACATGCTCCCGAATGTCAGCTCGTAGCATATCATGGTAACGAGTCCTCCTCATATCCTCGTCACCTGCATACTGGGGCACCAATAAGGCCCTCTCCCGAAACTTGGCGGTGATCTCCGCCACGGTCTCTGTCGTCTGTCTCATGTCTAGAAACTCCCTGGCCAGCTGCTGAAGCTCGACCGCTGGCGCAAACTCTGCCCTGAACCTAGCCACAAAGTCCGACCAGGTCATTGCCTCGATAGCCGAGGCTCCCAACGAGTCACCCACTGACTCCCACCAATCTCGGGCCTGGTCCCGTAAACACCCTGTTGCGTACCTCACCTTCGACCCCTCGGGGCAGAAGCTGGTCAACTGGGCGGACTCAATATCCGCAATCCACCGCCTGGCGACAATGGGGTCCTTCACCCCATGGAAATCCGGCGCACCACTGCCTCTGAAGTCCTTGAAGGACAGTGTGCGAGATCCCGACTGGCTAGAGGCCAAGTCGCTCCTGAATGCCCGTAGGCGATCCTCCATCAACTCCACGATCCCTTCCTTGATCGACCCAAAGATGATGGGGGTCGACTCAAGGATGCCCCTAGTGATCTCCGACGTGATGAACTCACGTAGCCTCTCCTCAATCGGCTCGGTGCCAGATCCCGAACCTGACCCCTCTCCTGACCCGCCATTTGTCGGTCTCGGTCGAAGTACCACCATTCTGCAAAACATCATAATAATCATTAGTGGTACTGCTACTTTCTGAGGGATCTCAACTACTTACAGGTTCCTTGGTCTCGTCTTGGCCTTCCTCGGCTCGGGTACGGATCCTCTGCTTTCAGTAGTACGGGCCCATACTACCTTCCACATCTATCCGTACCTTCTCCGGGGAATTCCTCGACTCCACCAGCTCCCCTTTACTACTGCTACTCTCTGTTATTCTCATCCTAGGCTTGCCCTAGGGAAAACTCAAGTTCAACACGACTGGTCCTCAGCTGCTGTAGGTCTCCTCACAATGCCAGTTAGCCACCACCTAAACACCATCACATGTGATGAGGATTAGATAATCCTTCAAGTAAAAGATCCGTCCCTACAACGGTTGGACTCAAACAAGAGCTGCGCAATAGGGCCAGTTCCAACACTTTGGGATTATTCAACCCTGATTACATGTGGTGTGACGTGTTTACCTAGTGGCTCACTCCCATTACTCAGAATCCCACCAAGCACGAAGCAAGCAGCATTCGGATAAGGAAAAACAGACTCAAGCCAAAACTATTCTTATAACAAGAAACGACACTTAACATAGGATGCTAAGCTCATACTATCAGGCATAACCTAAACAGGATATCCTACTGCTGTCTACTCAATTCTAGCATGCAATATTCATAAAGCTGTAACACATAAGCAGGCACATAAGGCATCACTCCTAGATCCTTAGCCTATTCTAGCATGCAGTTCTACGTAAGCTGATAAACATAACATAAACTTGTATGGGTACTATGGGGAATACTTACTTGAGCTCGGCCGGTCGCGCACGTCACACACTTTACTCTTTCTTGTGACTCTTTTCCGGGTTTTAAAGAACAATTTCTTTTGGAAAAATCTTTCAATCCCTCGATTTGAGTCCAAACACTCCCGAAGGCGTGTCCGAATCCCTCAAACCAGGGCTCTGATACCAACTTGTAACGACCCAATTTTTACGTCCGAAAATTTCATTTTTAAGGTATTACTTTAGAAAACATTAATAAATAAAAACATTGTTTGTTCACACCATAATACATCGCAACCATGTTCTAAAAAGTCAAACCATACATCCCATCAAAATATCAGAGTACAATCCCAGTAAATCTCATAAATGCGGAAACCGAAGAGTGTGTGTATGACGTGCCGCTACCGCGCCGGCTCCTTCCCCTTCGATGCAGAGGTACCTGAAAACAAAACTGTAAACGTAAGCACAAAGCTTAGTGAGTTCCCCCAACGTACCACATACCATACAAACACATAACATACGTACTGCCAGACTATTCTGGGGTGCCTGACTACCCGGTGCGGCCATTCTGGGGTGCCGACCTACCCATACGGCCATTCTGGGGTGCCGTCTTACCCGTGTCAAGCCATTCTGGGGTGCTGACTACCCATGTCAAGCCATTCTGGTGTGCTGACTACCCATCGGTCCTAACAACCGATCCTCGGGGACTATTTCACCCCCCCTACTACTACGATCACATATAACATAACAAGCCAGCATGCAAACATATCATCACATACTGTCAGACGTATCTGGGGTGTCTGACTACCCTTCGGTCCTAACAACCAAACTCTACTACTATCACATACAACATATCATGCTAGCATATACATATCAGGTAGTAGCAAACTTAGATGATATCACAAAGACAATCATTTATCATACATCTCCTACCGGTGGGTCGGCATTGTGGCCTTAGACCCACTGCTACTGGAAGGTAACTCACCTCAAAGTAGTTGCTGAATTGATCGGGAACTAACTGACTGCTGCTGCTCCGGGAGTCCTCCGGCTGCAATTCCCACAACATACTCAATCAAACACTGCTAACTGTCCTTTAGGTAAAATGACCATTTTACCCCCGGTCTAGCTCTAAGCCAAAGCTAGAGTTAATTTTCAGTTGACCCGACTCGCCGAGTGGATCTCCACTCGCCGAGTCCCTAGCAAACTATTGTCCTGGGTCCCTGGTTCTACTCGTCGAGTCGGGCTATGACTCGACGAGTTCACCTTCTAACTGTCATTCAACTTCTTCATCCTACTCGCCGAGTTGTATGAACAACTCGTCGAGTTCATCTTCATCCGATGAACACTTTATGCTAAGACTCGCCGAGTTGTATGAACAACTCGCCGAGTCTGTTCTTGATCTATGAAGATTGCCTTGGACTCGCCGGGTCAGGGAACTGACTCGCCGAGTCCTAACATGGGTGAGTTCAGCTCCCAACTCACCGAGTCACCCCCTGAGACTCATGGCTCAACTCGACACATGATGAAGGGACCAAATCGGTGACTCGCGACCAGACTCGCCGAGTCACCTATACGACTCGCCGAGTCATCGCCATGCATCCGCCAAATACACAGATTTACTCGATTTCAGTCCATGCCATTCATAGATCTGGACTTCTAGGACACAAATCACACGTAAAGTTTCCAACTTTACGTGTGGATATTCACTAATGTGGATTTTAGGGTGCAAAATGCCTCAAAAGGGTAGATCTAGGATGAACAAGCCACATGTGGCCATAAAGCTCACAGATCTGAGCTCCTGGAGCTCAATCTTGCCTAGATCTAAAGGTTAATCCACTTATTACGAGTCATTAAGCACAAACAAGCTTGGAGAATTGCTCAAGAGTGTCCCAAATGACATCCTAAGCATAGAAACAGGGGAAAATGAGATATACCTCAAGGAAAATGTTGAAATGACACAAAGATGGCTGATCTCCTTCTCTTCTTCTTGATCCACTCCTTTTTCTCCTCAAAACCTTCAAGAACACACCAAGAACACCTCAATCTCTCAAGGAAACAAGGGAAAACGATGTTGGGGAAGTTCTGGGGGTGAATGGGGACGAGTTGGGGCGGAATGAGGGTTTATATAGGGTGCAAACCCTTGGAACTTAGGGTTTCATCCAGCAGCGGTGACTCGCCGAGTCCAAGATATGGACTCGCCGAGTCGCCCACTTAAACGTGTCCTGAGTCTCGTCCCTACTCGGCGAGTCGGACCCTATGACTCGCCGAGTCCAAGGCTAAACTAGGGCAATGCTCAAATAAAATTCACGTACCGGAAACCAGGTGCTACAAAGGAAGTGCCTATGGTGCAGGTTCAGTGACAGCATCGGAAAGGGTCGGAGCTTACTTGGGAGCCGGAGCGTGAGATGCGTGAGCAGCATCCGGAGTTGTCTTCAGAGTGATAATTCGAGGGCGAAGTCTGATGCTGGTGGGGGAGAATTGTAACATCCGGATTCCCAGGTTTATTATTTATTCATTTAATTTTTGGAGTTTGTGGAGGAACTCGGCGAGTTGGCGCCAAGACTCTCCGAGTTGGGATGCGGATGTTCATTCTAGTTCATGTCCGGACTCGGCGAGTCCATTCGTGGACTCAGCGAGTCCATTCGTGGACTCGGCGAGTCCATGCTATTTAGTGAAGCCCTAGTTTTCAGCTCTTGGGACCTATTTAAAGGTCCTTATGGTCGTCCATTGCGGTTACTACCCCCCCCCCCCCCCACAAGAGAGTCTCAGATCGTTTAAGAAGCAACGAGTGACCATTGTTGACCTTTGTGGTGTCAATTAGTAAGAAGAAGGAGGTTCTAGCCAAGGGAAAAGAAAAGAGGTTGCTATTCTAAGGACTAAAAGCTAAGATCATTCATTTGAGGTATTATTTCGACTCTTCTTCTGTTTTGGGAAGGATATGTGGTTTTAGGGTTTCTTGTACCCTTGACTAAGTTGATTTGAGGTCCAAATAGTCCCTTCTGGAGATGAGGCTTTGTACCTGGACCCATAGAGGTCTAGAGAGCCTTATTCTTCAAGCTTTATGAAGAACAATGGAGTTCATGACCTTGGGTTAAGGTATTTGGGACAAAATCATCATTTGATGCCTGTTGGTTGAGTTATAAGCATCAAGATTCAGACTTTACGTGACATTTATGCTTTGGAAGGCCAGATATGTGGATTAGGGGCACAGATCTGACCACAGGAAGTCAATAGAGTTTGTGCATGGCATGAACTCGCCGAGTTATTCTTGAGACTCGTCGAGTAGGGTTAAGGTCCATGCAGATCACTCAGTGAGTAGACTTACCGAGTTGAGGGATAACTCAGTGAGTCAGAAGGGGGTTAAAAGACTGGAGTTCAAGGTGGTACTCGCCAAGTTGTTCTTGAGACTCGGCGAGTTGAGTCGGGGTAGCCCCGCGATTCATGTCAGGTGTGACTCGTCGAGCATAAGGTAGGACTCGGCGTACCAAGCGGGAAAAAGCTAACAAATACTTTATCACACCTTGCGGTAGTTGATGGTTTTTGTACATAAGAACATTCCTATGTTCGCATACAAACCCTAATGCTCGGATCTAGGTTTCTATAATTAAACATGCATTGAATCCAAGACTCCTAATGGCTAATTAGGTATAAGAACAATACAAAACAAGAGTTAGAAGCATACCTTGAAACACTTGTTTGATCTTCTTGTTTTTGGAGCTTTAGAGTCACAACTGTCACTCCTCTAATGGCTTACAAACACCAACTAGCAAAGAGAATGATTTGAGAGAGAGAGGGGAGAGGAGGAAATCGGCCAGGGTATCCTTGCTGTAGAGGAGGTGCCGATTTCCCTATCCCAAGGGGTCTATTTATACTTGTAAGGCTCCTAGGGTTTCACCCTTAAACCCTAATTGGATAACTTAGACTCTAAGTAATCCTAATCCTTTCCAAAGATAAGCCATGGACGATTTTAGGCTTATCCTAGCCCTAGAAATCGTCCACCCTCTTTCCAATAAGGATTTACATCCTAAAGTGTAACTATCAAACAATTGACAGTTTATACCCTCTTATTTAATTAATCTCTTTAAGTCACCAAATTAATACTAATTAATCTATGACTTATATTAATCAAATAACATTATTATTATTCATTATATTATTCTCATAATATATTAATAATATCTATTCTCTCATAATAAATCATCCTACCAAGTTGCTACGGTGAAGACAACCCTAAAGGACCATGCACAATCGGGTCAAATACTTGCCTAATATAGTTGCAGCCTTAGACACTATTCCAACAGTCTCCCACTTGGATAAGTCTAGTAACTATATGCACAAGTACAATCCGATTTGCAATCGTAGCTCTCAAAGACGCTATCAAACTCTGATCTAGTCAATCTTGTCCTTCATATAAGAGATCGTACAGTCCTCTGTTAGATATCATGCTGACAATTCTATGGAATGATTAGTCTAGCATTTGGTTTCTCGATCTCCAATTTATTTGACATAGAACACATCAATTCAGTTCTGACCGGGCCCGACACATAAGTCAAATCAAACCATCGAGCGGCCGAGATATCACTTTTTCGTTCTTAGGATAAAAGTCACAGATAAACTTCGACATATATGCATTTACTTATTCATTAACCAACTACACACAAAAATGCGTTTTATAGCATTGAGTTACCAATGCGGTTTCGCATTATCAATGTACAATCAATTAGCAAATAACAAACCATATATCTGGGTTTTAAGACTATATGATATTATCGTCTTGCGATCACCCTTTTTATCACATTCCATAAGGTGATTCCAGCATGCGCGGGTTTGTTCCAATGCCCAAAACTAGTTCATAAGCACTCATGAACGTTGCAACAATCTTTTGCTATGTCTAATACCGTTTAGACAATCTACACACCAGTTCATGACAATCTTCATTCACATCTACTTCCGACATATGAAAGATTGTGAACAATTTGAATAATTCGGTTATTCTTAATAAACTCAATTATTCTGGAAGTCAAAACATGCAAAGTGAAACAATAGTTAAACAATTAACATAAGACAGTAACATTACTCATAAATAAAACTCCTTTATTTAATCATCAAATGTTAATTACATTTATCTATTACACGTTTCTACTACTATCTAATCTATGCTAATATCATCCTTCAGCCCAATACTCCTAGCATGCTGCAAGTGCTTAACCCTACTCAGTCCCTTCGTAAACGGATCTGCTGGGTTATCTTCTAATGATATCCTCTTCACTACGAGTTGTCCTTCTTCTACACGATGTTTAATAAAGTGATATTTTCTGTCGATATGTCGTGATCTACCATGATCTCTTGGTTCCTTGGTCAAGGCAACCGCTCCTTCATTATCACAGAAAATCTCCATGGGCTCCTTTATGGCAGGTACAACTCCAAGATCACCAATGAAGTTCTTCAGCCATATTGCCTCCTTCGACACTTCACTCGCTGCAATGTACTCTGATTTGCACGATGAATCAGCTACGGTTTCCTGCTTGGAACTTTTCCAAGTTACTGCTCCTCCATTCAGAGTAAAGACCCAGCCCAACTGCGAACGGTAGTTTTCCCTGTCGGTCTGAAAGCTGGCGTCACTATACCCTCGCACCTTCAAGTCATCACTCCCTCCGAGGACTAAGAACCATTCCTTCGTCGTCCGAAGGTACCTAAGGATATTCTCCACTGCAATCCAATGGGCTCTGCTAGGGTTCCCTTGATATCTACTAACCATGCTCAAAGCAAAGGCTACATCAGGGCGAGTACAAGTCAAAGCGTACATGATTGAGCCAACTGCGGAAGCGTATGGAACTTGGCTCATTTTAGCTATCTCGGCTTCGGTACTCGGACTTTGAGTCTTACTCAACTTGGCATTACTTTGTATCGGTAATTCTCCCTTCTTCGAGTTTTCCATACTAAAACGTTTTAGTACCTTCTCTAAGTAAGTGTTTTGACTAAGTCCTATTAGTCTCTTACTTCTTTCTCTTACTATCCTTATTCCCAAAATATAGGAAGCCTCTCCGAGGTCCTTCATAGCGAAGCACTTCCTGAGCCAGGACTTAACCTCCTGCAGAGTCGGGACGTCGTTTCCTACGAGTAATATATCATCGATATATAGAATGAGGAAGCTTACTACACTCCCACTGGCTTTGACATATACACACAATTCATCTTCGTTTCGTACAAATCCAAACTCTTTGACTTTCTCATCGAAGCATAGATTCCATCTGCGAGACGCTTGCTTAAGTCCATAAATGGACTTCTCAAGCTTACACACTCTATTTGGATGCTTCGGATCAACAAACCCCTCTGGCTGAGCCATGTAAACATCCTCAGCCAACTTCTCGTTAAGGAAAGCAGTCTTGACATCCATTTGCCAAATCTCATAATCATGAAATGCGGCAATAGCTAGCATCACTCTAATAGATTTTATTTTCGCAACTGGTGAGAAGGTCTCTTCATAGTCAACTCCGGGAGTTTGAGTAAAGCCCTTCGCAACCAATCGCGCTTTATACGTGTGTACCTTTCCATCCACGTCGGTCTTCTTCTTGAAGATCCATTTTCACCCAACGGTCTTACGTCCAGGCACATTACCAACCAAATTCCAAACTTGGTTATCGTACATGGATTGGATCTCGCTATCCATTGCCTCTTTCCACTTTGCAGACTCCGGGCTTGCCATGGATTCCTTATAGCTATTAGGTTTATCAAGGTTTATTAGTGTACTATCACAAATATACGTGTCCCATTCAGTAGTAATATGAAAACCATACAATTGGGGTTGAACTCTAACTCTTTCGGAACGTCTAAGAGGTAATGATACGTCAATCGATTCAACCGGAGTTTCCTCCTCGGGTTGAGCACCAACGGTAGAGATTCCTTCATCTATCGACTCTTGAATCTCTTCAAGATCGATTTGCTTCCCACTGTCTCCTTGGCCTATGAGTTCTCGCTCTCGGAAAACTCCTCTCCTCGCAACAAAGACAACATTGTCCTTCGGTCTATAGAAGAGATATCCAAAGGATTTTTGTGGGTAGCCAATGAAAATACATCGCTCACTACGAGGTTCGAGCTTGTCGTGAGTATCTCGTCTTACGAAAGCCTCGCAACCCCAAACCTTGATATGTGCTAACGAAGGAGCTTTCCCCGTCCACATCTCGTGAGGTGTTTTGGCAACCTTCTTAGTAGGGACTCGGTTAAGGATATGGGTGGTAGTCTCTAAGGCATACCCCTAAAAAGAGATAGATAGAGAAGCACGACTCATCATAGAGCGAGCCATGTCCAACAAGGTTCGATTACGCCTTTCTGCCACACCATTCAATTGTGGTGTCCTAGGTGGCGTCAATTGTGAAACTATTCCACACTCCTTGAGATAATCGTGGAATTCAAGACTTAGGTACTCTTCTCCTCGATCGGATCAAAGCATCTTGATCTTCCTGCCCAATTGATTCTCCACTTCATTTTTGAACTCTTTGAACTTTTCAAAAGTTTCTAACTTTTGCTTGATTAAGTAGATATACCCATATCTATTATAGTCATCGGTAAAAGTCACATAGAAGCGGTTTCCATCCTTCGTGGTAGATCTAAACGGTCCACACACATTGGTATGTATGAGGTCCAATATACCCTCACCCCTTTCGCACGTACCAGCGAAGGGTGACTTAATCATCTTTCCAAGTAAACAAGACTCGCATATGTCATCTTCCCTAAGGTCGAATGACTCCAAAACTCCATCCTTTTGGAGTTGGGCCATGCGTTTCTTGTTGACATGTCCAAGATGACAATGCCATAAGGATGCCTTATCCATACTATTGGAAGAATCCATGCATAAAACATCATTTCCTAAGTTATCAACAATCATAACAGTTTCATAAATTCCATTACATGGTATAGATTCAAAGTAAAAGACTCCATTCAGATAAGCTAAAATAGAATCATTCTCATTATTAAAAGAAAATCTAAAACCTTGTCTAAACAAACCATGAAATGAAATGATGTTTCTAGCCATTTATGGCGAATAGAAACAATTGTTCAAATCTAAAGATAAACCATTCCTAAGAACTAAAGAATACACTCCAATCTTGGTCACAGGCGACGATCTTCTGTTCCCCATGATTAGATTTATTCTTCCATGCTCCACGTCTCTATTTCTTCTTAGTCCCTGCACATTAGAACAAATGTGGTAACCACAACCGGTATCAAGAACCCAAGAAATATCATGAGATGAATCGTTAGATTTAATTGTGTATATACATGCGAAAGATGGCTTGATCTTTCCTTCCTTGATGGCTTGCAGGTACTCTGGGCAGCTTCTCTTCCAATGTCCTATCTTGTGGAAGTGGTGGCACTCTGCCTCCTTCGGGTTAGGGCATGGCTTAGCGGGATCAACTTTGGTTCCACTAGAAGAGGCACCATCTCGGGCTTTAACCTTGCGATAGTTCTTAGACGAAGCCTTCCTCTTCTTTCCCTTTCTTTGTCCAATTGCCAAGACAGGAGCAGCAGGCGGATTGGGAGTTGGTGCAACAGACTTGTCCTTGAAGTTGCTCTCAGCGACCCTCAAGAGACCTTGGAGTTTGCTTAGGGTGACTTCTTCTTTGTTCATGTGATAGATCATCCTAAATTGATTGTAACTTGGAGGCAAAGAGTGAAGCACCATGTCGATCGCCAAGTCTTCCCCAAAGTCAACGTTTAACTTGCGAAGGCGGTCGACATACCTTTGCATCTTTTGCAGGCGCACGGTAAGAGACTCTCCATGACCCATCTTAGCGGAAATCATGTTAGTGAAAATCTCATAACGCTCTTGTCTCGCGTTTTGATGGTATCTCTCCAATAAGTCTTGGTGCATTTCGTACGGATACATGTCCTCGTAGGACTTTTGGAATTTGGAGTTCATAGTTGCGATCATGATGCAATGTACCTTCGTTGCATCACGCTCGTGAGTTTCAAAAGCGGTCATTTCGGTGAGAGTAGCGATTTTGGGGTTGATTTTCTCGAGCTTCTCATCAAGGACATACTCCTTATCCTCATAGCAAGCAATCGTGCGAATGTATCTAATCCATTCGCTAAAGTTCGTTCCATCAAAGGTGACCTTTTGACAAAGGCTCATCAAAGTGAATGAACTAGCAGCAACGTTGTTAGCGTTCGACATCTACAATAGAAAGGACAAAGATTGATTAGAATGTGAATCCCTGATTATCACCCAATAAGAAAAATTAGGGCTAGGATCCAACAACAATATTTACACATTAGAAAAGGGATGCCGTAATCTAATATGCAAACAATTTGAAGGTAAGTCAATGATGATTCACTAATTCTCCACCATGAAAAACATAACTTTAAGTCCTAAATGTATTGAGAATTCCTAGGTTCGGATGAGATTCATTGAAACTTTTCAATGGCATGTTTAAATCTCGATATGCCCCTCTTGTTTGTGACTGGGATACCGAGGATCACAAAGCGGGTGTGAATTACCATGCAAATTCACATGGTGGATTCATTGTAACGATCACCTATTCGATGTGCCGGTAAACCACACACGCTCCATCGAACTATGATAAACAATGAATCACCCTTTGCCACCTTCGCATAGAACTAATTAGTGTGCCGGTTAAACCACACACACTCCACTAACTTCTTAGCAAGGTGCAAAGTGTAATTTCATGGGATTGCATCAATTCACTTTTCCTAAAGTAACTAAGATTGGGAAATTTTAAGAAAACATGTAGTTACTTTGTATTTTTAAGATTATACTTTTAATGAGAGGATGAGATTGCCCTATCCTACCCGTTCGGCTAACGACCCTCCACCGATCAAGCAAGCGGTGGGTGTGAGTGTACACCCATTAAGCGCCATTTTATAGGCCGCAACCTTATACCCACCTTATAGATCGGCTTCGTGAATGAGGCCTACTAACAGTAAGACTAGCATTTAAGCTATACATATATAGATATTAATCTTGTAATATTATATTAGTGTAGGTTTGGATTTTAAACTTGTAAAAAATTCTAGGGTTTGAAATTTAATTTGTCTAAATTAAACTTTTAATCACAAAACATAAATTTCAAAACTTGAGGGCAAGTTTTAAACATTTAAAACATAAAGGATCAAATAACAAATAATTCAAATTAACAATTAATCACATAATTATCCATATTTGATTTATTTATGATTTCTTGAAAAAACAATTTACCAATTTAATCAAAATAATTAATAATTATCATATAAGGAAATTAAATATTTTATTAATTGATAAATATCTTCAATTAGATCAAAAATATAGTCATATATATCATAAAATTGGATTTGGGTTGATCTAATATGATAAAGGTAAGTTTCCATAAGATAAATATGAAAAAATCACGATTTTGGCTCTTCCTGACGCTTGGACTCGCCGAGTACCCAAACTGGACTCGTCGAGTCAGGCCAACTTGTCGAGTCCACTATGGGACTCACCGAGTCCATGACTCAGAAACACAAAAATCGAATTTTGCAGTTGACATTCAAACAATCAAGCATCAATTTAATAGAAACCAATCTAGGCTCTGATACCACTGATGAGTTTTGTACATAAGAACATTCCTATGTGCGCATACAAACCCTAAGCTCGGATCTAGGTTTCTCTAATTAAACATGCATTGAATCCAAGACTCCTAATGGATAATTAGGTATAAGAACAATACAAAACAAGAGTTAGAAGCATACCTTGAAACACTTGTTTGATCTTCTTGTTCTTGGAGCTTTAGAGTCACAATTGTCACTCCTCTAATGGCTTACAAACACCAACTAGCAAAGGGAATGATTTGAGAGAGAGGGGAGAGGAGGAAATCGGCCAGGTTATCCTTGCTGTAGAGGAGGTGCCGATTTCCCTATCCCAAGGGGTCTATTTATACTTGTAAGGCTCCTAGGGTTTCACCCTTAAACCCTAATTGGATAACTTAGACTCTAAGTAATCCTAATCCTTTCCAAAGATAAGCCATGGACGATTTTAGGCTTATCCTAGCCCTAGAAATCATCCACCCTCTTTCCAATAAGGATTTACAGCCTAAAGTGTAACTATCAAACAATTGACAGTTTATACCCTCTTATTTAATTAATCTCTTTAAGTCACCAAATTAATACTAATTAATCTATGACTTATATTAATCAAATAACATTATTATTATTCATTATATTATTCTCATAATATATTAATAATATCTATTCTCTCATAATAAATCATCCTACCAAGTTGCTATGGTGAAGGCAACCCAAAAGGACCATGCACAATCGGGTCAAATACTTGCCTAATATAGTTGCAGCCTTAGACACTATTCCAACAGTAGTTTCCACACGTTTCATCGACGCCGGAACCATAACAAATAAAATGATCGTTCATCACTCTCTTTTGGTTGACTGTAGCTAACAGTCACAAGTGGGGTTGTCAACCCGTATACTAATTATACATGACTTCCTCGCTCACACGAGATTAACGGTTACAGTTCAGAGGATTTACACTAAGATCCCCAATCTTAGTTGATGAATACAATTACTTATATAGACTTCGACGACTTCCTATAGCTCTAATAACAAAAGCATTTCCCTGTCTAAAACCCTAAGTTACTAGACTTTGCCTTTAAACATTACTCCTAACATCATAACATTTAGGCAGTATAATAGCTATAACTGGAAGTAAAACTAGGTTTTATCTTGACATAAAACCAATAACAACAATAACATGTAACATAACAAGTTTTATAATGATATAAAAACAACAATAACAACGTACATACTTTTTAACATATAGAGCTTCCGAATATAACTTCGGAATTATATCGCACACAATATATATAAAATCTAAAGTATAACTCAAGATCTACATTAATATATTTCTATAACAAAGCATGATAACAAGTCGACAATAGTTGTATATTTTCAAAATATTATATTTAGAGCATATATATCCCGGTTATTATAACTATCTATGTTGATACTGATATACTATCATATAGACATAATAATAACGTATATATAATATTTAGCATGTGTTTTCCCCCGAAAATATTAGAAAGTGGGGCCGTGAAACTCACCTTATTAGCGTGATTATAGAATCTAAACGGTCAGAGGCTTGTCGTTGTTAGGCTCGAAAAGGGAAAATGGCCTTCGGAAACGAGACAGAATGAAAGGAGAAGGTGTAAGGATTGAATGAGCTTTGATCGCTATTTATAGGGTGTTCTGGGGCCATTCACGTCGTGAACATGATAGGTTCACGTCGTGAACTTCCATGAGTCATCCCATAGCCTTAACGCGTGTTTTATAGCTCTGATTAGTGTCTGTTGACTCCTCACGCCGTGAATTTTTTATTCGCACGTCGTGAGTCAAATTAGGGTTCTGACAGCTGCATCTTCGGAAGACCATAACTTTTGCATACGAACTCCGTTTTTGTCGTTCTTTATATCCACGTGTAGGTATTTACGAGCACTACAACTGTCTTTTAGACTCCATTGGCTAATTATAAGCCTATTTTAAATTTCTTATGTTATAGAGATTTTATAGTGTTCGGTTTATCATAACTTCTTCATGCAAACTCAGATTTAGATGTTCTCTATATTTTTGGAATCGTATGCACGTATACTTTGATTTATATCATAAAGTATGTATGAAAGTTCATATTTATATTAGACTTATCATGAAATACATAGTGAGTTTACTACATTACTAGTTTAACAAATCACATTACATGATTGGTATAATCACATGTGATTGTTATTGACCTATTTTGACTAGTGTTATAAAAAATTCTTCAAAGAATAAGCTGCTAAAAATGTGAAGCATCCAAAAAATGAAAAATCCGGATAATAAATAATGTGAGTCCAAAGACATGGTCCAGCAATACCAAAAATTTGATCAATAGATCAAAAATAAGTGTCACGTCACATCGCCAAAATAATATTCGTCTTCAAAATATCACAAATTTAAACTCGAAAAATCATAAGATCCGAACCGGATGCAAACACAAAGAATCATCCTGTGATAGAGTCTGAATAATAAATAATTTGGAACTGGGAAACATCTAGTAATCCCAAAATTTTGATATGTGAAGACCAAAAATAAGTGTCACATCGCATCACTAAGTAAATCATCGTCTTCAGAAGTCATCATAAATCGAAACTCACACAATGAAAACCATATCTAGATGATATCATAATCTCCTCTCCCTATTTTTGATAATCAAAGACCGGATATCAAAAATAAATATATCATCGGGATGGAGAGTGTCGGATACCAAGAGCTAAGAAGGCTCTCTCTAGATGTATGAAGGGTCTCGATAAGACACGACAAATAGAGTAAAAGAGATACTTTGCAGTCATCAAAAGATGAGTGATTCAGTTGTTGAAGCTGCTAGAACAAATACCATAGAAATGAGAATCACTCTGCATGGAAAAAGAATCTCTGTTGTGCTGAAAATATACCAAAATACTCAAACTGCGGTGCCAGAACTCTCGAAGTGGTTTTCAATACAAAATAAAGTCCACATGCTCAAGATACATGATTCTTCAACCGAAGATCAAGAGCGACAAGTCACAAAATTCCATAAAGTGAAGAATGCTAAACAACTTTGTTGATCAATCGGTGTTGTGGTGCTAGCGTCACAAAGAATAATATGAGTCCGACTGCGGTATGGAGTAATCTTCATGGAAAGAATAGAAGTCTTCCAAAATAATTGACATAAAATGAACCAATGAGACTATCCAAGGTTGGGTTGTGGAAAAAATTGGTGTTAAAAAAATAATTGGTTTTAATAAAAAAATTGGCTAAATAAAAAAATTTGTGTTAAAAAAATTGGCTACATAAAAATAATGGGTGTTAAAAAAATCAATTAAAAAAATAATAAAAAATTTGGCTGAACAAAAAAAATGAAGTTTAAAAAAAGAAGAAGGCTTAAAAAATAGGTTAATGAGAAGGGGAGGAGGGAAGGAAAGAAGGAAGGAGGAAGGGGGAATGAAGGAGGAGGGAAGAAGAAGAGAAGGGAGGGGCTGAAGGAAAGAAGAGTCGAAGCTGATAAGAGACTGGCTGCGGGTTAGAAGGGGATGGGGTGGAGGAGGGGCGAGTAGTTGCGGGTTAGGGAGGAGCTACGGACGAGGTTGCGAATGGAGGGGGGGTAGGTACGGACGAGACGTGATTTCGGATGAGGACTGCAGTCGATGAAGACTGCGGTAGTGGGAAGGTGAGCTGCGGATGCGAGATGTGGTACGGCGATCCGAGGCTGTTGTCCGAGAAGAAAAGCAAAGCTACAGTCCGAGGGAAGAGAGGAGGGCAATGGACAATAGGAGATCTGAAGTTGCGAGTTAGCAGACTTTGGGTGAGGACTTCGATCAGAAGGGAAAATAAGGCTGCAGGTTTCTCGGTTTTAGCTAAGAGGTTATGGTACCAATGCCTGAGAGGGGCTGCGGACCAAGGCATGAAAGGGGTACCAGGGAGGCTTCTTAGGAGACTCCGGTAGGTAGCTTTTGGCTGCGAATCGGGGGTCCGAGAAGGACTGAACAGATGACGAAAAATGCTATTTTGCATGGAAAATGATGCTAGAAAGGCCATTTATGCATATTTTAATGAGGGGAATATTTTTTAAGCATTTTGGGTCAAAAAAAGGTCTTGGGAAGGCAAAAAGAGAAGTGTGCAGGGGGTTTTAAGGGAGAAAAAGCTGATGGGGAGGGTAAAAGTCACATGGTTTTGTTTTTTGGAGGGAGTAAATAATTACTCTTTACAAAAGAGTAAAAATGACATTGTGCTTTATACAAACAATAAAACACGTCCAAACTCTTCAAATTAGAGATTCACGGCAAGAAAATTTGAGGAATAAAAACTTCATACCTCATGAAGATTAACAGGTTGTTGGGTAAAATAAACATTCTCTACTTTTTTGAATAATAAGCCCATAATTTTTATCTTTTCTTCCAAGAATATGAAAATCTCTTGGAGCAAATCTTCAACCCTTTTTAATACCACATAATTAATTTCTTCTCCCATTTTTCTTCATTTCTTCAACAGCAAAATAATAAGAACATTAAGAACATAATTTCTAGCAGCAACAAAATTATTCTTCTAAGCAAGAATCAACCCAAAAAAATAGAAAATTCATCCAAAAAAAATCTCCGGTTTGGACCAAAAAATTCTTGCAAAAACACGAAAAATATTCAAGATAATCACTGAACTGTAGTCGTTTCCTTGAACTAGTCGCTTGAACCTTCAATGTACGACTTTGATACCAATTAACAGAACCCATTTTTAACAAACGGTGGATGCGAAAGAAAAATATTTCGAGATTTATCAAGTACAAAAATATAAACATGAAGAACACATGATGAGAATTTTTGATAAGAAAAGAAAGAGAGATATATGAAAAAAAAAACATGACAAGAACATGGGAGAGAAGATTCTCCATTGGTGGGGAGAGATCCCACCAATTTCTTTCTCTCTAGAAATTACATTTTTAGAAGTGCACTTATAGAAAAATGATCACCTCTCCCTTTATATAGGAAGGGGAGAAAATATGCTGGTAAGTGTTTTTCATTAATAATATATATCTAGCACATGTGTTCTCCCCAAAATAGTAATAAAAACCATTAAAATGGGGCCGTAAACACTCACCTTAATGCGTGAATGTGGTTTAGATTTGTTGGTGTGATGCTTGTCGTGAGAAACCGCAACTTAACTCCGTTTTGAGTTTAAAATAACCCATCGGGACTATTTTTGTTACCTAGTTAACCAAAGGGAAAGTTTTGGTATTATTTAACAAATGTGGGGATGTTTTATAATTTAACTAAACCATAAGTGTTGATTTGCTAAAATTTATAAATTGAATGGGATCGATTTTGTAAATACTAAAGGATGTGCTGTTTTAAATATGGAATGGAAGTTTGAGTATGGGATTGATTTTGTAAACAATTTCCAAGGGATGGGCTAAAGTAATTAATTTAAATCAAAGTTTGGAATTTTGATTTATTTTGTCAAAAAATTCCTTGGAGGGACCATTTTAATTAAAAAAAATGGAAGTTTTGAGTTTGATCGTCTTCCTGATGATCGACACATGCATGGAAGGAAAAAAAATAGGTTTTGGGTCTTGATCTTGGCCGATCACAAATGGAAGATGTCGAAGGGGAGGATAGGGGACGTAAGGCAGGTCAGAGGGGTGTTTGGGAGGGCTTTTAATCAACCAAAACAGTAAGAAGAAGGGTGGTGAAATGGTGGTTCGGTGGTGGTTTCTTAGTGGTATTGTGGTGGTGTAAACCAAGAGAAAGAAGAAGATTAAGGGAGAGTGAGAAAGACGGAATGTTGTTGATGAGTTTGTGATGATCATAGGAAGCTAATGTCTTCAATTTATAGTGCTAGCAAGCTTGCAAGATCATCAAGGCTCCATACCTCTTTAAGTTAGTCTAACACTAATCATAACCATGCTTGTACTATGGGGAAAGAGTGTACACAATCAAGGAAGGTGGTGAAGGTCTTATGCACGTGGATAAGGGGTAAGGGGGAAGGAAAATATGATTCATACTCTTGCAAGTAAATGTGGGCCCAATATAAAGTCATGTTTAGCAAAGAGTCCAAATAACAATCTTAGTTTGGTGATTCGAGATCCCGACACTGAATATTCTTTTTCAAAAGTAGGGAATCATAGAGCCGAGTTCAATGATTCCAAAAACTCAAATAACTTAATTTTTCAAGTTGTAGAACTCTTGGAAATCGTGTTTAAAGTTTCGCGTCTAAATGACCCATAACACTCGATTTTTCGAATTTTGCAAATATTTTCGCTAAAAATATTTCGAGTATGAAATTAAATATTAGACCATATCTTGAGTCCAAAAACGCTCATGAAATTTCCATCAAAGGTGCGCAAGTGTCTCAACAGATTGATTCAGTTTTAGCAGTTTAAAGAAAATCAACATTTTACTAATTTGTTTTCTTATAACTATCGTATCTTTTACAAACGAACTCCGTTTTGGACGTTCTTTATATTTTTGGAAACATGGGAACATGTACTAAGAAATTAGAATGTTTACTTCGCTCACAACTGCTTAATACGAGTTTTTAATATTTCAGACTTATTTTGTCAAGAAATTACTACGTATCTCTTACTTTATTTTCATTTTCAAATGTAATATATATAGTCCAATAGTTGTTCGATAAAAAGACATAATGTGGAAGGAAGATAAAAGTGAATGTCATAAATATTTCAAAGTAAATCATGTTATGTGTTGAAATTTAAGAGTCTTAGACAATAATTACAAACACAAATATGATACAAAATAATATAATATGAATATATATATATATATATATATATATATATATATATATATATATATATATATATATATATATATATATATATATGTTTGGGTTCAACAAGGAACCATTTTAAACCATAGAACCAAGGAACCAATCATTTTCAACTTTTAGAGAAAAAATTTCATCATATATATATATATATTCCTAGCTTTTTATCATCAATCCAATGATATCAAATTTGATAAAAAAAAATGATATGTTCGGATTCACACTGTGAATTTGTTCAAATTCACATTGTGAATCTGTGCAGATTCACCCTATGCAATCTGTGCATATTTACAGTGTGATCTGTAGAGATTCATATTATGAATTTGTGCAGATTCATACAGTGAATTTATTTAAAATTAATGATTTATAGTGCAGATTCACAACAATATGAATCTAAACAGATAAAAAAATTATTTGATATCAATGGAAATAAGATAAAAAGTTATAAATTTCTATATTTTTAGAATTTTTTTAATAAATTATAAGATTTAAAACTTGAAAAAATAATGGTTCCTTGGTTCTAAAGTTTAAAATTGTTCCTGAACTTTTGCATATATATATATAACCAGTTTTATTCTATTAATTTTTTGAGTTTTATGTTTGGTTTAAATAACCTTTTATTCCGTAATGTTCAATTTTACTCCTAATTATATTTAACATATAAAACATTCTTAGTTTATTAATTAATTTAATTTTAATCTCCCATCTTAAATAATAAGTTCGTAATAGTTATTTTTTCAAAACGTATCATCAAATGTAGTGCATCAAAATAAAAGCGAAATACGGGTTGTAGATTGAATAATAATTGTTTTAATTTTGTGCATCGTAATATATTGTTTTTAACAAATGATATTGATAATTTGTTTTTATAAATATTATATGTGCTTAAAAAATAACAAATAAGGAAGTTTCATAAAATATTTCTCAAAACTAAGTTCCAATTAGTTACTAAAAAATGTTCAATGATCGAATAAAATTGAAGTCCATAATTTTTTGTCTGATAAAATTAAACTATAACTTAAAAACACAACTCTAGATAAAGTGAATAATGGTAAAAGCTATAAGTTTTTGATTTATGCTTATAGGTACAAGTCATCTTTTGAAACGAAGCAATTTTGGTGCTTGTGGCATTCTATCTTGACCTTTCAAAGTTGCCTAAAAAACTCAAGCAATACCTTACAAGTACTACACACCATACAGAGTTGGAAGGAATAGGGGCTGGGTGGCCATACTGTGGATTATGGAGGCCCTCACCCCAACTACCCCAGTATTTGTAGGGTACACCTCCAACAGTTACACAACATATCCTTTCAATTTCCCTCCAAATCCATCATGTTAAATTAAAGAAAAAGATGTGAAAGACCTTTAAAAGATTGTGAGAGTGACAGTGCTGAATTCACGAGGGTGTGGGTTCGGCTCACCCCCTGTATCCTGCAAAGTTAACATCTTTCAAACCAACCGACTGCATGCCTTGACCCATGACCCACGACTTGACACTCACCACCCATCGGGTCGGTTTGTCCCATGAACGTAATCAATTGTCATAAATTGATAGATAAAGCATGCAAGAAATCACTGAATAACAGATCAAAAGTTGATTCACAACCAAGTGTAAGGATTTTAAGTTGGCCCTATTTCAAAAAGTTTATGATCAGTTTGTCAGTCTAATGCTTATCTTAAGTAATATTGGAAACGGAAATTTTATTACAATAACGTCTTTAAATCTTTTTGAAAAGAAAAATCCCTTCAAATAAGACAATTTCTATTGCTATCACAAGTAATAAAAAATCAACAACAATCGTTATAGAAGGATGATTTGTTTTTCAAAGATCATGTTTTATTACCAATTGTATGTAAACTTATTTAAAGTTCAAAGTATAGAAAGATTAAAATTGTTAATCTTAGATAAGGATGGTATACCTACACCGTTATTTTTAATTTGTGATACAACAATATAATTTTCATGATTTATTATATTTTTTTCACTTTATTCAAATGTATATTTTATTGTATAAATCATGATTTTATTGAATGTCTACACATACATAATGAAGATAAATGCGTAGAACAATGTATGTATTAATTTTAACTAATTATTATGAACTTATAGACAAAACTTTTATGTTATGTAATTTAATAACTTTTTTTAGAAATTTTTTATTTAATTACAATTAATTATCAATAGTGTTTTTTTCATTAACCGTCGTTTACATAGATATTGACCTAATTAGTTGTATAAATGCATGCATGTGAATATGTGGTTTTCAATGAATATATGCATGTGCATAACCGTATATAAATACAGAATATTCAGGATTTCTTTTTTCTAAATACAAAAAAGGAAAAGCGTATATGATTGGAAACTTTTAACTGGAACAAAAATGAGTTGGGGCAAGAGTGATTGAAAATGGCAAGTCTTTTTATAAAGTTAGCATAGCAAATCTAATAATAAGTAAAAAAACACTCAACAGATTCCTTTTGAAAGCTCCAAAATGGGCCTCCTATCAATGGAAAATGAATAAAACATCTGTTGAAACAAAATTAAGGCGAAAGAAATTAACGAGGATGAAATGTTTGCCCTTCTTTAAACCATATGTACGCCTATTATCATTTTTTTTTTGGAAATTATGTGATATCTCATAAGAGACTAATCAAAGCAACATAATTATAATACAATCACCATCATGATTCAGCCTTTGATCTATGTTTATCGATATTACAACAACAAAATTAAACTCCAAGAAGGATGAATGATTTTGCTTAATTAGATTTCATTTATTGTTTTACAACACAAATCAGACAATCTTCAAGCAATCATTTGATCACCAACAAGCTACCCTACTTTATTTTGCCTTAGCTACTTTAAATTCTTGGGGAACAAGAAAATCGAAGCCCGAGCTTGGAGGCGGGGCCGGTGCATTGGTTTAAAGGGAGAAATGTTGATTTCGTGGTATCCTATATTGGTGCAACACGGTTTAGTAAATGCCGTATCTATCTTTATAAGGGTTCTTTTGAAGAGGCAGCTTTAAAATCTACATATATATCTTACAAGGTATCAGGGCTCGTATCCTCATGGTTCAACCTATACCAATCTAACTTCATTCAAGCCCCCCGACTTTGAGGGGAGTTGATACCGATTCAATATATATATATATATATATATATATATATATATATATATATATATATATATATATATATATATATATATATATATATATATATATACACACACACACATACAATAGCCGTTTATCCGCGCCAAGCGCCGGGTGCAGATATTTTATTCAAAAATTAAATTGTAGAGACGATTAATTTTTTTGCACAAATAGTTTACTACATATAAAAAATTATCAGTATAATTAAAATAATAATATATAAATGTACACTCTTGATTACAAACCCGATTATGTCAAACTATGCAAATGTTAAAATAATAATATATAAATGTACACTCTTGATTATATACCCGATTAAATATTTGTTTTTTTCAGTATAATTATGATTTATGTTGTTTTTTTATCACAACAGACATGTAACAGATAAACCGACACTTATGTAACAAATAAATCGACACTTAGGTAGCTAATATCTAACTCATAGGAGCTCGATTCACTCCAAATTTCCCATCTTTTTCCACCTTTTCACTTTCTCTCACCTTTGACTTTGACTCTAACTCATTAACAACCCCTAAAACCCCCCTTTGTCTCAAACTCCCCCAAGAAACAATTGTTTTTCGTTTCATCTTATGCCCCCACACAACACTATCCTTATCCCACCTTTTTACCTCATTAAGCAACAGACTTTCATTATCTTTCACATCATCTTTCATTCTTGGAACAAAAAATTCCGGCTTTGCCCCTGCCACCACCATTCTTGGAACACCCAACACGTTCACAAACGAAGAAGGAGCATCATGTCTTTTTTTCCCATTTGAAGATGAAAAAGTAGACAAGAAAACATCCTTAACATTTCTCATGTGGGTCCCCGTTTGACTTTGACTTTGACTACTCAAGGTCCTACTACCTTTTGAAAGTCCAACCGCTACATGATCTGTTTTAGGCCTTAAAGATTCCACCTTTTGTCTTATAACATTCCGGGAATTGAAGAGAATGAAAACTGACCTTTGATGGAGATGGAGGGTAGGATCTTGGGGGTGGGGTGAAGTTTTTTTGGAGGGAGTTGACTTTTTTCGGGCGGTCAACGGCTACCCCTTTGACCCATCTGACCACTGCGATCCGTGAAGTGCGATTTGGGTCGTATTCAATTCGTTCAACTACACCTACTGATGAAGTGTTGTGTTTTAGGTCAATTGTTCTTTGTGACCGTTTTGCCCCTCCCCCTCTGTGGAAAATTGTGATACGACCCTTTGAATTTCTACCTGCTAACTTGTCTTTACCTGTAACGAATTGCCTAAGTTGCCTTTCAGAACTCACATTTTGAGCACCTGTAGGAATATGATAAAGTCAGTAAAACTGTTTTTGTTTGGATAAATCATAGATGAATTTCAGATAACAATATAATTAGTAATGTTCAAATCCTAAGCACTACATCTCTATAATCAAATTAAGAAAGCTGGAAATGACATCTTTCTGGTACTGATTATCCATCTTGAATTCAAAATATACAGCTTTAAATACCAATTTCTTTTTACTTTATCAGCATATGATTCATTCTTTCAATATATTTGCATTTTTACATGTACAAATAAGTGTTTACTGAAATGTACATCAACAAAATCAACTCTTTTTATTTAAAAGAGTATACCAGGGTCTAGGAATGCCAAAGAAAGTTTCACTTCTGATGTCAAAAAGGTTGTTTCTTATTGTAAAATTGAAGTTAGGGTTCAACAAGAAGATCAACAAGCACACAAATTCAAAAAGTTACCCGTTTCATCAGCAATTCATAAAACACGTGTTTTTGGCATTACTATTACCAAATTAACACTCTGAGAAAACCAATATCCCAACAAAGCTGAAACCTCAAAAACAGAACTTTGCCTTGGGTGACTACCGATACCCTTAAGCATTTTGACCTTATACAGACGTGGGTTTTAAGGCCAGAGACACACAGACGACACTAGAACATGTAATAATTTGAAAGAGCTAGGTTTGACATCAAAACTGGAACAAAGAATCTGTATTTGCACATTAATTCCAACATCAAATTCAATCTTCATTGATCCCCTTTTTCAGATTCATTTCTCTTGAACATGACAATTTCAACTTTGAATTTGCATTTAAAAAAACGCTTACGGTTGATAGAGTACTTGGATCTCATCTGACAGCTGCTAATCTTTGAAGTAATCTCAAGCGAGTGGTGCGAGTGTAGAGGACAGAGGAGATAAAGAGAGCGTGGTGGCTTCTTGTCACCGAAAAAGTGTTGCGAGAGCATAGTAAGTGGCAGAGACGTCGATCAGATACAGATACAGTGAGTGGTGCGAGGTTGGAGAATGGGTGGTGATTCACTATTGATGGTGATGATGATGATGAGTTAGGCAGATGAGGTGCGATGACGGCTTTTCAAAATAGGGTTTTTGCTATTTGTTTGAGGAAAAATGTGAGTGTAGAGGACAGAGGAGAAAAATAGTATGTTTACTTTTTTGATTCAATTTATGAAACATCAATGTTAATTCCATTAATTTGTCAAACGAAAATGTGAATATTTAATGCAATTAATTTGTAAAACGGAAACGTGATAGGAGTATTAAAAGGTATGAATAAATTGATTGTATATTATGCAATATGTGTAGTACCTCTTAAATTTCAAGAAATGGGCAATATCCTTAATAATATATATATATATATATATATATATATATATATATATACACACACACACACACACACACATAAGGCGTAACTTCACGCGTTGCGCAAGAATGTATTTAAGTGGTTAAAAAAATTATAAGAAAAATTAGAAATATGTTGAAATTAACGTTTTTAGTTATGTTTTGGGCATTAACCGAATTATCAAATAATATAAAAATCCATCAACTTATATTTTGATACTATCTGATATAGTCCACACCTTATAAACTTTGCTTTTACTTTTATAGTATCCAACATATATTATAAGTTTTTGTATGACATTAATATAATCTACTTTTCTAATATCTGATAATATTTTTAGGATAAAATAAGAAATAAGTTACTTTGAATGAGCTATTAATAAACAATATTGAACTAATAAACTTTCTATTACACTATTTATATTACACCAAAACATCCAAGATTTTAACTATGAACTTTCAAATATTAAACATTTAAATTAAGAATGAAGTCATACAAAATATATCATTATATATAAATGTTATCAAGAGTTCTAAAATAAGTTGATTAGTAAATATAATATTTAATTTTAATTACATTTTGCAAGGCGTACGTTTAACTTTATGTTGGTGCGCCGATAATCATCTTCCTTAATTTGTACCTAAAAAATTAAGGTGAATAGGAATATAAAATAGATATGACTAAGCATTAATATAAATAATTAAAAATGGTATGTTGATCTCCTACCACCGGTTAAAGATAACATATCTCTCTAATGGTATCGATTCCTATATAAAATTGAAGTAGTCATTCTATGTACACCTTGTTTTCTAATTACATAAACAAATATGAGTAACAAAACAGAAAAATGTTATCTTTATGTAGGAAAAATATTTTAGTTAACTAACAAATTAAATAATATAAGTTTAAGAGTTAGGATTTTCAAAACATTAATATTTATATTAATCAATCAATTAAGTAATACATGTTGAAATTATTACAATCATTATTAAAAAAACATTTGAAATATTAGATTTTAAATGAATTTTGGTTGAAGTGTTTTAACCTCCATAACATATATATATATATATATATATATATATATATATATAGAGAGAGAGAGAGAGAGAGAGAGAGAAAGAGATATATATATATATATATATATATATAGAGAGAGAGAGAGAGAGAAATATGGAAAGTATAACATATGTATGAGTTTTAATTGATTATCGTTTTGAAACGGTACAATACAAAAAAAACATATTTAAAATATTTAATTAAATATTTTCCATATCACCATATATAATATATGATCAATATATTAACGATTAAACTACAATATACAACGACTGTATTAGAATAATCCAAAAACGAAGAAAATATAAAACGAATTAGTATAACAAACTTACAAATTAAAAGCTCTAATATAATAGCATATCTCCAAAAGTAGTCATAAGACCTAAACCCAACACAAAATCCTTGTAGTTTGTTTTCTTTCGGAAATTAGTATATGATTTGTATGCATATCTTCCCAAAATATTGATATTTTATAGTAAACTTTTCACTAAACACTTATTAAACATAATATAAGTTATAAAACTTTTGAGTGTTAAATCATAATTAAGAAAACTTTTGAGTTACAATACATAAAAAATGGGGTTTCAAATGAATGTGGTTTTAGGAAGTTAAAAAAATGGGTTTTAAATGAATGTGGTTCAAGAAAAAATGCTTCTATTATAAGATATTAAGTGAATATCCGCGCGTTGTGCAGAAACAACTATATAGTTTATTTATTAGAAAGATACTATAATTTATCACTTTTAACTTATTAACCAACTTATAATCATTATTAGAAAGACACTACAATTTATTACTTTTAACTATTTACAAAATATTATTTGGGTTGTTTAAGTTAAACTAAAATTTTATATTTAAGTTGACCCTATAATGTTATATTTAAATTAATAATTTAACTGTTTTATACAAATTGCTCAAGATTTATATCTTTAAAATGATAATGGTTTATATCCAACAATATATTAAAACTAATAAATTAAGTATAATATGTTAAAAGTTAAAAAACATAACTTTATAAGTAGAAGTAAGGATATTATTTTAATATTGAAATTTAGCTTATATATGACTACACTTTAGATTTGATATTTAATTAACTTAATTAACAAAATTATAAATATTATTAGAAAGAAATTGAAAATTCATGGGAGTTTCAAATGAATGTGGTGAAAGGAAAAAAATACATGGGAGTTTCAAATGAATGTAGTGAAAGGAAAAATGTTTCCTTTATATATATATATATATATATATATATATATATATATATATATATATATATATATATATATATATATATATATATATATATATATATATATATATGGAATCCATATGATATGTATGCATTATATCTCCAACACTTCCTACACTTAAAGGTGGGTTCGATAATTTTGTAATCCATATGATATGTGGTTATGTATGCATTATATCTCAAACTTTGAATTGTACTTTGTGTGCAACCGAATAACTCTATACAACATTATATCTCCAACATAAAATTGATATGTCGACGTTCGATGTATTGCATCTTATATATATATATATATATAGGGTTAGAATAAAATGTGAATCACAAGTATTGTGTGAATGTATAGCCAAATTTTAACCATTACATTAAAAGAATGAAGTGATAAGATTTTGGAGTACTTATTATTAACATAGACTAACATGTATTATATAATTACACTTAATTAATGATAAGATAAATATGGCATTTTATTAAGACATTGAAATAAATGTTAAGTATATTTTAGGCAACTAAATTAAATTAATTATTAAAAATCAAATTAAATCTTACATTTTATGCAACACGTTTAAATTAAATTAAGCATACGATTTCATTCTAACTATATGACTACATATTTTCACCCTATCATTCTTAAATAATTCGATTTCATTCCATATTTTTTTTATTCTGAAATAATTTGATTTTTTAAAAGTAACATTTTTTAAGAATACACCTTATAAACAAGACAATAACATTTTATTCACTAAGTAATATACATTGCAATATAATCAAGAAATATATGTATTTTAAAAATAAAAACCATTATGTTAACATAAAACTACCATTTTTATAACATAAAACTAGATTAAATATAACACTTCAAAGAATACACAAAACCTTATATATTATATTCTTTAAGAATTTGTCATCATTGTTGAATAATATACAACATTCTATACACAACGTTCTGTACTATATTCTTAAAGAATTTGTCACCATTCTTGATTTATATACAAAAAAATTATAATATATACTACATTCTTTAAGAATGTACCAACGTTTTTGAAGAATTTCTCTTTGTTTTTCAATAGCTTTCACTTGTCTTTATCTTTACCTCTTCAAGTTTGAACCTAAAAACATAAATCATTGAATTAAAATACACAAAAAAGATACGAGAGATCATATGATGCAAAATAGATCAAGAACATTAATTAGCTAACACCATAATCAATAGGCAAATTGATACACCAAAGCTTCTTTTGTACGTTCTACAGCATACAAAACCAACATACTAGTTAACTATTCTACAAAAAACCTAAACCTAATGATACGTTAATAAAATGAAGTTAAAAATAAAAAACAAAGATCCATGTTGAATTTGGGTAAAAACTAAGTTATGAGTGAGAATAAATTCTTTCAAAATGATTTCATGTTAGAACCAGATTCTGTGAGAATGTAAACTAAAAAAAATAAATTCTAGGGATTTTAATCTAGATTCTTGAAAGAATGGAATTAGAAAAAGAGTAATACTCATTAAATGAAAAAATTAAGCATGCATTCATACACATTAAGAAATATTGACCATTAAAACTCAAATTTTGCAGAATGTTGGTTTGTAGAAGCTTCTGCAATCCCAACACCCAAATAACTCTTAACCTGAAAATATATGGATGAAAGATCATTGTTTTCACTTTTATAATCCAAATTATAAATTCCACCAACATATATTTTAGTATACAACTATGGAATTGAATAACTACATTCACTGTCAAGGATCTTAACTATGATGCTTATACAACTACGAGGACTTACTCCAATATTCCATATATATATATATATATATATATATATATATATATATATATATATATATATATATATATATATATATATATATATATATATATATATATATATATATATATATATGCCCAAAACAATAGATTTATTTAAATTAGAAAACAACATATATAAAGGTTTCAAACCGGTTATCAAATGATGTGTCCATAAAGTATTGATGCTGCGATCTAAAATTCACGGACTTTACAGAAATTAGCAACTTAATAGTCAATTAGATTACAACCACTGCTACCGAGAATTCCAATGAAATTAGGCATGGAAATATAGACAAAAAGTTCATATAAGTGGGATATATTTATCTCTTTTGTTGTTATGTTCATCTATTCAGTCGTAATTAGAGTTTAGGGTTCGATCTGAAAGTAATATTTGTTCAGCATTTGACAAACCAAAATTATGATGCATAAACTTGACTTTACATATCTAAAATAGTTCTTTATTGTATAATGTCCTAAAATCCAGTGGAA
The DNA here is from genome assembly GCF_052625555.1 of Lactuca saligna. Taxonomy (NCBI): domain Eukaryota; kingdom Viridiplantae; phylum Streptophyta; class Magnoliopsida; order Asterales; family Asteraceae; genus Lactuca; species Lactuca saligna. Next base: position 10,070,137 of record NC_136420.1, read on the forward strand.
TGAACCAGAATTTAGATTTTTCGAAGGTGAAATCATATGTTAAAGGCCAAACCATCATTAGTGCAAAGTTCCCTAAAGTACAGAACTTAGAAAGAAAAAAAAAACAGAGGTATAGAGAGGTCGTACCTATCTTTGTTGGTTGTAGGCATCGACAATGAAACTGACGATTAGTGGTTGAAAGAGCGACATGTGGTGGTGTCATTCGTTGGTCGAAGGCAATCTTATGTCCTTTTAGGTGCTTGATTTACCGAACAAAGACATGCTTGGAGTCTGATGTCGATGGGGATGGGATAAAGACGATGAAAGAAACTTATATCCTATTTTAATGGTATTGATATATCTAATTTTATATGGTTATTAATTGTAAATTCTTACCATAATTATTTATAATTAAAATTACTATTACCTTTATTATATGATTGGTTTAGAATGAGTTATACATTCATACAATATTTGATTGTAATATATGATCCTAACACACACTCTCTCTCTCTTATATATATATATATATATATATATATATATATATATATATATATATATATATATATATATATATATATATGTTTGAAGTGTACCCAGGTTACAAAATTATCAAACCCACCTTGAAGTGACGGAAGTGTTTAAAGCTTGATAATTGTATTTATGGGTTTGGTCGACTAAAAGAACTGTCAAACAAAAGCACTTAACTTAAACTCAAACACCTACTAGAGTCAAAATTTTTATTAACACAAAAAAGCAATGTTTTAAAACCGATTTTTTAGTCGAACTGATCTAATGATCGGTTCCTAGTTCAAACAGTTCGGCTGGTGGTTTAACCGATTCAACTGTCATTCTACATCTACATCTGACAGTGGTGTGCGTCAGCCTTCAAGTTATATATATTCCGGATAACTTGATCAATTGAGCTATTCAAATTTCTTTAGAAATTGACTATATATATATATATATATATATATATAATTTGCTTAGTGAAATTTAATTATCCAAGTCCAATAAACCATTTCAAACAGTTTTTTATTGGTTCTATCACACCGGTTTGACCTGATTTTTAAAGAAATCGCCTGGTTCAATCAGGTCTAGAACATAGCATATAACTAGTCGTTGTTTATCCGCTCTCATCTCTGGTTTCTAGTCTGATCGGTTCAACCGGCTAGTTTGAAACGGTTTTTGAAACACGGCAAAAACAAACCCCAAACGATACCACATATTGTCTAGTTAGACCAAATCAAACAACAAAAACTTGCAAATCGTGGCATTGTGGCAAACCAGGTAGATGTCAAATCATTTATTTCAAAAGTCCAGTTGTCGCTTCTGATCATATTAGTCTAATATAGTTATTAACTTTTTCAGATATTAATTATGGGAACTGATTCGTACACAACATTTTTTTCCCGTACACAACAATTTATGTTTTAAAGTGTTGTATTGTACAACTCTCTAATGCATAAATTGTTGTGTATGATAAAAAATTGTTGTGTACGAATCATTTCCCATTAATTATGGTACACGATGTAACCCAGAAGGCATATGTTACATTATGTGAGTCTTAATAATTTCAACCAGTTATTTGATTTCCAAATTTGGATTAATGATTTTTTAGTTCCCAATGTCCGAATAAGAATTTTTAGTATTATTAATTTTTATGTCTATTTATACTTGGGCCAATTTTATTCTATTGAATTAAATTTATCAAAAAGGACAAGCCCAGTTGAAAAATGGAACTTGGAGGACTATTTTCATATTTTGTGGGCAACTTTCGGAAACACACAACACTATTATAGTTAGTCTACTTGGTCACATCATAGCGTCGTAGCGTTCTGAAAAAATCTAGAAGTTAAAGTATAATAATAATAATTATATATTTTATTCCTCAATTAAAATCCTCAAATAGAGAAATTGTTGTAAATGTTATCATCTCTAATAAATGAATGTTTTTTTATCACTTGTTACATTCTCATTTAATTTGTTAAATATTATTTTGTGGTTATTTTAAATTAATTTTTTTTACATGTCATTTTACGATTTTTTATATTTTATTAAATTCCACATAATATTTTAATATAATAATTGCAATAAATATAGTATTAAATAGATATCAATTTAATTAATGAATTTACCTTTTAATTTCAAAATTATCAAAATTAAAGCTTATTAGCTTTTTTATTTATTTACATTTAAAAGATAAAAAAAATTTCTATTATAATAATTCATTATTTTTCTTATTTTCCTATAAATTCAAAGTTCTCAAATATTTTGACTTTTATATATATTTTTAAATTAACTCATGTAATATATGAGTTTCACAACTAGTAAACTAATAAATAATTATCATATTCACCGCATATAAACAAATATTATTAATATATAATATTTGAAGAAAAGCTTAATATAAAATTGTCGGTAAATGATAAAATAACATTAAAAGTAAAAGATTATTTAAGATAAACAAAATTAACGAAAATTGTAGTGGTCGCGATTACGATTCCATTGATATAAAGAACGTTCAAATCTGACTTTGTATGAAGTTATAATATTTTGAAGTTTCAGTGTGACGCAGTACCGAAGTGAGTGACACAAAAATCGAAATTAAAATCAATTGATTATTAGCCAGAACAATGTAAACGAGATTTGAATCGTAAAAACGATTTTGTCGATATGGAGACGATGAGTTATGATTTTTGTATGGATTTTAATAGTGTAATCTCGATAAAGTATAAATTTAAAATAGAGTGAGAATTAACTATTAAGATCTAAAGGAAAGTGTAGTGTTGGAAATTCCTACACATAGATATAAAGAATGTCGAAAACAGAGCACGTATGCAAAAGATATTAATTTTCGAAAATCTGGGAAATTACTTTGTGTATGATGACATGGCTGCCCGAAAGCGCACCACGAAGTGACGAATCTAGAACCAAAAATCATGTAGTTCCTTATGTAATCAAAAAAAAATGTAAAAGAGTAAAAGATGCTAATATGGGTCGGGTCGTATGCCTTCAATTATCTAAAGGTAACTTCAATAGTTATAATAAAATCCATCAAGGATACATAACTTAGAGGAGACGCGCACATTGATCAGTAATCAAGCCTTTTGTGTTTTTCCATTTCCTTTTTATTTTTTATAGTTTTACTGGATTGGGATGTTGCATTTAAGGTAGCATTTGGTACATGGAACAGAATTGAAGGTTTGTATCAATCAAATACACTTCAAGTATGAATAACAAACGTCAAACTAATCTAAGCAAAATAATAAACAGAAAGTAAATAACATAGAGGTTCTCTAAATTGTTCTTTCACAAAGAAAGAGTTTTATCTTCACCAAGAAGACGAGTTTGTCACAAAGATGATTGGCACAAAGCCACGATCACAACATCATGATTTTCCCTAATGTTATATATATACTAATTTATACATGTATATCCCTTGATTGAAGGGATTATGTCTAATGTATACTAAGAACCGATCTTATCACAAAGATACCGGATTTGTGATGTATATTATACTTATCTATATCATTATCTAATGTACAAAAGATTACAATTGGATAAATGAACTATAAGCTGACGCAAATAAGCTTTATATGCTAGCACTGTAGATGTAGTAGAAGTTGAAGACTTGAGTGGACTAGTATTATGTTAAAGGCCAAGTGCGGACTAGCTATATGCTGTAGGCAAAATGGAGCGGACCAACTTCGTGCTGAAGGCCAGGGGCGAACCAGCTTTATGCTGAAGGTCATTATGTGTATGCATTATATATATATATATATATATATATATATATATATATATATATATATATATATATATATATATATATATAGTATCTTGGGGGAATTAACAAATCCTAGACTTACAGTTGTTGATTGACTGCTTTTCAGGTTGTTCTTGGAACCGACGAAAGGCTCACGCATGACTGTACCTACATTAAAAGAATTAATGAAATATCTTTAAGACTTCCGCTAAACTCTCTTTAATAATTAACATGTAATATAACTTATGTTTTGAATAAGTAAAAAATGAAAATTTTGCAATAAAACTCGAGACATTATATTATCAAATGATTGCTTTGAACTTTATTGCTACAATTATTAAACCAAAAGCAATTTCGAAATAAAAAAACAGGGATTATATATGTTGGGTTTAGTTCAAAAATAGTTTCCAAAAACTCAAAATATTAGCAACGAAAGTCTTAAAAATTCGAACTTAATGGCAAATCACAACCCACTAAGGATCTACTTACAAGAAATGGAAATATAAAAACACAACCATAGAAGGAAGAAGTAACAACCACCTTTGAAGAACTTTGGGTCCTCTAAGGGAGAAGTTGATGGATATGGATGGACCTTGAGACACTAACAATTGATCAACTTCATGTAATACTAGATACAACTCTTAAGATTTAATTCAAAACAAAAATATGACTTAAAGAGAGAATGCAAGTAACTCTTCAGCACTTCAACACTTTAGCACTTTGCATGAAGATAAGAGAGTGAGAGAGACGAGCTAATTTTCGGCAATTGCAAGGCTTGAATGAATCACAATTAAAGCCTTAAGACTAGTAGTAAAGTAGAAACATTACCATAAGGTCTTTAGCCATTTAGCTATTTAGACAAGCGTGTCCCCCATGCTTGCACCATACCTATTTCTTTTTATTAAACAAATCAAAAGCCCTCACCCCTTATACTCTTAGGCACTCTCGGCATAAAGATGAAAAAAAGAAAGATGATAGTTTAAATTTTGTAAACTCTAAGTTTATAAGATATAAACTCTATAGGTAAAAGACAAAAATGATTCAATTAGTCCAAAAGGTTGTGCATTACATATTAATTCATACCATATGAAAATTTGTGTTACTTGTAATTGTAAAATAATTATTTCCATGAAATAAATATTTTCCTAATTTATTATAAGAGTTTATAAATATTTATTAAAATCAATTTTTAATAAATAATTATTTATATCAAGTTGTTGTTAGTGTGACCCTTAATATCATATGTTAATTAGCAATATCATTCTAATAGGATTCTTGAACATATAAGATCTTTCAATATATACTATTTTGTTTTTTGAGAGTCCATTCGTGTAATATGTTTTTGCTATGGACTATTTGTATAATACTTTTAAATAGCGACTATTTATGTAATATTATTTTTATACAGGGACAAATTTATACACATTATTATTTATTTTATTCCATCAATTATCAACATATCAAAAAATACCAATGTATTTTTGTTTAATTTTCAAACTCATAGAAAAGTCTACTTACTATATATCTATTTTCAACCTATTTTTAGTTATTGTCCCATTTGTTAAACATATATTATGCATGTGTGTATGTTACTATGTGTAAGTGTGTGTTCATTTTTTTACACATAACATTTATATAATTTACTACATTAAGGAAATTTTTTTTTTTAAATAGATAACAAGGAACAAGTTAAGTATATTGAGATTTTTTTAATTAAGGAGGTGTTTGGATTAGTTTATTAGTTTATTGCTTATTAGTTTATTTGTGGGGGGAATAAGCAATAAGCAATAAGTAAATGAGAGATGTTTATTAAAATTAGTTTATTTTGCTTATTCCTAATACAATAAGCTAATTTTTAAGGATTTTATCCAAACATTTAAACTTGGCTTATTATGATCGGAATAAGCAATAAGCAATAAACACTCTCTTTTTTCCTATCCAAACACCCCTAAGTATAATGACTAATATATAACTTAAAGAACGATTTAGATGAAAAAAAAAATCAATAATCTAATTATGCTTGGTATAAACGGGTATAGATTGTTATGGTTTCAACATACCACTAAAAATGCTCTCTAATCCTGATTCTATCCAAATAATCCAAATTTAGACTAATTTTAATTGCCTAAATTTATAAATAAAAAAAATTATCAAGGCATAGTGTAATCCTACATTTTATGGATCTTCATCAGATTGGTATATGAAATCAAAAAAAAAAATCTCTATACTTAATCTTGATAATTCAACCATTAATTTAGCATACCATATAAACTAAAGAAAAAAAAATTATATAAATCTCATTTTTTTTCATCATTGTAATTTTTTATATTTGTTATAAATAATAGATTACCATATATTTTAAAGTTTAAAAGTCTTATCTTTTGAATTTTTACCTTCACATTCTATCTTTTGAATCCGATCGTAGCCTCCAGTTGTAGGAAACTCGATATTCTCAATCTTGTATTTTTATTTCCTAACTACGTCTTTTGGTGTGGGTATCATATTGAAGTTTATAACATCCTGCATTTTAAACATGTAAGTTTTTTTGTTTTATTTATTTATTTATTTATTTATTTATTTATTTATGTTATAATAAGCAAGCATAAATATATAGACATTTGGTTGTTGTTTGTCACCATCTAATATGAGGACATATAAAATTAGTACTATAGATTAGTTCTCTACTGATAAGTTCACTGCAGTTGCAGTGACCTTAGTTTGAATAGTTGTGTACCTTGAATACAATCACTCACGAAAGGCTAAGAGCAACCACAAAGTACATAGAGAAACTCTAACTTCTTCATAGGTCCTACTAACTTTCCATAGCCAAACCGTATTATTCTTGCTCGAAAATGTTAGGACTATGGACATTTGTTGGGAAATGTTTCTTGTCGGAGGTGGATGAGTTAGGTTCGAGGGTTTCATCTACGCCGATCTCCAGTGATGTTGAAGTGGAATGAGTAGATGAATAGCAAGACAAAAGTGTCAGTAATCAATAACAAGAGGGATGCGATCGAGGATCGATTCTTCTAAACTCAAGTAGTAAAATTGATGATGATGACTCTTAAATCGATGATTCACCTATATCAGAGTAGTGTATAGTTTGGGTGTGGGGTTTAGTGGCGACCCATTTGGAAAAGTCTTTTATGAGACACGAAGCAAAATAATAATAAAAATTAGATATATACTCAGAATTTAAAATGTATTTTTATTTGTTATTACTTTAAAGTTTTTAGTTATTAATAGGAATAATATTTTTATATATTTAAAATAAATAATGATTTTAAGATTTTATACTAATAAAAACAATCTATAAAAAAAACAAAAAAACTATATATAGTTATATTTATTGGATAGATTCATGGGATTTTTAACAATATATACATAAATGTATATATAGCTATCGTTTTTAAAATATAGGCAAGGAAAAAATTATTTAATGTTTATTTTGACGTATAAAAATAATAGTGGCTCTGATTATTATATCTATTTATTGTTATTCATCATGTGTTATATTTCGTTATGAACATTTACAACAATCTTTAAAATTATATATGGATTATTTTTTAACATATGGATTCATTATTAAATTTTAATTAAGAAAATTTTATTTGGATAATAGAAAAAAGAAAAATATATCTATCGCATTAAAAGGTTAAAGTTAATAACACGGATTTTTTTATGCGAGTAAGAACGGTAATTATTTCGCCTATTTTCTTTAGCCTTATCAAATTTTGTATTAAATATTTCAAGTAGGTTTAAATTTCTTTATCAGTGAGATTTTTTTTATATTAACTGAATTTATAATTATATGTAGCTGATGTTTTCAATCATCATTAACATTTGAACTCTTCAAATAAATTCATATATATCTTTCTCAAAAATAAAACATCAATTCTAAATTTTTCATGTATCATTTTTAATTTACTTTAATTATTGTAGTTGTTTTACTTTTATACTCAATTTAACATTCCATTATAGAATATCATTATTTTTTTATTAATTCACAAATAAAAATTGTCTTACATATTTATTAGATTTAACGATTATAATTTTATATTAATAAATAAATAAATCTTTTAATTAATACTTATTAAAAATAATTTATTAACAATTATGATTTTTTAGTATAAAATTTTAATTATTTTTATAACAATGGTTCCCATACACTATAACCTAATATATTAATTTTTTTGAACGACGGGGTTAGTATTTGTCTGGGATTGAACCCAGGACCTCCTTGTTATAAACTCTTAGTTACACTTTTTTAGCTAAGTGGACTAACCCCAACTTGTATATATTAATAAATAGACCTAACAATTTGTGTCGTGTTCGGGTTGGCGAGTCAAAATACACCAACCCGAACACAGCTCATTTAACTATATAGGTCACCGTTTGACGGGTCTGGAATATAAACGTATATATGACCCGTCAACACATTTATTTATACGGGTTTATAGGTTGGTGGGTCTGTGGGTCATATTTGGGTTTTTGGGTTTGTAGGTTAAATTCCATAAAAAAAAAATTGATAATTACACATGAATACATTCTTGATGCAAACATATCCAAATTTTAAAACTTAAGTTTTAAACATCCAAATGAAAATTAAAAATTCATAGAAACAATGTTCAAACTAAAATATTAATACAAACAACAAACGACAATCGTGTTGCGCATATCAAATGGTCAATGACATCCTATCCTAGTGTATAAACTTTATAATATTTAAGTCTTAATACATTTTATTAAAACTATAAACGGGTTGGCAGGTCAACTCGTATAATTTTTGAGAAACTCATATATGACTTGTTTAATAAACGGGTCGACGGGTTTGCGGGTTTACGGGTTGGCAAGTTGTACAACTCAACTCAAACCCGTTTATTCTGTGTCGTGTCACGGGTCGTGTCGAGAATTATTTGGCATATTAATAAACGATTCCTATTTCAAAAGTCTCTCTCTGTGTATGTGTGTGTGTGTGTGTGGGTGTGAAAGCCTTAGTTGTTAAAAACAATTAAAATGTCGTGGGAAGTAGTAAAGTTCAGGTCGAGCATGCTTTGAAGGGAAATGACTTTCAATGGAATAGCCTTCTTCACTACGAATTCATGCTACACACTTCTCATGAAGATGACCATAATGCCCCTAGCCTTCTGTCTCCGTTTCTCCAACCTTGCACCACTAGTCAGGACTTCCATGGTAATATACTAATATAACTCTCTCTATGAATTATTCTACCCCAAAATTCTTGAACTTCTTTTTTAATGAATTGGATTGTATAGTTTATTAATGATGCACAACGGTATGAATGTTCTGATGGCACCAATTATGGGTTATTTGCGAAGTTTAAATCTTTATATCTGAAGATGACCATGGTAAATAGAGTATGATTTGTACTGTATAACTCATTGGTGCACTAGGGTGTGATTTCTTTAGATTGAAAAAGTTTAATTCGGTACATCTGATCACTAACATCACTCAAAAATTTCATACATGGTCACAATCTAAACTTTTCTTATGGAAGAGCTGCAATGTTATGATAGCTACCATAAAAAAAATGCAGAAAGAACCTTGATATTGATGCATTGATAAGTTGTATTGTACAATCCTCCAGCAAAACTTGATTTATAGAAATGTTTCAATCTTTGCATTCGATCTCAAGTTTTCTACTTCAAAAGCACTACGGAAACACCCAAATGGGGTTTTCGACTTTCCGTAAAGTTCGAATTAAACTTTTCGACTTTCACCATCTTGATCAGTGCAGGAGTGTCTACAGAACCCTATGCACAATGGAGTTGTAAGGTACAACTCAAGCATGAAGTAGGGCACAAATGTTTGCGATCATGGTACCATCCAATGGGTTTTCCACAAAGTTCAACTTTTTATATTTTCCATCTTGATTAGTGCAAGTGATTGAGCCCATTGCATTGACAAGCTGTACAGTACAACTCAATGATGCAGTAGGTCACAAATGTTTCTGATTCCTTCCAAATTGTTTTTCTATATATAATCATGTTGAACTTTACATTTTCGATCTTCATTGTTGCAAGTATGGCTCAAACTGATTGCATCCATAAATTGTAGGGTACAACTCAAAGATACATTAGATCGTTAGTGTTTTATATATAACCATGCATCTTGATACATATACGCAGGACTAGCCTCGTTCTTTGGGAAAAGATCAATGTCGTATGCCACAGAACTATGTGATCAAGAAACCAAGAACGGAGAAGAAGAATTATCAGACGATGTATTACTTGGAGGTGAGAAAAAGAGAAGATTAAAAATGGAACAAGTGAAGACACTTGAAAGAAACTTTGAGTTGGGAAAGAAGCTTGATCCAGAGAGGAAAATGCAGCTGCAAGGGAACTTGGGCTTCAACCAAGACAGATCGCAATTCGGTTTCGGAACAGAAGGGCAAGATGGAAGACAAAGCAATTGGAAAAAGACTATGATGTTCTCAAGAATCAGTTTGAAGCCATCAAGACTCAAAATGATTCACTTTTGTCTCAAAATTACAAGCTTCATGCTGAGGTAACGACTCTAAATCTCGGCTCAATTTGTTAGTCACTTGTAGTATTTTCTTTATTTTTTAAAACCTTGTACATCAGTTGTGTTTGTTGAGTAGATAGAACCTATTCAACAAAAAAATTAATAATCTCAAATGACATTTTTTTGTGTCTTTAATTGGCCTCTTTATTAGTCGTGTCAACTAAATTGATACCTTTTCGATAGAAATCCTTAAAGAATGTCAATTAATTTGTCCATCTTTTTTCCATTTTAAACTTTTGGAGGCATGATGATATATAGGAGCATTTTGCATGTTGGGTGAAGAAGCAATTTAACTAAAGTGTTGGGATATCTTGTATTGCAACACCCTTTTCAAAGACTAAAGCATGTTTTTTGAAAAGAAACATCTGGTTCCAAAATCCAAATTTCTTTTTCAGGGAGTTAACTTGAAAATGATCTAAATTTACAGGTATTGGCACTTAAGAACAAGAATTCAACAGAATTAATCAACCTCAACGTCAAAGAAAAAGAAGGATCTTGCAGCAACAGAAGTGAAAACAGCTCTGAGATCAAACTAGACATCTTAAGAACACCAGCGACTGATAGCCCATCATTTCACACCACCACCACCATCATAATTCAATCCCTAATCTCTTTCCATCCTCCATTGTAGATAGATCTCATCAGTTACTCCACAACTCATCATCAAGATCTGCATATCGCCATCACCATCATTATCATCTCCATGGACAAAAAATCGTCCAATTGGTTGCCAATAAACCAGAAGGCCTGTGCAATATGTTTTTCGATGTGGAAGATCAATCGGGGTTTTGGCCATGGTTAGAACAACAACCATAGTTCGTCTGAATTGAAAACAAAAAGGTGTCCGGTTGATTTGGAGTATTGGTTGGGTTTATTTGAGGTATAAATTATTGTTTCGGGTACTTCAAATGTACAAATTCGATTGGTGGAAGAAATTTTTGTTTATGATTTTATTAAATTCACTATTAGATTTTTAGAATCCGTATCCAGATAATTAGAAAGTCTGGTGGTATTTGCACGTTTTTAGTGAAATTTTCAATGATCATCTTATGTGTTTGAGTCAAGGTTGTTAAGATCGAGATCCTATGTATAATCGTTTTTGGATTTGCAAGATCGAGATCTTAAGATCCCACAAAATAAATATCACTTTAATTTATAATTTTTAATCATGAAAAATATTTCAAACATTCAACTTTTTGTTCAAAAGTTATAAAAACTTCAAAATATTCGTCATAAGTCACAAATATAAAATGATAAACGGTAAATTGATAAAGGGTAAAAGAGATAAAGTGGTAAAATTGTATACCAAAAATGGTTTTGATATACTTAATTTGTTATAAACAAAGTTCTGATACCAATCTGTCACACCCCCAAACCAGAACGGCGGAAACGTTCGAGGAGGGTGGAGGATGTTATATTCAGTATCATAACAATTGCATAGTAAGGAAAGTACACACCACCAAATATATAAATATTTAAAAGTGTTTACATAATTGTAGTTGTTACATATTCAAAATATAAATACAATAACATGTTTCAAAAGAAGTCATTAACGCTAGGACGTTAATCCCCAAAAGATGATTTCCAAACCTGCTTAGCCGTTCCCTGAGAATACAAGTTATGTCAAATAAAAAGTGTCAACAATTAAGTTGGTGAGTTCATAAGTGGTTTTGAGAAAATGTATGTCATTCCAAAGTTCGTGCGTTTTTCAAGAAAATCACTTTTTTTCTTATAAAAGTATGAAATGCATATGAATGTTCATGTTGTAAATTGTAAATAGTTGATTGTTTTAGATGCAGGAAAATCCCTTATTTTCCTAACGTAACAGGCAGTCTCTAAGACCGAAAAATCGCAAACAACTGACATGCTGAAAGGTTGAGACATAGTTTTATATAATAAAACTATAAGAAGATCGCACTTGTTAGATGAATAATAGTTTTAATAACTACTCGTTCATAAAATTAGAATACCATAATAATTGTCTATCCGGTGAGTTTTATAACCATACTAAACATAATATGCTTGTGGTGACGGTCTTCAGGCGTCGAAACGTTTATGAAAAACTGTCATCCAAAGGACTGTAGCTAACAGTCAAGGCGCGGGATCATGACTTTTCGTATAGATCTATACAAATTTGACACGCTCTCCCAACGAGAGACTCTGGTTATAATAGAGAGGACTTTAAGTTGTACCTTTTTGCAAAAAGGTAGCGTTGAAGATGTAAATGTCTCATGGATTCTCAACTAAATCTGTATTAAGGTGATAGTTTTGTATACAATGTTTATTCTCTCTTACAATGTTTGACTAAGCATAAATCTTAAGTCATTTGAATGCATAAAATGGTTTAACAAGGATGGCTACCCTGAATTTTATGCATTTTCTATAAACCTAGTGCATGCAAGATATAACAAGAGTTTTCAAGTTTTCACTCGGGATTTCTCTCTCTCTCTCTCTCTCTCTCTCTCTCTCTCTCTTTCTATATATATATATATATATATATAATCTCAATATTTTAGCCTAAATTATTGTTATTTAGAACTAAAAGGTATTTATAATGTTTAAATTATGTTTTACAGGTATAATTGTTGCTAGAGCTGAAAAGAAACAAAATTGGACGGAAATTGGAGCTGGATTGCAAAAAAGGGAAAAGGGGGATGTAGAGGCCCATTACGCCCTGTGTAATGGGTGTACTCCCTGCATACTTTGAGGTTGACGACTACGCCCAACGTTGTTAGTGGTACGCCCAACATACTGGACTAGTTGTCTGGATCCAGATCACAGTTATATTCTTAGTACGCCCCACATAATTTAAGTACGCCCAATGTACGTAGGTAGGTTCCAAAGCCTATAAATTGCGACTTTCGAAAAATTTAAGGAAAGAACTCAATTTCCATTAATCCTTAGTCGACAAGTAACCTCTATTCTACCGTTTCGAGGGTCTATAAGGCGGCTGGAAGGCTATTAAGTCGACTGGAGCGAAGATATGAGGGATTAGAGAGCGGATTCATGTCAGAGTTCATGTGGTTTGTTTTCGTGACTATGATTAGCATTCTAATGTGATTCCATTATTCTGATTTAGGTGTTAAAACCTTTTACTTTGTGTTTATTATTGAATTAAACATTCAGTTATGGTTTAATTGTTATTTGGATTGTTTATTCTTATTTAATTTGTTTTGTCAAGTTTGATTGAAAGATCCATATGTGTTAAAGATTGTTACTTTGTTCCCTATTACTGAATTAATAGAATTTAGATGCCCATCTGAATGTGTTAATTTGAATCATAGTTGTCTAGTAACTATTGGTGATTATGACTAGCGTTTTGACCAAAATCTACGGTTAGGAAACAAAGTGGTGAACTTTAATGTGTGTGCATGAGTAGAATGACCATTCTATGTATAATTCAACTCCTATGATCATTAGAGTTATATAAGATCAAATCATGCTTAATACTAATTGAATACTGATTTGCATGATTGTTCAATGAACTAATAGTTATGTTGAAATCAAAGGATTAGTAGCACGACCCTGATTCTATGCGTATTAGGAATCGGTGAATAATGAACTAATATCCATTGTATTAGTAGTTAGCCATTATTTTGAGATATAATTTATCTAAATCAAAGTACCTAAAGAGATTTTTCTTCAGTCAGTTTATTGAGATTTGCAGTTTAATATGATATTTGAGATTTAATTTAATAAAACTCTTATTGATTCCTTTTATGTGTAACTTATAATCAAGAATTCCAATTTAATTCACCACCCTTATGTTCGACACTTGATCTTATCACAACTATACTATTGCATGACTAGGTACATTGCCTAGTGTGTTTATTTGTCCGGTTGAGATAAAATCAATTTTATAAATTTAAAACTTGAGTGTGTGTGTGTGTGTATATATATATATATATATATATATATATATATATATATATATATATATATATCAAAAAACAAAATAAAAAAACAAAACAAAAAAATTTGAACGCCGCTATAATTAATGTATCCAATAATGTACATAAAAGACTACTATATTAGTTATTCAGTATTTAATTTAATTATAAATAATTGCAAAAATCTATATATTCATCTTCAAGATCAGTTTCATGCTAAATTCAAGATTTTTTTAAACTAAAATGATGATCTAATGAGTGTCAAAACTAGAAGAATATTTACTTGTAGATTGTCCCTATCATACTTATGTTTTGACAACTTGTATCTAGATAGCTTGGTCTTTTATGTAAATCTTTAAAAACGTTATATTACACCTCTTATGATAACTAGCTAGGGTTTTAGGTTCCCTTTCTTAAAGACCTTAAGTGAGATATGCTACTTATTGATGTTATATTTAATAGAGTGGGAAAACAATTTGGTTTTGGACAAGACAAAGTGAATAAAAGAATGCTCATAACATGTCAATAATTGACTTGTTTGGTTATATTCATAGATGGGTCCAATACATATATCATTAAGTTCCCCTTCAACCAACTCTAGACCAAACAACTCATTTGTTGCACTTAACTTAAATGATGAATGAAGTCTTAAAATGGTTTTATCTAATATTTTTCACATCTTAACTAAGAAAAATGTATAATTAACATTACTATAATGTTCATAGTTGGTATAAAACCCACTTCTGTTGTTCAAAAGGAATGTCAATTTCCGATATTCTAACTCATAATTTGAGTCCCGAATCTCACTGGTCGAATATATTGTGTTCCTATTGACTTACAAGATGAAGGCTATGCCACTTACTTAAGTTAGATTGGGTCCAAAAGGGTGGCGTCCTAGCCAATGGGCATTGTTATGCTAGTGGTTCTTTCATTGAAGAATGTGCCAATGAACGGATTTGAATCATAGAATTCATATAATTGATAGTTTTGAAGCACAAATTACCGGATTGAAATAAATTATAAAATGTAGAAATTTATGGATTGGGCCGTGGAATGTTTTGGCCAGTCCAAACTTCTTGTACCTACCAAAAGTTTTTCTATTTTTTTTATAACCATTTTTATAAGGGTAATATTTGAAAAAACAATATTTATATTTTCTGTTATTTTTATCTAAAAACTTATTATAAAATTTTATTTTTTTAAAACCAATTTGATAAATTATTATTATTTTTATTTAAGTTATGTACGTACTAGAATCGACCAAGAACATAGTTTTTAAGGGGTATTTTGGTAATTGATGTTTTGATTCAGTAAGACCCATCATCACATTTTTACTTTGTATGTATCAGATTTATTTCGAATTAGAATTTAGAAAACGATTGTGTGTAAATGCGAAAGAGTATAATCATATATCTAATTTTTGTTAAGATAGATAATTATATTTATTAATTTTAATTCGTATCAACGATCTGACATCTTGTCTCAGTAATTCCATAAATTTGATGTAAATAACACATATATTATTTGCTTTACTGTGAGATGGTAACCAAAAATGTCTATTAGTCGAACAAAAACAATGAGTCAGAAATGTGTGTCCCAACCAAGATCCAAGAAACAAAGTGTACATGTTTATTAGTTTCAACAAGTGTCTGTATTAACATCGATGTTTTCCACTAAACATGTGCGCACATGGGTATGTCCAGCCAATGGCTACTAAACTCTTAAAGGTGGTCAAAACAAAACTAGGTCCACGTGGACCCTTCAATAGAAGGAATACTTGTTACTTAGTTGTGGATCTTCAATCTTTAGGACCAATAAGATCAAGAGAAGCCTTTTAGAAGATATCGTTTGCATCAATGCATATGGTTGTATATATTGTTTGATTGATTGTTAGCCCAGTGTGTAGCCTCTAATCTTGGTCCGGTTATGGCCCATGTCCTGTATCTTTATTCTCTTTGGAGTATTAGTGGAAAGACAATGACAACGAATGGAAAATACATTAGCTCTTCGAGATGTGGATTTATAGGACCACCTCAAGCTATCGATTCAGATGATTTGTAAAAAAAATTCCTCTACTCATGATGTTTTGTTAAGTTTGTAAAATCATATAGATGGGGTTGCCATATCTGCCCCGTCTCCATGACCACAATATTGACGACCGACCTAATCTACTATCCTGGTAGACAAAACCACAAGGGTTTCATCTCCTCGTGGCAATTTAAGTCTTTGTTGTTGATTTGTCGATAAAGACCACCTTGGAAATGGTTCTTCATTCTTTATGTGGTTTGACGTAGTGTACGTTGACTGGGATCGATGTCAGGCTTTGGTCGCCGTTTCTGGTTTCCTGTCGTCGCCTACCACCCGTAGTGGCTGAGTTGGAAATGTTTCGATCTTCATAATGTTTACGAGTGTGTATGTGTGTTTGCTTGACTGGGAATCAAGAGAAACCGCCGCCACCTTGTGAGGTGGTGGCTGTCATCACAAAACCCGTCACTACTGCCGCCTTCCTGTGATGTTGCAGCCACCGTACGCCACCAGGTGATTGGTTGGATTCATTTGCAAGCAAGAAAATGTGTGTGTATGTATGTATTTTTTTGTAGTGTGTGTTGTGTGTGTGGTTTGCTTAGCCGGAAAACCAAGAACAACCACCACCACCACCGTAAGGTGGTGGCTGCCGCCATGTACCACCGCCGGCCACCATAAGGGTGGTTGTGTGTGTGTGTGTTTACCTTGTTGTGTATGTGTTATATTAGGTTAAAGATTTGTAAATTGTAACCTGTATCAGAATAATAATAAGAAAACTCAAAACCACCACCGTGAGGTGGTGGCTACCGCCACCAACCGCCGTGTTGGGTGGCAGTGTGCTTTGTTTATGTTTAGATTTTGTTTGGGATGCTTAAACAAAATGGACTATAACCATAACCACCACTGTGAGGTGGTAGCCGCCACCGTGAGCTGCTGTTGACCACCACTACCCAAGGTGGTAGTGGGTGGTGCCTGACTAATATGACATCCCCATTTTCACGGCTAGAAAAGACCGATTTGTTTATGCTTTATTTGAAAATCAGAGTATATATTTAAAGAAATATACTGTGGAATTTGTCCCCAGAGAAACATGATAAATTTATTATCAAAACACTTCCGAAGAAATGTATTTTGTTCATATTAAAACTTTGGGATGTCATCATCAATATAGAAATAAAAGCATAAACAGAACTTACATTCATTTATACTAGGGATCTACATCTCTTTAAATCTCCCAATGTGGTGTGGCTTTATATCGATGCTTGTGATACAAATAAACTGAGTGGGTCAGGTTAGGAAACCTGGTGAGTACAAAGGGTTTTCAACCGACAAAAATAAAGTTATTATGTTTTATCATCAAACAATTAACCCAATTACTCATCCTCATTATCTTCTTTATTTCTTAAGGATTTACCCTAAGAATCACATATCACTCATTCCTAAGGATTCCTCCTATGGAATAGGCACGAAGTCTCATCGTTTCCATGATTTATACAACATGTACTAAGTCCATAGCTACAAGGGTTTATACAACATGTGCTAAGTCCATAGCTCTCATTTATTAAGAATCATCTATCACTCATTCCTAAGGATTCCACCTAAGGAATAGGCACGAAGTCTCATCGTTGCCAGGGTTTATACAACAGGCACTAAGTCCATAGTTGTCATGGTTTATACAACATGTGCTAAGTCCATAGCTCTCATTTATTGACTACATTATTTTCGAGAGTCCACTCGCAATACATGTCATTGGGTTTTTAGAGTACATCTGATGAACATATTGTTCACACACTTACAGGTTACTAGCCTGCTAGTGTTCCACAAGCCATCTAGAATAGTCCATGGTTGTCATCCATATTCTGCTAGATGACGGGGCCAACGTTTGGGTAAGAGCTTCTCTCATTTTTCACCTCTCACCCTCATCTCATATTCTATATCACTTTTTATCTCACCATCCAACTCATCTTTCTTCACACATCAACTATTTTATCTACCCATGTTCTACCCAACATATTTGTAGATATAAAATACATATACAATGTAGATCTGAAAAACAAAGTTTAAATATATCATCCAATATAGATCTGACGTAAATAGATAGTATGAACACACCTAACACATAAATTATATAAAATATTTAATATATATGTGTAAAAATGAAAGTAACTATGCACTCACCTGATAAGGTGGTGATTCGGACATCACTCGTTATCTAAAATAATATTATTTGATGAAACCGGGAGGTTTGCTCAAAAAGTGGGCTTTGTGCGGGAAGAGTTTCGACTTGAAAACTCTTTTTCTCGGGTCTTCGGGTGCTTCGGGGTTTGCTTCGGGTTTTAGGGTAGTATTTTAGGTTTAGGGGTATCTACTATAACATACAAGAAAGTATAAGGTGGAAGAATGGAAAGTTTGTAAACAAATTTTGGATGCCTTCGTTCACTATTTATAGTGGTTGAACACTCAACTTACGCTTGGCGTAACCCTATGGTACGCGGGGCGTACTGCTTTTTCACCCACTACGCTGGGTGTACATCGAGTTCACTGGGCATACGAAGAGATTATCTCGGACACGTTAAGGCTACGGACATGTGTCCACCATGCAATGGGGTAGGCTACGTGGCCAAATATGGACCGTGAACAGAATAGTGCGTTGGGTGTACATACCTTGTACGCTGGGTGTACATATTTATACGCTAAGCGTACCATTTGGTACGTTGGGCGTTCTTCTAGCCTCAAAGTTTGTGCCTGAAACTTCAAAAATTCATATCTTTTGCATACTTGCTCCGTTTTTGACGTTCTTTATATCCACACGTAGGTGAAATTATGCTCTACAACTTTCGTTTAGACTCCGTCGGCTAATTTTGAATTTAATTTTAAAGTTATATTTGAACAGTTCGGGACAGGAAAAGTCCGTTAAAAATTCGTAACTTCTTCATCCGATGTCCATTTTCATCTGTCTTTTTACCGTTAAACCATAATCGACAAGATCTTCGATTCTTGTTTAGGATGTGTCGGCTAAAAATCGCTTGATCTGAAATTCGATTTTTGGGATGCATAATGCTATACCAAATTTTAGAAAATCCATAACTTCTTCATATGAAGATTTGGACATTTTTTATGCACGCTCTCTATTTAATGTATACTACGAATTTCATTTAGATTGCTAAGGCTAAAAAACACTTTATCGTAAATTCACTTTTTACATCATACAGCATCGTGTTCGTTCTGTCGCGAAACTTCGACAAATCATAACTTCCTTGTTATAACTCGTATTTCGGTATTCTTTATATTTCTGGAATCCTTGTTTCAACCACTACAGCTTCCTTCATATATATTGTAACGTCTGTTTTTCTGGGCTTGTCCTTAATTTTGATTAGGTTAACCTTTGTAACCCGTTTTGAAATAATAAAAGTGTATTATTTGAGTATTATGTGTTTTGTGCTTAACTGTGTGACTTAAATAAATAAAGGATAAAAATAATCGTCAAAATAAAATGTTAGATGAAGCTGATATTTATGGATAATGTTGTAGTAGTTGACACGAGGTTTCCAAATATATAAAAAATGTCGAAATCCGAGTTATAACGAAGAAGTTATGATCTGTCGAAGTTTCGCGACAGAACCGGCACGACACGGAATGACGTAAAATACGAAATTATGATAGAGCGATATCTAGCCTTAGTAATCTAAACGAATTTGTAGGATACGTTAAACCGAGAGCGCTCATAAAAAGAATGCCCAAATCTGACTTCGTATGACGAAGTTATGATTTTTCCGAAGTTTCGACTTAGCAGTATGCAGCATGAATCCTCAATTTGAGATCGAGTGATTTTTAACCGAAACAATCTAAATGAGAATCGAAGATCTCGTTAATAGTAGTGAAACGATAAAAAGATAGGCGAAAATGGACGTTAGATGAAGAAGTTATGAATTTATAACGGAGTTTTCCTGTCCCGACTTACTAAAAATAATATAAAAGTAATATATATATATATATATATATATATATATATATATATATATATATATATATATATATATAATATATTAAAAATAAATCAAAATTAGCCAACGGAGTCTAAACGAGAGTTGTAGAGCGTATTCTCACCTTCGCGTAGATATAAAGAACGTCGAAAACGGAGTTCGTATGTGAAACCCCAAAACTGTCAGCCACCACGACGTGGTAAAAGTGCCACGACGTGGCAGGAGCTCTGGAGTCTGTCAGACCCACTGGTAATGACACATGCAGTGACGACCCAGCCATCACGATGTGGTAAACCGTACCACGACGTGCCAAAGGCAAATTTTGCACTATAAATAGATTTGAAGGGCCAGCTAAGTTTGGTTGCTCAAATTCTCTCCTCTCACTCATATTACCTCGATTTACGTGCAAAGAAGTACCCCCGAAGCCCTGGTATCATCCCGAGACCCGAAGCAAGTCCCGAAGCTCAAAGATCCCGCGAAGAAAAGAGTTTCCGAGCCGAAACTCTGCCCGTAAGAAGCCTGGTGAGTGAAGTGAACCCAGTTTCACCGAAGAATACTATTCTTAGAGCCGTAGTGTTGTCTGATCATCTTCTGATCAGGTGAGTGTGTAGTAACCTTCTTCTAACGCATAATTATGAAGTATTTTATACAAAATATGTGTTATGTGTATATTTTTTTGTTATATGTGTGAATGTATATTCACTTTCTTCTATCTCATAGATGTGATTTATTCTTAATGAAATATGTGTTATGTGTATGTGTCTCATCTGTTGATTGGAATATGTATTGAATGAGAATGCTATACAGGTTTTAAACTATGTATAATAATATTTATTTTTATCTACTAATATGTTAGGTAGAACATGGGTAGATAGTTGATCTGTGATAAACAAATGAGAGACCTTGATGTTGTTGTTGTTGATCTAGTTATTCAGCAGAGTATGTATAATGACCACAGACTCTTTCTAGACAGTAATGTGGAATGCTAGCAGGTTCATAACCTGTAGGTGTTGTGAATGATGTGTTCACCGGTGTACTTTATCTCCCTCATGGTAGCCTTTAGGACATTTACTGTTGAGGAAACCCCTTTGTAGTAATGTCCATCTTGATGAAAATCCTAGATTATGTCCCTTGAGATAGATGTTGTGTTAGGGACGTAAAGTGAGGATAACGGGAATGGGTAATCAGGTTATTGTTGGTTGGTGATATTAAATATAACTATTTATTGCAGGTTGAAAACCCTATATGCTCAGCAGGCTCCCAAGCCTTACCCACTCAGTTTATTTGTATTACAGGTAGTAGAGCGAGGGCATAATATGAATGACTTGTTAAGTTATTTTTGGATTATAGACCTGTTGTTTTATATAACTGTTGTAAGGTCTGTAATGTAATGTTTATGTTTTTGGTCTGTTTATCGGAACATGACATCTCGAGTTTTGTTATACAATGAAAATACATTTCTTTAATAAATGCTTTGGTAAATCTTATTTTTATCATATTTCGTTTTGGGAACAAATTCCGCAACTCTTTTGTTCAAAGGATTACTATGAAATTGTTTTAAAAGCATAAATTAAACCGGTCTTTTCTGGTCGTGATTTTGGGGATGTCACAGATATCGGGTTTATTTAATATTTATTTTCGACGCTTATTTTTATCCTTAATTTATAAAAAACATAAATTTACATAATTCATTCTTATTACTTCAAAACGAGTTACAAAGGTTGACCTAGACTATTACATCATCAATAATGCCTAGCTTAGAAACACAGGCGTTACAATTCTCTTCCCCCTTAAGATGATTCCATCCTCGGAGTCATACATCAGTAAATAAATGTGGATAATGACTCATCATGTCACTCTCTCCGTTTCCCAGGTGAGATTTGGCCCATTCGTATGTTTCCATCGTACAAGCATTAAATCGACCATCTTGCATCGCAACTTCTTAGTCTTATGGTCAGCGATTGCCTCAGGTTCTTCAATTAACCTCTTGCTCATCCAACCTTAATTAAGAAATTGGAATTATGTCGGGCACTTCTCCCGTGAGCTTACTCAAATAACACATGTGGAAAGTGTTATGAATACCATCTAGTTCTTCTGGTAATTATAGCTTGTAAGCTTGGTTCCCAATCCTCTGAAGAAATTTAAATGGTCCAATAAACCTTGGACTCAACTTTCCTCTTTTACCAAATCTTATAAGTCTCTTTCATGACGAGACTTTAAGTAAAATCGAACCTTTAAATTCGAAAGTTATCGGTGTCTTTGCTGGTTAGCATAGCTCTTTTGACGATCCTGAGCTGCTAACATACTTTCCCTAATCACTTTCAGCATTTCAGCAGTCTGATGAACTATCTCAGGTTCCATAAACTGCTTTTCTCAAGATTCAAGCCAACATGACGGCGTTCGACACTTTTGTCGATACAAAGCTTTATAAGGTGCCATCTTGATGCTTGAGTGGAAACTGTTATTGTAGGAAAATTCTACCAAAGGTAAATGTTCATCCCAGTTACCTTGGAATTCCAGGGTACATGCTCTTAGCATATCCTCTAATGTTTAAATTGTTCGTTCACTCTGACCATCGGTTTGTGGATGGTAAGTTGTACTTAAACATAATTTTGTACCCAATTATTAAAGGAACACCGTGAAGTCTCACCATCTCCTTTACATAAGCATTTGCAAGATTATCCATAGACCATTTTTTTATTGGATGCTATGAAGTGTGCACTTTTAGTAAACCGATCAACAACCATCTAAATCATGTCGTGACTGCTTTTCGTTCTGGGCAGTTTAGTCACAAAATCCATGGTGATGTCTTCCCATTTACCCATGGGTATAGGTAAAGGTTCTAAACTCCCATACGGTTTTTGATGTTGTACCTTAACCCTCGCATATGTCACACCCTCGGCCACATACTTTGCAACATCGAGCTTCATTGCCGGCCACCAATATTAGGGTTTTAGATCCCTATACAATTTTTTTTGTATTGCCGGGATGAATTGAGTACATGTTCTTGTGAGCTTCCTTCATCAGAAGATCCATTATCCCTCTCGTCTTAGGTACCCAAATCATATCTTGGAATACCTTCAGTCCTTGACTGTTCGTATCGAACACTAATATTTTGCCCAAACATTCCTCCTTTTAGTCATTTTTCTCTAAAGCTCCTTCCTGAGCTTTCTTGATGCTTTCTATAATCGTTGAAACAACTTTGATTCTTAATGCCCTAGGCCTTCTCTTTTCAAGGCTCACTTTTCGGCTTAAAGCATCAGCTACAACATTTTCTTTACCAGGATGATAAATGATGGGTTTTTGGTCATAATACATCCTATGTGCTCATACAAACCCTAAAGCTTGGATCTAGGTTTCTCTATTGTACATGCTTTGAATCCAAGACTATAAACCCTAATTCTAGCATTCAAGTAATCATATTAATATGTAATTAGGTTTAAGATCATACCTTGATTGTTATGTAGCAATAACAATCCCAAAACTCCTTGTAATGACTTTGGAATGCTTAGAGTCACAAGTGTCACTCCTCTAATGGCTTACAAACACCAAGAGCAAATGGAGAAGGTATAAAGAGAGAGGAGAGAGGTTAGAATTTGTCCTTAGGACTTCTTGGGAAGGGATACACGAATTCATGAGCCAAGGGGTGTTTATATAGGTGTAGAGATAGGGTTTCAGTCATTATCCTTATCTAGTTGCTTATCCACAAAGCAACCCATAAGATAATCCTTGAATCCTTATCATAGTCAAATTTTAAGGCCTTATCACCTCAAATTCGTTCACCATATATTTAAGATAATCCTTACCTTATTTTGTAACTATCACATAATTACAAATCAGCCCCTCTAGTTTAATTAATTACACTTGATCACAAAATTAATTCCTAATTAATTATTGATCAATATT
Source organism: Lactuca saligna (assembly GCF_052625555.1). Lineage (NCBI taxonomy): Eukaryota > Viridiplantae > Streptophyta > Magnoliopsida > Asterales > Asteraceae > Lactuca > Lactuca saligna. Next base: position 10,094,238 of record NC_136420.1, read on the forward strand.
AATTAAACAAATATGATTTCTCTTTTAATATATTATTCTTATAACATATTAATAAATCATAATATCCTCTCTCTCTTAATTTATTTCTCCAATCAAGTTGCTTTGGTGAAGGCAACCCAAAAGGACCATGCACCAACGGGTCAAGTACATACCAAAATAGTTATGGACTTAGACACTAATCCAACAGTCTCCCACTTGGATAAGTCTAATAACTATTATGCGTATGACTTCAGATCCTGATCTACAATCGTAGCTTTCCAAAGCCACTGTCAACTATGATCCTATCAGATACGCGTGTCCTTAGATAAGGGATCATATATTCCTCCATTCTAGATATCATATGAGATATGATTTCAAACCATTTTCTTTGTACTACTTCTCAATTTCTAATATATGATGACAAACTAATTGAACAAATCAAATTAGCCCTAGCCCGGCCGAGCATTTACGTTTGTCATCACTAAACCATCGAGGGGCCCAAAGATATCGCTTTTATTCTTTGAATAAAAGGAATGGATAAACTTTGATACAATGCTTGCTTGCACTCACTCACCGAATCACACACAACAATATGTTTTATAACACCAAGTTACTAGTGCGTTTACATATTATCAATGTGCAACCGATTTGCAAGATACGACTCACACATCTCAGTTTCAAGAATATAAGATGTTATCGTCTCACCAATCACTCGTAATACAATTCATGGAGTGATCCAAGTGAGCGTGGGTTTAATTCAATGCTCAAATCATATTCATAAGCACTCATGAATGTTGCAACAAACATTTGCTTATGTCTAATACTCTTTTAGACAGTCCACACACCAATTCACGATAGTCTTCATTCATATCTACTTCCAACATATGAACGACTGTGGCCCGTTTGAATAATTCGATTATTCTTAATAAACTCAATTATTCTGGAAGTCAAAACATGCAAAGAATAATACTAATCCCATATGGCCTCAACCCTTTGAGCATAAATAAAACACGTTTTATTTATCACCATATCGATTACTCATTATTTGTCGTTTCGGGTAATCAACTTCTTACTTGAATTATCACACTTGTCCCATGCTCCTAGCATACACACAATGTTTACCTATGGTTTTTACTTTGTGAAATAGATCACATTGAACACATTTCCAATCATTCTCATTTCACAACTCCAAATCCTTTTTCATAAGTGAAAGAATATCAAATTCTCGCTACTTATAGAATACGCCAGATTCTAACACTTTATGCAACGATCATTTCGTAATGTCACTGCATCAAAGTCACAAAGACTATTGCCAATGATATTACAAAGTCCTCTATCGGATATTGTTACAAGACAATTCCTTAGATACGATGTCTCTCACTCAAAGTACATTCCTTTGAACATCCTTTTGCATAAAGGTTTCTAATCTAGCATAAATTTTTCAATATTTACTTCCCAGTATGGACACGCTTCCATATGTTCCATATGACGACTCATTTCTTAATAGAATCTTATCTATTCACAATAATGTCGATATGGTCCATCCAATATGGAAACATTTCCATATTTTCCAATACTATACTTCCAACTACTCACAAGCAACCAATCCTCGTCGAACTTTGGATTGTCCTTTGATAGTTGTTTAATTATTTTAGTCAAAACCAATTCTAGTCCCTTTTCCCCTAAATGCGCTAGACATTTGGAAAATTTTAGAATGGTCAAACATTAAAGCATTTGCAATCGATCCTATACCCGAAGCGTATGGGACACGATGCACAATGTTTTATTTGCTATGTTTCTCAAAATTCGAATTGTGAAGAGGAATACCGTAATCATAATCGAAATTTTAAGAACACACTATGTACCTTTGACTAAATTTATTAACATTTCTCAACCTAAGCCTTTAGATTTGAAATGAAGCATAATATTCTCTCCCTTAATTATAGCAAAACAACTATACAACCCTTACAACTTTGCAAGGTATTATACTTGTTTTCTATAATTAATATTGCCAACTTGCAAATCTTTCCATAATAATCATACACTCATAACATTTATGCTCCCACTATTATGATGATTACTATAAAACATAACACTTATGCTCCCACTAGCTTTGACATGTATTCGTAAACATCTTATCTTTTAGAAAGACAATACCTATTGAATTTCTTAAGTCCATGTTTCTAATACTTAGTGCTTTGATAATCTTTTATCAAGGCTTCTTGAACTTATACACTTTTGCCTTAGATAGTGCATATGTGTGTCTTAACAATTAAGACTAATTGCCAAACCTCATAATTCAAATTATGGAAAGGGATACCGTAACCATGATTGAATTCGAGAATGCAACTTTACAATCACTATCCTCTTAAAATCTTTCTTAGTGAAAGCATTTCCTCACAATCATTTTCATGAAGGAGGAAATCTTATGACACTTAGATTTTAATGGTGTATATGTTCCTATCCATGTGAATTTGTTAAAACCAGAGTTTACGACAAATTCAAACTCATATGGACCGAACTCTTTTAATCTTGATTTCTTGCCTTATGGTAGCACAACTACCCACCACGTCTTCCAAGTAGTTAAGCAACTCACCTTTTCCTATCAATGTACCTTTCATTGATCAAGGTGCCTTGCCTTTTACGCGTTCAAAATGAGAACTCAAAGAACTCGCATGCATAATTAACTCAATTGGAAACAGCACAGAAACAAAATAATGTTAACACGATAGGTTGTAAACCTCAACTCGTGTGCTAGTGATGATCAATAAGGTTTATTTGATTTGTTCTTGAAACCATTCAAGACCATTAAGACTCCCACTGACTCCTTGACATATAAGATTCTCTTGTCAATAATCATTTCTTGACAAACAAATTTTCAAGAGTTAGTGTAGCGTGTATCAAAACACTTCATAAATTGGTCCTAGTTGGTCTTTGTCTTATCCAAGACATCACAAGTTTCCACATTTGATGAATGTTGTAAACCTTTAATACTTTTCACTCATTGTCACAATCTTTACTTTAAGACTTGTTATTGGAACGAAGTATGATATACTTCTTGATCTAACCATTTCTTCAATCCTTGATTCCTCTTCTTAAACATACAATTGTACTAAGATTCACTTAGAGGATCAATTGAGATATGGTTCTTAATCATTAAGACCCATTAAAAGCATAAAATTTATAAAAACAGCGGAAAAACATTTGTCCTTACAATGCAAAATCTATTGAAAACTATGTAAAAGGAAAATTTCTAACAACTCTATCATAACTATCTAAGCTCAAAATCCAATCTTCAAGTCCATGCGATCAAGATCCATCTCTTGTGATTAGATTCATCTTGCTCTCTTATCAAGCTTCCTTTCTTTTCACCGATCCTTCAAAACATTCAAATGCAATCTTATCACATCATGTATTAAGAATCAATGAATAGGAACATAACGGAGTTAGATAGTGGATTTTACCTGAAGCGTGGTGATACTTTTGACTCTCCCATCTCTTAGATCTCTTAGGTAAATAGGGTAACTTCGTCTCCAATGCCCCTTCTCTTGGCAATAAAAGCAAATTGACTCTTTTGGAACAACACATGGAACTACTTCAGACATCGCCTTTCTCTTGTGATCAAACTTTTCGATCATTGCATGTCTTTCATTGCCATTGTCTATATCCATAGAGGTCTTGAAGGCAGATTCACCAATCAACTTTGCTTTTCTATTGCGCCAAACCATTGCTGATTCAGCAGCAATAAGCATATAGGTGATATCTATAAGGGTCACGTCGTGGTTTATCATATAGTACTCTCTTGCGAACTCACTATATGAGTTAGGAAGTGACTGAAGAACCCAATCAACAGCTATCTCTTCACTGACAACGGATCCCATCATTCTTAACCTATCAATGTGTGACTTCATCCCTAATACGTGTGCACACACCGAATTTCCTTCTTTATGTTTACTTGCCAAAAGGGCTTGAGTGATATTGAACTTTTCAATTTTACAATCTTGTGGGTTAGGGAGAATAATTAGAAGAGGAAGTGAAGCATGATTTCTTGTTCCTCGATCGAATCGTGGAATTTCATCTTCATGTGGAATGCTTGTTCCACGGGATTTGGGAAGACATCTACAAACTGGGAGAAAAACGAATTCAAGTTAGTTGATAGATTGATTCCTTAGTAAATCACCCAAATGAAATACTAAGGCTAGGACCCAACACAATATTCTACAAATCGGGAGAGGGATGCCGTAACCCTAATTGCAGAATATTTGAAGGTAAGTGAATGACGATTCACTAATTTCCACCATGAAAAACGGAAAAATAAATTTAAGTTTTAAATCTATGAAAACTCCTAGATCCTTCGAGATTCATTGAACATTTCAATGGCATGTTTAAATCTCGATATGCCCCTCTCGTTTATGACTGGGATGCCGAGGATCACAAAGCGGGTGTAAATAACCATGCAAACTTACATGGTGCCCTCACATGTTACAATCACCCATTCGATGTGCCGGTAAACCACACACGCTCCACCGAACTATGACAAACATTGAGTCACCCTTTGCAACCTTTGCTTAGAACCATTTAGTGTGCCGGTAAACCACACACGCTCCACTAACGTCTTCGCAAGGGCACAAAGTGTAATTTCATGGAATTGCATCAATTCACTTTTGCCTAAGTAACTAAGAATGGGGATTAGAAAAACATTTAGTTACTTTGTATTTCATTATACTTATAATGGAAGGCTTCGTCCTATCCTACCCATTCCGCTAACGACCCTCCACTAGTCAAGAGTGCGGTGGGTAAGAGTGGATACCCATTCAATCGCCATTTTATAGGCAATTTCCTTAAACACCCCTTATAGACCAGCTTCGTGAATGAGGCCTACTAATGGTAAGACTGACTTTTACTCATACATATATATATAATGTTAGACTTTTAATGTTATATATATAGTATAGGGTGCATTTCATACTTTTAAAATACTATGTGGTTAACTTTAACAATTACACTTTTAATTCAATTAAATGGTTAACCTAAACTTTTATGGATTTATTAAATCTCCTTTAATTATACTCCTTAATTAATTAATAAAACCATAAGGATGTATTTGAACTTTTCAAAACTAGGGTTTTAGAATTTAACATTCCTAATCAACTTTTAATCAACTTTTAAATTCCAAAACTTGAGGGCAAGTTTTGAAACATTTCAAAACAATTTAGTTTTAATCTATCTTAAAATTTCGAATTTATGACATTTAAATTAAAATTTTAAATATTAAAACTCTTGATTTATTAATTATCTTGAATTAGACTATTAATTTAATTATTAAATCATAAGGGATTATCTAAATAATGAGGATAATTACCATTTATACATTTAAGTTATCCTAATCCCTTAAATATCTATATAGATTTCGAAAATATGGATGGATAATGCAAGATCTTGAATTACCATATATAACAATTAAATGATAATTACAAGATATGGGATAATCCAAATCTCTAAAAATTAGGATCTTATCTTGGGGAGGAGGCAAATTTCGAAAATCAAGGGATTATAACAATCCCTAGATTTCAAAATTTAAGGGTTTAAGGAAAGGATTTGAAGATCTTATTCAAACTCTTGCAAATTAGGGTTTGCAAACCCTAATCTCAAAAAACCCTAACCTCCTAGGGTTTATTGGCAATAAACCCTAATATATCAAGTTCATACAATTGAAACCAAACCAATGGCTCTGATACCGTTGATGGGTTTTTGGTCATAATACATCCTATGTGCTCATACAAAGCCTAAAGCTTGGATCTAGGTTTCTCTATTGTACATGCTTTGAATCCAAGACTATAAACCCTAATTCTAGCATTCAAGTAATCATATTAATATGTAATTAGGTTTAAGATCATACCTTGACTGTTATGTAGCAATAACAATCCCAAAACTCCTTGTAATGACTTTGGAATGCTTAGAGTCACAAGTGTCACTCCTCTAATGGCTTACAAACACCAAGAGCAAATGGAGAAGGTATAAAGAGAGAGGAGAGAGGTTAGAATTTGTCCTTAGGACTTCTTGGGAAGGGATACACGAATTCATGAGCCAAGGGGTGTTTATATAGGTGTAGAGATAGGGTTTCAGTCATTATCCTTATCTAGTTGCTTATCCACAAAGCAACCCATAAGATAATCCTTGAATCCTTATCATAGTCGAATTCTAAGGCCTTATCACCTCAAATTCGTTCACCATATATTTAAGATAATCCTTACCTTATTTTGTAACTATCATATAATTACAAATCAGCCCCTCTAGTTTAATTAATTACACTTGATCACAAAATTAATTCCTAATTAATTATTGATCAATATTAATTAAACAAATATGATTTCTCCTTTAATATATTATTCTTATAACATATTAATAAATCATAATATCCTCTCTCTCTCTTAATTTATTTCTCCAATCAAGTTGCTTTGGTGAAGGCAACCCAAAAGGACCATGCACCATCGGGTCAAGTACATACCAAAATAGTTATGGACTTAGACGCTAATCCAACAATAAAGTATTTCACATTTGTAATCCTTAAGTAACTTTGTATCATAAAGATAATATTTATGTATCTTTAGAGCGAATACTACCGCTGACAACTCCTGATCATGAGTGGGGAAGTTCTTTTCATGTTCTAATGTGATATAATCACATTCTAAAATGCAATACTTCTAGCGATAAGCTTCTTACTTTAATAATGATTGCAGTACTTCAATCTTCTTGTTTGAGTGGGATACTACATCAGACTTGGTTCTCTGAACCACATGACTAACTTATCTTGGTCAGACTCGATTCGATATGACCTCTAGAGTCGGAATAACAATCATCTTCTTAGTCATTACCGAAACAATGGTAACGACATACTTGAACAAAAACGGAATCAATTACTAGCTTCTTGGTAACCTTGTGACCTTCCCCGATCCAATTGTGAGTCCTATGCTTCCGATAGTATAGGCCTCTACTACCATTCACACCTACTCATACTTGTCCCAAGTATTGTCTTGTAGTTTTCCAAGTCACCATTCAAGAATTTCATATAATCATTTAACACATCAGATAACAAAACGAAGCTTTACATTATTTCCTAAAATTATTACATAGATGTTTAAAGTTCAACTCATAGTATGCCTCTAAAAGGATACACCACATGCTACTACGACTACTTCATATCTTGATCTTTGGTTATGAAATCCTTACTCATGGTTCCTTGTGTTGTGACCTTCTTTGTCAAGTATGTTCTGAAATGCCCTTGCCGTTGGCGGTGCGCTTGGCCTTGCTGGTTCATTTTTCAAAAATTAATAACTTTCGCATACAAAATCCTTCTTCGACATTCATTGCTTCCACGCATAGGTAAAAATAACCTCTACAACTTTCATTTAGATTCCGTTGGCTAATTCTCGACCGATCTTAAATTTAACAGTGGGAGGAGATTATACTGTTAAATGTCCGCGTAAAATTCATAACTTCTACATACAGACACCGCTTTCATCTATATTTTTATCGTTGAGTTCCTATTAATGAGATCTTCAACTCTCATTTAGGTCGCGTAGGCCAAAAATCGCTCGAACTAAAATCGACTTTCGAGTCATGTACTACTATGCCAAATCTAAGAAAATTCATAACTTCCTCATACGAAGTTAGATTTGGGCATTCTTTTTTTTTTTATGTTATCGCTTTAACGTATACTACAACTTTTGTTTAGATCACTAAGGCTAAAAAGTCTTTATCAAAAATTCACTATTTATGTCTCCCGGTGTCGTGCCGGTTTTGCCGTAAAATTTCGACACACCATAACTTCTTCGTTATAACTCGGATTTCTGCGTTCTTTATATGTACCGAACCCTTGAGACATATTCTACAACTTGGTTAAGATTATTTATTCTAAATAATCTTTTGTTGAAAAGTCATTTTCGACCCCTATTATCTCTAAATTGACTACCTCGGATCTACGGGCGTTACACCTGGTGAGTACATAGGGTTTTCAACCCACAATAATAAAGTTATTATGTTTTATCATCAAAAAATTAACCCAATTACTCATCCCCATTATCTTCGTTATTTCTTAAGGATTTACCCTAAGAATCATCTATCACTCATTCCTAAGGATTCCTCCTAAGGAATAGGCATGAAGTCTCATCGTCACCAGGGTTTATACAACAGGCACAAAGTCCATAGCTGCCATCGTTTATACAACATGTTCTAAGTCCATAGCTTTCATTTATTAAGAATCATATATCACTCATTCCTAAGGATTCCTCCTAAGGAATAGCCATAAAGTATCATTGTCGCCAAGGTTTATACAACAGACACTAAGTCCATAGTTGCCAGGGTTTACACAACATGTGCTAAGTCCATAGCTCTCATTAATTAACAATATTATTTTCGAGAGTCCACTCGCAATACATGTCATTGGGTTTTTAGAGTACATCTGATGAACATATTGTTCACACACCTACAGGTTACGAGCCTACTAGTGTTCCACGGACCGTCTAGAATAGTCGATGGTTGTCATCCATATTATGCTAGATGACGGGCCCAACGTTTGGGTAAGAGCTTCTATCATATTTCACCTCTCACCCTCATCTCATATTCTATATCACTTTTTATCTCACCATCCAACTCATCTTTCTTCACACATCAACTATTTCATCTACCCATGTTCTACCCAACATATTTGTAGATATAAAATACATATACAATGTAGATCCGAAAAACAAAGTTTGTATCTTTCTTCCAATATAGATCTCACGTAAGCAGATAGTATGCACACACAGAGCACGTAATTTATATAAAATACTTCATATCTATGTGTAAAAATGAAAGTAACTATGCACTCACCTGATAAGGTGGTGATTCGGACATCACTCATTATCTAAAATAATATTATTTGATGAAACCAGGAGGTTTGCTCAAAATCTGGGCTTTGTGCGGGAAGAGTTTCGACTCGAAAACTCTTTTTCTCAGGTCTTCGGGTGCTTCAGGGTTTGCTTCGGGTGTTAGGGTAGTATTTTAGGTTTAGGGGTATGTACTGCAACATACAAGAAAGTATAGGGTGGAAGAATGGAAAGTTTGTAAACAAATTTTGGATGGCTTCGTTCACTATTTATAGTGGCTGGACACTCGAGTTATGTTGGGCGTAACCCTATGGTACGCGGGGCGTACTGCTTCTTCACCCACTACGTTGGGCGTACATCGAGTTCACTGGGCGTACGAAAAGATTAACTCGGATGCATCAAGGCTACAGACACGTGTCCACCATGCAATGGAGTAGGCTACGTGGCCAATTATGGATCGTGAACAGAATAGTACATTGGGCGTACATACCTTGTACGTTCGGCGTACATATTTATACGCTAAGCATACCACTTGGTACGCTGGGCGTTCTTCTAGCCTCGAAGTTTGTACCTGAAACTTCAAATATTTATATGTTTCGCATACATGCTCCGTTTTTGACGTTCTTTATATCCACGCATAGGTGAAATTATGCTCCACAACATTCGTTTAGACTCCGTTGGCTAATTCTCAATTTATTTTTAAAGTTATATTTTAACAGGTCGGGATAGGAAAACTCTGTTAAAAATTCATACTTCTTCATCCGACATCCGTTTTCGTCTGTCTTTTTACCCTTAAACCACAATCGACAAGATCTTCGATTCTTGTTTAGGTTGTGTCGGCTAAAAATCGCTCGATCTAAAATTCGAGTTTCGGGCTGCATAATGATATACCAAATTTTAGAAAATTCATAACTTCCTCATACGCATTCATATGTGGACATTCTTTTTATGCACGCTCTCGGTTTAACATTGTATCGCCCGTAGATCTGGCATAGTCAATTTAGAGATAATAGGGGTCGAAAATGACTTTTCGACAAAAGATTATTTAAAATAAATAATCTTAAACAAGTTGTAGAATATGTCTCAAGGTTTCCGTACATATAATGAACGCCAAAATCCAAGTTATAACGAAGAAGTTATGGCTCGTCGAAGTTTTACGGCAAAACCGGCACTGCACCGGGAGACATAAATAGTGAATTTACGATGGAGGAATTTTTATCGTTAGTGATCTAAACCGAATTTGTAGTATACGTCAAACTGAGAACATATATAAAAAGAACGCCCAAATCTGACTTCATATGAGGAAGTTATGATTTTTCTAAGATTCGACTTAGTAGTGCACGACCCGAAACTCGAATTTTAGTTCAAGCAGTTTTTGGCTTACGCAAACTTAATGAGAGTTGAATATCTCATTAATAGGAACTCAACCATAAAAATACAGAAGAAAACGGAGTACGTATGAAGGAGTTACGAATTCTTCGTGGTCATTTAATAGTCTAATCTCCTCCTACTGTTAAATTTAAGATCAGTCAAGAATTAGCCGATGGAGTTTAAATGAAACTTGTAGATCTTGATTTTACCTACGTGTGGATATAAAGAACGTAAAAAATGGAGCTCGTATGAGAGAGTTCTGATTTTTCTAAGTCGGGAGGCTGATACGCGATATTGGGTGACATGGCACCACCAGAATTGGACAAGTGGCACCACCAGAAGGCTGCCACATGCACCAACTCGGCGAGTTTTTGGTTAAAAATCGGCGAGTCCATCAGAAATTTCACTATAAATAGAGGTGTTGGGTCTTTCCGTTTCTTCACACCTCTCAAACCTTCTTTCTCTCTTTACACTCTCTCTCTCTAAGCTCCCTAAGCCCCCCTAAAGCCTAGATAAACTCCCTAGCACCCGAAGGAAGCCCCGAGGCTCCTAAAGCCTTGAGAAAAGAGCCTTTCGGCTCGAGAACGATGCTCCGACGACGCCCGGTTTTCGAGAAAATCCGCTGTAAGTGAGCTATGCCTACCTACTCTTTAGTATAGCTTATGTTTTAATATAGTAATGTTATTAAGACCTTATAATAAGTACTTGGGCTATTATTATGGGTTATATAAGTATTTCTAATGCTTATATAATAGTAATAATAGCTAGACTATTAATTAGTCTCGGTGGATATTAAACTAAACTCTAGTGGTAATGATACTAGGTTTTGTCGAAGGAAATTGTTTTAAGAGTAACGAAGTGTTGTCTAAGTATCGAGTCACCACCTTATCAAGTGAGTGCATGGTCCCTTTCATCTTACACATAGATATAAAGTATTTAATATAAACTACGTGATATGTGTGCATATTATATGTATACTTGCTATCTATGATGGATGAACGATTTTATACAAGTTTTAAATAATTTAAACTGTATACGTATTTTATATCTACAAATATGTTGGGTATAACATGAGTAGATGAATGATGAGAGATAAAAGATTATATGAGTAATCATTGGCAGCTATGGACTTAGTGCCTATTGAATAAACGTTGGTAGCTATGGACTTAGTACCTGATAGATAAACGTTGGTAGCTATGGACTTAGTACCTAAACACTGGTAGCTATGGATTTAGTACCTGATGAATGAACTTTAACAACTATGGAATTAGTGCTTTACGAACGAGCATTGGCAGCTATGGACTTAGTGCCAGTCCTATAACCCTGGAAGCAAAGGACCTCGGAATAAACTAATGCATGATAGATGACTCTTAGGATACATCCTTAAGAGTAAAGAAGATAATGGGGATCGGTAATTGGGTTGATTGTTTGATTGTTTAAACATAATAATTATATTATTGTGGGTTAAAAACCCTATGTACTCACCAGGTTTCCCAACCTGACCCACTCAGCTTATTTATATCATAGGTGTTGATATGAAGTCACATTACATTGAGAGATTAAGGAGATATAAATCAATAGTGATAATGCATGTAAGTTCTGTTTATGCTTGTGTTTCTGTATTGACGATGACATCCCAAATGTTTTAAAATGAATAAAAAATACTTTCTTCGGAAATGTTTTGATAACGTATTTATCATGTTTTACTGGGAAAAAATTCCGCAACATTTTTATTAAAAGAGGTACTCTGATTTTTATAAAGCATAAACAAAATCGGTCTTTTCTAGCCGACAAAATGAGGATGTCACAAACGTATACTACGACTTTCATTAGATTTCTAAGGCTAAAAAGTACTTTATCATAAATCCACTTTTTATATCATACAGCGTCGTGGCGGTTCTGTCGCGAAACTTCGACATGTCATAATTTCTTCGTTAGAACTCGGATTTCAGTATTCTTTATATCTCCGGAATCCTTGTTTCAACCACTACTACTTCCTTCATAGATATCAGGTTTATCTAATATTTATTTTCGATGCTTATTTTTTATCCTTAATTTATAAAACACATAAATTCACATAATTAGTTCTTATTACTTCACCACGTGTTACAAATGTCGACCTAGACTATTACATCATCAATAATGTCTAAATTAGAAACACAGACATTGCAACTAATGAAACTCTAGTGGGCCTAATGAAACCCTAATGGATCTAAGGACTCAACTTTTGGGCCTATTGGGTTGTGAATTGGTTGGAAACCCTAATTAGGGTTAGAAAACCTAATTTTAGACTTAACCCTAATTGTCATTTTGTGTGAAACCCTAATCTTACTTGGGCCTTAAGTTGGGCCTTTCTATTGGGCCTTGGTGATTGGGCTAATAATGGGCCATCCAAGAACAATCATATGAACTAAGAATTTATGGATGGGCTTTAGGGTAAGGCCCATGTGAGGGTTTGGGCCTAATTTGGAAAATTAGGCTATAGATGGGCTATAATTTGGCCTTTATGATTATAAGATATTGGGCTATTAGAAATGCCAAATGTTTGGACTGGACTAAATGGTTGACCCTTAGGGTAAGACCATGTAGAGGTTTAAGCCCAATTTAGAAAATTGGGGCATATGTTGGGCTTTGACTCATAGTTGACTTTTGGGCCTTTGGATTGCGCCTTGGGCTTAAATCAAGCTAAGATAGGGGTAAATCAGTATTTTACCCCAAACATGGACTTATGGTTATATGTTAGAACCCAGTTATTAATTGGGTGTTATTTTGATGTTGATAGCTTTGGGAATCTGTCATCCAGCAGATAGGGTTTTGTTTGTAGGACTTCAGCAGTGTGAGGTGCGTTTTCCTCCACTAGGAACGGGTCTAAGGCACCAATGCCGACCTGTTTATGTATGTTAGCGTATGTCAGACTTCGGTCCGATGTTAGGGATAGCCTGATGCAGCTTATACGTTCTAAACTGGACTAAATGGTTGGGCCTTAGGGTAAGACCATGTAGAGGTTTAAGCCCAATTTGGAAAATTAGGCCATATGTTTAGGCTTTGACTCATAGTTGAATTTTGGGCCTTTGGATTGCACCTTGGGCTTGAATGAAGCTAATATAGGGGCAAATCAGTCTCTTACCCCAAGCATGGACTTATGGTTATATGTTGGAACCCAATTATTAATTGGGTGTTATTTTGATGTTGACAGATTCGGGAATCTGTCATCTGTCATCCAGCAGCTAGGGTTTTGTCCATGTTTCCTCCAGTAGGAACAGGTCGAAGGCAGCAATGCCAGCCTGTTTATGTATGTTAGCGTATGTCAGACTTTGGTCCGATGCCGGGGATAGCCCGATGCAACTTATATGTTCTGGACTTTGGTCGGATGCCAAGGCAAGCCCGAGGAATGTTTGTATGCTTGATGTCTTCGTGATTCTTACATATGTTTGTTTACATGTTCCGGACTTCGGTCCTATGCCGGGGGAAGCCCGATGAATGTTTAGCTTATATGTTATGTGTTATATGTTCCGGAATTTGGTCCGGTACTGGGGCAAGCCCGAGGAAGGTTTATATGTTTTATGTTATGTGTTTATGTTATATGCTTGTTGTTATGTTATATGTATACCAAACTTCGGTCCGATTCCAGGTGGGGCCCGATGCCGGATTCGTCCGATGTCGGGCGGGGCCCGATGCAGTGGGCAAGGCCCAATATATTCTATTATGTGTTTATTTGTATGGTATACCGTAATTTGGGGAGACTCATTAAGCTTCGTGCTTATAGTTTTCAATTTTGGTTTCAGGTATTTCAGGTAGCAAGGGGAAGAGCTCGGGATGACTGAATGACAGCCACCACAGTTTCAGCTTGAGAAATTGTAGACTCCGATATGTTGATACACGAATATGATATAATATTTTGATACGATGATTGAGATACATGACATGTGATTTTATTATGTTGTTTTATGAGTTATGAGTTTTTCTTTAATGATTTAAAACCAAAATTTTGAACTATATTTTCCGGATGTTTCAACTTGGTAATTACAGCATGATTATAAGTATATAACTCAATACTAATATTTTCGGTCTCTAGATGAATTTGGAATTGGTAAGGCAATTCACATAGATCAAAATTGAAGATTGGTGTTTTGACTTTTGATGTTGTTTTCATGTTATTGACTTTGGTTGTAATAAACTATTTTTATGTTACTTAGATTTTTCTTTTTTAGTTATGACCTTCATAACCTGATGGTTTTAATATTTCTTTTAACTATGTAATTGACATTGGTGTTTTTGGTTGTTTTAAATGTTGGGAAAAAATATGAACTAATTTATTAGTTTATTTACATTTCCAGTAAAATCGGTTTAAACTTATAGGTTGAAATTCACAACCCATGAAAATCTGGATTGAATTCATAAACCGAAAAACCGAACCCATTGGATTCCAAAACCAAAAACCCAAAAATAAACGAGCTCTGTTGGTTTTACCTAGGGCTGTGCAAAAAACCGCATAAACCGCACAAACCGCCCGCACCGCACCAAACCGCACCACATAATGCGGTTTAGAATTTCTCGGTGCGGTTTGCGGTTTATCATTTTATCAAACCGCACTATGCGGTGTGGTTTGCGGTTTGTATTTATAAAACTGCGGTTCAAACCGCACCGCACCGCACCGCATGATATATATATACTTTTTTTTCTTTATTTTGTTATAACTTCAAATCACGATTTAGAAATGATGTATGTAAATATATTTCTTAGAATAACCAAATATCTATAACGTAACATTAAATCACTATTAGATTAAGATCTCATAGTTTACAAGAATATATCAATTATAACGGCAATATAAAACAATAACAATGATACTTACAAAACTATAGTAACATGAGTCACAATTTATTAAAAACGATTTAACTCGAAAATTGTATTTGTTTTTATAAAATGAAAGCAATCATTTTTTTTAACCCGGCTACGTTTTTGGTTTTTTGATAGATTTAATGTTTAACAACTCATCAAACCGCACAAACCGCAACTAAACCGCATAAACCGCCCGCATCAAACCGCACCGCATCATGCGGTTTTGAACATCTGTGGTGCGGTTTGCGGTTTCTAAAATATTCAAACCGCATATGCGGTGCGGTTTGCGGTTTTGACTAGAAACCGCACCAAACCGCACCACTAGTTTTACCCCAAAACCATCCCAATCCTGCTCTCCTACTAATAACAAAAACTAGACAAAAATAACCTATTTGGTATGGTCATGAGAGTATATGTTTATGGTTGATCATTTTTTTAATTCAAATTAAATCACATGTGTATATGAAAAGTAATAGATAGAAAATAAAACAAAGGCAAGTACAAATTTCTCTAATAGGTTATAAATTTGTGGAATATATGCACAACAAAAATGAACCGTATAATATGAACAATAAATCAATATCAGAATCGAGTTCCAAAAGAATAAAAGAATTAGATTGATAATGCATGCAACGTTATCATTCCTACTTATTCTCTTTAGTGTGGTTTGGTTTCAACCCTCCTTGGTACATAAGAATTGTTTCTATGGTAAAGGTTAAATATATTCTTTTTCTTTGAAAAAAAAATATAGAACCTTCTTGTGAAGACATATGCACTACGCATTTGATACGACGTTTTAAGGTAAATTTACAATAAAATGTGAGAAAAAGACAAAAACAACTAAACATATAAGTATTTTATAAAATTGAAGACAAAATAACGAGAATAACTACAAATTCCGTAGGTGATGCCTTTAAAATTTGTTAAAGTGTTGTGAAATGGGAAAAATATTAATTTAAGCAATAAACCTAGAAGGGACTTTCATAGGAACGGATGATTACGCATTTGAGATCATAATTCATGGCTATTCACTGTTTTATAAAATTGAATTGATCCTTTGAAAATTTTGAACCGGGCTATTTGGCTAAGATATTTGATTTTTAGTTTTTCGGTAAAAACGAATTATTATTTTAAAATTTGAATTGTTTTTCGTTTATAAAATAATAAGCGAATATTACAAAAAGAAAAAAGAAAAAAAGAACCTGAATAACATTTTATTTATTTTTAATATATATATATATATATATATATATATATATATATATATATATATATATATATATATATATATATATCTTTAATTATTTATAAATTTATTAAATTATTGAAAACTTTAATCCAATATAATATCTTAACCGATGTTCTAAATAACGTAACACGTGGCTTGGCGGAAAAAGTAAAAGTTAAGTCATGACAAACCTTGGCGAGCCAAGACGTTTATCAAGGTGTGACTATAATATATACATTAAAAGATATAAATCATATAATTATTGAATTTTATCAAATAAATGAAGGTTTTAGAAATGTTATATTAATATCCAATAGAAAAAAGTTAACAAAAACTCATTTGTTTTAGGCCCGATAAAAAAAAAAAAAAAAAAAAAAAAAAAACCCGCGCCTTGAACAAAATTCGCGCCATAACGCGATATGGCGCGCCTTGACACGTGATTTGGGCACCACACTTCATAAACCCGTCTTGGACGTTTTTGTAACGGTTACACCACGCCTCGCGCCATGACACGCCTTGAGGCACGTCGTGACGCGCTTTTTAGAACTATGATCTTAACTAGTATTTAATTCATCTGGAACGTTGTGGTGAAATACTCGTTTGTAATTAGTACAAACGAAAACTATAACAAGAAATTGTGTAAACTTTGATGAACGAGGTAATTTTTTTGCAATGCGTATATAAAATGTTATTTACAAATGTTAACAATACCTATAAATCACGGTAACGATTATACCATATTAAACAAATCACAAAAATATCAAAATAAAATTTGAGCCTGAAAAATTATATACGTTGGAAACGGACGAAAAAGAAGAATTGAAAGTATATTTTACATAAATTAATAAAAACAAAAACAACAAAAAGAAATTATGTAAGAAAAAAAAAACATACTTTTAAAATATAATAATAGACCTAAATCATAACTTTTAAATTACCAATAATCTAACTTTAAAATATAAACCTAATCAAAATTACTTGAGGAAAAAAGTATATAAATGTTTATTTTAGATCATTTATTATATGATATCAAAGTATTAATTTGACATATCTTTAGGGATTTTTGCTTTGGAAATAACGAGTGTCTTTCCAAGCTAAATTAAGGCCCGATAAAATACAAAAATAAGGCTTTTAGACCATTTTCAACCCCATATAATTTTTTACACAAAAAAGAATATATATATATATATATATATATATATATATATATATATATATATATTGTTGTCGTAAACACAATTATGAACCAATGGATAAATAAAATGAATGATTATGATATATAAGTTTATGATATTACAATGAAATAACATATACCATATAATCCCATAAATTTCATTGGAATGGTATTTTAGTGATTAACCTATATTTTAAAAAAGAATATCCGGATTTTATGGGATATTGATTCTTTTAATTTTTAAAAATCTGTTTTTTTTAAATTAATTAAATATTAATTGTAACATATTTTTTTAATCATAACTAAATTTATTATGTCAGAATGACATTTTTTTAGAATGATATTCTATGAAAATATCAACTATAAACTAAGTTTGGTTAAGAACTACATTTATTCTAAAAACCCAACTAAGAAATGGAAATCAAACAAGAATGTAACACTAACTAAGAACAAACAAACATATGTCCTTAATTCTAGTTTTGTTAGGGCGACTGGGGGTTCTGATAAAGTAGGTCTGTAGAAATTATTTTCTTGCTTTCTATATGTCAGTCATATGTTGCTTTCTCCACGTGATTGGAAGAGATCTGACCTTGATTGCAACATATGCAACTCTAATTCTACACACCTCCTTATCAATGAAATTCTTTCTATCTGTTAGCCATATGATGTTCCTTCTGCGTGATCGGAAGATCCGACCTGGGACACAACATATGCAACATTCTACCTCCTAATCCCTCTATCTCTGTTAGTCATGTGGTGTCCCCTCTGCATGATTGAAAGAGATCCGACCTAGGTATGCATCTATCTCAGAATCTATCTTCATCCTTAATAATTGTTTACTCACCTAAAGTAAGGAGTCATTAGGAAGTTCTTAATAACCAGGGTATATCGGAAAGTGGGGAACACGTTCTAGTGCAACTAAAATTGAACCATTTAAGAGGTTGTCTGTAGATCTCGCTGCTTAATTTAAGTGGACAACAATACACGTGGTCATCATCAGCTAAATGGTATATTTGAAAAAGTTTGTCAATATTTTTCGTGTTTAAGTGGACCATAATACTGGTAATTGACCAGATCTATTCATAAAGGTGAAGGTACTGATAAATAAAGTTAAGACTGTCTCATAACTTTGATCCCAAGTATTTTTGTTTTTATTAAATTTGTTCATAGTTTTCCTCTATGCACAAATTTATGGGAGAATTAAAAAAAAAACAAACTAAAATCAGAAAAATTTAAAAATAAAAAAAATAGAAAATTAAAAAAAAATCCAAAAATAGTGTTATTTTTGTTTTATTTATTGTTCATAAAATATGAAAAATCCAAAAATATTGTTTTAAGTTTTCTTTTAGTTTTGTTTTGTCTTGAAAAGTGAATTTAGATGTAGATGAGACTCATGTAGACTGAATCGAAATTTTCTAATCCAATGTTTCATTCATGATCATCGAAGAGTTCTCATTCGAAGGAGCAAGAAATGAAGACTGTTCTTTCAACACTCAATTTTTCTACCCCACTAGCAAGGTGAAGTTGACTTGAAGATTATGTGACAGGTTGCATTGAAGCCTCCTCAATCAATTTGCTAATATTTTTGCACCTGCTGAAGTGATACAAAAGATTAGTTCTCTCGATTATTCTCTCTGGAGATTTTCAAGCTGAGAGCGTCATTTTTCAAGAATATCTACTTGAAGCCTCCTCACCTGATGTGCGTTCAATGCCAAATTCTGAAGAAAAACCCAACTGCTCAAGATGAAGTCATTCATTGAAGATTCATATGATGGGTTTTGGTCATAAGACATCCTATGTGCTCATACAAACCCTAAAGTTTGGATCTAGGTTTCTCTATTGTACATGCAAGTTATCCAAGACTATAAACCCTAATTCTAGCATATGGAAATCGATATTAACATATAAATAGGTTTAAGATATTACCTTGATTGTTCTGTAGCAATAACAATCCTAATTCCTCCTTGAATTGACTTTGGAAGGCTTAGAGTCACAAGTGTCACTCCTCTAATGGCTTACAAACACCAAGAGCAAATGGAGAAGTTATAAAGAGAGAGGAGAGGTATAGGAATTTGTCTCTAGGACCTCTTGGGAAGGGATACACGAATTCATGAGCCTTAGGGGGTTTATATAGGTGTAAAGATTAGGGTTTTAGTCCTTATCCTTATCTAGTTGCTTGTCCACCAAGTAACCATAAGATAAGTCTTAGAAACCCTTATCTTAGTCGAATTCTAAGGCCTTATCACCTTAGATTCGTCCAACCCATTAATAAGATAATCCTTACCTTATTTTGTAACTATCACATAATTACAATTCAGCCCCTCTAGTTTAATTAATTACACTTGATCACAAAATTAATTCTTAATTAATTATTGACAAATATTAATTAAACAAATATAATTTCTCCTTTAATATATTATTCTTATAACATATTAATAAATCATAATAACCTCTCTCTCTTTATTTATTTCTCCAATCAAGTTTCTTTGGTGAAGGCAACCCAAAATGACCATGCACCATCGGGTCAAGTACATACCAAAATAGTTATGGACTTAGACACTAATCCAATATCATATGTTCATCTTGAAGCTGTGAAGTCATCGAAGATAAAAGCTGAAGCCAAGCTCCCAATGAAGATTAACAAGAAAAGCCAACTCATTTTTAGGGGGAGTTTTCTGGGTCAATTAGAAAATAAAGCTATAAAAACCAAGGGGGAGATTACTGGGTCAAAAATATGTTTATACTTTGCTTTTCTAGGCAATTGTATTTTTCTGTAATGTTTTATGAGTTTATGGCTGTGTTTACGGCCGCGAACCTGTTCACTGCCCATGTCTCATATATATAGGGTGAGGAGTGCATGTGAACACAAACAACATAGTAAACAAAAATGGCTAGAATGCCCTTTTAACAGAACGATGTAAACACAAAACCAAAATAAAATTATAGTAGTACTATACAACTTCATATACAATACAATAAGAACACTAATATTCATAGTCCATTCTATTATCAACCATTAATATTTTTATGAAATATACAAAACCTACCATACTCTACATACCAACGAACAACCATGCAATATCTTTGCCGATCCTCATCCTCTTCATGGCCTATTGCCAATGCACCTTTAACAGAATGACGTGGTTCTTCACATTGGAATGTGATGTTATTCGTTGTAAGTCTATGAACAACATCAACAGCCCATAACAACTCTTTGGCACTGTCAACAACACTCGTGTGCTCCCCATCATCCGGAACCGCCCAACCAAAATAGGCATCAAGTAATTGTAAACCTACACATTAAAATATGTATCAATTAATCCATTGTACCCTTTTCAATAAAACAGTAAATATTATACAACACAACACAACTAAATACTAACCCCAAACTACAAACATGCATTAATTAACTATATATATATATATATATATATATATATATATATATATATATATATATAATTTAATTTACATATATACCATATATACATACATTCATCACATTGACGAGTCCCTCTTGAAATGTAGATCATTCCAAGCAAATAAATTGCCTCAAGATGATCTTCATCTACTGCTTGTCTCAACAAAGTCATTCCTAAATCATAATTGCCATAGTAAAAACACTCATCCTGTTTACAATGTGCTAAAAGCTCACGAAGGAGAAGTGAATGACATAGCTAAAGAGTCAAGGATCAATTCGGGTGGTCCATTAGCACTAGTGTCGAAGGTGTCAGGAAGAGAATCTAAGAAGGAAGTTACTGAGAAGGAAAGTTTAGATGATGAAGGTCTTATCATCAACTCGGATGACGAAGTCGTAGCTTTTTACTCAAACAAAAAAGTAAAGAAGTTTTACAAAAATCCTTTCAATGTGAAGTCAAAAATTGGGGAAGTAAAAGGAAGCTACACTGGGATAGTGAGTGAAGAAAAGAAGTTTGAGAAGAAAGAAGTGAAGGGAGAAGAGTGAAAGCAAGAGAAAAAGCTTAATATGGATTCGGGATTTGATTGTCACTACTGCAACGGTGCTAATCATATGGCGATTGACTACACGTCGCACAAGAAAGAAGAAAAGATGAATATGCTTAAGGATGAAGCTTATTATACTGAAAGATTAGAAGAATTGAGGGATAAGACATAAGGATTGTCACTTGTAGCGAGAGGAGAAGACGAAGATGAGCGAACATACCAAATATGGTATTCGGGCTCGGATGACGAAGAAATGAGAAATCCGATGCATGGATCCATGTTCGCGAGGTATGAGGAGGAAGAAGAAGAGAAACTCATTGGTCACTGTTTTGTTTCGACATCTGGGGACAATACACCAATGACATTAAAGGTACGTTCTCTACTTCAATCTTTTAATATTTCTTCAAGTGCTTATAATTTTGTGTTAACTAAGTTTGATGTTGCTATTACTTATGTCAATAATCTGGTTATCTCTACTAGAAATGATGCTAAAAATTCTAGTACTCAATTACTAGAAACACAAAGGATGTTGGAGGCGAAGAAAGCTAAGATAGATCATATTGAACTTCAAATTACAAACATCATGTGTGATAAAGTACAGATAATAAAATTTTGTTGAAAAAAAGAAACATTTATTGTAACTCAACTAACAGATTATATGTTAAATTGACTGAATTGCATCATTCATCAGATATAAGTAAAGAACATAGGAAGCTTCTACCATTGTTATCTTTCGAAAGAGAGAAAGTTGGTGCAACTTCTTACGACTATGAGATGACAATTTCTGAATTTGATAAGGTTCCTGATAATAGATACCCATATGGAATTGTGAAAATTGATGAGTATTTAAATGAAAATGATCTTTTTGATATTGTTAATAAGACCCTAACCAAAAATGAACAAATCAAGATTTCGAAAAGTACTGAGAATTCAACAGCTGATTCCCAAAACAATTTTGCTGATATTGTAGATGATAATATCAGTGAAATGAATGTCAAATAATTAGCTAAGGGTAAAGAAATATGTCATGATTTGAATGTTAAAGTTGACAGAGACCAACCCTCTACTTCGAAAGTTTTTGATCCTGACCATGTGACTCTCGAAGATAGTCAAACTGATAGTGATGATGATGTAGATGCATCAACTACTCCTTGTGTTTTGAAAGAAACTACCATTCCAGGAATTGTTGAAAATCATGTTTATGAAGAGACAAAGAAATTCAACAAAATCATGAAAGAAAAAGGTTCTCAATATCTTGAACCAAAATTTTTGGTTTACCCAACCTTCAAGTGTACTGATGATGTCGTCTTTCCAAATCAAGTTTTTGTCACAAAGGGAAATGGAGAAAGTGTTAAACCTGAAATAAACAAACTTGTTGAAGAGGACAATAAGAAAACTTCAAAAGAAGGATTTTTCTCAAACCAGAGCACGTTTGAGAACAATCCCACCAAAAACTCATACACTTTTCAACGCCAAAAGCCAAGTCAAACCTGGGTTGTTAAAACAGACTAGCCAAAAGTTGAAAAGCAATCAAATGTAAAAGTTTCTGAAAAACCAATTGAAAAAGTTCAAAGTTTAAAAGAAAATGGTTCAAAAGATTTCTCAAGAAAATGGAATTTTGATGAACAAAGCTCGAAATAAGGCTTATTGGAAAAATTATGTGTCTAGAAGGAAACAACAAAGTCTTTCATCCAAAAATGCCGAAAAGAAGAAGTCTGAATTTGTTAAGCCAAAGTCACAGAATCAATCTTTTGTTGAAAAGAAACAGACTTCAAAACCTACAAGTGTACAAAAAGATTTTTCTAAAACAAAAGAGCATGTTCAAACTTCTTATCATGATGGTTTTGGGAAAAATCAACAAACAAAGAATTTTGTTAAAAACTCACAAAATCCAAGGTTTTGACAAAATAATTTTCAAAGGAATGACTTTCAATCAACTGAGAAAAAGAACTATCATAGCGTTCCACATCAAAATCAATTTTCGAACCCATAAAACGTTTTTCCAAAACATAAAATTGGGTATCAAAATCGTTACAAAACTCATGTTTCAACAAGGAACTATGAAAAGTTGAAAGTACAAGGGAGAATGTATGAACCTTTTAAGCTAGACCAACCACATTTTCCAAAGCCACCTTCAAAACAAATAGTTAAAGCTTCATTTGTTAAGGGAAAAAAATGTGTAGAATATCAATCACTGGTTAGAAGGAAAGGGAAAATGTTTCTAATAAGGGAAATTCTCTTAAGAGCATATCAATGATGCATATGAGAAATATCTAAACAAATCATCCAATGGAAGTTCTTTGTCAAAAGATTCAAATCCTTCTGTTAAAAAATGGAGAGCAACTTCGAAAGAAAAAGTCAGCGAGACTCAAACTAAGAAGAATGAGGAGAAAGTCCATGTTAAACCTTCGGATGATTACATTTTAATACCCTTAAATAATGAAGTTGGCTTAATTGATAGTGTCACGTCGAAAGTGCGTAATTGGATAATAGGATCTTCATTTCATCAATCATTTTTTTCTAATAACCAAGGAATCAAACAACCTTGGGGACCTAAATTCTTTAACTGATTGCAGGTTTTGTGTGACGAGTTATACGATGATAAATGTGTTGGGGTTTACTGTGTTGCGTCTTAGATCTTTTTGTATATATCCGGATTGGGCTTGTCGATCCGTGATTATCTCTTGGGGTTAGACTATATATATATGCATGCATGTATGCATTATGGGGAGACGTTCTTTTAAACAAAAACGCTTGAGTTTTGTAACCCTAATACACCTTTATAGTCGAAGTTCTTAATCGAGCTCTTCTGAGGTTTTGAAGTATTAATCATTCAACGTATTCAATCCATATTCGTGTTTACTTTACGTACTTATTTGTTTGCATGTTTAGAATCAATCGATCCTGAAAGAACTACGTTCTAACAAAATGGTATATCGATAATGGTTACACTCATCACATGATTGGGAAAAAGGAAAGCCTGAGAGATTATCGAAGTATTGAGAATGTTGGTGTTGTGAAGTACGGAAATAATAGCAAGTGTAAAGTCAAAGGCTATGAGAAGGTGACCAATGGAAAATTTATAGTCAACAGAGTTGCTTATGTCGAAGGTCTTCAACATAATTTGATCAGTGTTTCGCAACTTGTTGTGGGCACTGGTAATCAGGTTGTTTTTGACGAAGAAGGAAGTGTCATATCAAACAAAGAAACAAAAGAAGTTTTTCTTAGGCGATATGTTAACACTTTACATCAAACCCATTATTGGTTTTCCTTTAGTTTGTCTACTTTCGAAGGCTTCCTCAAATATAAGTTGGATATAGCATCAAAGATTGTCTCGTTTGAACTTTAAGAATCTGAATAAATTGGTGGTAAAAGATCTTGGTTGAGGTTTGCCAGTTTTAAAATTTGATAATGATACTTTATGTGCAGCTTGCGAACAAGGAAAACAACATTGATAAGGACATCCAATTGTGATTGACTCGAAGATTATCGAGCATTTGGAACTTCATCATATTGACCTTTGTGGTCCTTCAACAGTTGAAACACTCAACAAAAAGAGGTACATTTTGGTTATAGTTGATATTTTTTCTAGGTTTACTTGGGTATAGTTTCTTCGTTTAAAATCAGAAAACTCAAGTGATGATCAATTTCATCAAACACATCGAGTTAAGCTTAAAGAAAAAGGTTTGCAATATCAAGAGTACTAATGACTCAGAATTCAAGAACAAGATTATTAATCCGTTTTTAGCTGATAAAGGAATTTTGCATAATTTCTCATCTCCTTACACACCTCAACCGAATGGTGTTGTCGAAAGGAGAAATCGTTTACTTTATGAAGCAATCAGAACGATGTTGACTTATGCGAATATTCCACAATATCTCTGGGCTGAAGCTGTTTCAACTGCTTGTTTTACTCAAAATCGGTCTTTTATTCATAAAAGATTTGATATTACCCTTTATGAAATCACTAACAAAAGGAAACCAAATGTTAAATATTTTCATGTTTTTGGTTGCAGGTGCTTCATTATGAATCATAAGGATAATTTTTCGAAATTTCAGTCTAAGGCTGATGAAGGAATATTCTTAGGCTATTCTCATAATTTTGTGGCATATAGGGTGCTCAACAAGCGAACTAGGAAAATCGAAGTGACCTTTAATCTTACATTCGACGATCACTATGTCAAAAGAGTCGAAAAATGTTTTGAACAAAACCCAATCCTTAATGAATCAAAGGATGAATCTGAAAGTTTTAATTCGTTAGATTTTGATTATGATTTAATTTTTGGTACTCCTGATAGGGCTATTGATGCGGAAGTTAATGTTGAGGATAACCGAATTTCAGAAGCATTGAAACACTTTGAGAATTTGACAGTGATACAGCAAATTGCAGATTTAAAGTCATCAACAAATTCTCCAATACATGTCAATAGTGTAATAGTTCAACCCAATGCTCGAGTGGAGGGGCAACACTTGAGTTCGACCGATGAAGTTGAGGGGGAGCAACCTTTCGACAATGTGCAAAATCAAGAAATTGCAAATGTTGAGGGGCGGGGGGGGGGGGGGGGGAGCATCATACAAATGATCCAAATGTTGAGGCGGAGCAAAATGGATCTATACCAACTTCTTCAAGTGATGTTTTTCATGATTTGGTTGACAATGTGTCGAATGCAGGAGATGACTTGGAGAATGAAGAAGAATTCGAAGATGCACCTTTGGACTTTGATCCAGTATATCCTCCAATGGATAAATGGACGCGAAGTCATCCAAAGGAACAAGTTCTTGGTGATCCTTGTGATAGCGTGTTAACACGAGCTGAACTCCGTGCAAAGAATGAGATAAAGATGGTAATATTCTTCGAAACAAAGCTAGGCCTGTAGTTAAAGGTTATTCTCAACAAGAAGGTATAGACTTTGAGGAAACCTTCACTCTTGTCGCAAGACTCAAGACAGTTCGAATATTTTTAGCCTATGTAGCACACAAGGATTTTGATGTCTACCAGAAGGTTGTCAAGTGTGTGTTTCTCAACGGTGAAGTCGAAGAGATGGTGTATGTCAAACAACCTCCAGGTTTTATAAATGAAGACTTCCCTGATCATTGTTATATTTTGGATAATGTTGTTTATGAGTTAAAACAAGCACCAAGAACCTTTGACTTACTATGTTATGATTAAACACAAGTAAACACGAAACTGATATTAAGATAAATTTGGCTATGCACGATAAATCTAAGAGTTACTTTTGTATGATCAAGTCAAGCAACCAAACACAAATTATGGATCAATTATGCTCTCTAACATAGTTAAAGTTATCAACTTTAATTACATAATCTAAGATTTGTTCAATCTTAGCTTTAGCAATTTAATGATCATAAACCACAAGGTAAACAAATTCATGCAAACAGAAGGATCTTCTACTACATAAAACTTGTATCAAGGCAAATAAAAACTAGAACTTAAACATGAAAGGTTTTTATTTATCAACACTAGAAAAAATAACATAATTAGTCATAAGAATAAAATTAGCACATACTTCAAAGGGTCCATCATCACCTACGAAAGTAGAAGCTTTAGCCCATAATCATAGCAAAAAAACGCATATAATCGAAACAAATAATACTAGACATAGTTAAAGCTAGCAAACTGAAAGATTTAATGTTGTTTTATTCTAGATCTCTTTAACAATTTAGCTCCAATCGATTTCTGAACTTCCAAGGGTTTTTAGTCTTTAATAGTTGAGAATAACTTGAAGCATCTGTTATGGTTGAAGGTAGAACCGAAGTATTTATAGTTTCCAAAAGAAGGCTTCCACGCCGTGGTAAACAGGCTCCCAGGCGTGGCAATTTGTAATCACGTGTATTCCCCAAGTCAGCTTCTCTGGTCGCGAATCTTCTCTTCACCACGACATGGCTAACGATCTCCATGCTGCGGGCTTCACAATTCATGATTTCTATGACATTGGTTGAGCTCTGCAATTCGTTTCTTTTTTATCCCGAGCATGTATTCACTAATACAAAACATATTTCAAACATATTAAGTATATTGTATCCTAAAATAAGCACAATTGTATCTCAAAATATTAAGATAATACACAAAATATATGAATAAATATGCATTTCACGAAACTAAAAAATGACGTAACCGGTTTACCCGCTCATGTAACTGAAACTATCAGTTGCGGGACTTGTTCCAAAAATTTAAAAACCTTCTAAACCGATTTCGGTTCCAGTTCTAACTTCACAGAAACCGCCAGTACCGATTCCGATGAAATAAAAGGGATACCCGCCTGTACTAATTTCTTATTAAAATATACCTTTTACATCAACTTAATATAAAATTTAATATTTTAAATTAATACAACGATACGATATAATTATATTTAAAAACACAATTCGTTTAGTTTAAAATGCCACATGGAGGGTAATTGGATACAGAGGGGTTGGTGAGGGATAGACACGTAGCGGTTTGATTGGATGAAAAAGCGTCGATCGGCGAGAAGTATTAGTATAATTGTTAGTGCACGCCGGAATCTTTTCTTCTGGGGTTTCGGGTATTTAATTGCTTCGTTTTCAAGTTTGTTCAATTTTAGCAAATTTTTATTTTTACTTCGTTTTTAATTACTCAAAATCTGAGTCAGGCACGTGTCAATGTCTAAAAAGCTAACCCCCTAATATTTTAAATAAATTATTGTAATAAAACTAGTTAATTACTTTTAAACGATGATCTTGTTGCACTTTAGACAAAATCTAATAAACTTAGTACACGTGAGCAACATGGGTTATGGAATTTCAGACTGCTCTGATCTTTTTTACTGTCTGTAAATAATGCGAAAATAGTTAAAAATGTAACAATAAAATCCAATTGAATTTATATAACTTCAGAGTGTTTGTCGTTTTGCTTTCTTAAAATATATAAAAAAAAGGTTGAAGGGATAATAAGTGTTATATGAAACAAATTAACAAGTCTTCATCTGGCTTTTGTCTTAAAGTTAAATGCACCGATTTTCTTTTATTTTCGTTAAAAGTATATAAAACTCCTAAAAAAACGTTTTTTGTTTATTGAATGTACAGGAAGGTCTAAAGTATACATCCAAGAAAGTTATTTAAAACGTATAGCTAACTTGATTACAATAATATAAGAGAAAGTATTGTTTTTCTTTTGTTTTTATTTATCTTTCCTATTCATTCGTCCAAAAAAGAATATTAAAAACTATAATTAATAGATTCTATATGCCATTATTTTATATGAATAAGAATATTGATAGAATTTTTTTTTTTGATTATGTATTCAATTTGTTTATTTTTTTTTTTCTGCTGAAAATGAAAATTAGCACTCATGTAACAATTTTTTTGAACGACGGATACTTTAAAAGGATGAGCAAGATGCTAGAACAAAATAGAGTACAACAATTATAAATTACAAGCTTTAAAGGGTGAACTGCATCAATCGAACCAACGAAGACAATTAAAATAATATCTATGATTTGTCGAATTAAATGAAGTCACCTAGGTAGCATATGTTGTCTTTAGGAAAGAACATTGCTTTATGTGAAAAAAACACTTTGTTGCAAGCCTTACAAATGATCCAGATCACTGAATAAAGCAGAACCAACATGACTTTCTCATTTTCTTTTCGAGATCGGTGGCTATCAAAGCCATAAGCAAGTATTCTTTATTTATCGGGATAATAGGAAGCAACCCACACCCACCACCAAACCAATCCCAAATATCAGCCAAGAACCTGAAATTGAAAAAAAAAAAATACGATCAACATCCTCATCCTCAGAATGGAAAAAAGGACACACCATGGAATTGAGAGCAACACCTTTGATCTCATATTTGGAGTAGTGGAACCATATTAAGCAACATCTTCCAAACAAAGCAATTAAATTTGATTGGAGCCCAATTAACCCACCTAAAACCTTGAAGATGGATTTTTGAATACATTTTCTCAGCTATCAAACAACTTAAAGAACTTAACAGAAAAGATACCCAAGGACTCAACCTTCCCAAGTCAAGTATCTACAACTTTGGTAGGCTTAGAATTTGCGACTTCAGTGACTAAGCCTTCCATCTCTTTTGATTATGTTTCATTTCACAATTGCCTTTTCCACAATCACTATAACACAACATCTTCTTTCATGTATTATCGCCTTTTTTATATTGTAATTAACTTTGTTAACGAACTTATTGTAATTGTATTGTTTTTGCTAGGTATTTTGGCCCATTGTACTGTGGCCCTTTTTATATTGTATGTGTATATATACGTTTCCAATTAATGAGATTCTTTCATGGGAAATTACATCTTTACATGGTATCAGGACCGAAAATCCTCTAAACCCTAGTCGATCCCTTCCTTCTCCTGTCAATATTCTTCTTATTCTCTTCATCATGCCTGTTGCAAATTTTTCTTCTTTTTCTTCTTCTTCTTCTTCATCCAAGATTGCTGAAAAACCTACTTCTACTATAACATCCTAGAAAATCAAGCCAATTTAAAACTTTTTGGATCATTTAAAACCATTAATTATTACAAAGTTTGTTTAAACATCAGAGTATCCCCATAATCAATCATGAAAAATATAAGGAGGTGCACGATCACACCTTCACCTTCCCGCGATCATCAGAAATATGTGAAACATAATCAACAAATGTAAGCTCGAAGCTTAGTGAGTTTCCTAAAATACCAACACCATAAAAATATCAATAACATATAAGCAAACAACATGCATAATGAGCCTTCAGCCTACTAGACAGTCTCGCACGCCTTCAGCCTATCTAGACCGCTCTCTGAGCCTTCAACACATCTGGACCGACTCGTATGGGAAACAGCCTATCCAGAACGCTCGTCGGGCCTTTAGCCTGACTAAACCCCCATGCAGGGCCTTCAGTCTATCCGGACCGCCCTGGGTACGTTGGCCTTCAGCACAAAGAAGGACCGCCTCAACCCAACCCCAATCAAACAAACATGTGCACATAAATATCATACGCTAGCATATATAACAGTCAAACTGATCTAACAGATCACTAATCATAGCAACATCCTATAACCAGGATACAGACCTAACCGATCACTAACATAACATCATTCTATATACTAGGACACCGACCTAACCATGTTACTAAGCATATCACCATCGTAACTACCAGGATGTAAATAAATAAGCATATCATGCAATAAACCTGGATACAAATCGGAAAAGGGCCGACATTGGCGCTTTTGACCTTGTTAGTATAGTGATAATAACTCACCTCACACTGCTGAAGTCCTACAAGAAAAATCCTAGCTGCTAGATGACAGGTTCCCGAACTGTCAACATCAAACAATACCCAATTAATAATTGGGTTCCAATCCCAAGGTCTAACTTACACTCCAAAGGCCTAATAGTCAAGTAATAGGCCAAAGTCCAACATATGGCCCAATTTTCCAAATTGTGCACAACCTTTACATGGTCTTAGCGTAAGCCCAACCACTTAGTCCAGTCCAAACATTTGGCATTTCAATTGGTCCAACCTCTCATCATCGTCAAGGCCCAGTTAGGGCCCATCCATGGCTTAATTTTCCAAATTGGGCCTAAAACCTCACATGGCCTTACCCTAAAGCCCATCCAAATATTTTAGTCCATTTACTTGTTCTTGGATAACGCATCAGTAGCTCAATCACCAATTCCTAATAGAAAGGCCTAACTCAAGGCCCAAGTGAAATTAGGGTTTTCATATGAAATGACGATTAGGCTTAAGTGTTCCTACTTAACCCATTAAGGACTTAATCCATTAAGTCCAATATTGCCTTAGGTTAATTGTAAATGATTATTAATTAACATTTTCAGTCTAATAAATAATTCCAGTACGGGTCCCGATCAAATCCCCAAAATTAGGGTTTCATGACATTAGGGTTTTCCAAACCCTAATTAGGGTTTCCAACCCAAATACTAGCCCATTAGTCACATGGTTAGGCTTTTAGGTCAGTTAGGCTTCATTGGGCCTATTAGGGTTAAACAAGTTGGATACCACCCATTATCACCTTGGGTAGTGGTGGTCAACGGCGGCGGCCACCACCTTGTGGTGGTGGTTATGACTTTTAGCTAAAAAAATATCCAAGCATCTCAAAATGACAATCACACACGCAAAATCACACAACCACCCACGATGGCAGCCAGTGGGGTTAGAATGGTGACGCGAGGTGGCAACCACCACCTCGTGGTGGTGACGAGTTGTTTTCTTTGATTATTCCGGCCATACAATACATTTTACATCGAATATTGAATAAACACACACACACATAAAATAACACATACACAATCGCTCTGTGGCGGTAGGTGATGGTCGGAGGTATTAGCCACCACCTCACGGTGGTGGTGGTGGCCCTCTTGTGATTTCCGACCAAGAACCACACACACATACTCTCCTGTTTAATGTTTGTGAAATAGATCTAGCCACCTACCTGGTAGCGTCCGACGATAGTGATGGCATGAAATGGCGGGCAGCTGAGGCAATCACTGATGGTTTGTAATGACATTGGGATAGTCGGAGGAATCAGTGTCGTTGATGGCCACAAAGGTGGTGACGGACTTCGGTTAAAGCAACGGCCGAAGAACATCAGTCACAACGGAATAGTCGCATGGCGATGACAGCCACATCAATCCAACAGTGGAGGAACAAGTGGCGGAGGACAAATAGAGCGTAGAAAAGTAGTTGGTTGGAACAGTAGCGGTGATGCAATGTCGGAAAGAAATGAAAAAGGAAGGTGGTTGTGCGAAACCCACCGAGTATAGCAGCATCAATCTCGCCTCACGGTTTTTGGGGTTACCCACATGAAGATCTTTACTGCTCACCGCATCACTGGCAGCAGTAGGGTTGTGGATGGTGGCGTTCGAACTCGACTAAGTGATGGCCGTTGATGGGGATACAAGGTTGGCAGCGTCAAATGTGGTCACTTGTGAGGGTAGCAGCTGAACAGATTGTTAGGGTTAGGGTTTGAAGGAGGGCAGTGATAGGTTATATACCCTGCCCCATAATGCTTTATGTAACGCCCGTAGATCCAGGCTCGACAATTTAGAGATAATAGATGTCGAAAATGACTTTTTGACAAAAGATTATTTAGAATATATAATCTTAACCAAGTAGTAGAATATGTCTCAAGGGTTCCGTACATATAAAGAACGCCGAAATCCAAGTTATAACGAAGAAGTTATGGCCCATTGCAGTTGTACGGCAAAACCGACACGGCACCGGGAGACGTAAATAATGAATTTTTGATAAAGAACTTTTTAGCCTTAGTGATCTAAAAAAAGTTGTAGTATACGTTAAACCAAGAACATACAAAAAAAAAGAACTCCCAAATCTGACTTCGTATGAGGAAGTTATGAATATTCTAAGATTTGGCATAACAGTGCACGACCCGAAACTTGAATTTTAGTTCGAGCGGTTTTTCGCCTATGTGACCTAAATGAGAGTTTAAGATCTTATTAATAGGAACTCAACAATAAAAATACAGACGAAAACGGAATGTGTATGTAGAAGTTATGAATTTTACGTGGACATTTAACAGTATAATCTCCTCTTGACATATAAGATTCTTTTGTTAAGAAACATTTCTTCACAACCAAATATTCAAGAGTTAGTGCAGATTCTTATCAAGACAAACACTAAACGTAATTGGTATTAGTTGGTCTTTGTCTTATCCAAAACATCACAATTTACCAATTTCAAACGTGCAAGAGTGTAACGCCTGTGTTTCTGGGCTTTCCATTTTTAGCAATGTAATAGTCTAGGTTAACCTTTGTAACCCGTTTTGAAATAATAGAAGTGTATTATTTGAGTATTATGCGTTTTGTGCTTAATTGCTTAATTATGTGGTTTGATTAATTAAGAATAAAAATAAGCGTCAAAATTGAAGTGTATAATAAACTTGATATCTTTAGATAATGTTGTAGTAGTTGAAACAAGGTTTCCGAAGATATAAAGAATGCCGAAATCCGAGTTATAACGAGGAAGTTATGACCTGTCGAAGTTTCGCGGCAAAACCGTCACCGTTGAATGACGTAAAAAGTGAAAATTACGTTAGATTGATATTTAGCCTTAGTGATCTAAACGAGAATCGAAGATCTCGTTATTAGTATCAAAGAGATAAAAAGTTAGGCGAGAACGGACGTCAAACGAAGAAGTTATGAATTTATAACGAAATTTTCTGTCCCGGCCTATTAAAAATAAATAATAAAAATAAAATCAAAATTAGCCGACGGAGTCTAAACAAAAGTTGTAGAGCATAGTCTCACCTTCGCGTGGATATAAAGAACGTCGAAAACAGAGTTTGTATGAAGAAGATATGAATTTCCGAAGTTTATTAAATAATTAATAATTAAATTTAATTATTAAATCCGGCCTTATCCGAAGGCGAGTCACCGGGCTCATCCGGAGTACGCCCCGCGTACGCCGAGAGTGTCGACACTTCGGATGATGCATGCAGTGACGATTTCGGACGCCAGTACGCCCCGCGTACTGCTGTACGCCCCCGCGTAATTGAGGCTCCCAGCCTCCTATAAATAGGATGCGAGGGCAGCCGGCTTCTTTGCTATTTTCTCCATTCTCTCTCCTGTTTTGCCTCAATTTGCGTGCCAGAAATACCCCGAAGCCCCGGTAATATTCCCGAGTCCCGAAGCAAGTCCCAAGATCCCGAAGATCCCGAAAAGTGCGGTTTCCGAGCCGAAGCTCTGCCCGCGAGAAGTTCGATTTTTGTAGAGATCTTCCAGATCTGCTGAGGATTACTACTTTTGCAAGTCGTAGTGTTGTCCGATCATCTTCTGATCAAGTGAGTGTATACTACCTTTCATAAACGCAATAATAATACAAGTATGGTTTGAGTGTATTAAGTATATTGTTGTTTATATGTGTGAGTGTGTTGTTACTTTCTCCTAACGTATATTTATGAAGTATTTTATACAAGATACGTGTTATGTGTATATTTTGTTGTTATGTGTGTGAATGTATATTCACTTTCTTCTATCTTACAGATCTGATTATTTCTATATGAAATACGTGTTATGTATGTGTGCCCCATCTGTTATATGGAAAATGTATTGATCAAACATGTTATACAGGTTTTGAAAATATGTATAAAAATGTATGTTTTTATCTACTAATATGTTGGGTAGAACATGGGTAGATAGTTGGTGTGTAATAAACAGATGAGAGGCCTCGTTGTTGTTTTGATTCAGTCATCTAGCGGAATTTAGATGACGACCACGGACTTTTCTAGACAGTCTAGTGGAACGCTAGTAGGCTCATAACGTGTAGGTGTTAATGAACTTTGGTGTTCATTCGTTGTATTCCATCCCCCTCATGGTTGCCTTATTTGACTTATATTGCTGAGGAACCCCCGAAGCATGTGTTGTCACCCCGATGAAATATTCTTAGACTAGGTCCCTTGTGTTAGTTATTTTAGGGACATAAAGTGAGAATAACGGGAATGGGTAATTGGGTTATTGTTGGTTGATAATAATCAATTTAATTATTTATTGTGGGTTGAAAACCCTATATGCTCACCAGGCTCCCAAGCCTGACCCACTCAGTTTTATTTGTATTACAGGAAGTGGCGCAAGGGCGTAAGATGGATGAACCATCAAGTTGTTTTGTTTACAAGTCTGTATATGTATATATTTGTTGAATGACTTGTAATGTTATCATTTATGCTTATTGGTCTGTATCGGAACATGACACTCCGAGTTTTGATTATATAATGAAAATACATTTCTTTTATGAAATGCTTTGGTAAACATTGTTTTATCATGTTTTGTTTTTGGGAACAATCCCGCAACTCTTTCAAATCAAAAGGATTTACTCTGAAATTATTTTAAAAGCATAAATGAAAATCGGTCTTTTCTGGCCGAGATTTTGGGGATGTCACAAAGAGTAAGAAAGCATTTTATACTCCACGTTTGATGAGTGTGTTAAAACTTCTTAAGATGTGTCACTTAAGTCACAATCTTGGAGTGTGACTTTAAGACTTGATTTTGGAACAAAGTATGACTCATCCTTTTGATTTAACCATTTCAACAAATTCTGATTCCTCTTCTTAGCCATGCTAGTGCACTAAGGTGTCCTTAGAGGATTAATTTTGATATGGTTTCATAATCAACAAGACGATCATAAAACATGATACTAAAGTACTCTCCCATCTTTTCAGATTGGAGAAACTTTTATCTTTCTGCCTATTTGATTATTCTTGTCCGTTCTGTCATTCATTGAAAATTTTCAATGATTCAGAATTATACTTAATCTTGTATGCATAACCACATTTACTAGACTTTTAGTAAATCATGACGAATAATCTTATTATTCTTTATGGTGGACATGACCAGTGCACAACATTGTGTACCAGTTCTCCTAGTCCTTCACTTCACTCTTTGTCAAGGAATTAGTCTTAAATTTCCAAATATGAAGGTTCTTATTCATCATACAATACAAGTTGTATGATTCCAAGTTTCTGTCCAATTGAAACTCGGGTGACAAGAATCTATCCTTATTTGGTAAATTCTCGACATTACCACAAATAGCATAACTAGGAATCACATCCATTTCAAAATTGCTAAAAAAAGATATACACAAACATCATTTTTCACACATGCCATTGAAAGGAAATATACGAATAAGACAAAAACCAAAATTTATTTAATTTATAAAAGGTGCGGAAAAACTTTTCCTTACAATGAAATTCAAATGAAAACTATATTATTACATAATCCTAAGCAATCTATCACAACTCCCTAAGTAGCAGCTAATAAAATCCGATCATCGAACCATACGATCGAAATTCATTTCTTCGCGATCAAACTCAACACGCTTCTTCCTTTAAGCTTCCTTTCTTTTCTTCAATCCTACAAAACACCAAATGTAATCTTATCACATCGTGTATTTAGAATCTATAAATAGGAACTTAATAGAGTTAGATAGTGGATTTTACCTGAAGTAGAGTCATAAATCTTAACTCCCCCATCTCTTAGATCTCTCAGGTAGTCAGGGCAGCATCGTAACCAATGCACCCTCTTTTAGTAGTAGAAACATATGGATGCTTCTGGAATGGTACACGGGACTATCTCAGGCTCAACCTTTCTCTTGCGAAGATAAAACTTTTCTAGACTTCCAATGTTGCCATTGCCCATAGAAGGTTGGGATATTGATTTACCAGACAAATTTTCTTGATCAGTGCGCCAAATCATTTATGATTCAGAAGCAATAAGCAAATAATTCAAATCAATGAGGGTTACGTCGTGTTCCATCATATATTACTCTCTAACGAAATTTGCATATGATTCGGGAAGTAAGTGAAGAACCAAGTCAACAGCCAACTTTTCCGAGACTTTGACACCCAACATTCCCAATCTATCAATGTCCAACTTCATATCCAAGACATGAGCACATATAGACTTTCCATCTTCGTGTCTTTTCGCCAACAGGGCTTGAGTGACCTTGAACTTGTCAAGTCTTCGAACACGTGGGCCAGGGAGAATTTTTGGAAGAGGTGGAGGGAGTGAAGAATGATTTCCATTTCCACAATCCAATCATGAAACATTATCTTCAAGCAGAAAACTTTTTCCAACGGATTCAGGAAGACCATATTTGTAAGACTTTGACATCTATAAAATGGGAGAAAATTCAAGTAAGTTGATTGAGTCCTTAATAAAACACCCAAATGAGATATTAAGGCTAGGACCCAACACAATATTCTACAATTCGGAAGAGGGATGCCGTAATCCAAATTGCAGAACATTTAAAGGTAGGTAAATGACGATTTACCAAATTCCACCATGAAAAACAAAAAGGAATTTTATATTTTAAATGAATTAAAACTCCTAGATCATTTGAGATTCATTGAACTTTTCAATAGCCTCACTATATAAGAAACCCCTAAGAAATGTGGCTAAGCGATCCTTAAGGGTTCTTGGACATTTTTGTGCCTCCTCCTTCTTCTCCTAAGTCATCTTGTTACTCATGGTGTTTGTGATTCCATTAGATGTGCAACATTCCAGGTACTAAGCTTTCAAGAGTTAAGATCAAGGAGAATTGTGATTGTTATTGCTACATAACAATCAAGGTAATATCAAAACCCTAATTCATATGTTAATTCGATTATTGTATGCTAGATCTAGGGTTTATGAGCTTTGGACGATTATTGCATGTTCATTAGACAAACTAGATCCAAAGCTTTAGGGTTTGCATGTACACCATAGGATTGATGTAGTGCTCAAAACCCATCAGTGGTATCAGAGTCTAGGTTGTTTGTTTGATGTATTAGATGCTTGTATGATCATTCTTTGCTTGAAAATCAAAGTTTTTGTTCTCTGCCTGACTGACTCGGAGAGTCAGTGGATGCACTCGGTGAGTGAGCCTAACTCGGCGAGTCTAGGGGTCAGACAGAGCAAAATTTTGGGATTTTTACTGATTTGGTTGTGGGATAATTACCATAAACGTTTTTTATTGATAAAATATGATTTTTATTGATATCATGTGATTATCTTTACCAAAATAGAAGATAATTGCCATTTAATTAAATAATTATTTCCTAATATGATAAAATTTGATTATTTAAATTATTTTATGAATTATCGTGCAAGTAACTGAATTGGGTCAAATTGAGATAATCACTAATTATTTGATTAATTGAATTATTTGTAATTAAATCTAGATAGTTTTGAAAAGTTTCAAAACTTGGTCTCAAGTTTTGGAATTTAAATTTTTGCTTAAAAAGTTTAATTTTGAAATATTTAAATTATAAACCCTAATGTTTTGAAAAGTTCAAAACTTGCCCTCAAGTTTTGGAATTAAAAATTTTGATTAAAAGGTTTAATTTTGAAATATTAAATTCTAAAACCCTAAGTTTTGAAAAGTTCAAATTACACCCTTATGGTTTTATTAAATTAATTAAGTGTATAATTAAAAGAGAGATAAAAAAAATCCATAATGATATGGTTTATATTTAATTAAATTAAAAGGTTTAATTTATTAAATTAGACAACCTAGTATTTTAAAAGTGGAAAATACACCCTTATAATATATATAAAATTAAAAGTCTAATATTATATATGTATGAGTAAAGAGTCAGTCTTACCGTTAGTAGGCCTCATTTACGAAGCTGGTTTATAAGGGATGTTTAAGGAAATTGCCTATAAAATGACGATTAAATGAGTATCCACTCTTACCCACCGCACTCTTGACTAGTGAAAGGTCGCTAGCCGAATGGGTAGGATAGGACACAACCTTCCATTATAAGTATAATGAAATACAAAGTAACTCAACACTTTTATAAATTCTCAAATCTTAGTTACTTTTGGAAAAATATGGAGTTGGTGCTAATCCGTGAAATTTCACATTGAACCTTTATTGGTCGTTAGTGGAGCATGTGTGGTGAACCGGCACACTAATATGGAACCAATGAAGGATGGCAATGGGTAGCTCGTAGATTATCATAGATCAATGGAGCGTGAGTGGTTAACCGGAACATTGATTAGGTGATATGCATGCTCGAGAGTACGAAACTAATTTTCATGGTAATCCACACCTTGTTTGTGATCCTCGGCGTCCCAATCACATTATCAAATAAGGAAACTCTACTTAAGCTCTGAGCAGCCCATGCACTCCCTCCTTAGAGGCCTTGGACGAATTCTTATGGGTTTCCCCATAGATTTCGTCCACTCCAACTTCTATGGAGTCCAGTAGCCTATTTATGCAACTATCTTATAATTACAATATCAGTCCCCTCTATTTAATTAATCTCTTTTAGTCACAAAACTAATTCTTAATTAATTATTGACTAATATTAATTAAACAATATGATTTCGCCTTTAATATATTATTCTTACAAAATATTGATAAACCATAATTAATCGTCTTTCTCCTTAATTCATCCTATCAGTTGTTATGGTGAAGGCAACCCAAAAGGACCATGCTCATAATCGGGTCAAGTACATACCAAAATAGTTATGGACTTAGACACTTAATCCAACAGTTATATCAACTCTAATATAATGTTATCTCATCAAATTTGAAGTAGTTTTCTTTCCAATTACTTTATTTAAACTTTTTTAAGGAGATGAACTATAATGCAATAAGTTTGGCCAGTTATATCAAGGTTCATGTGTTTAAAAAAAAATTGGTTTTCCATATAGGTTGTTAAAGAATTGAAGTAAATATTACAACTAATTTATGTAAAACATATAATTACAATAATGCTAATGGAGACATATATTGACTTAATACATTCATATCGTCTCATAGTTATACCTAACATGTAGCAACTCTAAGATCGTATATGGTGTGTCACACAATATAAACGATCTTGTCATCTTTAATGATTGTTCATCATTAGCAACAATATCGATCACCTTCAACTTCTAACATTCAAGCTAATCGTCAAATATTTCCATGAAATTACCATCCATGTCATCAATCCCGCATACCCTTTGTCATGTGTTCCTTGACCATCATATATGGTTCATGTATGTTGGACCTTTAACAATATTACATTTCATAATCCATTTTAGTTCTTACAAGTCTTCGGCTAACTACTTTAAACCAACCTTGTTCACACTTTGTCTCATCTTCTAGGATAATTTTATCGATTCTAGATATCACATCTTGGGACCATTACGTCTTGATTTCACTATCAAAAGGGAACTTACCATAACTTCTAAACCAAATTCCAATCGATCATTATCGCCGTGAAATGGAAAATTTGTCAACTTTTATCTACTAAAAAAGTGATCATGCTTCATGAAGTAATTAGATAACTCAGCGTATTCAATTGTACATTCTATCATTCATCACCTTTA
This sequence comes from Lactuca saligna, assembly GCF_052625555.1. Taxonomy (NCBI): domain Eukaryota; kingdom Viridiplantae; phylum Streptophyta; class Magnoliopsida; order Asterales; family Asteraceae; genus Lactuca; species Lactuca saligna. The sequence goes on from NC_136420.1 coordinate 10,134,480, forward strand.
TGCATTCCACTTGGATTACCTCTCACCACTTCATTATGCAATCAATTTGACGGTTTAAGGATCCTTCGACTTCTTAGTGCATCATATCTTACTACTATCATTATTGTTATCATCATCATGCATCGACTTACGCATACCCATTTCATTCTCAATTCTCCATCAAAAGAAACACATCTCCTTTTCGTTAACTGATTATCAAATTTCCATAACCATAGGAGTATTTTCTTGTGATTGATAACAACTAAATGTGGTAATATCTTAACTATCACAACAATATTATCATCAACATCATCTACTTCAAGTTTCCCTTTGATAAGGGTTACTGTGAATGCTTCATAAGCATTTATAACATCTAATACTTCTTTATAAACCTTCTCCTACTTAAGGTACTTCACATTGGGAGCCCCCAAATTTCATCATCTAATGTCATTTTCATTTCTCAATAAACCAGTACATATCACTATTACCAGGGCTGGTCCATAAGTTTACCATGCCTCGGGCGAAAGGACTTAATGATGCCTCCTTTTAATCTTAGCAAACATATATAGAATATATCATTATAAAAAAATATGCCACATTCTTTATTCAAAAGTATTTTCTTTCAAACAAAAACCAAAAGTTTGCAAAAATCACATAAAATAATGTCTTCGTTTAGTATTTGACGCAAAAGCACAACTATACAAAAATCACATATAATAACTGTCATTTTCATGTTGATGATCGAAGTAGTTGGAAATTTTGACCAATGATTTGATAAATGAAAAGCAAAAAAAGATGAAATTTTGCATTTTAAAATCTAAATTGACTCCGAAAACCAAATAACAACCCTTATCCTATTAGAAATTTAGAAATTTTAAATTAACGGATTTTAGGTATCTTAACTCTCTTAACTGTAACTCATAAATGGACTCTAAATGGATTTTTGGTGCATTCGGTATTTTGTAGAACAAAATCACCCATTTATATCAACCTTCCATATAACCTTTTATAGTTTAATGAAAAATATTTTCCAAGAATGTAAAAAAAACAAAAAAAAAATATAAAATAAAATAAAATAAAAAACCACCGACAACTGTTTTTATCAATGTTACAAATGAAAAAATAATTTTTTTTACAAGTGTTTTATAAGTATTACAAGAGAAACAAAACCACCAACAACAATTTAATAAAAACAAAAAAGAGCTTAAAACAAAGCAAAAAAGTTAGTGAGCAGGAGCAACTCTTAAACTTCATGAACCCAAATATGGCAATGAACTTTGTGGGATAACCTATAAAAGGCAATGTACTTTGAGGGAAATTTTACTAAGCAAAAGATTAGAAACAAATATTACTCACAACCAACAATGAACTACATGGATTAACCACTAAAAAACAATGTACTCGAGGGGAAATCTACCAAACAAGAAATTCAGTAAATCCAAAATCACATCAGTTAAAGCTCCCAAGAAACCGCTAGAATGTAGATTTACTTTGAGGGATTATCACTAATACACAATGTATGTGAGGGAATTGACCAAAATAGATTCCAGAGACACAAAAACTTAGAATAATATGGATTAATTTCTTCCAACTATAGTCCTAAAATCCAATAGCAGCTTTGACGAAAACACACACCAACATAAAACAATTTGTTTCATGGTTCCGAAATTAGATCAAATCCGGTAGACTTGCATTGGCATTTTTCCTTGAACATAAACTGGTATCATTTGAAAGTAAATATGTAAATACATTCATCCATTCATAACAGGATGCAATTGAGTATTCTTAGAAATTCGGCTTTACTCATTGATTGAATTTGGGCGAATATAATGGAGATTTTGTGCAGGAATGTACATAAATTTGTAATGAAAATACAGATTTTGCGTAGAGCTCAATAAAGATAATATAGATTCTTTGAAAACAAATAAAGTATTAAAACATATATGTATTAAATCAGGCCTTATAATGGATAAACACACACAATCCCATATAAAACTAATGTTCATAATCAAAACAACAAAAAGCAAAAAAAAAATAACGAGAACTTTATTTAGCTCCAAAGAACCATGCCTACACATATGAAACGAAAGAGAAGTTATTTGAATAGTCTTCCCCAGAAACCATCTCCCCATACGCCTCGTCTTCTCAGCATCATTTATTAGTTGTTTCGCTTAGGAGACCGAGAATTTAGAAGTGTGCCAAATATGACTTGCAAATTGAAATTCCCGCCTTCAATTTTATTAGATCTTCCTAGCATGTTGCCTTTTTCATTTGGAAAGTGGACTAGATTGCAACTTTTAGTGGATAAAAAGCCTTAGCCCTAATGACCTACCAATAACGCGCCCCTAAAATTTGATGCCTCATTATAAGTTGCTGCCCTGAGCTATGGCCCAGCTCGCCCTGGGCTTGGGCCAGCTTTGACTGTTACACTTTCTTTGTACCATATTTTACACCTTAAGGTATTATTCATAGCTTATGTGTGCCTTTATCATTAAATTTCAATATTTATATCATATTAAATGACACATTGTACAACACATAACAACCATGGCATGTAATTCGACATGTATTATTGGATAAAAATTACAGTTTTATCCTATCCAAAAAGATTGAACCACAAAGATAGAATTGCGCTCTCAAGTGATTGAGTGTTTAAAAACAAAAATGATTTCCTTATCTTTATTATATATATATATATATATATATATATGTGTGTGTGTGTGTGTGTGTGTTTGTGTGTGTGTGTGTCAACTCTTATAAACAATCACAACCTAAAAGTTATAAAGATCAAAAAAATAAATTGTCATGCCCAACTTTTACATGCCATAACTTTATATATGAGTAGATTTTCAACAAGGACAATACCAACATATGTTCTATAAATAAAATATATAATAGTTATGATTTTTAATGCATATAGTTTAATTTTAACACATAACCCATATATATATATATATATATATATATATATATATATATATATATATATATATATATATATATAAAAGAAAGGGAGCAAAAGAAAAAGAATGGTTTAAGATGTTAGTTATCTTTATTTGTAAAAGGTTGAGAGCTATAAAGTTTGCTTTGTTAGCCAATGTAGGATAAAACTTTTGATAGATTGATTACCTCCTTTACCTAAAATGATCCCAATTAATGAAAAGGGAAAATGTTAAAAATGACCAACAAACTATTTCATTTATATAGTTCTAGCCGCTCAACTTATTTTTGTCTATTTCATGTAATAAACTTTCCAAAATCGTCTCCTTAGTCCTTTAAAAGACTACATCCCTTAACATATCCTTGGCATTTGCTCCTTTAAAATAACATATCCAATTGGTCTTGGAGTGAAGTTGAACTTTGTTTGTTATCTTTATCTTCAAGAAACATGAGTTTCTAACACTTCAATAAACCATAAAGGCAATATACTTTTAACAGTTAGCCATAAAGCCAATGTACTATCTGAACAAAACGCAATTCCAAATCCAAGAAGCGATAAAGGCAATTTACTATCTAAACAAAAGACATTTCAACCAAATGAACATTAAAAGCAACCTGCTTTCAAATTAATCATCTGCTTAGTCCTTTAAAAGACTACATCCCTTAACATGCTTACATGCCATTTTTTTAATGATTTAGGTTAAAACTTCATTAGAATTATGATAATGTGGCTTTTATAAATTTGACTTGCCATTTTCTCCTTTAAAATAACATATCCAATTGGTCTTTGAGCGAAAATTGATCTGTGTGTGGTGTCTTCGTTTTCAAGAAATATGAGATTTTAGCACTTTAATAAACCATAAAGGCAATATACTTTTAACATTTAACCATAAAGCCAATGTACTATCTAAACAAAAGGCAATTCCAACATGCTACCCTTCCCTCCAAGAAGCAATAAAGGCGATGTACTATCTAAAGAAAAGACATTCCAACCACAAGAAAGGCTACTTCCTCATTTTCACTAAAAACACTCTTCCATGGTCTATGTTAGATTAATTAGAAAACAAATGGTAGCAGTTTGGATAATGTATATTGTTGGTTAATTCTAATAAAATTTTAATACAAATCATTATAAAAGTATTATGTATTGGTAAATATTTATTAAGTTAATTTTCATTATTTTTCCCTTGCTAAATGTAGTTCTTTTATTTTAACGATCAGAAAGCAACTATTATCAATGTTAGGGTTTGTATCGATGATTATGTGTGTGTATGTGTGTGTGTGTATATATATATATATATATATATATATATATATATATATATATATATATATATATATATATATATATATATATTCATTAATCATTATTTTTCTCAGATGATGAAATCGGTAGATAGTGTGTTTTTTTTCTTGTTAAATATGTGGAAGTACGAAGAATTTCATATAATAAAAGTCTAACAAAGTATTAGTCAAAACAAACGAATATACTGTTATTTATTTTCTCTAAACGGTTCATCTTAAGCAAGGGTTTTATTTACTATTAAATTAATTATTCTATTTCGTTGAGTTATAAACATTATTGTCGGTGTTAACTGTAAACGATGTCTTGGTTAACATATGTTAACACCTAAAAGAAAATTTATACACTTTTAAATTTATAAACATACCTAAAAACTATGTAGAGTAAACATATGTCATACTGAATTCGTTTTTTTAAGAATCTTTTAATTGGTGATCAAAAAGAAATGATATATATTTGAGATTGCAACCAATCAAACTTTATTCTTTGAATGAATTTTCCACATAAGTTTGGTCCCCGACGACTTTATTGTATCAAATGGATAACTACATCTAGTTGTGTTGCTTTTGTCAACACTCATTATCTAAAATACGTTTGTATCATGTCAATTCAAAAACAAACGTCTCCATTTCGTCCACCATAAAAAAATGGTTCTAATACGACCTAGTGTTTGTGGGTCCATGAGATTCCTACACGTTTTGATTTCAAAATTATTTAAATATTTAATTTAAAAGAATTGAGGTTGATGAACAAGCCGTCATGGCCTTGCTGTATTTCGCTTTACGACGCGTATTGTGGGCAGCATGCCATAAATGGTAAACATGTGAATCGATGGTTTTTTGAACTTTTTGACATGTCGGAGTCTCTTAAGTCTCAAACGATGTTCGTTCGTCGAAGGATGATTTAGCAAGTCACACACACGCATGTAAAAACTTTCAAACTTTCAAGCTCTGAAAAAATATTCAAACATCACAGAAATTAATATAAAATAAGGAACGAAGTTTTTGACATTTGAACCCAATTACAATCAAATTTTCCTCAAAAACTCAAAACACGATTTTCGTTTTAAATTTCAATAATCAGAATGTTAGGTATAGCAAAAGAATTTTGTTTTAAACATTTCATGATCAATTTGTCTTATTATTTGAATAACTAAATATTCCAAGTATGTTTGTAATAATCGAAGAATAATTTATCAGTTAATTTTATTTGGTGTTATAAATAGACTAGAAATACCACATTTAACAATATTTATGTGTAACATATTTTATTTGGGTTTACTACACTGTGGATGTTTGGGATTGCTTCTTAAATTAGTTTGTTAATTTATTGGTTTTTCAAGAAACTAATAAAATAAAAAAGTTTTTGATTTGTTCAAGAATTTTTTTCAAATAGTTTTTTGAAAATTTCAAAAAGCTACAAAACCATAGCTTTTTATTAGTTTTTAGCTTTTATTTCTATCACTTTTTACCCCTATAAAGCTAAACCAAATATTTTTTAAAACCAATTTATTGATTTTTAACTTTTCTCACAACAAAAACAAGTCCAAACACTTTTAATTTTTTTTTTTTAAAAGTCATAAACCAATAAACATTTTTACCAAAAACATTTTTGAAATTAAAAATCACTCTCAAACACATCCGTAAAATATGAAACATAAATTTTAGACAAAATTACATAATGGTCCTTGTGGTTTAGTAAACGTCACAACGTTAGTCTCTGCTAATTTTTTTATACGAATGGTTATGATGATTTCTAAACTTACTTGAATGGTTCCTATGATTTCTAAAATTGTACGAATGGTCTTTTAGCTACATAAAAAGACTTATTTACTCTTTTAAAGTTTCTTTTATTTTTTTAAACTGAAGTTAATTATTAAAAACAAGAAAATAACTAAACTCCAACCCATCCCACCCCTTATGACATCCTCTATTTTCCATAATAAAAAAAAAAACTTTTTCCTCTATGCTTTCAAAAACCATGTTATATTTGTTTGCGGAAAATCTTAGTAAATTAAAATATTTTGAGTTCAAATGATTGTTTTAAAATAGTAAAACTCTAAGGATGTCATAATCACTACAACGTAAAGACCTAACAATCATGAACACTACTGCAAGTCTTATCTTTAATCAATCAACATCATATTCAAGTTCCAATAGCCTTAATACTGCTACCTGTGATGTATATAAATTTAGTGGGACGGGTTGGAAAACATGGTGAGATACAAAGGTTTTTCAATACTACAATGTTATTATGATAAAATCCATAATCAACAAACCTACTAAACCACTTGTTACCAAACACTATAGATATATAATCCAACGAAAATATCTATAAGATAATGTACCTATACATAGCCCCAGTCGATTCTTACAAATCTTAATCAACGATCACCTAGAAAAATCACCTTACATGACCAATCATTTAAAGCAATTATTTGACTACACAACTAAGGGGTCCTCAGCTGATGTAAGTCATAAAGGAAACCTAAAGGAGGATGGAGCACAAGGAATAAACAAACAATCCCTTCTCTCGGATAGTATGATCTTTAACACATACATGTAATGAGTCTGCTAGTTTTACACTAGACTGCCTAAAATGGTCAGTGGTAGTCATCTTACTCTGCTAGATGACTTTTATGAAACCCGCAACCGGGCTCAAGGTAGTGGCATGGAAACAAAACTCCCCTCTCCAATCCAATCTCACACACGCCCCATAAATGAGACTACCTAATGTCCAACTTATCAAATAACTCTAGTACGTAACCTGTACTCGGATGTGTGATAATGCCATAGAACATAGCTCTACTCTCCGTTCAAATACCAAATACATTTGTTGCATGAATACTACCCATTTATTCAACTTACTTTGAATTCAATGTCCCTTGTAATTCTTGTGAAAACCCTAATTATGTTGGGTTTAGAGTTGGGCCTTTCTATTAGGCCTAGATGTTTGGAATCTTGATGGGCTAACTAATTAACAAGTAAATAGACTAGAATATTTGGATTTGGCTTTAGGAAAAGTCCCATTGGACAGGATTGAGCCCAATTAGGAAAATTGAGCTATAGATGGGCCATAGTTGGGCCTTGGTTCATTATTAGACTTTTAGGGCTTTGGATTGGTCCTTGGGCTTGAATCAAGCTAAGATAGGGGTAAAGTAGTCTTTTACCCCAAGAATGGGCTTATGGACATGTGTTTGAGCCCAATTATTAATTGGGTTTTATTTTGATGTTGACATATTCGAGAATCTGTCATTCAACAGCTAGGGTTTGATGATTACCCTAGGTCAAGCCTAGGATGAGAGTAGCAGAGAGTAGTAGCAATAGAAGGGACTTGGTGGAGTCAAGGAAATTCTTGAGGAAAGTACAGATAGATGTGGAAGGTAGTATGGGCCCGTACTACTTAAAGCATAGGATCAATACTCGAATCTAGGAAGGATGAGATAAGACCACGGAACTTGTAGTGTTTGAGATCCCTCGAGTTTTGACCAGTATTATGATGCTTGTCATGGAACTACTTAAAGAAGAGGATCCTGCTACGTGGTAGACCAAAAGGCAGTTTTGGTGTCGACGAGGGATCAGGCTAGGACTCTAGAGACGAGCAACTCAATGATCAGACGGGGGAGTTCATTCCATCTGAGTTTATACATAGTATCACTTTCCAGACTCCTGTGATCTTTAGTACAATCAAGGAGAGCATTTTAGAGATTTGTGATGAAAGGCTGAGTGCATTCCGCACTGAGATTAATAGTCATGATAGGGGCACATACGTTGATGCTTAGGGAGTTCAGAGCTTGTGAAGCTCCAAATTATCATGGGGCTAGGGACCCCATTGCTAGCAACAGATGGTTGGCAGATGTCGTCAGTGCTTTTGTACCAGCCGTTGCCGAAGGGGACAATATCCTACTTACTTCCTGTCTCCTAAAGGACAGGGCATGTGATTGATGGAAAGAGGATGGTAGTGAGTTTGGCGATGATGTGGTCGATGTTATGTCATGGGATAACTTTTCGACCAGATTCCGGGCAGAGTTTGCCCAAGAGATTAAGGTGCAGCAGTTGGTGCGAGAGTTGTTAGATCTCCGCTAAACTACTCAGAATGTGGCAGAGATCACTGCCAAGTCTTAGGAGAGAGCTTAGTTGGTACCACAGTATGCAGTAATTGAGGAAATAAAGAAGGTAAGGTATCATGACATACTGCAGTTTGATAGCTGGGAGATCATGAGCAGCTCGGGGTGTGAGACCCTATGTGATATGACTTCTAGAGCCCGAGAACGGGATATTGACTAGGAGCACATTGGGGAAGAGGGAACCGTATCCGTTGCTTATATGAAGGGTCTCGGAAGGAGACCCAAGATTTCGGATCAGATGTTGAGAGGCCAGCAGGGCCAAATTTAGTGTAGCACGTACGGGAAACTGCACGGTGGAACCTTTCATTCCAAGGGTTTGAGTAAGTGTAACTTTAGGTTATCCTCTGTTTGTGTTTGAATTATATCTTCAAGAGATGTCGTATGCCATTTGCATACCGAGAATCATTAACGAATAGTGAAAGATCATTTCCCTAATTGCGGGATCAGGAGAGTACAACGTCATCTTGGTTTATTCCAAGACTGAGGAGCACCTATGGGAGGTGATAGAGACCCTAAGGAGGGAGAGACTTTTTGAAAAGTTTTCAAAATGTGAGTTTTGGTTGCACGAGGTGCAATTTCTTGGGCACCTTGTCAACCAGAAGGGTATACTAGTCAATCCGATCAAGATAGAGGTCGTGATGCAGCGAGAGATTACTAGGTCTTTAACTAAGATTCGGAGTTTCCTGGGTCTAGCAGGTTATTATGGGAGATTTATACTTGACTTCTACAAGATTGCAGTTCCTTTGACCCAACTGACGAAGAAGTCGATGACCTTTCGCTGGGGGCCTGAGCAGCAGGCAGCCTTCGAGATTCTCAGACAGCAGTTGTGTAAGGCACCGATTCTCAACCTGACAGAGGGTGTAGATGATTTCTTGGGTTATTGTGACGCTTCAATCATGGGCATTGGTGCGGTATTGATGCAGCGGGATCACGTGATAGCAGGCATTAGGAAATCAGGTTGGGGATTCCCGTCAGGACATGAGTTCAGTTTGGAAAGATAGGTCGTGTGTATGCTCGGCGTTGGATATGTTCGGATTAGTAATCAGCAACTGAGATTGTGTTAGAGTGTTTTTTATCTGTGGGTGTAGTCGTACCATTCACTAGCAGCCTGATAGTGTGAGAAGGTGTTGTAAGTTTGCAGGTGTAGTCGTGGCATTCACTAGTAACCAGATAGTGTTAGAGTGTTTTAAGTCTGTGGATGTAGCTGTAGCATTTACTAGCTGCTAGATAATGCTACAGTGTTATTATTCTGCGGGTGTAGTCGTAGCATTCACAAGTTTGGTAGATAGTGTTAGAGTGTTCTGAGACTACGGGTGTAGTCGTAGCATTCACTAGGTTGGTAGATAGCATGAGAGTATTGTTAGATCACAAAAAGAACAGTGGTACCCACCAGTTCGGGTGCAGCGGTGAGGGCGTGGAAAATCCACAGATTAGTTTATGTTTTTCCCTGGATGAATTAGACCTGTTTGAACCAATGATAAGACTATAGGAACGCCACTACAGTTATAAGATCAGGGAAGCAATGGTCTGCTTAGGGTCGTTGTGATATAAGGCTACCATTGGTCAGGTACCAAACACTTCTAGCCTGGGGTTTAGTAATCTCAAGACTCGAAGTATGGACCCGATCAGTTAGATGAGATGGTCGTTAGAACCACAGTGGCAAGATAATTAGTGGAAACTTTAGACAGACAAGGATTTTGCTTGGAAGTCGCGTAGGGCGACTGTGAGATTGCTCTTGGCTCTACAACCGGGCAGGACTTCAACATTTCAGGTAAGCTAGGACCAAGGAGGTTTCGGTGGATTTTGGGAAGCAGCCATGTGGCTGCATACTGTTTCATACAGTTTAGTGTTTCAGGAAGATCAGTGCTTCAAATAGTTTTAGGTCTCAAGCAGTAATGGTATTTTCGGATTTCATGTACGGTAAGCATAATAGATTTCTGAGTAATGTTAAGCCACTCACAACGGGATTAGCTGAGCCTAGGCCAAGTATAACTGATATGCATGGATAATTGGACCTATGGTTCGGTTTTCTAGTAGGAACCTTGAGTTATTAGAAGCTGAGTTGTCAGTTGAGAGATAAGTGGACTTGATTCAACAATAATGATTCAGTATGGGCGGTTTGTTAAGGATTCAGACCATCTTGAGACAACAGATTTCAGACTGGATGGAGGTGATCATGTTGCAAGGAATTCATTCATCATCAGGTTTTAGAACCCTGCGAGGATTGGATACGGTTGCCTAGGATTGTTGCCATGTGACTTGAGTGGTTTGTCTTGTAAGTTATGGTAAGGGATGATGTAACATCCAAAAATACAGGCCAAAATTTCATTTCTAATTATGTTATTATAAACCAATAGTATAATAAATCATCCATAATATCAAGTCATGTCAAAACCAAAGTAGAAATAATCAAAACATGTTATCATAAAACAATATCGGAGTGTAATTCCAAGATCATGTACGGAAAAGCATAGTGTGATGCACTGCGATCGAGCCAGCTCATTTCCTATAAAAACAAGTACCTGAAACCAAAACTGAACACCATAAGCACAAAGCTTAGTGAGTTCCCCCATCGTACCACTTACCATACAATCACATAGCATACATACTGCTGGACAATTATGGGGTGCCCGACCTACCCGGTCCGGCCATTCTGGAGTGCCAACCTACCTGTGTCAAGCCATTATGGAGTGTTGACCTACCTGTGTCGAGCATTCTGGGGTGCTAACCTGCCCGTGTCAAGCCATTCTGAGGTGTTGACCTACCCTTCGGTCCTAAAAACCGAACTCTGGGGACTATTTCACCCCTACTACTAATACCATATAATATCATAGCATAAACATACTCTCAGACATATCTAGGGTGTCCGACATACCCTTCGGTCCTAACAACCAAACTTGGGGACTATTCCCCTCCCATTACCACTATCACATATAACATATCATGCCAACATATAAAAATATCATCACATATTGTCAGTCATATATGGGGTGCCTGACCTACCCTTTGGTCCTAACAACCGAACTCTACTACTATCACATATAACATATCATGCCAGCATATAACATATCAGGTAGTAGCAAACCTAGATGATATCACAAAGACAATCATCTAACATACAACTCCTACTGGTGAGCCGACATTGTGGCCGTAGACCCACCGCTACTGGAAGGTAACTCACCTCACGCCGCTGAAGTCCCGTAGACACAATGCCACACTACTGAAGCTCCACAGACTCAACCCAGCTGCTGGCTGACAGATTCCTGAACTGTCAACATCAAAATAACACCCAATTCATAATTGGGTGCCACTACACAAGCATGAGTACATACTTTGGATAATTACTACATTACCCCAAGCTTCCCTTTATGCAAGCCCAAGGCCCAATCCATAGGACCAAAGTGAACTAGGAAATCAAAGCCCAACACATGGCCTAATTTTCCAAATTGGGCCCAGGCCTATACATGGTGTTATTTAAAGGCCCAACCAAAAATTCCAGTGTAACATTTGGTATTGTAATGGCCCAATACCTCATAATCATGAAGGCCCGAACTATGGCCCAATTTTCTAAATTGGGTCCAACTCCTCATATGGTCCTTACCACAAAGTACATTAATTATTCTAGTCCATTTGCTTGATCTTAGATGGCCCATTAATAACCCAATTGAGCTCAACTAGTTTTAAACCTAATTTTAATTATAAAATAAACACACAAAGGCAGTGGACCTATCAATTGTGGTAAAGCTAAATAAGTAGGGTATCGAACACATGGAGCGGTAAATTAAACCTAAAAACTAATTTTATCTAAACTTAAATACTAAAAAGGGGTTTTCTCTAGTTTTACAAGACTAGAAACTTACTAACTATTACTTAGACTAAAAACTAGAAAAGCAAAGATTCAACTAAATTCAATGACGAAGGGGACTTTTGTTTAGTTCAACTTAATTGATCCTATGGTTGATATTATGGTAATATTGCAATGTATTAATTCTTCTATTGGCTACCGATTCAAGTAATTAGATTCACGTTCGCTGCACTAATCCTTAGAGAACAAACTAACTCAAACAGTGGCCAGTTGTCTAATTTAATTTAATTCACTAGGTTATTTATTCAGCTTAATTTAGAATTGTAATGGCTAACTAATTTGGTCCTTTAGTTAACCTCTTGTTGATGGTCATCACACAAGCTCACATTTGAATTTACCTATTTTTCTATTAATTCTAATTTCACAGTCGCTAATCCTAGTCATATAATAAAGTGGTCACATAAATTATATGAGGTAGCAATTAAGAGATGTTCATGCAACTTAATTATCTCCCTATTAACAGAAAAGTAGTTATCATTCACACATAAGGTTCTTTAACAAGCTAGAATTAACAAAATCACCAATATTACATCAATCCTACCATAAATAATCAATCCATAGTATCAATTTTGTCTCCCCAAACAGAAGTTTAAAGGTTTTAGCTCATGATTGAGGTGATTAACAGCATAAAAACGAAATCTAAAAGTATAAACATGATGAAGAACAATAGATTAAAGTAAGAATGATGTAGATTTGCCTCAAATCTTCTTCGGGATTGGTTTTAGGGTTGTATCTTTGTTCTCCAGCTCTCTCCTGACTCTAATTCACAGCTTGCTTCTCCCCAAGGGTTCCAGAATTCTTTATGTCAATCTGGAAACTGTATTTATAGATTCGAACCGACTCGCCGAGTCCATGACTGACTCGTCGAGTCTATCGCTTAATTCCCATGCACGGTAAGTCTTAGATTCCTTATCTTCTCGATCCTTCGATGCGACTTGCCGAGTAGTCGACCCTACTCACCGAGTACCTTATCTTTTTGACATTTTTCTTCTTTGTTCAGCTCCCGAGCTCCCTACCGCTTCTCCTGCTTCCTTTTGCTCCCGAGCTTTGCTTTTGGACTGAAAACACAATTCAAACACTTTTAAGTATCTTTTGTCCATGATATTCAATAAATTAGCTAATAAATAATAAAAATCTATACTTAATATAAGGCTAAATATGCAAATATCACCAATCATCAAGGCCCAATGGAAAGGCTCAACAATAAACCCAAGTGGAATTAGGGTTTCACATGAAATGACGAGTAGGGTTACGTTTCCCATTAACGACTTAATCCATTAAGTCCAATATTGCTTATATTAATTTCTACAAATGATTATTATTTAATATCTCCAGTTATTAAATAATTCTCGTCTGTCTTGATTAATCCCCCAAATTAGGGTTTTATAGGCATTAGGGTGTTCCAACCCAAATACTAGCCCATTTATCAATTTATTGGGCTTTTAGGTCAATTAGGGCTTTATTGGGCCTATTAGGCCCACTAGAATATCATTAAGCCCATTAGGGTTTGCTTTGGGTCAATTTGAGTCCATTAGACCCATTAGGATTTTCACTAAGCCCATTAGGCTTCATTGGGCACACTAGGGTTTCAAGCACCCCAACCGAATCGATCACAACGAGGCAAAGCACACCGTACCCGACACGGCGGTCGGTGGCGGATGTAATTACATTTTGCAATGCTAAATATCAAAATAACATAAACTAAACAAAAACACACACACACAACCACCTTGTGGTGGATGGCGGCGGCAAATGGTGGCAGCCACCATGGTTGGCGGCCATGGTGGTTATCTCTTCAGTTTCCGGCCTACGAACTCCACCCAATAAACACTACAACAAATACATGCATATAACATCAGCACACGCATATCCATTACCGGAAACGTGCCAGTTTTGACCACCCCCATGGTGGCGTGAAGCAGTCGAACGAAAAGTAGCTACGCAATACCCATCGGAACCATAGCAGCATCGCAGCACCGAACCGAAATAGAGAAGGACAAGGAGAATATGGTAGGGAGGTGGTCGTCCGACATCCGAACAACAACAACGACTGGGCTAACTCGAACCCCCACTTCCCGTAACTGGACATCGACTTTGCAGCTCATACTTCACCGTTCACAACAAAAAGAACTCGGTCCCGGTGGCTCCTTTCGTTCACGGTGTCGTTGGCAGCAAATGGAGACCTGATTAGATCGGAAAACGAGAATAAGTAAGGTGGTGCTTCAATGGCGATTTGGTGCAACTTAACTCCCATTTCCAACCGATCTTCTATGTTGTCGGTGACAAGGCTACTCGATGGTGCTAGGTGGCCGGTAAACGAATGAGTTGAACGGTGGCGGAAGTTGGAGGAGGGAGACATAAGGTGGTAATGACAGTAGAAGATCCGGAGATGGAGGCTGAACAATGACGCTAGGGTTTGGGGTTATGGAACGCTTTTATACCCGGCACCCTTATAAACTTTGTTCCATAATGGCATAAACGACCCATCCATCCAGAAATAATTTCTATTACACTCCAATATTTACCCAATAAACCATGACCTCTATAATTCCTCTCATATTAGGTCCAGTAGTTACCAAACAGCCCCTCATCTACAAATTATTTTCAAATGAAGGTCTATATGTTACTCTTTTAACCCCTAATCTCTTAAAGTGTGACAATCATTCCTTACCATTCCTTACTCGCCCAACAACTCTAGTAGCATGGTCACCAACTTGGGCACACCCTAGCCTTCCCAGGGTAGCCATGACCAGTCCTCGTAAAGCCCTAAAATTCGCGGGTGAACAAATTCCTCGCAACAAGATCTCATTTACTCCGTCTGAAATCTGCTGTCTCGAGATGATTTGAATCCCTGACAGACCACTCATACATAATCATTATCGTTGAATCCAGTCTATTTATCCCTCAACTGTCTACTCAACTTCTGATAGCTTGAGGTTCCCACTAGAAAACTGAAATCAGATACCCAATTATCCCTGCAGGTCATTTAGCATAACCCAAGCTATCTGTTATTCCGCCCGTACTTGCAACCCCAAACACAAATACTAATACTGCCCAAACGATGAAACTGTCCCGACACTGATTTGCCTGAAGCAGTATGTTGCTACATGACTGCTTTCCAATATCTACATAGGCCTTGCTGGTCTCAATTCCATCGATAATAATCTGAAATATCGGGTTCCAACCCAACTACGGAGCCAAAAGACTCATATACAATCCCTCTACACGACTTCTGAACGAAATCCTTCTCTGGAACTAGTTGTCACTAATTATCATGACACTGTGTCTTTGACAAGCTCACGATCTAACCGATCGGGTCCATGCATCTAATTCTATCATCAACCAATCCAAGACTAAAAGTGATTGCTACCTGACCAATGGTAGCCTTATCTCACCCGTCCTTAAGCAGTCCATTGCTTCTCTGATCTCATAACTGTAGTTACATTCCTGAAGTCTTACCACTGGCTTAACCAGATCTAATCCCTCTAGGCAAATCCATAAACTAATACATGGATTTCCATATCCTCACTGCTCCACCCAAACTGGTGGGTACTACTGTTCCTTCCGTGCCCTAGCAACGCGCTCATGCAATCTACCAACCTAGTGAATGCTATTGCTACAACCGCAGACTTACAACACTCTATCACTATCTGGCTGCTAGTGAATGTTACGGCTACCCCCGTAGTCTTACAACACTTTCCATACCATTTGACTACTAGTGAATGCTACGGCTACCCCCTTAGTCTTACAACACTTTCCATACCAGGTCAAACACACACTCGACCTAACACCTCACTGAACTAGAGTCCTAACTGGAACTCTAACCTGGTTCCTGAACCTGCTATCACGTGACCCCACTGCATCAGTACCATACCCATGCCCATGATCAAAGTGTCACAATAACCCACGAAATCATCTACACCCTCTGGCAGGGTGAGAATCGGTGCCTCGTACCACCGCTGTCTGAGAGTCTTGAAGGCTGCCTGCTGCTCAAGCCTCTAGTGAAAGGCTACCGACTTCTTGGTCAGTCGGGTCAAAGGAACCACAATCTCGGAGAAGTCTCGTATAAATCTCCAGTAATAACCTGTTAGAACCAGGAAACTCTGAATCACAGATGGAGACCTCGGGATCTCCCACTGCATCACAACCTCTATCTTGACCGGATAGACTAGAATACCCTTCTGGTTGACAAGGTGCCCAAGAGATTGCACCCCGTGCATCCAAAACTCACATTTAGAGTACTTTATAAAAAGTTTCTCCCCACTTAGATTCAACTAAGTCTTCACGGCACACGAGAATTGAAGGATTCCCAATCCTTCTCGCTTTCTAGTATCCCACCGATGACAACCTGTGCTCACCGATGCTAGCGATCAATCACTAGTTAAACCTGAAGATCGCCCGTACTTGGAAATCTTGATCAGTACTCTTGAAATCTGGTCTAGTCTGACACTTCAATCCACCTCCCATGCTGACAACTAGAGGCTCAAATCTTCACTCTGGATGACGAGTCCTCATTCCCACTTCCAATCTTGCAGCACCATTAAACTCTATCCGTACACAACCCATGCGAAAATACAGTTCTCTTGAACATCTGATGAACAACCACTTATGTATCTAACACTCGCAACTGACATCACCATCTTCGTGCTACTAATCCTATCTTAGCAATAGTATTGCCTTGAACTCCAAAGTTCATCCATATACAAATTCGACCATATACGAACAAATGATAGAATTGCTAAACTCTGACTTCACTGGAGAACTCTCACTCTAATCCTGACCCAATATTCTTTGAATAATACTCCAGCACATATCCCGAAAAAGATCCGGGATGAGAACAGTACACGCGGAATCCACTCTTCAAGATACATCCCTCTTTAGGTTCATTAAGGACATCTGACATGTATATTGGCATATGAACATCCTTGATAACCCAGACAATAGCAGATACCAACCTAATATTTGACTTGCCCAAACTCACTCAATTTTGAAGTGGTATAAATTCCCCATATCCACTTGAAGTGGAAAATAATGACATACCTGCGAACATCTAACGAAATCCTGATCTTGATGGCAGGGACCAACTATAGGATCTTCCTTCCCGAAGGATTCTAACGGTCCACAGTCCTTGGGTTCCAAATGAACCCCTAACTTTCTCGCGACAAATCGGGTCCGAAAGGCCCTAGGCAACTGTTAATCTCTCAAATCTGTTCCTTGGCTGAATGAAAGTCCACCAAGGTCCATTCCCAAAACTCCACAAGTAATCTCTGATGAGATGAACTTCTGCGATCGCGCATCAACTGGTTCAGACTCTACTCTCGAGCCGAAACTAGAATCTCAGTTTCAATCTTGGGTGCTTAACACCATACTGAACCGACATTCCAAGGATTCGAATATACCCAAGAATCCTTATCACCTTTTTCTGACATGACCAACCCTACTACCTTGTAGCAGCCTAAACCCTTGGAGCAACAAACTCCCTTGTGCACTTTCCCGTACGTGCTACACTGACTCCTACCTCGTTGGCCTTTCACCCGATGATCAGAAGTCATAGTTCTCTTCCCGGGACCCTCTACAATACTCACCTGGCACAACCCTCTCTTCCCAGGGCACTCTAAACCAATCTCGCATATACAACTCTTGGAAGTCATATCCTTCAGGGTCTGACACCCTGTAATGCTCACATGCCAATGGCTTAGTTGCAACAACTGGAAAATTCTCTGTTCCTAACCGGGTCACACACCCTTCCCCAAAGCTTCTCAGATTCTCCAAGACTCTCACCGATTCAAGTGTGAATCCTGTGCTTTCACTAGTACGAGCCCAATACTACCTTCCACACTTATCCATACTTTCCTCAGCAATCCTCCTGAATCCTCCAAGTCACTTCCTCAAACTGGTACACCCAAGTCGCACAAAGCCTCACTACTAACCCACTGAAACATATCCCA
This sequence comes from Lactuca saligna, assembly GCF_052625555.1. Classification (NCBI taxonomy): domain Eukaryota; kingdom Viridiplantae; phylum Streptophyta; class Magnoliopsida; order Asterales; family Asteraceae; genus Lactuca; species Lactuca saligna. The sequence continues at coordinate 10,152,641 of NC_136420.1, forward strand.
GGCTTTCCTAGGTTCCCGTACTCACCCAGTCCTCAGCTGCCGAAAGACTTCCCACTAATGTCAACTAGCTACCTCATGAATATAGCTACATGAAACAAAGATCAGATAATCCTACAAGTAAAAGACCCATCCCTATAACGGTTGGACTCAGACAAGAGTTGCACAGGGTCAAGTCCATCACTCTGAGATTATCCTTCCTGTGTCCCATGTGACTTAGCATATTCACTTAGTAAGTAACTCACATCACTAAGAGTCCCACAAAGCACAAAGCAAACAACATTCAGGCAATGGAAAATCTAAGCATCATATTCCAATCAAATCATTCTATCCTCTAATCAGGAATCTGTACATGCAATTCAAAGGCTCATACAATTAGGCATAACCTAAATAGGCTATCCTATTACTAACTGATCAGTACTAGCATACAAGTCTACAAGCACAAACAATAGGCATATAAGGCATCCTCCTAGATCCTCATCCCTAATCTAGCATGCAGTTCTCATAACCATATCATATCATATCATAACATAACATGTATGGGTATCTTGGGGACAACTTACTTGAGCTCGGCTGATTGCACGCATCACACACTTTGTTCTTTTCAAAGTTCTGTTCTCTTTCCAAACTTTTTTTTTATAAAAATAGTTTTATTTTTGAAAATTTTCGTACCAAGTCCTTAGTTTGAGTTCAGACACACTTGATAGTGTGCCCGAATCTCTCAAACCAAGGCTCCGATACCAACTTGTAACATCCCAAAAATACAGGCAAAAAATTTCATTTCTAATTACGTTATTATAAACCAACAGTATAATAAATCATCCATAATATCATGTCATGTCAAAACCAAAGTAGAAGTAATAAAAACATGTTATCATAAAATAATATCGGAGTGTAATCCCAAGTGTCTCATGTACAGAAAACCATAGTGTGATGCGCTGCGATCAAGCCAACTCCTTTCCTTTAAAAACGAGTACCTGAAACCAAAACTAAAAACCGTAAGCACAAAGCTTAGTGAGTTCCCCTATCGTACCACATACCATACAGTTACATAGCATACATACTATCGGGCAATTATAGGGTGCCTGACCTACCCGGTCCGGCCATTCTGAGGTGCCGACCTACCCGTGTCAAGCCATTATGGGGTGCTGACCTACCTGTGTCGAGCCATTTTGGGGTGTTGACCTGCCTGTGTCAACCCATTCTGGGGTGCTGACATACCCTTCGATCCTAAGAACCGAACTCCACGGACTATTTCACCCCTACTACTACTACCATATAATATCGTAGCATAAACATAGTGTCAGACATATATGGGGTGTCCGACCTACCCTTCGGTCCTAACAACCGAACTTGGGGACTATTCCCCTCCTACTACCACTATCACATATAACATATCATGCCAACATATAAAAATATCATCACATACTGTCAAGCATATCAGGGGTGATTGACCTACCCTTCGGTCCTAAGAACCGAACTCTGCTACTATCACAAATAACATATCATGTCAGCATATAACATATCAGGTAGTAGCAAACCTAGATGATATCACAAAGACAATCATCTAATATACAACTCCTACTGGTGGCCCGGTATTGTGGCCGTAGACCCACCACTACTGGAAGGTAACTCACCTCACGCTACTGAGATCCCGTAGACACAATCCCATACTGCTGAAGTCCCGTAGACTCAACCCTAGCTGCTGGTTGACAGATTCTCAAACTGTCAACACCAAAATAACACCCAATTAATAATTGGGTTCCACTATACAAGCATGATATATACTCTGGATAATTACTACATTACCCCAAACTTGGCTTTATGCAAGCCCAAGGCCCAATCCATAGGCCCAAAGTCAAATAGGAAATTAAAGCCTAACACATGGCCTAATTTTCCAAATTGGGCCCAGGCCTATACATGGTCATATTTAAAGGTCAAACCAAAAAGTCCAGTCCAAAATTTAGTATTCTAATAGCCCAATACCACATAATCATGAAGGCCAAAACTATGGCCCAATTTTCCAAATTGGGCCCAATTCCTTGTATGGGCCTTACCACAAAGCCCATTAATTAGTCTAGTTCATTTGCTTGATCTTGGATGGCCCATTATTAACCTAATCATCAAGGCCCAATGGAAAGGCCCAACAATAAACCCAAGTGGAATAAGGGTTTCACATAAAATGACGGTTAGGGTTAAGTTTCCTACTTAACCCATTAAGGACTTAATCCACTAAGGACTTAATCCATAAAGTCCAATATTGCTTAGATTAATTTCTGCCAACGATTATTATTTGGTATCTCCAGTTATTAAATAATTCTTGTGTGTCCTAATTAATACCCCAAATTAGGTTTTTACTGACATTAGGGTGTACCAACCCAAATACTAGCCCATTTATCAATTTATTGGGCTTTTAGGTTAATTAGGACTTTATTGGGCCTATTAGGCCCACTAGAGTATCATTAAGCGCATTTGGGTTTGCTTTAGGTCAATTTAAGTCCATTAGACCCATTAGGGTTTTCATTAAGCCCATTAGGCTTCATTGGGCCCATTAGGGTTTCAAGCACCCCAAGCGAATCGATCACAACGAGGTAAAGCACACCATCACCCGACACGGTGGCCGGTGGTGGCAGATGGCGGCAACCACCACCCTATGGTGGTGGTTTTCAATTTCTTTTATTATTCCAGGCTGTAATTTACATTTTACAATGCTAAATATCAAAATAACACACACTAAAAAAAATAAACACACACATACACACCCCCTTGTGGTGGCTGGCAGCGGCAGATGGTGGCAGCCACCATGGCTGGCGGTCATGGTGGTTATCTCTTCAGTTTCCGGCCTACGAACTCCACCCAACAAACACTACAACAAAACATACACATGTAACATCAACACACACATATCCCTCGCTGGAAACGCACCAATCTCAGCCACCCCCATGGTGGCGTGAAGCAATCAAACGGAAAGTAGCTACGCAATACCCATCGGAACCACAACAGCGTCGCAACATCCAAACAACATAAACGACTGGGCTAACTCGAACCCCCACTGCCCGTAACTAGACATCGACTTCGCAGCTCATACTTCACCATTCACAGCGAAAAGAACTCGTTCTCGGTGGCTCCTGTCGTTCACGGTGTCGCCGACAACAAATGACGACCTTATCAGATCGGAAAACGAGAATAAGTGAGGTGGTGCTTCAATGGAGATTTGGTGCAGCTTATCTCCCATTTCTAGCCGATCTTCTATGTTGTCGGTGACAAGGCTACTCGATGGTGCTAGGTGGCCGGTAAACGAATGATTTGAAAGGTGGCGGCGGCTGGAGGAGCGAGAAATAAGGTAGTGTCGGCAGTAGAAGATCCAGAGATGGCGGTTGAACAATGAGTCTAGGGTTTGGGGTTATGGAACACTTTTATACTCGACACCCTTATAAACTTTGTTCCATAATGACATAAACGACCCTTCCATCCATAAATAATTTCAATTTCACTCTAATATTTACCCAATAAACTGTGATCTCTATAATTCCTCTCATATTAGGTCTAGCAGTTACCAAACAACCCCTCATCTACAAATTATTTTCAAATGAAGGTCCATATGTTACTCTTTTAACCCCTAATCTCTTAAAATGTGACAATTAACTCCTCAAGACCAACCTTTGACATATAATTATTTAATTTAGGGTTACTATTCGTTCATTAATTTATTTATTTATTAAATAAATAAACAGGGTGTTACAACTCTCCCCCACTTAAATTAGATTTCATCCTCGAAATCATTCCTTACCATTCCTTACTCGCCCAACAACTCTAGTAGCATGGTCACCAACTTGGGCACACACTAGCCTTCCCAGGGTAGCCATGACCAATCCTCGTGAAGCCCTAAAATTAGCGGGTGAACGAATTCCTCGCAACAAGATCTCATTTACCCCGTTTGAAATCTGTTGTCTCGAGATGATCTGGATCTCTGACTGACCACTCATACTTAATAATTATCGTTGAATCTAGCCCATTTATCCCTCAACTGTCTACTCAACTTATGATAGCTCGAGGTTCCCACTAGAAAATTGAAATCACAGACCTAATTATCCATGTGGGTCATTTATCATAACCCAAACAATCTATTATTCCGCCCGTACGAAATCTAATTTAAGTGAGGGAGAGTTGTAACACCTCGTTTATTTATTAAATAAATAAACAATATAATAAATGAATAATAGCCCTAAATGCGGAATAGTGTAGCAAGAAGTTAGTTTTGGGGGTTAAAAAATTATAATTGAGGGTGTGGGTGTTAAAATGTAATTCCTGTATTAGTTTATAAAGAATTTTGGAGGTTGAGGGTGGTTTGGTAAATTCTAGATTTAAATTGAAATAAAATCTTGAAGGGTTTGAATGCTGAATATTGGATTAAAGTTGAAAAGATATTATGGAGGCAGGGGCTAAAGTGTAGGTTTTGGATTTAATTTGAAATCAATATTGTAGGAAATGACTAATATTGGAAAACTGAAATAAAGTTTGGATGAACACGGGTTTAGACCCAGTACCATCCTTCCCTCCTATCACCCTCTTGTGTGGTGTCCATTTTTTGAGTGATGCAAACCCTAACCCTAACTCAAGAGTGCACCCGACTTATGTGAAGTTAGCCGCCACCATCCCATTCATTCACTATTCCGATCCGTGAGGATAGCCTGTTGCCACCGCTCATTCTTCGCCTAAACGCCACAACAGTGCTACTATCAGAGACATCGTGTGCACCGAAGAACCGCCAAGACCGAGGCTGATGTTGTGTTTTTCCTTCTTCCGACATGTGTGTGTGTGTGTTTAATTGGTTTTTTGTGTTGTATGTTGTAATTTGTAAAGGAATAATGAAAAGGAACTCAAAACCACCACCGTATGGTGGTGGCTGCCACCACCGACCGCCGTGTTGGGTGGTAGTGTGATTTGCATGTGTTTGGATTACTTTTGGGATGCTTGGACTCAAGTGGACTAGAACCCTAACCTCTACCATGAGTCGCCGTTAGCCGCCACTACCCGAGGTGTTAGTGGGTAGTGCCCTACTTGTGAAACCCTAGTGGGCCTAATGAAACCTTAATGGGCCTAAGGACTTAGCTTTTTGGCCTAATTGGGTTGTGATGGGTGGGAAACCCTAATTAGGGTTTAGAAAACCCTAATTTTGGATATATGGGCCTTAGAGTTATCGGGACCCACATTTGGGCCATTGGAAGGGAATTGTGAATTACACCCAATCACACCATATGATTTTCTAGTAGAGTGTTGGACTTAATGGATTAAATCCTTAATGGGTTAAGTGAGAAACACTTAACTTTAATCATCATTTCATGTGAAAACCCTAATTATGTTGTGTTTAGAGTTGGGTCTTTCTGTTAGGACTAGATGTCTGGACTCTTGATGGGCTAACTATTAACAAGTAAGTGTACTAGAATATTTGGATTGGACTTTAGGAGAAGGCCCATTGGACAGGCTTTGTCCAAATTGGGAATATTTGGCCATATATGGTCTATAGTTGGGCCTTTTTCATTATTATACTTTTAATCCTTTGGATTGGGCCTTGTGCTTAAACCAAGCTAAGATAGGGGTAAAGTAGTCTTTTACCCCAAGCATGGACTTATGGATATGTGTTGGAGAGCAATTATTAATTGGGTGTTATTTTGATGTTGACAGATTCATGGATCTGTCATCCAGCAGCTACGGTTTTGTCAGCGGGATTTTAACAGTGTGAGTTGAGTCTTCCTTCAGTAGGAATGGGTTGAAGGCACCAATGTCGGTCCGTTTATGTATGTTAGCATATATATCGGGGTTAGTTCGATGCATATTATGTTTTTTGGACATCGGTCCGAAGCCCCCCGGGGGGGGGGGGGGGGGGGGGAGGAGGGGGTTCCCGAAAAGTGTATATGTATGCTTGATGTCTTTGTGATTCATGCATGTTATGTGTTATGTGTTATGGGCCTAGATCTGATGTTGGGGCAAGCCTGATGCATGTTATCTTATATGTTAGTTGTTATGTGTTCCGGGCTTCGATCTGATGTCGAGGTAAGCCTGATGTATGTTATATGATTATGTTAGGTGTTTAGAAATATTATATGTTGTATATATATCGGGGTAAGTCCGATGCCGGGTAAGCCAATGTCGGGTTCATCCCGATGCAGTTGGGCGATGTCCCAAAGTTATGTTACATGTTATATGCTTATGTTATGTGTTTATGATATATGATATGTTGTGTATGTGATGGGGTAACCTTAATGACGGGGCAAGCCCAATGCCGGGGTGAACCCGATTCCAAACGTGGTCTGTTGCCAAGGTGAGCAGAACTTGCGTTTAAAGTGTACCAAGAATTCCGCCCATGTGAGTTGTAGTGGCTCATTGTGGCTTATGATCTTCCCTAAAGTGTTCCACCAGTGAACAACACCACCTCTAAACGGATGCACTACATAAGTATTTTGTAGCCCTTGCAACCACGTGTTATGAAAGCTAGATTCATTTTAGAGATCCAGTCCATAACACCGATTGGATTTTCTTTCCTAGTAAAATTTGATGGTTTGCAGGTCATGAAGTCTTTGTACCTGTACCCGTTCCTTTCAATTATTTCCTCTTAGTTATTTCTTTTATCCATTTGGGATTCATCTTGGCTCATATTTCTACTGTAATCCCCTCCTTCTGATTATTCGATGTTCAGTTTAGGCTGTTCAAGAGGCAGAGTAAGTTCATCTCTATTCTGTTGAAGTAGACGCCTTGTATCTTCTATTTGATGATCAAACATGATTTGTATCATCGCTTGTACTCCTGCCATCGTGATTGGCTTGGGTGTAACTGCTACTTCTGGTGCACGCTTAACTCCTCGTGACTTATGTCGATGGTTCCCATTAGCATTCCCTAATCCACTTTAAGTTCTAACCATGTCGATCTATACACTAAAAGAAGCAAATTTAGATCTTTATTGATGATAGACGTTTAAATCCTCCTTGTCTCTCTGAAGAGTTACATGCCAGTTCTAATATCGTAGTCGAACGTTTAGAAATCTAAACACATAAAGTTTCTAAATCCATTTAGCAATAGATCGTAGATCTGATCAAATAATAACATATAAAGTATCATAAATAATTTAGCACATAAAAGCAATTTAGGCATCATTCCTAAACTAAGCTAGTGCTCATGTCTATTTAAGCATATTTCCTAAATATAGCAGACACTCTTCTCATAATCATCTCTTAGCATTATAAGTTTAAGTCTAGAAATATTACAAATTCCTACTTCGCTTAAACTAATGCTCTAATACGAATTGCGACATCCCCAATTTCACGGACAGAAAATACCGATTTGTTTATGCTTTATTTGAAAATCATAGTATCCTTTTGAAGAAATATGTTGCGGAATTTGTTACCAAAAATATGATAACTGATTTATCAAAGCATTTCTGGCGAAATGGGTTTTCATTATATTAAAAACGTTGGGATGTCATTTTCAATACAGTACATAAGCATAAATAAAAATGATACAGGCCTTACAACATCTATTATTTTAATGGTCTATAATCCATAGATCTCTAATTAGATTAACACTCCTGTGCTCTTTTGCCACTACATGTAATACAAGAAACTGAGTGGGTCAGGCTTCAGAGTCTGGTGAGCACATAGGGTTTTCAACCCACAATATTTAAGTTCTTTAATTTCATTAAATCATTCAACCCGATTACTCGTTCCCGTTATCTTTACTTTCTGTCCCTAAAGCATCTAATTTAAGGGACCTATTCTAAGGATCATCATCGGGAAGATAATATTGCTCAGGGGATTCCTCAACAATATATCTCAGTAAGGCAACCATGATGGGGATGGAGTATACTAGTGAACACATCGTTCAAAAACACCTATAGGTTGCCAGCTTGACAACGTTCCACTAGACTGTCTAGAATAGTCCATGCTCGCCATATATACTCCGCTAGATGACTAATTCAGCTTAAACATTAAGGTCTCTCATCATTTATTTCATCATCTATATCATCTACCATCTTTACCCATCATAATTATAAGTATAAAATATATATACAATTTAAATCGAATAAAACATGTATATTTTGTTCATCCAACATAAATATCATGAACACATATAATATGCACACATATCACGTAATTTATATTAAATATTTCATATCTATGTGTAAGATGAAAGTAACCATGCACTCACTTTTTAAAGTAACGACTCACAGTTAGGGCGACACTTCGCTTCTAACAATTTATAATCATTCGACGAAACCTAGTATCATTATTACTAGATTTTAGTCCAATATTTGTTGCAACTAGTTATTAGTCTAGATTCATCATTAACTTAAAGTCTACGTCATGATCTATAAAGTAGGGAACAACCAGGTAGGATCATATCAGAGGTAGAGTCGGTTTGGTATACGTAGTATACTGTTTGGAATGTAACATCCCAAGTTCTGAAGCAAGAAGTTGAAGGGTGTTATGTGAAAATTAAGGAAGGGACTCGACGAGTAGGTCTCTTGAATCGTCGTGTCGAAGCGAGTGCCGAGCACGTGATTAAGTGGCCTGACTCGCGGAGTCGGCGGCTGGACTCAACGAGTCAGTGCTGGAAGAGGAAAACCCTAATATTAGGATTTGCACCTTATTTAAAGGACTTAATTTCCTCCCCTCGGTCCCCTTAAAACACTTTGAGATCCAAAAACCCTAATTTCATGTGTGAGAGTCCTTGGGAAGAAAATTGGAGTTTAGATAAGCGATTTGTGAAGAGATTTTGAAGATCAAGAAGCTTGGATCAAAGAGATAGGCGGAGATTCAAATTATTCTTCAGTGAGAGGTCGTTTTAGAGGTAATGAATCGTTATTCTTGGCCCTCTCCTTTCTAGATCCATGTTTCATGGAGTTTTAGGGTTTGTTTGGAGATATTGTGATGAGATCTTGGTGCATGAGTTAGATCTCGAGTTGAAACTCTAGATTTGAGTTCTATTTGGATCAAATACGCAGAAAGCCATTTTAGTTGCTATGCAGAAGCCATTCCCCATGAGATAAGTTCCTTTCTAGCTTGGTTTTTGGAATTATGGGGCATGAAGCACGTAAAGTGAAACGACCCTAAAATACGACCCAAAAATTTTCGTTTTTCAATATAATCAAACCACAATATAAGTGTCATAACGTAAATCATACGCGGTGTATCCTTAAAACATAATAAAATACGGTGCGGAAGATTGTATCATACTACATCAATTCCAAAATATCAAAAAGTTATCCCCAGGACAAAAGCTGTGCTGTAGTGTGTGTGCGATGCTGTCACCCCGAGCTCTTCCCTTTACTTGCGGAAGTACCTGAAACCAAAACTGAAACTGTAAGCACGAAGCTTAGCGAGCTCCCCCAAAATACGACATACCATACAATAACATAGAAACACATATTGGGCCTTGCCCACTGCATCGGGCCGAAGCCCGGAAACTGCATCGGACCGAAGTCCGGAACTGACTGGGACCGTGTCCCCTGCATCAGACCGAAGTCCGGAACTGACTGAGCATAGCATAGCATATCATCTAGCATAAACAAATATACTGCATACTGCATCGGTCCGTAGCCCGGAACACATAACATAAAACACATAACACATAGCGCATAAATCCTGTCTGAACCACGAAGGCATCAAACATACTAACTACTACATCGGACCGAAGTCCGGAAACTACTGCTAACTGGACGGGCCGGCATTGTGGCCTTAGACCCGTCCTTACTGGAGGGAAACTCACCTCGTAAGCTAGCTGATGAGTGTGTGGCTCGGAAGGCTAACGGCTGCTGCTCCCGAATCTCCTCGGCTACAAATCCATAAACACACTCAATCAAATACTAACACTACACTTGGGGGTAAAATGACTCTTTTACCCTTGGTCAAAGTCAACTCAATCTGGGCTAACTCGCCGAGTCGGGCTACCCAACTCGCCGAGTCCTAGTCTCATCTATCAGCTCTTCATGTTGCTACTCGTCGAGTGTGGTATCAACTCGACGAGTACCCTCTGGATCCAAGAACTCAGACGATCTTCATCCGAATCGTCGAGTCGTATGAACAGACTCGACGAGTTGTTCTTGATCCCCAAGAAGATTGCCTTGGACTCGCCGAGTTGTATGAACAAACTCGCCGAGTCCCTCCATCACTGAGTCTACTCTCAACTCGCTGAGTCCACTCCCTAACTCATCTCGTCCACTCGACACTGATAAAACTGAAGAACTCGGGACTCGCGACCCGACTCGTCGAGTCGTTCTTCCGACTCACCTAGTCGCCGCCATGCAACAGATTTTTACTTAATTTTATTCGAATCCAATGCATACAATTGATAGATCTGAGTCCAATAAGCTGTTTTACCACGTAAAGTTTCCAACTTTACGTGCACAACCTCATGAATAAGGGAAATAAGGCTAAAAGATGCATAGAATGAGTAGATCCATGGCTAACATGCAATGTAACCCCAAAAAGACAGTAGATCTGGGCTCTACAACACCCCAACATTCAGATCCATAGATATTTCGACTGAATGAGATGTTCATGCAAGAGTAAGGCTTGAAACAAGCACCAACTAGCTCTTAGGAGAGCTCTAATGGAAACTTAAGGCATATAATGAGATGGAACTCCGAAATTACCTCAATAAACTCTGATTTGGCCTTGGATCTTTGCACTCCAACCCTTCTCCTAGCTTCTCTCTTCTTCTCCTTCTTCACACCTTCACAAAAAGGCACCAAAACACATAAACTCTTCAATGGAGGTTTGGGGGGTGATAACACTGCGTTCTCAGGGTGAGGGAGGCGAGAATGGGGGCTATAAGGTGGTATAAATAGTGGGCAACCCGGGGATTTAGGGTTTCACCCAGACGGATGGACTCGCCGAGTCCATATTATGGACTCGTCGAGTCGCCGGCTCCCGCGTGCCCTCAGACGCGACCCGACTCGGCGAGTCAGGCTAGAACTCGCCGAGTCCCTCTAGAAAACTCACTATAATTACCAATAAATCAACGTACCGGGAACGGGTCGTTACAATTCTCCCCCACTTGTCTCAGACTTCGTCCTCGAAGTCTGCTACGGCTGGATCTGCAAATAACTCCGGGTAGTGCGCTCTCATTTCTTCTTCAGCCTCCACGTCCATTCAGACCCCTTCCGGTGCTGCCACTGCACCTTTACTAGCTGAATTACCTTGTTCCTCAAGGTCTTGGTCTTCCGTTCTAGAATTGCGACCGGCTTCTCGATATAATTCAGGCCGCTATCAACCTGAATGTCCTCTAAGGGAACGACTGCCGCCTCATCCACCAAACACTTCCTCAACTGCGACACGTGGAAGGTGTTGTGTATCAAACTAAGCTCCTCAGGAAGATCTAACCGGTAAGCAACCCGACCCACCCGGGCCAAAACCCTGAAAGGACCAATAAATCTGGGGCCCAATTTGCCCCTCTTCCGGAACCTGATGACACCTTTCCAAGGTGAGACTTCAGAAGAACCATATCTCCCACCTGGAACTCCAAATCCGAACGACTCCTGTCGGCGTAGCTCTTCTGCCGACTCTGCGCAGTCTGCAGCCTACTACGGACCTGCTGGATCAATTCCATCGTCTTGAGCACCACTTCGGTGCTCCCTATGACTCGCTGACCGACCTCGCCCCAACAAATCGGGGTCCTGCACTTCCTGCCATATAACATCTCAAAAGGAGGTCGATCAATGCTCGCATGATAACTGTTGTTATACGAGAATTCCGCTAACGGAAGATACGTATCCCAACTGCCCCCAAAATCTAGAACACATGCCCTAAGCATGTCCTCGAGGGTCTAAATCGTCCTCTCGCTCTGCCCGTCAGTCTGAGGATGAAAAGCGGTACTGAAATGGAGACGAGTACCCATCTCGTCATGGAATCACTTCCAGAATCTGGACGTGAAATGAACATCTCGGTCCGACACCACCGATACCGGCACTCCATGACGTGCCACAATCTCTCGCACATAGATATCGGCTAACTTTTCCGCCGATATACTCTCCTGAATCGGAATAAAATGGGCACTCTTCGTCAACCGATCCACTACTACCCATATCGAGTCCACCCCGCGTGCGGTCCTAGGGAGTTTGGTGACAAAATCCATGGTGATATCCTCCCATTTCCACACGGGAATGTCTAACGGCTGCATCTTGCCGTGAGGTCTCTGGTGCTCCGCCTTGACCTTCCGGCAGGTCAAACATCTCTCCACATACCAAGCGACATCTCGCTTCATGCAGGGCCACCAATAATCAGATCGAAGATCTCGATACATCTTCGTCGCTCCTGGGTGGATAGAAAATCAAGACTTATGAGCCTCGTCCATCAATACTTGCCGTACCCCACCCCAATACGGTACCCATATCCTACCATGAAGCGTCAACAAACCCCGACTGTCGTAATCAAATGAAGCTACTCGGCCCACTATCCTCTCACACTTCTGCCTCTCCTCCTTGAGACCCTCCATCTGAGCCTCCTTGATCCGCTCCAACAACAGAGTGATCACTATCATCCTCATACACATATCTCTGATAGGGGCCGTCGACACCTTGCGGCTCAGGGCGTCGGCCACCACATTGGCCTTCCCTGGATGATAAAGGATCTCACAGTCATAGTCCTTCAGCACGTCTAACCATCTCCTCTGTCTCATGTTCAAACTCGGCTGATCCATAAGATATCGCAAACTCTTGTGATCCGTGTAAATAGTACAGCGGACCCCATAAAGGTAATGTCTCCAAATCTTGAGGGCAAATACAACTGCCCCCAGCTCCAAGTCGTGGGTAGGATAATTAGCCTCGTGAGGCTTCAACTGTCTCGAGGCATAAGCCACCACATGGCCTCGCTGCATCAACACTGCTCCCATACCTGTGATCGAAGCATCACAATAGACCACGAAATCCTCAAAACCCTCTGGCAAGGTAAGGATCGGAGCCTCGCACAATCTCTGCCTGAGAGTCTCGAACGCCGCCTGCTGCTCAGGCCCCCAACGAAAAACCACCGACTTCTTGGTTAGTCGGGTGAGCGGCACTGCTATCTTGGAGAAGTCCTGGATAAATCTCCGATAATACCCTGCCAATCCTAGGAAGCTCCGAATCTCAGATGGAGATCTCAGGACCTCCCACTGCATCACGGCCTCAATCTTGGCCGGATCAACCAAAATACCCTTCTGGTTAACGAGATGCCCATGAAACTGCACCTCGCGCAACCAGAACTCGCACTTGGAGAACTTAGCGAAAAGTCTCTCCCTCCTCAAAGTCTCCAACACCTCCCGCAGGTGCTCCTCGTGCTTCCCCTGTGTCTTGGAATATACCAAGATGTCATCTATGAACACGATCACCGACCGATCCAGCATCGGTTTGCACACGCGGTTCATGAGATCCATGAACGCGGCTGGGGCATTGGTGAGCCCAAATGGCATCACCACGAACTCATAATGACCATACCGGGTCCTGAAAGCAGTCTTCTGTACATCCTCATCCCTGACCCTCATCTGATGGTAACCGGAGCGTAGGTCGATCTTGGAGAACCAAGACGCTCCCTGGAGCTAATCAAACAAGTCATCTATCCTCGGAAGTGGGTAACGGTTCTTCACCGTTACCTTGTTCAACTCCCGATAATCAATACACATCTGATGCGACCCATCCTTCTTCCTCACAAATAAGATCGGCGCTCCCCAAGGCGAACTGCTCGGCCGAATGAAACCCTTGTCTAACAGCTCCTGAAGCTGTGTAGACAACTCCTGCATCTCAGGGGGAGCAAGTCGATATGGTGCTTTGGCTATCGGAGCCGCACCAGGAACCAGGTCGATCCTGAACTCAACCTGCCTCTCAGGAGGTATCCCCGGCAAATCCTCGGGAAGCATGTCCGAGTAATCTCGAACAATAGGAACATCATCAATCGTCGTCTTGCCCTTATCCCGGGCATCCAAGACGTAGGCTACAAAACCGGCGCAACCCTGCTGAATGTAGCGCCTCGCCCTTGCGGCAGAGCAAAATGTCAGTCCTCGCTGGGGCCTCTCGCCCTGAATCACTATCTCTCCCCCACTGGGAGTGCGAACCCTCACTAGCTGAAGCTCACAATCAATCACCGCCCCATTGGGGCTTAGCCAATCCATGCCCACAATAACTTTATTCCCGCGCAGGGGAATCGGAACCAGATCCACTGAAAACTGCTCCTCAAATATCTGAAGGGAACACCCTCTATGTACTCTGTTGACCCTCACGGTCCTATCATCTGCTATCTCAACCTCTAGTGGGCAATCCAGCTCCTCGGGAGCTCTGCTAAGTCTCTTGCTAAGCGCAAGCGATACAAATGATCGGGTAGCCCCCGAATCGAACAATACCAAAGCAGGGATGCCGTTCACCGAGAACGACCCTAAATAAAACATATCATCAAATAATATACAAACGATATAATAACAATTAAAGATGAAGGAAAGATTCATACCCATCACCACATCAGGAGTCGCTCGCGCCTCCTCTGCTGTCATCTGAAATGCCCTGCTCTTCGCCACCGGCGCATCAGCTCGGCCCTGCCGGCCATCCGTAATCCTCAGGGTGGCAGGGGCAGGTGCAACCACCTTCCCTGCTGCAGCTAAACTGGGACACTGGGACCTTTTGTGTCCCCTCTGATTGCACTGAAAGCAAATCAGATCCGATGCTGTAACCGTAGTAGCAGGGGCCGTACAATCCCTACTCATATGCCCAGTCCGACCGCACTTGTAGCAGCCGGAACTCCCTGCCTTGCACGCCCCCTCTTGCAATCTCCCACACTTGCCACACCGACCGTGGCTCTGCTGACCCCTGGACCTGTGATCTGAAACCTTGGGCTTTTTGCCCACACCGCCTGCACCCGAAACCGCCTCCGGTTTCCTCTTCTTCTCCATCTCGAGATCAATCTCCCTCTCTCTGGCTCTAGCAATCATGTCGTCCAGCGTTTTGCAACTGGACCGGCTCACAAACATACGAATGTCACTCCGCAACATCTCGTGATAACGGGCCTTCTTCATCTCCTCATCGGCTGCATACTGAGGAACAAGAAGGGCCCTCTCCCTGAACTTAGCGGTGATCTCCGCCACTGTCTCAGTAGTCTGGGTAAGATCCTGGAACTCTCTGGCTAACTGTTGCACCTCAATGATCGGTGCAAACTCCGCTCTGAACCTGGTAGAGAAATCAGCCCAGGTCATGGCATCCAATGCCGCATCATCCCCGATGGCATGTCCGACCTCCTCCCACCAGTCTCGTGCCCTGTCCTTCAGAAGACAGGACGCCAATCTGACCTTGTCCCCCTCGGGACATCTGCTAGTGCGGAATGCATTGGCCACATCCGCCAACCACCTGGTACTCGCTATGGGGTCCCGCGCCCCATGATAGTTTGGAGCCCCACATGCCCTGAACTCCCTGAACGTAAGTGTGCGCGACCCCATCACGGCCGCCATCTCGGCACAGAAAGTACTCAATCTCTCATCCATCAGCTCTAAAATACCCTCCTTGATCGAACCGAAGATCACAGGAGTCTGCTCTAGTATGATGCGGGTAACCTCAGAAGAAAGGAACTCCCTAGTCTACTCATCCATCCGTCCGGCCTCCGGGCCTGATCCCGATCCTGATCCCCCTCCGGCATCTGAACTGCCGGCTGCTGGCCTCGGACGCAAAACTACCATTCTGAAACATATCATAACAACATCAGAACACTGAAATATCTCAAGGGATCATGATACTACTACTAGCTTCCTGGTCTTGTCTTGGCCTTCCTTAATTCGAGTACGGATCCTCTGCTTTCAGTAGTATGGGCCCCTATTACCTTCCACATCTATCCGTACTTTCCTTAAGAACTGCCTTGACTCCACCAAGTCACTTCTACTACTGTCATTCTCTGCTACTCTCATCCTAGGCTTGCCCTAGAGAAAACTCAAGCTCAATACGACTGGTCCTCAGCTGCTGTAGGTCTCCTCGTATTGCCAGTTAGCCACCACCTGAACACCATCACATGTGATGAGGATCGGATAATCCTTCAAGTAAAAGATCCGACCCTACAACGGTTGGACTCAAACAAGAGCTACGCAGTAGGGCCAGTTCCAGCACTCTGGGATTATTCAAACCTGATTACATGTGGTGTAACGTGTCCACCTAATGGCTAACTCCCATTACTCGGAACCCCACCAAGCACGAAGCAAGCAGCATTCGGATAAGGGAAACAGACTCCAGCAAAACTATTCTTATACAAGAAACTGTACTAGCATAGGATGCTAAGCTCATACTATCAGGCATAACCTAAACAGGCTATCCTACTGCTGTCTACTCAACTCTAGCATGCAATATTCATAAAGCTGTAACACATAAGCAGGCACATAAGGCATACCCTAGATCCTTAGTCCTACACTAGCATGCTGTTCTACTGAAACTGAAACTGAACAAATAAGTTGTATGGGTAATTTGGGAGTACTTACTTGAGCTCGGCTGACTGCATGCACACACCTCTATCTTGTTAAAACAATTCTTTCTTTCTAAGTGTTTTCAAAATTCTTTTTGTAAAACATTTTTATTTTATTAAAATATTTTATTTCCCTTAGTTTGAGTTTAGATACACCCGAAAGTGTATCCGAATCCCTCAAACCAGGGCTCTGATACCAACTTGAAACGACCCTAAAATACGACCCAAAAATTTTCGTTTTTCAATATAATCAAACCACAATATAAGTGTCATAACGTAAATCATACGCGGTGTATCCTTAAAACATAATAAAATACGGTGCGGAAGATTGTATCATACTACATCAATTCCAAAATATCAAAAAGTTATCCCCAGGACAAAAGCTGTGCTGTAGTGTGTGTGCGATGCTGTCACCCCGAGCTCTTCCCTTTACTTGCGGAAGTACCTGAAACCAAAACTGAAACTGTAAGCACGAAGCTTAGCGAGCTCCCCCAAAATACGACATACCATACAATAACATAGAAACACATATTGGGCCTTGCCCACTGCATCGGGCCGAAGCCCGGAAACTGCATCGGACCGAAGTCCGGAACTGACTGGGACCTTGTCCCCTGCATCGGACCAAAGTCCGGAACTAACTGCATCGGACCAAAGTCCGGAGCTAACTGCATCGGACCAACGTCCGGAACTAACTGTATCGGACCAAAGTCCGGAACTAACTGCATCGGACCGAAGTCCGGAACTGACTGGGACCGTGTCCCCTGCATCGGACCGAAGTCCGGAACTGACTGAGCATAGCATAGCATATCATCTAGCATAAACAAATATACTGCATACTGCATCGGGCCGTAGCCCGGAACACATAACATAAAACACATAACACATAGCGCATAAATCCTGTCTGAACCACGAAGGCATCAAACATACTAACTACTACATCGGACCGAAGTCCGGAAACTACTGCTAACTGGACGGGCCGGCATTGTGGCCTTAGACCCGTCCTTACTGGAGGGAAACTCACCTCGTAAGCTAGCTGATGAGTGTGTGGCTCGGAAGGCTAACGGCTGCTGCTCCCGAATCTCCTCGGCTACAAATCCATAAACACACTCAATCAAATACTAACACTACACTTGGGGGTAAAATGACTCTTTTACCCTTGGTCAAAGTCAACTCACTCTGGGCTGACTCGCCGAGTCGGGCTACCCAACTCGCCGAGTCCTGGTCTCATCTCTCAGCTCTTCATGCTGCTACTCGTCGAGTGTGGCATCAACTCGACGAGTACCCTCTGGATCCAAGAACTCAGACGATCTTCATCCGACTCGCCGAGTCGTATGAACAGACTCGACGAGTTGTTCTTGATCCCCAAGAAGATTGCCTTGGACTCGCCGAGTTGTATGAACAAACTCGCCGAGTCCCTCCATCACTGAGTCTACTCTCAACTCGCTGAGTCCACTCCCTAACTCATCTCGTCCACTCGACACTGATAAAACTGAAGAACTCGGGACTCGCGACCCGACTCGTCGAGTCGTTCTTCCGACTCACCTAGTCGCCGCCATGCAACAGATTTTTACTTAATTTTATTCGAATCCAATGCATACAATTGATAGATCTGAGTCCAATAAGCTGTTTTACCACGTAAAGTTTCCAACTTTACGTGCACAACCTCATGAATAAGGGAAATAAGGCTAAAAGATGCATAGAATGAGTAGATCCATGGCTAACATGCAATGTAACCCCAAAAAGACAGTAGATCTGGGCTCTACAACACCCCAACATTCAGATCCATAGATATTTCGACTGAATGAGATGTTCATGCAAGAGTAAGGCTTGAAACAAGCACCAACTAGCTCTTAGGAGAGCTCTAATGGAAACTTAAGGCATATAATGAGATGGAACTCCGAAATTACCTCAATAAACTCTGATTTGGCCTTGGATCTTTGCACTCCAACCCTTCTCCTAGCTTCTCTCTTCTTCTCCTTCTTCACACCTTCACAAAAAGGCACCAAAACACATAAACTCTTCAATGGAGGTTTGGGGGGTGATAACACTGCGTTCTCAGGGTGAGGGAGGCGAGAATGGGGGCTATAAGGTGGTATAAATAGTGGGCAACCCGGGGATTTAGGGTTTCACCCAGACGGATGGACTCGCCGAGTCCATATTATGGACTCGTCGAGTCGCCGGCTCCCGCGTGCCCTCAGACGCGACCCGACTCGGCGAGTCAGGCTAGAACTCGCCGAGTCCCTCTAGAAAACTCACTATAATTACCAATAAATCAACGTACCGGGAATGGGTTGTTACATAAAGGTAGCAACTTTATCTTGCTAATGCACTCTAGGGACCCAGATCTATTGTTTGGAGCAAAGGAGTAGCTCTGTATCTTTCGAATATGAGAATGCACGTATGAACTCGGCGAGTCTGGGAGATGACTCTACGAGTTGGGACAGGGTTTCAGACATTAAGTCAAGTAGTGACTCGGCGAGTCGCATGGGTGACTTGACGAGCCATATGATGATGAGCTTGGAAGAACGACTCGGCGAGTCTGATGAAGATTTTCGTGGATTCGACGAGTTTTCTTCTTGGACTCGGCGAGTCACGACGCAGAACCTCCAACCTTTTTTGGTTTAGACTCAGAGCAGTGAGTTGAGTGGTGATTCAGAGAGTTGGACAGGATAGGACTCGGAGAATACTGAACTCAACGAGTCATGGGGTGACTTGGCGAGTAGAATTAATCAGAAGGATGACGTTGATTTAGGACTGTGACTTTGACCTTCAGGGGTATTATGGTAATGTGGATATTTATGTCAATGGATCATTGATGGCTATAGGTGTTGGAGTTGGAGGCAGTGCTTCAGGATTCTGTTTTCGTGGTTCGGTTTAGCAAATTTCAGGTGAGTTATCCTCACTATGTCAGCAGGGTCTATGGCACCAAGGCCGGCCCTATATCGGAAGGGAATCCGGGTATTTGTTTGATATGTTGTTGATATGCTAGATCTGCATCCTGGTAATTAGGATGGTATTATGTTAGTGACCCGGTTAAGGTCGGTATCCTAGTATATAGGGTAATGTTATGTTAGTGACCGGTTAGGTCAGAATCCTGGTTAGGATGTTGTTATGCTGTATAATCTGATAGACCCGTTTTCTTGGCTCAGGATTGTTATGAGATTAATTGTTTTATGTGCACACGATTGTTTAACTGGGGTTGGGTTGAAGCGAGTCCTGCTTTGTACTGTAGGCTAACATACCTAGGGCGGACCGGATAGACCGAAGGCCCAACGATTGGTTCGGATAGGCTGAAGGCCCCATGAGGGCGGTCCAGAAGTGTCGAGGCTCGGAGAGTGGACCAGGCCGACTAAAGGCCCGGTGCGGGCGGACCAGTCATACTGTAGACTTAGAGAGTAGACCAGGTGGATTGAAGGCCCGGTGCGGGAGGAGCAATCACACTGTAGACTCGATGTACATTGTTAGACTCAGAGAGTGGAGTAGGTGACTGAAGGCCCGGTGCGGGCGGACCAATCACATTGTAGACTCGTTATGCATGGTTGTTCTGTATTGTGATATGTTATGAGTATGGTTATGTGTGGTTGGTATTTTGGAGGTAACTCACTAAGATTTCGGGCTTATAGTTTCAGTGTTTTGTTTCAGCTACTTCAGGAGATCGTAGCAAGACAATGGCGTGATTGTACCACTCCTCATTTTTACACTCATGTTTCTGGGATACTCTGATAATAATTAAAATGAAAACCTTTTTGTACTGATTCATGGATTTGGGTTGTTTTTGAAAAGTTTAATTTTATTGGAAATTTTATGGATGTTACATGGAAAGCCCACTTTAAACACCTCACTAACTCACAGCCTAGACACCATCCCCGTAAGTAGATCAATTAATTTAACGAATTTAAATCACTGATAAATCTTATTCAAAGAATCATAATAATGATAATGAACTTAAACATGAGTTATACTTAAAGAATGGTATACATAACTCATTTACAAGGGGGTTTAGCTAGGAGTCGGGCTCTGTAGGGGTAGAACTTCTAATCCGAAAACTCTTCTTCTCGAAGCCTTCTGATGCTATGGGCTTTACCTCTAACACTTGGGAAGTCCTAGTGAAGGGGAGGGGCTAAGGGGGGGGGGGGGGGGTATTTGAGAGAGAAAGAATGGAAAAGGTGCGAGAAAATGAGGTGATTTACGCCTCTATTTATAGGTTGGAAATAGTGAGTATGCGGGGGGTAAATAACCAGTGTGTTGGGCATATTATAGTACGTTGGCCATACTATAAGTTATGTTAGGCGTACGTGGACATGTGTCACCATCCGGTGGCAAGGCGTGGGGAGAAAGCAATGGTCCAGATCATGCCATGTGTTAGCTTCGGAGCTTAACCCAAAAATTAATTATCTTCTAAATTCCGTAACTTATGCATACGAGCTCCGTTTTTGAAGTTCTTTATATCCACGTGTAGGTAGCGATGTGGTCTCCAGCTTTCTTTTAGACTCTGTAGGCTAATTTTTATTTTATTTTTAAAGTTATATTTTAACAGGCTTAGGTAGATAAAGTCCGTTAAAAATGCATAATTTTGCCATCTGATGTTGTTTTTGTCTGTCCTTATATCATTGAGCTCTTATTAACGAGATTTTCGATTCTTGATTCGACTGTGTAGGCTAAGAATTGATCGATTTAAATTTTGATTTCTTAACTGCATGCTGCTATGCCAAATCTTAGAAAAATCATAACTTCCTCTAACGAATTCAGGTTTGGACATTCTCTATATGCACACTCTCGATTTAACTTATACTAATCGCTAAGGCTAAAAAGTATGTTATCGCAAACTGACTTTTTGACGATACACGGTGTTGTGCCTATTTTGTCGCAAAACTTCGATGGGTCATAACTTATTCGTTATTAGTCGGATTTTAGTGTACTTTATATCTCTGGAATCCTTGTCACGACCACTTCAACTTTCTTCATAGATATTGGGTCTATCTATTATTTTATTTTTGATGCATATTATTATTATTATTATTTTATTACGTTGTTATAAGCACGTATATTGCACATAAATCATATAATACTCAAATAATTCTTCTTCATTACTTCAAAATAAGTTACACTTGTTGACCCTAACTATTACGTCATTATAATAATGTTTAGCCTAGAAACGCAGAAGTTACATGACAAAGCTCATATAAGAGGTTAGAAAAATATTACAAACAACCTAGAGTCGGTAGAAGAGTTAAGCCGACCGACGTCCATCCGAATTGGAGTTCTAGGTCTGGGATATGGTACTCCTAAAAGTGTCGCCTTGGAAAGGCAGTTTTAGATTCAGGAAGTGGGGCAAGCTGCGCCTTAAGTTATGTTCTTCAATATAGATTTTTTTAAATTTTTCAACAACGTGTTTGTTATTTTAATAATGTTATGAATGATATTATAAACAATTCAAGTTCACTTTACATAATTTCAAAGGAGTGTAGTAAATTTCATATAAATACTTTTTTTGTGTTATATTGTCTATAATCAAATATTAATAAATTATAATTATAATTACTAAAATTAACAAATCTATTGAAGCTAACTGAATAAATAATCATGGTCTTGGAATATGGTGTTCGCTAAATTAACAATTTTATTTATTGTTATTTATCAATTATTATATTTAATTATTTTATATAAATATCTTTAAAAATCATATCATCACAATGATCTTTATATTTGATATGCATATGATTAAAACTAAATAAATTTTTTATTAGAATTATGTTTTGTTAGATATAAGGATTTCAGAATAAACAATAAAAGTTGGATATTGCTTGGATTGTGATTACTTCACTTTCCGAAATCTTTAATTCGTCACTTATAACACAGGGTGCACAAATTCAGAAGTGGGATAATCCAAGAAATCTGATTTGGATGATAGGCCTATTCCAAATCTTAAACACATAATACCTTGTGATGTTATGTGTTCTTTAGAGATAGAGATTGATAATGATCACTTTCGTATATATTAATGATCAACCCTTTTCCTGGAATCATTACCTTGTATTTACACAAGGAGGGAAAGGTAGTTCAAAGTTGGTTACACCAAATTGGCACAAAAAAGGTAGGTTTTAGACACAACCGACACTTACATCACCATGATGTCATCAGTACATTTTGGCATGAAGTTTCATAGATGGAATCTTTCCATATATAGAAATTCGTTTAGGTTTTCGGGCGCTGGCCGGAGCCCTGCGATCAAGGACTCTACACCTTGGACCCCACTAAGGGCACTGCCCCTTGGAACCATGTACCCAGAGGCATTAGCCCTGGACCCCCGTATCCCTGAGTTCACATTTAACATTTCGAGAGTGCACCATGCACCTCCAGTCTCGGAACAGAACTTAACATGTCTCGACAATAATAACAATTACACTAAAATATGCTAATAACACTAAAATTACCAACATTTTATACTATTGTATGGTTAATTTTAGTTTATTATATCAGTCTGTCGACGTTAAGAACAAACAGACTTCTATTGCAGTTTGTAGACGTTTAATCCATCTTTTTTATTCGAGAGATTTGCAGATGTGGTTCGCAAACTACAAACGTTTTAGTTTCGAAAAAAACAAACAACACCTACATATTATGCCTCCATATATAAATTTTATTGCCTATAATATTCAAAAATTAAGTACATTTTAGTAATTCTAATTTCAATTATTTAATAAAATTTTGTATATTTGTTTATGTTTTTGTAAATATTCTTTAATTGTTGGTTTATCATCTTACAATCATTTCGTTTGCTTTTTCTTTAATATATTGCTAGTAATAAAATTCACTTGTTCAAAAAAAAAATTATTAAAATATGATAGAAAATAATTTTGTGGTTAAAATGATAACATGATTAAAAGTTATATTTCTTTGGATTTAACGGAATAAAACGTAGTCTAAAAGGATGTCACTATATTATGTATTTTGTCTTATTATGTAGTAACTAATAGATGGTAAATTGTAATCTTTAATAAATAACTTACAAAAAGACCTAATATTTATTATAGAAACAAACTTATGAACAAATTGTATCTATCTAAAAACAAAAGAGGTAATAATTTAATTTGTTTTGGTATTTGATGCAAGGTAAGGCCCCAAAAGGGGATATGTTACTTTATTGTGCGTTATGATCATGAGAATTTTGGTCGGTCTAAGTCATTTTCATTCCAAAACTTGGTTATAGATCAAAAGACAAAGTTGCCCCTTCAAAGACATCAAAAGTTGTGGATCAGAAAACGTAAAAACATCATTTCAAGAAGATAAATTATTAGAAGCTGCTTAAGGGAGGTTGCCTAATACAAACAAAAGTGATTTAAAAGCGTGATCATATTAATGGGTCAGTAAGCATAATAATTAGAGGTGATCAAAACAAACTTGGATTTTAGTTACTTTTATTTTATTTACTTTGACCCCTGAAAATATATAATAGCGGAGGGTAATTAAAGTGACAGATTGGATAACAACTTAAAAAGAAAGATAATAGAAAACTAATGTCTTTGTTTGGTCCATCACTTCTCTCTATTCTAACGAGGGAAAATGACTTATAAAGGTAATTATGTTTCATCTTTGTACGAACAACACTATTTAAGTATACCATGTTCAAAAAATACCATCTAACTACAGAATTTATTCAAAAAATACCATCTAAAATCAAATTTTGCTCTTTGATTCTATCGTGGTAACCGGTTCTGACGGTGAGGAGGTAAATGTTACCGGGAAGAAAAAAAGTAAACAATTACGTGGCTTCTCCCTCTATTACGTGGAATAACCATTTCGCAAAAATCAAAATCACATAGAACACGTTGGAGGTTTTTTCACAGACGGTGAAAGTAGGGTTCGCTTTTCACGCCGATTTTTCACTCAAGGTGCAAGGTATGCTTACTGTCGATGTTTACCATGGTGGGAACTTTGTTCCTAAGCCATTAGTGTACTTTAATCCTTTGAAAAAATCTGTTACAGGAGTTGATTTAAAAAACATGGGGCTTAAGGATTTCATCTTACAGCCTCGAAAATTAACCAAGGAAAGGTGCACTGATGTATATTATTGTCTTCAAATTCGATCTGTGATAGATGGATTGAAAGAACTAAGAGATGATAATGACTATGTAAGGTTTCTTGATGCTAGGTATGTCAATGATTGTAAAATCAATGTGTACATTGATGAATATCAAGAGCCAGTCATGGAGTGGATTGACGAAGAAAAAGTTGAAGAAGGGGACACAGAAAGTGATGAATATGAGGATGATGTAGACTCAGTCATGTCAGATTATATATCAGTGGACCCGTTATGAGAGTTTGCTTTCTTTTATCTTTCTTGTTTTAGTTTTTGTTTGATTTTCGTTTTTAGGATTTTCTTTTTCTATTTTCATCTTCTAAATCATCAAACATGAATCCTTGAGAGTACGAATGGTCTGAGTGTGGGGTGGATTGACTCTTTTTTATGAATACATGACAAAATGATATAATTTTTGAAATGTTTGTGAGTGACTCGGTGAGTCTGACCCTGACTCGACGAGTCTATTCAGAATCCAGATGAGTTTCAATTTGCGACTAGACTCGCCGAGTCTGACCATAACTCGACGAGTCGATATTATTTACATATATATTTTTTTAATAATAATGATAATTTTTACATCTAGTGAAACTAGGGTTTTTACCCTAATGTGATCATATTCCATTCATACTCGCCGTGCGCCTACTCTTATTCCCTCTCAACTACTCATCAAGTTCTTCAATTTTTCTTCAAAATTCTTGAATTTCATCAACCAAGGTACTTAATTTCTTCAATAATTCTATTAAACTAATGATTTTTAGATGTTATAAAGTATCAATTTTATAGAACACCCGTTTTTGAAGTTTAGTGAATTTTTAGGGTTTTGATTTTGGATTAACTGTGGTGTTTTGGATGAATGTACTCTTGCTCTAATACACCTTATGGACATCCCTGGACAAACTCTTGGACAAATTTTGAGATTTTATGGGTGCATTGGCACTGACCCGTCGACTGACTCGTGCAGTTCATCAGACTCGCCGAGTCGTTCCTGGACTCGACGAGTCCAGTCAGGAACCCAGAAAGATTTTGTTTTTTAATGTGTTTCTGTGTCTTTTGGATTGTTTGTTAATTGTTTTACAGGAACCATGTTTTCACGGGGACAAAGCTCTCGAGAAAGTCAAGGAAATTTTCCTTGGTTGCATTTTCCACAAATCAACTCAAATTCAACAAGAACCAAGTGGAAGAAGAAGCTTGAGGAGCTCAAGAAAAAAGAGATATGTGCTCCCAATACAATTGATTGAGAATGGTTGGGGAATGTTTGTTATGAAGAAGAGTTGGTCCCTTATATAGTCAAGACATTTGTACACAATGGAGTATCCATTACATGTGATGGATGGAGTCGTGTCTTCCGTATTCAAGAACCGATTTATCGTGAGTTGTGCTTGGAGTTCTTTTCCACAATACATTTCCAAGGTGTGGATGATTATTATAACTCCGAAAGTATTACTTTTTGTCTTGGGGGCGAGCTTCGTCATTGTTCTATGGTCGAACTAGCTTGGAGATTGGGGATATAACCAACAAGTAGTCAACACGGGTGCATTTCATACATTTTTGGAGCATTGCCATAAAGTATTTCCGGATGGGATCACAAGTTCAAGTTGGTGGAACACCATTGCTAATAAAGTTTACATTCCGAAGTCGGCTCAAGAAGGGAGCATACAATCACCTACACACCACCTTATTCACCGGCTTATTTCAAACACCATTAACCAAAGGAAAGATGATGACAAGGTTTCTAACCTTGATGTTTTCTTTCTTTAGAACATCATTACACCCAATACTTTTTGCAACATTCTATGGTGCATCGCTTCATACTTGGCGGAGGGAGCAGTCAAGGACCGCAAGACTTCAAAAATTAATGGTGGCATGTTCGTGACACATTTAGCCCACTCTTACGGGTTAATGACTAGTGGTGCTTGGAACTTGCTGATGGAGATCCCGACATCTCCCTTTAATCCTATTCTCTTTTGCAGGGCACACATTATTGAAGATTATGGAGGAGGTCATTATGCTATCCCACATGACGATCTGGTGGTCGGGCCCGAGGCGCTGGGATGGAGGGTTCGATCGATACGTGAGCGGGAAGTGGAGGAGGAACCGCCGGTGATTCCGGTGGACAATGACGAAGTACCAATGGATTGGTACAATGTCAAGATGATGAGGCTCCAAGAACAAATGGAGAGGGGTATTAATTTTAGCAACGAATCCCACGTGTGACTTTTTGACCATTTTCATATTCCACACATTGATGGGGTAACTGCCCCTACATTCATTCTTGGGATGAGGTCGTTAACGCAAGGCAGAGTGGAGCTGGTGGGAGTGGGGCTGTGCATGGCCATGATGAGGAAGAAAATGATGATTAGTTTCTTTTATGTCTTATTGAACAATTTTTATTTGTTTATTTTATTTTGTTTGGTGTGTTTTAAATTCTTAATTAGGACTTAAACTCTTATGTGCTTGATGTTCTATTTGCCTTGGTTTATTTCAGAATTTGGTTTAGGAAATGCTTGCATAAGGAGTCTAGAGTATGTGAGAAAAACATGGAAACGAGTCAAGAAAGGTCGACGTATTGATTCTAAGTGTCGAGTCCGGTCCGAAAGGGTTTATGAGTGAACGTTTACTGAAGCTATGGGAAGTTTTGAAGTCCACTAGAAGTTGTATTCAGAACAACGTTAATTATTTTTCACCCAGCGATGACTCACCGAGTGCGGTTAACCTACTCGACGAGTCGCAATATATTTTCACGATTTCAACAATTTCGCACTATTACTCGACGAGTCGTTTATATGACTCGACGAGTCCTTCATTTATCTACCACAAAGGCTGCTGACTTGATGCTGATGGCTGCACCACTTGACCACTTATTCTTTGCAGTCAATTCCTCAAGTTTTTACAGTATTTTTCCTGCACATTTGAAGCTACCGACATGCGATTTGATGCCCAAGACATGGATGAGTTGTTCCCATGGCTAATGTCGATTGAAGTAGGAGCTTAATAGAAGATGATCAACCTATCAACTGCTACCCCAGGGGAGTTTGTTCCAATTCACTCTATATTATTTTTGTTTTTCTTTCATGCAATACATGCAATGAGGACATTGCATGAATTAAGTGTAGGCTAGGGGGTTGATTTCCTCAAACTTAATTTAGAATCTTAATGTCCTAATTTAGGTCAACTTTAAAAATTTTAAATTTTTGAATGTCAAAAATGTTGCTTACGACTTAATTTAGAAAATTTTGGTAAAAAGGAATTAGGATTCCATGTTAGAATTATGTTGATGATTGCATGAAGACCCAAATGTTTAGTTGAGCCTATATAGGTTCTAGTGCATTTGTGGCTTCTTTATTCCAGTGAAATCATGGGACAAAAACATGACCTCGCTTAGTTTGAAGGATGCAATATGTTTAGCATCGTGTACCAGAAATGTATCCAGGAAAATTATTATCGTTAACCAATAAAGGTTGAAGTTGAGCACCCCTGCTTAAGCATCTAGGGTTTTGAGTGAAAAAAGTGAGTACATGTTAAAAAACAGAAAAAATTACAAGAAATGTTTGAAGAATTTTTGGAGCATCAAAGTTAGAGTATGAAGTTCAAAGATCGAAAATTCTGAAGAAATTCAAAGTTGAAGATACCAAAAATCAAACAACAAGGTGGTGAATTCAAAGAAATTAAAGATCAAATGTCAAAAAAGTGAAGAATTTCAAAGAGCTCCAATGTGGTATCATAAATTGTAACTGTCTAGATTATGTATGCTTGGGTTGCTCAACCAAAAATACCTTGAGGTTAAGAGGTTTTCTGAGGATGGATTCGGAGGGATGCATAAAATGAGCATTGTTCAGAAAAAGTGGGCGAATATTTATGAGGACTGTGAGTATTTGGAGTATGGGGGGTTATTAGGAAAATTTTAGACACAAATGCATGTGTTGCGGTCTTAGCATAATGGTTGGGTTTGATTGGAGGTTTCTTATGAGATTCTAATGTGTTATAATTCAGTTTTGCTTGGGGGCAAGCAAAAGTCAAGTGTGGGGTACTTTGATATTTGCATATTTAGCCTTATATTAAGTATAGATTTTTATCATTTATTAGCTAATTTATTGCATATCATGGACAAAAGATACTTAAATGTGTTTGAATTGTGTTTTCAGTCCAAAAACGAAGCTCAGAAGCAAAAGGAACCAGGAGAAGCGGTTAAGAGCTCGGGAGTTGAATAAAGAAGATAAATGCTAAAAATACAAGGTACTCGGCGAGTCGCATCGAAGAATCGAGATGATAAGGACTCTCTGACTTACCGTGCATAGGAATTAAGTGATAGACTCGATGAGTCAGTTATAGACTCGGCGAGTCGGTGCGAATCTATAAAAACAACTTTCGAGATCGAAACAAAGAATTCTGGAACCCTTGGGGAGAAGCAAGCTGCGAATTAGAGTCAGGAGAGATCTGGAGAACGAAGACACAACCCTAAACCTAATCCCGAAGAAGATTTGAGGCAAATTTACATCATTCTTACTTTAATCTATTGTTCTTCATCATGTTTAGACTTTTACATTTCGTTTTTGTGCTGTTAACTACCTCAATCATGAGCTAAAACCTTTTAACTTCTGTTTGGGGAGACAATATTGATATTATGGTTTGATATATGGTAGGATTGATTTAATATTGGTGATTTTGTAGATTCTAGCTTGTTAAAGAACCTTATGTGTGAAAGATAACTATTTTTCTGTTAATAGGAAGATAATTAAGTTGCATGAACATCTCTTAATTGTTACCTCATATAATTTATGTGACCACTTTATTATACGACTAGGATTAGCGACTGTGAAACTAGTATTAATAGAAAAATAGGTAAATTCATATGTGAGCTTGTGTGATGACCATCAATAAGAGGTTAACTAAAGGACCAAATTAGTTAGCTATTACAAGTCTAAATTAACCCAAATAAATAACCTGGTGAATTAAATTAAATTAGACAACTGGCCACTGTTTGAGTTAGTTTTCTCTCTAAGGATTCGTGCAGCGAACGTGAATCTAATCACTTGAATCGGTAGCCAATAGAAGAATTAATCCATTGCACTATTACCATAATATCAACCATAGGATCAATTGAGTTGAACTAAACAGAAGTTCCCTTCGTTATTGAATTTAGTTGAATCTTTGCTTTTCTATCTTTTAGTTTAAGTAATAGTTAGTAAGTTTCTATTCTCGTAAAACTAGAGAAAACCCCTTTTATTATCTTATTTTAGATAAAATTAGTTTTTAGTTTTAATTTACCGTTCCCTGTGTTCGATACCCTACTTATTTAGCTTTACCACAATTGATAGGCCCACTGCCTTTGTGTGTTTATTTATAATTAAAAGTAGGTTTAAAACTAGTTGAGTTGACACACATCATAAGGAAAAGGAGGAGAAATATCGGCTAAAGAGAAGAGGTTTCTATCAAAATGAGGAGTTTGTGCAAGAAAAGAAAATGGCCTTTGAAGAAATGCTCATACGATTTGCAGTTGCATCTGAGAAAAGACACAATGAAACCGATGTTATGATACGAGAACAACAAGCAATAATGAAAGAGAAACAATCATTAATGAGAAATCAGCAAGCCTCTATACTCAACATTGAAAAACAATTAGGCAAACTTTCACAATAAATCAATGAAAGAACACCGGGTGGACTTCTTAGTAATACCGAGAAAAATGGAAGAGGCGCACAAATCAACATCGTGACGACTAGGAATGGAAAGATAGTTACTCCTCTGACCCCAATCCCGAATGAAGATCCTAAAGAGGTGCAAGAGGAAGAGAAAGAAACCCCTAAATCGCAAGAAGTCGACACAACTCGTCGATTTGAAGAGAAGAACTCGGTGAGTTCTCAGTCTGAACAGAAAAATGAACCTCCTTTAAAACCATATCAACCTTCATTAGAATACCTAGGTGGAGCTAGACAACATAAGCATAATGAAGAGTATCAAAAGTTCCTGGAGAACATCAAATCCCTCCAAATTAACATTCCTTTCATTGAGGCGGTTGCAAAAATGCCTAAGTATACAAGTTCTTAAAGGAACTACTCATAGATAGGAAGAAGATGGAGGAGGTATCCAAGGTGGTTCTTAATGAGAATTGTTCAGCCAATTCAGGAGCTTATCTACTAGTTAGTTTTACTTTGACATGCCAATTCGGGAACTTATCTACTAGTTATGCATTTGCTGATTCGGAGGTGAGTGTTAACCTTATGCCATACTCATTCTTTAAGAAGTTGAACCTTCCAGAGTCAAGACTGATTCGAATGGCAATTCATCTAGCGAACATGATGATGACATTTCCAAGGGGGATATGAGGGGACCTATTGGTGAGAGTTGATACTTTTGTATTTCCCATAGATTTCATAGTGCTAAATATGGAAGAAGACCATCAAGTGCCAATCATTCTCGGACGAGCTTTCCTAAACACTGCAAGTGCCATAGTTGACATAAGAGAATCAAAACTTACCCTTCAGGTGGGAGAAGAGTCAGTTACTTTTGGAGTTGATCGAGCCATGAAGCATTCTAAGTTAAGTGATGATACGACCTTCTCGTAGGACACTTTGGAAGAACTAATGGAAGAATGGAAAGAGGAAAAGTGAAGCAAATCACATGTGGCCTTTGAAAACGACTTTGATGTTGAAAGACACCTAAAGAAGATAGAAATATTGCTCAAAGAAAGTAAATACGATGAATTAATAAGAAGCTGGGAAAAGTCAACTCGACAAGTTAAAGAGACTAACTCGACGAGTTCGTGTGAAAAAGCGCGATCAAACGGGAAAACTGGGCACAACTCGACGAGTTCTGTTTCTGGACTCGATGTGTTCAGTGTTCAAAACTTGAATTTAGAGTTGAAAACTTTGTCGGAACACTTAGAGTATCCAGTTTTGGAAGAGGGTAATCAAAAACTGTGATTATAGCTTCTGACCTCACCAAATCTGAAAAAGACGAGTTAGTTCAAGTCTTGAATAAAAGAAAAAAATTCCATTGCATGGAAAATTACTGATATTAAAGGAATAAGCCCTTCTTATTGCCCTCAAGAGATCAACCTTGAAAAAGGTGCAAATCCGGTAGCGCAACATCAAAGGCGGTTGAACCTGAACATGCAAGAAGTGGTTAAGAAGGAGGTTGTCAAGCTCTTAGAAGTTGGGATCATATATTCGATTTTCGATAGTCCATGGGTTAGTCCTGTTCAACTAGTTCCAAAGAAAGGAAGGATGACGGTCGTGACAAACGAGAAGAACAAGGTCATACCTTACGAACAGTAACTGGTTGGCGGGTGTGCATCGATTACTGATAGCTAAACGATGTCACTTGCAAAGGCCAGTTCTCTCTTCCTTTTATTGATCAAATGCTTGAGCGATTATATGTCCATTGCTATTATTGTTCCTTAGATGGATTTTCAGGTTATTTCCTAATTCCTATTGACCCAATTGATCAAGAGAAGACGACTTTCACTTGTCTAAGTGGAACATTTTCCTATTGACACATGCCTTTTGGGTTATGCAATGCGTCGGCGGCCTTTCAACGATGCATGACGGCGATATTCCACGACATGGTGAAAAAATTTATGGAAATATTTATAGATGTTTTCTCTGTTTTTGGCTCTTCTTTTAATGATTTTCTTGCTAACCTTGAGTTGATGATTGCTAGGTGTGAAAAGACCAATTTAGTTTTGAATTGGAAAAAGTGTCATTTTATGGTGAAAGAAGGCATTTTTTAGGCCACAAAGTATCCAAAGCAGGGATTGAGGTGGATAGGGCAAAAATTGAATCTATTGCTAAATTACCCCCACCAACCAATGTGAAGGGCGTAGGAGTTTCTTAGGTCACACGGGTTTTTACTGCCATTTTATAATGATTTTTCTAAAATAACTAGACCTTTAACTCAATTACTTTTGAAAGATGCACCTTTTAATTTTTCTAGAAAAATTTTAGCTACTTTTGAAATTTTGAAAGAAAAATTAACTAATGATCCGATGATTATCTCCCCGAATTGGAACTTACCCTTTGAAATAATGTGTGACGCGAGCGACATTGCCTTAGGAGTTGTACTTGGTCAAAGGTTTGACAAGAACTTTCAACCCATTTACTATGCAAGCAAAACCTTAAATCCGGCCCAAGAGAACTACACCACAATGAAAATGAATTATTAGTTGTGGTCTATGCCTTTGACAAAATTTGTCCTTATCTTATTTTGTCTAAAACTACTATTTTTACTGACCATTCTGCTATCAAGTATTTTTTTGCCAAGCAGGATGCGAAGCCAAGATTGATCTGATGGGTGCTTTTACTTCAAGAACTTGACATCGAGATCAAGGAAAAGAAAGGGATGGAAAATGTAGCTGCCGACTATCTATCTAGATTGGAAAATCTAGAAAGGGACGATATAGACAACATGAGTATTGGAGATAACTTCCCAGAAGAGTATTTGATGGTGATCACGTGAGAAGAACCATGGTATGCTGATGTTGCAAATTTCTTAGCTGGAAACTTTCTTCTAAATAAGCTCACTCACCAGCAGAAAAAGAAGTTCTTTTTAGAAATTAAATATTATTTCTGGGATGAGCCCTATCTTTTTAGGAGTTGTGCAGATAGGATCATTAGAAGATGTGTATTTGGCAAGGAAATTTGTGACATTCTAGAGCATTTCCACAATGGGTCGGCATGATGATATCATGGGGTACAATATACAGCTAAAAAAGTATTTGATGTGGGGTTTTATTGGCCTACAATCTTCAAGGATGATGTCACTTATGTGAGAGAGTGTGATGCTTGTCAAAGGTCGGGTAATATTTCTGCAAGGAATGAAATGCCTTAAAGGAACATCCAAGTGTGTGAAATATTTGATATGTGGAGTGTGGATTTCATGGGACCATTACTGTGACATCCCCAAAATCTCGGCTAGAAAAGACCGATTTTCATTTATGCTTTTAAATATTTTCAGAGTAAATCCTTTTGATTTGAAAGACTTGCGGAATTTGTTCCCAAAAACAAAACATGATAAAACAATGTTTACCGAAGCATTTCATAAAAGAAATGTATTTTCATTATAATCAAAACTCGGGGTGTCATGTTCCGATACAGACCAATAAGCATAAACGAATACATTACAAGTCATATAACAAATATAAACATATGTAGACTTGTAAACAAAACAACTTGATGGTTCATCCATCTTATGCCCTTGCGCCACTTCCTGTAATACAAATAAAACTGAGTGGGTCAGGCTTGGGAGCCTGGTGAGCATATAGGGTTTTCAACCCACAATAAATAATTAAATTAATTATTATCAACCAACAATAACCCAGTTACCCATTCCCGTTATTCTCACTTTACGTCCCTAAAATAACTAACACAAGGGACCTAATCTAAGAATATTTTCATCGGGGTGACAACACATGCTGCGGGGTTTCCTCAGCAATATAATTCAAATAAGGCAACCATGAGGGGGATGGAATACAGCGAATGAACACCCAAGTTCATTAACACCTACAGGTTATGAGCCTGCTAGCGTTCCACATGACTATCTAGAAAAGTCCGTGGTCGTCATCTAAATTCCGCTAGATGACTGGATCAAAACAACAACGAGGCCTCTCATCTGTTTATTACACACCAACTATCTACCCATGTTCTACCCAACATATTAGTAGATAAAAACATACATTTTTATACATATTTTCAAAACTTGTATAGCATGCTTGATCAATATATTTTCCATATAACAGATGAGGCACACACACATAACACGTATTTCGTATAGAAATAATCATATCTGTAAGATAGAAGAAAGTGAATATACATTCACACACATAACAACAAAATATACACATAATACGTATCTCGTATAAAATACTTCATAGTTATACGTTATGAGAAAGTAACAACGCATTCACACGTATAAACGACAATAAACTTAATACCCTCGAACCATACTTGTATTATTATTGCGTTTATGAAAGGTAGTATACACTCACTTGATCAGAAGATGATCGGACAGCACTACGACTCGCAAAAGTAATAATCCTCCGCAGATCTGGAAGATCTCTACGAAAATCGAACTTCTCGCGGGCAGAGCTTCGGCTCGGAAACCGCACTTCTCGGGATCTTCGGGATCTCGGGACTCGCTTCGGGACCCGGGAATATTATCGGGGCTTCGGGATGGCTTCGGGGGTAAAAACGCAGAGCTTCGGCACAAAAACGAGAGGAAATTAGCAAATAAACCCGGACCCCTCGCATCCTATTTATAGGAGGCTGGAAGCCTCTCGTACGCGGGGCGTACATGCCTCAGAAACGTAAGCACATGCGTCATCCAAAGTGTCGACACTCTTCGGAGTACGCGGGGCGTACTCACTTACGCGGCGCATAAGTCGGATCAGACCTGTGACTCGCCTTCGAATAATGCTTCCGAATTTTGATTTAAAAATAAATACAAATTAATTAATAAACTTCGGAAATTCATATCTTCTTCATACGAACTCCGTTTTCGACGTTCTTTATATCCACGGAAAGGTGAGACTACACTCTACAACTTTCGTTTAGACTCCGTCGGCTAATTTTGAATTTATTTTTATTATTTATTTTTAATAGGTCGGGACAGAAAATTTCGTTATAAATTCATAACTTCTTCGTCCGACGTCCGTTCTCGCCTAACTTTTTATCGCTTTGATACTAACAACGAGATCTTCGATTCTTGTTTAGATCACTAAGGCTAAATATCACTTTAACGTAAATTTCACTTTTTACGTTATTCAGCGTTGCCGGTTCTGTCGCGAAACTTCGACAGGTCATAACTTCCTCGTTATAACTCGGATTTCGGCATTCTTTATATCTTCGGAAACCTTGTTTCAACTACTACAACATTATATAAAGATATCAAGTTTATTTTACACTTAAATTTTGACGCTTATTTTTATTCTTAATTAATCAAACCACATAATTAAGCAATTAAGCACAAATCACATAATACTCAAATAATACAATCTTATTATTTCAAAACGGGTTACAAAGTTTAACCTAGACCATTACATTGCTAAAAATGGCAAGCCCAGAAACACAGGCGTTACAATTCTCTCCACCTTAGAATGATTCCGTCCCCGGAATCACACATCAACAAACAAATGCGGATAGCGACTCAACATGTCACTCTCCGTCTCCCAGGTGCGATTCAGCCCATTTGTGTGTTTCCATCGGACAAGCACTAACTCGACCATCTTGCGTCGCAACTTCTTAGTCTTTCGGTCAACAATTGCCTCTGGTTCTTCAATCAACCTTTTGTTCTCATCGATTCTCAATTCGGAAATTGGAATTATATCGGGAACTTCTCCCGTGAACTTTCTCAAATAACACACATGAAAAGTGTTGTGAATTCCATTCAGTTCTTCTGGTAGTTCGAGCTTGTAAGCTTGGTTCCCAATCCTCTGAAGAAATTTAAACGGTCCAATAAACCTTGGACTCAACTTTCCCCTTTTACCAAATCTTATAAGTCCCTTCCACGGCGAGACTTTAAGCAAAACCGAATCCCCAACTTCAAAAGTCATCGGTCTTCGCTTCTTGTCAGCATAGCTCTTTTGACGATCCTGAGCTGCTAACATTATTTCCCTAATTATTTTCAACTTTTCAGCAGTTTGATGAACCATCTCCGGTCCCATAAACTGCTTTTCCCCAGCCTCAAGCCAACAAGACGGCGTACGACACTTTTGTCCATACAAAGCTTGGTAAGGTGCCATCTTAATGCTCGAGTGAAAACTATTATTATAGGAAAATTCTACCAAAGGTAAATGTTCATCCCAATTACCTAGGAATTCCAAGGTACATGCTCTCAGCATATCTTCAAGTGTTTGTATCGTTCTTTCACTCTGACCATCAGTCTGCGGATGGTAAGCTGTACTTAAACATAACTTGGTACCCATTTCCTCTTGTAGACATTTCCAAAACCTTGAGGTGAAACGACTATCACGATTCGACACAATTGTTAGCAGAACACCGTGAAGTCTCACAATTTCCTTCACATAAGAATTCGCAAGCTTTTCCATAGACCATTTCTCCCTGGCTGCTATGAAATGCGCACTCTTAGTGAATCGATCAACGACCACCCAAATCATGTCGTGACCATTCTTTGTTCTGGGTAGTTTAGTGACAAATTCCATAGTAATGTCTTCCCACTTACCCATAGGCACAGGTAAAGGTTCTAAACTCCCATACGGTTTCTGATGTTGTTTCTTGACTCTGGCACAAGTCACACACTCGGCCACATACTTTGCAACATCAAGCTTCATCGTCGGCCACCAGTAGAAGGGTTTCAGGTCCCTATACATTTTAGTGCTACCGGGATGAATCGAATACATGGTCTTGTGAGCTTCTTCCATCAGAAGATCTCTAATTCCTCCTGACTTAGATACCCAAATACGATCTTGGAATACTTTCAGTCCATGACCGTTTGTACCAAACACCAACGTTTTACCCAAACGTTCCTCCTTTCGGTCATTTTTCTCAGAAGCTTCCTCTTGAGCTTTCTTTATACTTTCCACAATGGTTGAGACAACTTCAATTCTCAACGCTCTTGGCCTTTTCCTTTCAAGATTGACTTTCCGACTGAGAGCATCAACAACAACATTAGCCTTACCGGGGTGGTAAAGTATCTCACAGTCGTAGTCCTTGAGTAATTCCAGCCAGCGTCGTTGCCTCATATTCAATTCCTTCTATTAAAGAGATATTGGAGACTCTTATGATCAGTGAAAAGTTTGCACTTTGTGCCATAGAGGTAATGCCTCCATATTTTCAGAGCGAAAACTACCGCTGCCAACTCCAAATCATGAGTCGGGTAATTCTTTTCATGCTCCTTCAGCTGTCGAGACGCATATGCTATCACCTTTTCTCTTTGGGTGAAAACACAACCCAATCCAACACCAGACGCATCGCTATAAACAGCGAAGTCTTCAACTCCATCGGGTAGAGAAAGTATCGGTGCCTCGCATAGCTTCTTCTTTAACTTCTCGAATGCTTCTTTATGCTTCTCACTCCAAGCATAAGTAGCTCCTTTGTGGGTCAAAGCTGTCAACGGACTAGCGATCGAAGACAAGCCTTGGATAAACCTTCGGTAATATCCGGCTAATCCTAAAAAGCTTCGGATCTCCGTGGGACTTTTCGATTGTTCCCACTTCATTACAGCTTCAATCTTTGCTGGATCAACCATTATCCCTTCTTGGT
Source organism: Lactuca saligna (assembly GCF_052625555.1). Lineage (NCBI taxonomy): Eukaryota > Viridiplantae > Streptophyta > Magnoliopsida > Asterales > Asteraceae > Lactuca > Lactuca saligna. The sequence continues at coordinate 10,190,389 of NC_136420.1, forward strand.
TGACCACGTGACCCAAGAATTGGACTTCTCGAATCCAAAAATCACATTTGGAGAACTTAGCATACAGCTTCTCATTCTTCAAAACTTCTAACACTTCTCGCAAGTGTCTGCCATGCTCCTCCTGGCTTTTTGAGTAAATCAGAATGTCGTCGATGAACACTATCACGGATTTATCAAGGAACGGGTTACAAACCCTATTCATTAAATCCATGAATGCTTCCGGAGCATTGGTTAGTCCAAACAACATAACCAAGAACTCGTAGTGTCCATATCTAGTTCTGAACACAGTCTTCTCTATATCCTGCTCTCTTACTTTCAGCTGATGATATCCTGACCTAAGATCGATCTTCGAGAAATAGCTCGAACCTTGCAATTGATCAAACAGGTCATCTATTCTTTATTGTTGCCTTGTTCAGCTCTCTGTAATCGATGCACATTCTCATACTTCCATCTTTCTTCTTCACGAATAACACTGGAGCTCCCAAGGGTGATGAACTAGGTCTAATGAAACCTTTGTCCAACAACTCCTGAAGTTGCATCATTAGCTCCTTCATCTCCGTCGGTGCTAATCGATAAGGTGCTTTTGCTATTGGCGTGGTTCCTGGTAACAAGTCTATTCTGAACTCTACTTGTCTATCAGGTGGTAATCCAGGAAGATCTTCGGGAAATACTTCCGGATAATCACACACCACAGGAATACTCTGCATCACCTTCTTTTCCTTCTTAGCATCAATCACGAATGCTAAATATGATGTACATCCCTTGGTCAAACACTTTCTGGCTTTCATTAGGGAAATGATTCCAGAATTTACTCGGCGTTTGTCCCCATACAGCATAAACGAATCTTTTCCAGGCGGGTTCACTTTAACTATCTTCTTATTGCATAAAATTTCTGCATCATTGGCGCTGAGCCAATCCATTCCCAACACGATGTCGAAACCATTAAGTTCGATAGGCAATAATTCCTCGCGGAACTTATTCCCATTCAAGTCGATTAAGATGTTTTTCATACGATGGCTAACAGGTACAAACTTGCCACTAGCAACTTCGACTAATAAGGCATTATCTAGTCTATCAACAGGCAAAGCTAGTTTTCTACCAAATTCATGCGATATAAAGGAGTAGTTGGCTACAGAATCAAATAAAATTTAGGCAGGAAAATTGTTAACGAGAAAGGTACCTGAAGCGACATCAGCTTCATCCTTAGCAGCTTCCAGTGTCATCTGGAATGCTCTCGCCTTCGACTTTGGTGGAATGTTGGGCTTAGCTGCCTCCTTCTTCTTCGGACAGTCTTTCAAAATGTGCCCCTCTTCATTACAACCAAAACACATCCTTTTGTTGTTCGGACATTCATTGGCAAAATGTCCAACCTTTCCACACTTGTAGCAGGTCACATCCTCGCTACATTTCCCAAAGTGCTTTTTTTTACACTTATCACACCACTTCGCTTCTCCCCCTTTTCCCCCACCAAACCTTTTCGAATCAGATTTCGAAAATTTACTTTTCTTACCGGAACCAGATGTTCCCTCAAACTTCCTCTTCTCACCAACCTCAACCTTGTTGGTGGTTCTCCCCTTGATCATGTTCTCAACAGACTTGGCAGCCCAGATAGCTGCCTCTAGAGTAAGTGCCTGACGTACTGGCACTTTGTACTCCCATGGAAGCCCCTTCGCATACCGATCCACCTTAGTCAGCTCGTCTGGAACGATACGCAAGGCAAACTCCATCTTATCGGTGAAGTTATTGGTGTATTCATCAACTGACATGCTGCCTTTAGTCAATGTCAGGAACTTGTTCTCCAACTCCAACAGATTTTGAGTCGAGCAGAACTTGCGCTTAAACTGCACCAAGAACTCTGCGCATGACAATTGCAGTGGCTCATTTGGGCTTACGGTCCTTCCTAAAGTGTTCCACCAACGAACGGCTCCACCTCGGAATTGACGCACGGCATAGATAGTTTGCAACTTACCTCTGCAGCCACACGTCATGAAGGCTAGCTCCATTTCGGAGATCCAATCCATAACCCCAATCGGATCCTCCTTTCCATTGAAGTTCGATGGTTTGCAAGTCAAAAAGTCCTTGTACTTGCATCCCATTCCATCATTCCTCCCATCACGATTATCTTGCCTAACTATCGGTGGGTTGGCTTGACCAACTGATCCACTGAAGTTTCCACCTTCCGAGTGCCCTTCATTTAATTCAGGCTCTTCCACACGAATCGACAGTTCTTCACGATTTTGTTGAAGCAACCGTCTAGTTTCCTCCATCTGACGATCCAACATCGTCTGAATCATCAATTGCACACCAGCCATGGTTATTGGCTCAGGTGCTGCTGCTACAACAGGTCTTTGTTCAATCACTGGTGGTTGATTCCTGTTTTCATCAGCATTTCCAACTCCACTTTTTGTTCTCACCATTTTTGATCTACACACCGAATAAGGTGAAATTAGATCCTTATTCACGATAGATATTCAAATCATCCTTATTACTCCAAAACGTTTACATGCTAGTTCTAATATCGTACACGTACACTTAGAATCCTACACACATAAGGTTTCTAAATCCGGTCGGCAACAGACCATAGATCCGAACAAATAATATCATATATGGCAACATATAACATTTAGCACATAAAAGCATTTTAGGCAACTTTCCTAAAATAAACTAGTGCTTGTGTCTAAAACATAACAGACACACATCTCAAAATTCCACTTAGCATTCTAAGTTTAAGTCTAGAAATCCTACAAATTCCTAGTTCGCTTAAACTAATGCTCTGATACCAACTGTGACATCCCCAAAATCTCAGCCAGAAAAGACCGATTTTCATTTATGCTTTTAAATATTTTCAGAGTAAATCCTTTTGATTTGAAAGACTTGCGGAATTTGTTCCCAAAAACAAAACATGATAAAACAATGTTTACCGAAGCATTTCATAAAAGAAATGTATTTTCATTATAATCAAAACTCGGGGTGTCATGTTCCGATACAGACCAATAAGCATAAACGAATACATTACAAGTCATATAACAAATATAAACATATGTAGACTTGTAAACAAAACAACTTGATGGTTCATCCATCTTACGCCCTTGCGCCACTTCCTGTAATACAAATAAAACTGAGTGGGTCAGGCTTGGGAGCCTGGTGAGCATATAGGGTTTTCAACCCACAATAAATAATTAAATTAATTATTATCAACCAACAATAACCCAGTTACCCATTCCCGTTATTTTCACTTTACGTCCCTAAAATAACTAACACAAGGGACCTAATCTAAGAATATTTTCATCGGGGTGACAACACATGCTGCGGGGTTTCCTCAGCAATATAATTCAAATAAGGCAACCATGAGGGGGATGGAATACAGCGAATGAACACCCAAGTTCATTAACACCTACAGGTTATGAGCCTGCTAGCGTTCCACATGACTATCTAGAAAAGTCCGTGGTTGTCATCTAAATTCCGCTAGATGATTGGATCAAAACAACAACGAGGCCTCTCATCTGTTTATTACACACCAACTATCTACCCATGTTCTACCCAACATATTAGTAGATAAAAACATACATTTTTATACATATTTTCAAAACCTGTGTAGCATGCTTGATCAATACATTTTCCATATAACAGATGAGGCACACACACATAACACGTATTTCGTATAGAAATAATCATATCTGTAAGATAGAAGAAAGTGAATATACATTCACACACATAACAACAAAATATACACATAACACGTATCTCGTATAAAATACTTCATAGTTATACGTTATGAGAAAGTAACAACGCATTCACACGTATAAACGACAATAAACTTAATACCCTCGAACCATACTTGTATTATTATTGCGTTTATGAAAGGTAGTATACACTCACTTGATCAGAATATGATCGGACAGCACTACGACTCGCAAAAGTAATAATCCTCCGCAGATCTGGAAGATCTCTACGAAAATCGAACTTCTCGCGGGCAGAGCTTCGGCTCGGAAACCGCACTTCTCGGGATCTTCGGGACTCGGGAATATTACCGGGGCTTCGGGGGTAAAAACGCAGAGCTTCGGCACAAAAACGAGAGGAAATTAGCAAATAAACCCGGACCCCTCGCATCCTATTTATAGGAGGCTGGAAGCCTCTCGTACGCGGGGCGTACATGCGTATGCGGGGCGTACGTGCCTCAGAAACGTAAGCGCATGCGTCATCCGAAGTGTCGAAACTCTTCGGAGTACGCGGGGCGTACTCACTTACGCGGCGCGTAAGTCGGATCAGACCTGTGACTCGCCTTCGGATAATGCTTCCGAATTTTGATTTAAAAATAAATACAAATTAATTAATAAACTTCGGAAATTCATATCTTCTTCATACGAACTCCGTTTTCGACGTTCTTTATATCCACGGAAAGGTGAGACTACACTCTACAACTTTCGTTTAGACTCCGTCGGCTAATTTTGAATTTATTTTTATTATTTATTTTTAATAGGTCGGGACAGAAAATTTCGTTATAAATTCATAACTTCTTCGTCCGACGTCCGTTCTCGCCTAACTTTTTATCGCTTTGATACTAACAACGAGATCTTCGATTCTTGTTTAGATCACTAAGGCTAAATATCACTTTAACGTAAATTTCACTTTTTACGTTATTCAGCGTTGCCGGTTCTGTCGCGAAACTTCGACAGGTCATAACTTCCTTGTTATAACTCGGATTTCGGCATTCTTTATATCTTCGGAAACCTTGTTTCAACTACTACAACATTATATAAAGATATCAAATTTATTTTACACTTAAATTTTGACGCTTATTTTTATTCTTAATTAATCAAACCACATAATTAAGCAATTAAGCACAAATCACATAATACTCAAATAATACAATCTTATTATTTCAAAACGGGTTACAAAGGTTAACCTAGACCATTACATTGCTAAAAATGGCAAGCCCAGAAACACAGGTGTTACAATTACCTTCATCTAAAGCTCATAAATACATACTTGTAGAGGTAGACTATGTGTCGAAGTGGGCAGAACTGCAAGCATTACCAACAAATGATGCAAGGATCATGGTGAAATTTCTAAAAATATTATTTTCTAGGTTTGGAGTACCAAAGGAATTGATAAGTGATAGGAGAACCCATTTTGCAAATGATCAACTAGCAAAAATGTTTCAAAGATATTGTGTATGCCATAAATTTTCAACACCATACCATCCACAAACAAATGGGCAAACCGAGATTACAAATAGAGCACTCAAGAGAATCTTGGAAAGATCGGTATGTAGTAATAGGAAAGATTGGGCGGATAAATTAGATGATGCACTTTGGGCATTCCGGACTGCATTCAAGACACCCACTAGAACCACCCCCTATAGGTTAGTCTATGCTAAAAACTGTCATCTACCGATGGAGCTTAAACATAAAGTTTATTGGGCTTTGAAAACATGTAATTGTGAGCCAAGTAAGTTGCGTAATGCTTTAAAAGAATTGAGGAACGAGTATTACACTAACTCGTTGATTTATAAGGACAAGACAAAAACGTGACATGATGCAAGGTTGAAAGGTAACAAAGAATTTAAAGCTAACCAGAAAGTTCTTTTGTACAATTCAAGACTAAAGCGCTTTCCGAGAAAATTATGCACCCGTTGATCCGGGTCTTTTACAATTAAGCATGTCTATCCATACGGGGTGATTGAGTTATGGAACAAGTATGGGTCGAGCTTTAAATTAAATGGGCATAGAGTTAAGAAATATGAAGAGGGCATGCTAAACAAAGAAAGATTAGAAGAAGGGTTGGACTTGGAGAAAGTCGATGCAATGTAGAGCGGGAAGGAGTCCAGCTCAAGACTCCTCAAAAAGAAGCGCTTACGGGAGGCAACCCGCTGTTCGAGTTAGCTTTCTTTTACCCTTTCTTTTTCGTTTTATTTTTAGTCTTTTATTTTTCTTTATTTTTGTGTGTTTTATTAGGGTTTTTCAATCTAAATATTCTTTTTAGCTTAAAATGATTGCTTGAGGACAAGCAAAGTTTGAGTGTAAGGTGTAGTGGAAATTATTTAAAGAGAAAAAAAATCGAACAGAGTCAAAAATTCGCCGAGCCCATACCTAAACTTCACGAGTCCATCTGAAAATTTGTGATATTTCGTAAACACCCGTCTCTACTCGAAGAATTTGGGACCCCAAACCCGACAAGTAGACTTTTATTACCAAATTGTTCATCGGACTCGTCGAGTCCATTACTGAACTCGATGAGTTGATGCTGTTGTTTCCCAGATTTTTATTTTTAACATTTTCTGTGGTTTGTATGGTTTTTCCTTGTGGTTGATTTTGCAGAAAATGTTTAGAAGCAGAGGCCAAAGTTCACAAAGAGGCAAAGGGACTTCCCTTGGTAAAACTTCCCTCAAATTGGATTGAAGGCTACCTTGGTTAGGTGGAGGAAAAGCCTAGAAACACTCAAGACAAAGGACTTTTATGTGTCAAACAAGTTGAAATGGACTTGGCTAGATCAAGTGGGTTTAGTGGAGGCCTTGAACCCGTATTTGACCAAAGTTTTCATTCATAATGGAGTACAAATTACCTGTGATGGATGGACGAGTCTGTTCCGGATGCAGGAGTCGGTATACCAGGAGCTGTGTTTGGATTTTTATCCCACTGTTACATTCCGAGGTGGGACGATTATTATGATACAGACGCTTTGAATTTTTGTCTTGGTGGTGAGTATCGGGAATGTAGCATGGCTGAGTTGGGTTGGAGAATAGGCTTATATGACAAATTGGTGGTCATGACTGAAGCTTTTAGGAATTTATTGGATAATTGTCACAAGGTTTTCCCGGATGGAACAAATGAGGCAAATTGGTGGACCACAATTGCAAAGAATGTTTACATTCCATCTGCGACTCAAGAGGGGAGCATTAGGTCGCCAATTCACCGCGTAATCCATCGGCTTATCTTTACTTCCATCAATATGAAGAAGTGATGCGTGCAATAAGCTACACCTAATTTTATATTTATAACCTAACTAACTTAACTAACTAAATTGCACCTAGGTAGTGTACCTAGTCAAATTATAGAATAGTCGGGTAAGTCGGGTGTCGATCATAGGGAACGGTTTTAACTTATCAATTTATCTACTACTAAATTAACCTAGTTTTACCAAAGCAAGAGATTTTATCTAATTTTGCAAGTTTAGATGAACTTAATTCTTTAACACAAACTCAATCGATAAACAAACACTTCTGTTAGTTCGAATCCACTTTCACTCAATGGGTAATAAATTAGCTATGCCAATTACTGTTGGTACCAATTAATAAAGTATTAGCAATTTAAGTCCAAATTTACTAATTTTAAATCAATTCATGTAAATCAATGCATACTCCCACATTAGTTAACACGAAATTAATTATTTAATGGATTGGAGATATGTAGTTTGATTTGCTAAACACAATTATATTCATAATTTGTATTCTCTAGCACAACCTAATTCAATTATTTAATTGCTTAACTAAGATTGGTTTGATCCTAGCTCTAATAATTTAATGCTCAGTAAATTACCAGATATTCTTATTCATGCAGATTAATAATCACTAACTACACAGAGTAAGAACTAAAAGCAATTAAATATCAAATCAAACATGCTAAGTAAAATCAATCAACATAGGTTTTTACTAACAAGTAAAATCAAATCTAAAATATCAAATCCATAAGTTCCAGCTTCATCTTGGTAATAGAAGCAGCTAGATTTAGTTGGACATTCTAGCAACTAACCAAACAAAATCCATAAACAAAAACATGTTTAAATATACCAATCTATGAATCAAATTATGAACTTCTTCTTCCTTGGTATTGAAAACCAATTCCAAACTTTTCCTTCTTCTGAAAGTCGCCTCCAGGAACCCTCCAAGGTAGCTTCACGTCATGAAAGGTAACTTCACGTCGTGACTTAAGAGAAATCCTTATTGGGCAAGGATTTTACATTGCGAACACTTATCTTCTGGAAGATTCGAGTCCATGTTGTGGCCTTCTATTCCACGTTGTGAATAGAGCTAAATCCATGGGTTTCTTCTACTTTTGTACCCTAAGTTTCCAATGTTCCTTGTTTTGTCATTTTTGGTCCCTTTCTTCGAAAATGCTTCAATTTGGCTGCAAAATATAATTTGAGCTTATAAGTACCAATATTCTACGCAAATAACCAAATTATTAGTAAAAATGTAAATAAATATCTCTAAAAATATGTATAAATATGGCAATATCAAAATACCCCACACTTATGCTTTGCTTGCCCTTAAGCAAATTTAACTATTTTTTATTCAAACATTCATCACCAACATCACATAGAACAATCAAACTCGAACTCAGCCATTATGCCAAGACCTCAACGCATGCAGTTGTGTAAAAAGTTTTCCTAAAGACCCCCCTCAATTCTAAATACTCACAATCCCCATAAACACGCACTCACTTCTTTTGAACAATGCTCATTTTATGCATCCCTCCGAATCCATCCGCAAAAAACTTCCTAACATCAAGGTATTTTTGTAAAACTACCCAAGCATACATAAACTAGAGAATTACAACTTTAAGATACCACAATGGAGCTTCTGGAATTCTTCACTTTCTTTGACATTAACTTTTTTATTTCTTTAAATTCACCACCTTTTTGTGTGATTTTTGGTATCTTCAAATTTTATTTTTCATAAATTTTGATCTTCAAACTTTGATATTTCATAGCTCCAAAAATTCTTCAACTTTTCTTGTAATTACTTTCTCTTTTTTTACATGTACTCACTTTTTTCTTTTTTCTTTTTTTCACTCAAAACCCTACATGCTTAAGCAGGGGCGCTTAACTTCAACCCTTATTGGTTAAAGATATTAGTTTTCCTGGATACATTTCAAGTATAGGCTGCTAAACATATTGCTTCCCTCAAACTAAGCGAGGTTGTGTTTTTGTCTCATGATTTCACTAGAATAAAGGAGGCCACAAATGCACTATAACGTATATTGGCTCAACTAAACATTTGAGCTCTCATCGGATCACCCCATGCAACACTAGCAACTAAAGTTCAAATTATTACTAGATTTAGTTATCGGATTATTATTGCAAACCTACAAAAAATTTCAAATTTACCTATTTCTAGCAATTTACTTTTTCGACCCCTACCCCACACTTATTACATATAATGTCCTCATTGTATGCATAATTAGAAAAAAAAAACAATAAAAATGAGAAAAAGGAACATAATCCCCTGGGATAGAAGTGGTAGGATCGAACTTCAATCGTGTGGATGAAATGTGCATCTCAAATATGATCATCCCAAAATAGAAACTTGGATCTTGATCATTGCTAGATATATAAAGCACCAATAACGAATCGAAACTTCAATCTTCAATAAATGAGGTGTAAATCTCCAAAACGTTTAGAATTATGTGGGAAAGCATACGCCGCATTATATAGTGGAGGAAACTAGCTAGAATAATCTTCAAAATAACTCCACAGAGAAGGTTGGTGAAGCATGTAGAAAAGGTGAATGAAAAGGCTAAATGCTCGTGACAATATACGACTCACGACGTGAGTAATAGCGATCATGACGTGAGGTCGCTAAATATGAATTCTGAACTTCTCCTTAACCCAGCTCACAACATGAGGAATAAGGACTCACGATGTGAAAACTGGGTAGAACTTGAAACAACCCATCTTTCTTATAAATTAACTCCAACCAATGTCTTAATGAATTAAGACCCTTCTAAACGCATTATTTGACGAATCTTCTAACTCTATCCTCTCTCTCGACTCACCCCACACTTATTTCCAATTGTGGGTCTCGACTCTTAACTTGAAACTCTAAACAACGCTTGTCTGAACATATACACTCTCGACTCGACTTTCCTTCCCGAGACTCCTTTGGCAATATGAAATTCAACCACCAAAAGGAAAACAAAGTAACATAATAATTTAAAATGTCTTACAAACCAAACAAGTTCAAAGCAACACAATCCAAATTAAAACTAAAAATAAAAATGAAAATGATCAATCATCTTCTTCATCTCCGTGTGTCCCACCGGTACCAGCTCCATCGCCCCTCGGGTTTTGATAAGAGCTCCATGTTGGGAAAATGGGGTAGTGACTCCCCAAATGTGGTGGTTGCTCAATCTAGAAATGTCGGACCATATTCTCCATTGTACCCCCGATACGATTAGTGCTCAAGGATAATCGATCAAAATATCCCGACATGTCTCGTCCAAAATGAGCTCCTCCCAATGGTACATTTTGTTGCACTCCTCTCTCTCCTCGTACTCTAACATTCCTACGTCGAGGCCTTGGTTGTGGTTCGTGTTGCTCATTATGTTGCTCGCCATCCTCCGGGGGTATCACATAGCCGCCCCCAACATTCACTACCACCCTCATAATACCCAACACTTGAGTTGTCAATTCATTATCGGGAAAACGAGTAAGATTCCTAACAAAATCAGGAGACAAAATTCCGTAAGACCGGGCAAGGTGGGTGACTAGATGTCCACCCGGGTCGGACTCCCTTGCCTAGAACCTGCCGCTTTCTTTCCCAAAAATCGTGCAAGCATGTAGGGAAGATCAAAACAAACCCCCGGCGTGATGATGCTCCACAAGTAAAACAAATTATGGATGGAAACCTTATCACCATGATGCTTGTGATTGATAGAAAAAGTGACACTGCGATGAAGGAATCGATGAACAGGACTTCAAATTTGTGCCTCACTAGCATCACGAGAATTATACTCGTGATTTGAGAAAGTCCTCCAAAATTGGACATCTAAAGTTCCAGGTGTAAAATCCCGAACACATCCAAGATAGAATGGCACAAAAAATGAGTATTGAGTATCCACCTTCATGTATAAGCCCATGCGCCATGCGAACTCGCGAAGACTGCACTCGCAATAAACCCTGCCCAACTGGAAAACAAGTGCCCGATTGTAATAAAAATCCATAGTCCTTTCCTCAAAGCTTACGGTAACGAAAAACACTACCGATAATTCCCAATATACAGGATCTTGAAGAATGAAAAGATTCCTCCAACCATGACACATGAATGAAAAATCATCTCCTTCATAAACCTTTGTCCAAAACCTCTCCAACTCTGAAACCACGCCCACACCTCTTAGCCATCGCCAATCCACAATGGGTGCTAATGAAAACCCGCAGTTATAAATCCATCTTAACCAGTTTTCGTAAGTTGTCAACAAAGCCCGAGATAAATTTTGCAGAAAACGACACAACAGGTGAATGCTAGCAACATCAATCCGGTTATTCTCCTGCTGGACTATCCTTCTAGGAGCCATTTTCCTGAAATGATCAAAAACAAACCAAAAACAAAACAAAATACCCAAAATATTATATCAAAAACAACACAGGAAATTGGTTGCCCATGATTCACGACGTGGACTAGCGTGCCACTTTGTGACACAAGTGTGAGACGCGAAACTGAATCGGGTATAATACAGCCCAAATCCAACAAATATCATACATGGGGTTTGTTTATTTCACTAATCTAAGGCCATGCAACTTGAAAATATGAACTAATTGAACCAAATTAGGGATTTTTTTGAAATCTATATCAACCCTAAACACCAAAATACATAAGATATAAACAATATCAACAATCAGGGGATGAAGTACTTAACAATTGAAGTTAAAAGACAAGAAATGCAAGCAATTGTGGAAAAAATGTTTGAAATCGGGTGTGGAGCTGCTTCCGTTCATGCTCAAGGTAATAAACAAATGGGAAGGTAGGTCAAAGTGTTTATGTAACTGGTACCCCCCCCCCCCCCCCGAGTTTTAAGTACCACGTCGTGATTTGCTTGTTGGGCTAAAAAAAATCCGGTCCACTACAATTAAACTTATTGGGCTTAAAGCCCCTCGTAATTCTTTTTTATCCACGACGTGAAGCATAATGCCACGTCGTGATATTACTCTGGACCAAAAAATAAGTTAGTGAATGATATTTGTTCATTTTAATTGTTTACCACTTAACGCTAAATTACTCCACATCTAATTTCTCCCATTTAAAAGTTTTTGGATGACGAATTGATCATATTCCTAAAAATAAAAATTCGTAAAAAGAAAAGAAAGGAAAAGAAAATGCAAACCAAACTCGGGTTGCCTCCCGAGAAGCGCTTCTTTTTTATGGAGTCGTGAGTTGGACTTTGTGTCTCTTACATTGAGCTATCAGAGGAGTCCACCACCGTCACCTTCTGTTCTTTCCATCATCTCTTGTACGCTTGAACTCGTCTAATGTATGCCTTCTTTGAATTTTCTTTTTTAGCTTTTACTTCATCTACATCGAGCTTACGTTTGATCCCTTTAGTCTCTAATTTTTCATCATTCTTATTAAGTTCCATAGGAATCTTTTCTTCCTTCAATAATAGACTCGTCTCCTTGGAAGTAGTCTCGTCTTCATCACTCAACAAATCATTGATTTCCTCATTCATCAAAGTTGTTGGCTTTGTGTAGGTAATAACTTCAACAAAGAGTGGGATGGATGCTCTCGGTTTGGTGTGTTTGACTTGATGAATTGTCTTGATTTCTTCCTCCATGAGCGTTTCTAATTCTTCAAGTTTATTATATTCATCAACATTAAACACCTCACTATTAACATCATCTCCTTGAAACCCATCTTGTACTCCAAAGTCCTCCTTATCATCACCAACCCTCAATGTAAGCTTGGATTCATGAACATCAACTAAAGTGCTAGCAGTATTTAGCAAGCGACGACCAAGAATGATTGGAATATTTACATCCTCCTTCATATCCATGATTACAAAGTCAACTGGGAAAACGAATTTACCAATTTTAACAAGGATGTCTTCTACGATTCCCTTTGGGTGGGTCACCGAACGATTAGCCATGTGGATGGTCATCTTTGTAGCCTTCATTTTCTGAATATTCAGTTTTTGATAGTATGAATACGGCATCAAATTTATGCTAGCCCCGAAATCGGCTAAAACAAAAGTCTTCAAATTGTTACCAAACTCACATGGAAGAGTGAGGTGTCCAGGATCTCCCATCTTCTTAGGTATCTCTACCAATACAACTTTTGAGCTTTGTTTACTAAGAATGACCTTAGAATTCTTCTTCAACTACTGACGAGTGTCTACAAGATCTTATAGGAACTTTGTGTATTCTGGAATTTTTTTAAAGTGAATCGATAAAAGGGTTATTAATACGAATACCCTTTTTTTTTGTTGAATAAACTCTAGGTGTTCCATTTCCAGTGGAATGAGATGTGCTCGAGACAGAAACGGCAAAGGTGGTCGGTAAGCTAGACGGATCTTGCATTTTTCTGTTCAGATCGAGGCCACGTCATGGACAGAGGAGGTTCACGTCGTGAATTCGTTAGTTCATCAACATTTTTGTTTTCGAGTTTTGGCTTCTTTGGCTTTGGATTGGACTACTTCGGCTCCACGTCTAGTGCTTCTAAAAAGTCAGAGATTGCGTCTTCTTCAATGTCAATCACCATGACATGAGGTTGAGTCTTTTTCTCGGGAAATTTTGGAGAAAATTTTTCTTTAACCAAATTTTTAGTTGACCAAGTTGTACTTCAAGATTGTGGATCGATGCTTGCTGATTTCTTAATGATGTTTGCTGGTCAATCATCATAGCTTGTTGTTCCTTCATCATTAACCTTTGATCTTTCAAGGCCACATCGGTGTCGTTATGTCTCTTCTCTGAAGCTTCCATAAAACGTGCTAACACATTCTCTAAGTCAACTTTATGTTCAGCTGGTGGTTGATCCTTTTGATAGAAACCTCTGCTTGTTTGCCTGTATTTCTCCTCCTTCTGCTTCTTGTACTCATCATATGGCAGCCACTCTTTCTTTGCTTTTCTCCAATCTTCATCATACTTGTCCCCACTCGAGTAGCAAACTTGAGCCTTTTTATTTGCATAATCATCCAAATTACAATCCTTAGTCAAATGTGGCCAATTACACCTCTCACAACCAACTCGAATTGCATGAAACGATTGGTCCATTTCGGTCAATCTTCAATCCATAGTATTAAGCATTGCCATCATAGCAGCCATCTCTATAGAATGTGCACCTTCACTGCCTTTTACTCCATCTTGTCTTGGGTTGTGATATTCACGAGAATGCTTTGCAAATTCTTCAACTAGTTACTTGACTTCAGCAGGATTTTCTTTGTAAGTGGTCCTTGAGAATCAAGGAGTTCCCTTGTCAATACATTGACCCCATCATAGAATATAAACACTAACCTAATTCAATTATTCAATTGCTTAACTAAGATTGGTTTGATCTTAGCTCAAATAATTTAATACTCACTAAATTACCAGATATTCTTATTCATGCAGATTAATAATCACTAACTACACATAGTAAGAACTAAAAGCAATTAAATATCAAATCAAACATGCTAAGTAAAATCAATCCACACAAGTTTTTACCAACAAGTAAAATGAAATCTAAAATATCAAATCCATGAGTTCGAGCTTCATCTAGGTAACAGAAGTAGCAAGATTTAGTTGGACATTCTAGCAACTAAACAAACAAAATTCATAATCAAAAACATGTTTAAATATACCAATCTATGAATCAAATTATGAACTTCTTCTTCCTTGGTATTGAAAACCAATTCCAAACTTTTCCTTCTTCTGAAATTCGTCTCCAGGAACCCTCCAAGGCAGCAAAAAGTCCTTCAAATCATCATGGTCTTGGGTTTATATAATTTTCTTGAAATTTGTATTTTACGTCATGAAAGGTAACTTCACGTCGTGACTTAAGAGAAATCCTTATTGGGCAAGGATTTTACATTGCGAACACTTATCTTCTAGAAGATTCGAGTCCATGTCGTGGCCTTCTATTCCACGTTGTGAATAGAGCTAAATCCATGGGTTTCTTCTACTTTTGTACCCTAAGTTTCCAATGTTCCTTGTTTTGTCATTTTTGGTCCCTTTCTTCGAAAATGCTTCAATTTGGCTGCAAAATATAATTTGAGCTTATAAGTACCGATATTCTATGCAAATAACCAAATTATTAGTAAAAATGTAAATAAATATAGCCTAAAATATGTATAAATATGGCAATATCAGGAAGGATGATGATAAGGTACCGAGACTTGACGTATTCTACATGTGGTGCATTATCATGCCCAATAGTTTCTACAATGTGACAACCGTCAATTTTCGGTCAAGTCAAAGTCAACTAAAGTCAACAAGTTAAACCGTTTGACTCAATTTACCCGTGGGTACTAGAATTTACATTATGAAATTTCTACACAACTCTCTATTCTAAGGAGAGATCATAAATCAAAAAGTGCGAACATCTAGATCTCTTTAACCTAAAACTGTGGTACGTGACGAGCCAAACCGATAAAACAATGTTGCATACTCATCGGGAGTGTGTAAGATCCTTAAACAAGGCTTAACAGGGTTTACGAACCTTGCATTGCGAAGCCGGACACTCACAAATGCCACACATGAAACCTCTCTCAATCGTTTTCACTCTATCTCTTCTTATCCAGAATCTCTCCCAAATCTCTCTAAGAATGTCAAATCTCTCCCAAATCTCTCCAAGTATGTGAAATCTCTCCCAAATATCTCTTTGTATGAGAAATCTCTCCAAGTATGTGAAATCTCTCCCAAATATCTCTTTGTATGAGAAATCTCTCCAAGTATGTGAAATCTCTCCCAAATCTCTCTCAAAAGTTTCCGTAACTTTTTAAAGTCATTTGGGTCATTCCGACCCTTAACCGGGTCAAAAACGGCTTAAAACGGGGTAAAAACGAGTAAAATAGGCTTAAGGACCCGAAACCCTCTTACAAAAGGCGAAACCTCTTAGAACCGAAGGTCCTTATAGGGACCGAACTTGCTAAGGACCGAAAATAGGAGAGCCGAACCGAACCTCGCTCAAAGGAAACGAACCCGAAGGTCCTCTCAGGGCCGAACCTCGCCCAGGAAGAACCGAACCCGAAAGGTCCTCTCGGGACCGAACCTCGCGCACCACCCGAACCCGAAGGTACTGTTCATTTCGGTCCATTTTGGGTCTGACCACCTTCGGCCTATTTCGCTTCCATGACTTCAGACCGAGCCTTCGCCTCTCACTTCCGGTTCGCTCCTTTCACTTCCTGCTCGACATCAGCAAGGACCGAATCTCGGCCTGGGGACCGAACCTCGGCCTAGGACCGAGAGGTCTCGCTGGGAACTCTTTTTCTCCCGGTTTTCAACTAGTTTTGCGTTTAAGGCCCGTTTTTAATTATTTTAATGTGGGACTTTCACCCAAAATCATATTTTAACATAATGAACCCTAAATATTCACAATTTAATCATATTTTCATAAAAATATTTATTTAAATAATAAAAGCTAGTGGGTAAAGTACAAAGAGGTGGAGTGTTGACTTTGCTTTACCTTATGACACAAGCAACCACTCCCACACCCACTCTATGACCAGCCACACCTCCCCACCTTACCTAGGTCACATCAATGTCCTTTCCACTCAATTATCACCCTTTCCCACGTTTTTTAGAGCTGGACATTCATCCTCTCTCCTCACTTCTCTCATTTGCTCTCATTTCACCAAGGATCCAACTCCACTTTTCTCTCAAACTTTCTCTACCAAATTCAAGATTCAAGGCTGATTATCAAGTTTTCTTCCACTCTTGGTAAGTATAATTCATCCTCCTTGTGATTATTGCACTTTATTCTACTCAAATCATTGATTGCTTACACAAACTCCATAACTATGATGTTAGATTCTCGAAAATCTTCAAGGCATCTCCAAGTGTTCTTGAGTAAACACTTCCATTCTTCAACAATCATCTTCTGAAATCACCTAAGGTGAGTTCATACCCCTACATTTTAATGTTTTCTCAAGTTTTAAGGGGGGGGGGGGAATACAAGTTAAAACACCAAGAACATAACTAAACTCTTCTAACAGCCTTCGTCAGAAAAGTTCAACTCCATTCACGGACTGTTTTAGACAACTTAAAAATTTTATTTTTCAAAACTGTTTTAGGTACTAGTAGTTCCACTTATTAGCTTTAAAATGACTACTTGCACATCTCCATACGAGTTTTCTAAAATTTATGGTGATTTTTACAAAACAGCTTGTCTTTTCAAACACAAATCCAGACCAGTCTGTGAATATGAGCATTTTAATACAAGTTAAAGGCTTCCAAAAATCATGATAAAAATTATGAGTAAACTAGACACATTTTGGGAACTCTCAGAATTTACGGATCTAGTTTTCGACTTCGTATGATTTTTCCAAAACAGTGCAGAAAGGTTAAAGTTAGTTAACAGCATATAAATATCATAACACTTTGTATTATGTTGAGCAAAGTGTATAATCATAAGTTCTAATTATTGAATGTGTTGCCTTGTTAGTTTATCATTATAAACTCAAACTAAGATATTCATGATAAGATTATTCAATCATTTAGAACTCGTATATTAAGCTATAAAAAGCATAGTTTAATGGATTCATAACACTAATGCATTTTCATAAAAGAGTTCATACATATTATAAACATTTTAGATAAACTATAATAGGTATAGTTTATGATACATCACTTAACACACTCGTACAAAAAGGGTATATCCATACAGAAAAGGTTTACATTCACACACATTACACGTAAACTTGTTAACCTAAATTATGAGACATTCTCTTCCCGTACGTCCGAGTGCGGGATATAATTCTTGGTAGTTATAACCAGAGTCTCCTGGAGGGAGAACGTGATACTTGTATATAGATCTATATTGGGTTTGACACCCCACACCTTGTTGCTAGCTACAGTGGGACCTGCAGGTCTATGGGTGACAAATGTCATTTCAGTTTTGCTACGCCTGAGAAACGTCGTGGCAGGTTCATTCAGGCATAGTATGATTATAGCGACTCACATAGGGATATAACAATCCATAAAGTTTACGTGATTTTCATAAAACCTAAATTGGTTTTATGACGATTTAAAATCACTTTTTATCTCAATAAGTACAGATAATACTGTACACTTTCGGTTTTGGTAATTATGATTACACATCATTTGAAACCACATTTATACCTTTAAGTATGGCCAATACTTGTTATTTCTCGGTCCTGGGATTTAGGACTACATATACATAAGGTATTAACAAAAATAAGAATTTACGGGAATTTTATTTAATTCAAGCGCGTTTTATGTCGATTTAAACACATACCATTTTCTATTAGTAAGAGAGGTTACTTATACATTTTGGTCTTCAGTTATAAGACTACATTACACAGATTTTAAAGAAAATATCGGATTTTCTGGATACATATTCTAATGATTTTACAAGGAAAATGGTTTACTTCTCTAACGAAACCTCTTATGAACTCACCAACCTTGGTGTTGACACTTTTTCAAAACTACTTGTATTCTCAAGAATTCAATGAAACAGAAAATCAACAACATTTTGAGGATGGGACGATAATTCGTCGAACAGTTCATTTTGTATCATAATGTAATTGATGTGAATCATGTAACATGTACTTTGATGTAACTTTTTCAATTATATTTGTGATGGTTGTATTTACTTTGAGCACTATTATACTCGTTGTTGTGATACTCTACATGAAGTCCTCCACCCCCGGACGTTTCCGCCATCCTTGGTTTGGGGGTGTGACATACAACATCCCATATTGTTTGGCAAAATACTTGGGTGAAGGTGCGGTAAAAGATAGAAAAACTTCAAGAATTTGTGGGGGTATGTTTGTGAATCGATTGGTGAGATCATGCGGTATTTTGGAAAGGGGAGCCGAGAATGTTTTAACTATGATGCCAACACTTCCATTTAATCCTATTCTTTATAAGATGGCAAGGATAGTTGAGGATTATGGTGGGGATAAATTTGCTATCCCGGATGAGGATGAAGTGGTGGCACTCGAGCAACCGGGAAGAAGAGCAAGACCAAGGCAAGGGCAAGTGCACACAGAACCGCCCGTGATTTTGGTTGAAAATGAGCTACCAATGGACCCCTACAATGTGGAGTTGTGGGCTTATCAAGATGATATTGGGCATAATTTAAATTACCATCATATGACCCTTGCCCACATGATGCACCATATGAGCATTCCGTGGATGGATGATGCTCCCGACTACCCTCGTATTAGAAGTTGGGAGGAGAGATGGCGCATGAGGCAAAGTGGAACCAACGGTAGCGAGTATGGAGGAAGAGCCGAGGAGGAAGATGAAGATTGATTATCCTTTTATATTTTTAACTGTGTGGCTTGTTAAAATAATTTTTGTTTCTTTGGTGTGTTTTAAATTTTGTTTGGTTGATGTTTGAACTCATAGTAAGTTGGATCTTTAATTTGTTTTCCTTTTTATTACTTGTTGTTTTTTATTTTTTTCAGAATTTAGGGTGAGGTATTGAATGCATAAATAAAGCGTGAGGAATAAACATGAGAAGTCGAGTCTAGACAAGAAGATTAGGGTTTTTGAGTTTGATTATGAGTCCAGCAATTAAAGCAGCTAAAAAGAGTCTTTTTACTGAAGAAAAAAAAGGGGGAGTATTGCCTTAATACTTTCGTCAAATTCTAACAAGGACCTGAAGCAAAAAAGAAGACTTTGTCCATACATCGAAGAAACTCGTCGAGTACATATATAGAACTCGACGAGTCCAAACGTAAAATCACGTCTTTCTGCCAGTATAGCTATAAATCGGCGAGTTTCCACCTGAACTCAATGAGTTGCTCATTCTCTTAATTTCAAGTCAAAGATTTGATTCTATTTGATGCAGACATTAATTATATTCTTTGAAGACTATTCCTCGAGCATTTCCAAGAGCTTTTTCATTTATATTTGGAGCTGTGCCACACGAGATGATAACACCCAAGGCGTGGATGAGCTGCTCCCATGCCTAAACTTAGTTGAAGACGGAGATCAAAAATGAAGAAAATCAACCTCACAACTACTATCCAACGGGAGTTTGTTTCAATTCTCTCTTCACTTTATGTTCTTTATCATGCATAACATGCAATGGGTACATTGCATGAATTAAGTGTGGAATAGGGGTTGGTTACATTAGTTGAATTAGAATCCTAATCCTAGGTATAATTTTTAAAAAATTTGCATAAAACTTTTAGGACTCAACTTAGAAAATTTTGGTAAAAGCAATTAGGATTCCATGCTAGTATTGTGTTTGATGATTTTATGAGGACCCAAATATTTAGTTGAGCCTATATCTGTTATAATGCATTTGTGGCCCCTTTATTCTAGTGAAATCATGGGACAACAACATAACTTCACTTTTTGAGGGACGCAATATGTTTAGCATCGTCAAATGTATCCAAGAAAGTTTAACTTCTCATTGCACATGAGACTAATGCCTTTAACCAATAAATGATGAAGTTAAATCCCCTTGCGTAAGCACACACACACACACATATATATATATATATACATATACATATATAGGGTTTTAGTGTGAGTAAAAAAAAGTAATGCAATGTTGAAAGAAAGAGTCTATAAAGCTATGGAGACAAAGAAGAGATATCAAGAAGAAAAGCTACAAATTGTTGAAGATTCAAAGTATCAAGTATTTTTATTTTCATTGTAATTTTCTTTGTTAGTTTATTTTATCATATGTGTGCTTGGGGGTTTAACAAAAAATGACTTGAGGTTAAGAAAGTTTTCTCTGGATGGATTTAGAGGGATGCATAAAATGAGTGTTGTTCAAAAGAAGTGGGCGAGTGTTTATGAATTTTGTAAGTATTTAGGATTAGGGGGTCCTTAAGAAAAATTTTAGACACAAATGCATGCGTTGCGGTCTTAGCATAATGGTTGGGTTTTATTGGGATTTTCTTATGTAGTGCTAGTGTGCTAAAATTTAGTTTTGCTTGGGGGAAGCAAAAGTCAAGTGTGGGGTATTTTGATATGTGTATATTTGATCATATATTTCATATAATATCTTGATACTTTTTGGCTATTTTTTCTCGATTTATGAAAAAAAGGTACTTAATTATGTTAAAATTACATTTCAGCCTTAAAGACATGCTCGAATGAAAAAAAGAAGTAGAACCAACAATTGGAAGCTTGGGGATTGAAGTTTGAAGAAATAGAACTTAAAAGAAGAAAAACTCGACGAGTTGGCTATCAACTCGATGAGTTGATTGGAAGTTTCGCTATTCAAGAATGCCTTGCCCTACACACGGGTTAAGTGAAAAACTTGTCAAGTTAGGTCTAAAAACTCGACGTATTGGTGTGTAATTTTGGAATATATATATACAAATCATTTATTCTCGAAACCCTAAGACATGTTGGAGACTTTTGGCGACTCATTGACAATCAGAAGGGTTCTTGGAGCTCTGATTTTCGAGAATTCAACTTAGAAGTCAAGTTAGAAGAGATCAAAGGCAATAAACATTACTATTTTTCTTAATCTTTTGCATAAACCATGTTTGAATTATTAGATTTTGATTTTAGGTTGTTATTTATTGTAGATATGAGCTAAAAGCTTTTAACTTGTGTTTAGACTAGATAAATTTATGAATATGGTGTGATTTTATGGCTTGGATTAATTTGATTTGGTGAATTATATTGTTAAGCTTGTTAAAGACCCTTATGTGTTAATAATAATTAATTTATGTTAAGAATCAA
The DNA here is from genome assembly GCF_052625555.1 of Lactuca saligna. Taxonomy (NCBI): domain Eukaryota; kingdom Viridiplantae; phylum Streptophyta; class Magnoliopsida; order Asterales; family Asteraceae; genus Lactuca; species Lactuca saligna. The sequence continues at coordinate 10,211,974 of NC_136420.1, forward strand.
GTTATTGAGTTGCGTGGACATCTTCTTAATTGCTTAAATCCAATAGTTTTATGAAAACAATATTGTATGCCAAGTATTAGTGAATATGAACCTAGGATTAACTAGAAAATAAGTAAATTAATGTGTAAGCATGTTTGATGAGTAACCATACATGAGTTGATTGAATTGACAAATTTAGTTAACTAATATTATAAGTCATACTTGATCCGAACTTAACACTAGGAAACCTGTTAGTTTAATCAATTTTCCACTGTTTGAACTAGGGGTGTCAATTTATGACACGACACGACAAAAATACACGAAACGAAACGAAATAGGGACGAAATCAAAATTCGAATTCGTGTTCGTGTCGTTTTCGTGTCAAGATTAAAAAACACGATGTCGTGTCGTGTCGTGTTCGTGTTCATAAATCGACACGGAATTGACACGATTAAGCATGTGGTTGTCGTGTTTTCGTGTTTGTCGTTTTTATCGTGTTATATATCTGTAAGTATGAACAAAATACACTAATAGTTATGTAATATTATCTTTGTCGAGTCGTGTCGTGTTGTCGTGTTTTAATTGGTTCGTTTTCGTGTTAATGAAAAAAACACGACATCGTGTCGTGTCGTGTTCGTGTTATACAAAACCTTGTCGTGTCATGTCGTGTCGTGTCGTGTCAGACAAGAACACGACACGACTGCCCGATTTGACAGCCCTAGTTTGAACTAACCTGTTTGCTAAAGGATTGGTAATACCGAATATGAGCCTAATCACATTAGAAATCGGTAGCCAATGACATATTAATCCGTTGCACTTGCCATGATATCAACCATAGGAATAAGTGAGCCGAATCTGAACAGAAGTCACTTTTATAATTGAATCTAGTTACCTTCTATTCTCTTTAGTTGTTAATTGTTTGTTTAAGTGTGATTTTCTTATTTAAATTTCTAGTCTTGCAAAACTAGAGAAACCCATATTTTATTACTTGTTTTTATTTAGGTAATCCTAGTAGTTAATCTTAATTGTTACCGTTCCCTGTGTTCGATACCCTACTTGCTTGAACTATATTGCTAATCGATAGGTACACTTCCTTTCATGTGTTTATTTTGTGTTTAAATTAGTAGGATTAAAACTAGTGCATTACACAGACATCATCCTACTACAACAACTACAAACATATAAGTAAGTTTTCAAATACACCATGGTTTGTAAGAATATGACTAAAACAAATAGTTTCATTCCTTAAGCATATACCAAATACACCTCAGTCTATTAAAATATACAGATAAAAACCTTAACACATAAAAAAATTATGATGTGAAAAAAGTAGATATAAAAAACATTTACATTCTATTAGAACATTTAGATTAAACAAACACTTTTATTATTTAATTGATAAAGGATATACACTTTCATTCTTTATTACTTTTAAGAAAGCAAAATAAGTGACATCTTCATAATTCTTATAGAATAATAGTGCTTACTTTACCTAAATGAAGACCATATTTGTTCTTCTATAATATTTCTTTAACCAGTTTGACATTTACCATTCAAGTTGGCTATGTTTTCATCTACACAAGGCATATTTTTCGCACTCGCAATTCAACTTCTTATTTTCTTGAATTTTCCATAACTTCATCAACATTCAATGTTCCCTATTCTCCATATATCTTCTCATTATATTGAAAATTATCAAAATGTACAGTATTATCTTCGATTAAATTTTGCTCCATATGAAGCGATTCATTACTGCGATAACATTTTGGAGCATGTGTGAAGATAAGTCGATTGATGGCTCCTCTTTCCCTATGAATAAATTGATCATCTCTTTGTTTTAGCTTAAGTTTTAAACAATCTAATTCAAAATTTATAGATAGAAACATTTTTCATATGAATAAATTGCTCATACTATATTATAAATGAAACATTTTTCATATCATCATATATATTTTAAACATCCATGAATTTTCAATTTCTAACTTAATATATGTAATCTATTAATTTAAAATATGTTATTAAATACAAAATAGCAACTTATTATTGATAGACTTTTAAAATTATATTTTTTTATTAATTTAATATTATGTTAAATCAAAATATAAAATAAACTTAAAAAATATATTCAAATACTCTTTATCAAAAAAGTTAAAAATGTTTAAATATTGTAAATAAAGAAGGACAAGTCAAAATAAATAAAACATATAAAAAACTAATTTTTTTATTATAATTTGACTTTTTTCAAATATGTGGTTTTTATTCAATTAAAAGAAAAGTTACATTGCGTTAAATTACAAACACTGATTCATATATATGAATTAAACATCATGATCAAAATTAAAAAAAAAAATCAATAGATCAGTAATTTCTTAATTAATTAATCAATCATAATGTTAAATTAAAATAGTAAATTGAAAATCATGTTTAGTTTTATTTAAATACAAACAAGAGGTTAATGCTATGGAATGATATAATTATATGATATATTTATATTTTATAATATGTTTCATAATAATTAGAAATTTTTATATCTACTTAGTATAAGAGTTACTATTTTATAATTAATTTCTTATTATTTTCAATATGTATATTCAAAAACTATATAATTTTATTCTATACAACACATGAATATTCGTTTACTTGTTAATAAAACATGAATGAGAATAATTAATAGCATGCAACTATTCTTCAATAAATATATTTTTTTTTCAAATTTAGTAATATAATATTAAAAGGGATATCTCTAAACGCACACCTTTATGATTAGAGACCCTATATACTTGCATCACCTGCATATCCTAACATCCTATGGACGCCACCGGTGGGTGGTATTAAAAAATGGTGACTGATGGTGGTGATGGTTTCAAATAATAATATAACTTTAGTAATGATAAAATGCTTAATTTTAGGACAAAATAGAAAATATATATATATATATATATATATATATATATATATATATATATATATATATATATATATATATATATATATATATATATATATATATATATATATATATATATATATATATATATATAAACAACAATTAGGCATCGCGATAAAGCCATGTGGATGAAGATGGATCTATATATATATATATATATATATATATATATATATATATATATATATATATATATATATATATATATATATTATTATCACGTAGGTTAGTAACATGCTTAACCTCCTACGGTGTGTCTTAATAGTTAGACGGTGACAAATTAAAGTTTCTAAAGTTTAATTTACCTAATTTTAATGTCAATGACCAAATTATAAAAAAATCGAAATTTTCATAGTTAATCTTATCAATAATCCAAATAATACACACATATGGTACATTCAAATAAAGGTGTTACAGGTGTAACAGCCATGATTGTTGATGCAAGTTGGTTATATGTATTTGGTTTTTAAATTTTAAGTTTTAAAATATTTTGTTATCCTTATTCACAATTTCACACATGTTTATGATTAAATTTGATATATTTGAAGGATTAAACATAAGATATTATTTTAGAGTTTAGAGGAAAGCGTTTTATTTTATTTTACTTCATAGTAATCCGACATTGTTGCGTTTGTTAGTATATTTGTTGGTACGTGTGTTATTTGATCGGTATTTTTGGATTTCGGTTTAATCTATTCTTTTTACGTTTTAACTAATCATAATCAAACCAAATACAGTTAGGTTTAATCAGTTTTGTTAATTTGGTTATGATTTATTCGGTTGGGTTTACCAGTTAAACTAAATAAAATTTTGCGTATAAAAATAAATACTAAACTAAAGGGAAAAAAAGTTTAATAAAATTTTACTAAATGAAAAAAATACATTAATACATAACATATTATATTCGGTTTTTCATGATATATTTTCTTGAACTGACGATGTAGTTATAAAAGTTGTAGATGCAAGTTAATATAGTTTTACTGAAAGAAATAAATGATCCAAAGTTAATTAACATTGAGCAAGTTAGTTGTTTTTTAATACAATATATAAAAATTGCAAATTTATAATGGTTAATAATTAAATAATGAATTATTAAAATCCTTTTTATTAATTAATCCATCAATTTAAATGTAAAATAATATATATTAGTTCAATAGCTTATTCGGTTTGTTCAATTTAACCAAAATAATAAAAAATTTAATAAAATCAAACCAAATAAGACATTTTTATTCGGTTAACCAAACCGAGAACCAAATAAACCAAATGTCATTTGGTTCGGTTCGATTCAATTATTCGGTTTCGGTTTTTTATCACTCCCCTAAATCCCTAATTGGATCCCTAATTGGTGGTTGATATGTGTTCATAAGGAAGTGAAAATCTTGACAGTTGACTTGGAGAATTTTATAGAACAATTGAAAAATGTTGTCATCTTTCACAAAGTTTTTCTTTTATTGGTAAATTAAATTTAAAGTGGAAATGAAGTTGCTTGAAAAGATATTGATGTCACTTTGACAAGTAATAAAATTGGAGTTTGGTATCCCGTAGGGGACTTCTCACACATTTCACACACGCCTGGACATCTTGGATTCGATGGAGGATTTGATCGAAACAAATAAAAGGTTCAGCATTACCCAAAGTTGGAATGATTACGTGTAAAGTCGGTGGTCAATTGAGGCAAATTGCTTTGACGTTGTTGAGTAACAGTAGATTAATCAAATCCTTGCGATTTTTTTAGATAATATATATATATATATATATATATATATATATATATATATATATATATATATATATATATATATATATATATATATATATATATATATATATATATATATATATATATATGATCACATAGTCTTTTTTTTTTCTGTTTATATTTACCTTTCAACTTGTTAAACTGTACACATTTAGTCCTTATGATCGATTACTCTCGGTTAACCGAAAAAAATAACTTAATAGGTAATCTATTTCTTATTGTACACATTTAGTAATTAATATTTTTTTTGTTTCAAAATAAGTATTTTTTTTTTTTGTACTCATTCACTACTTATGATTTTTTTAGGGTTCTTCTCACGACATCTTACGTAGCACAATCATTGATGATATGTGTGAGACTATTGATGCTTATGTTCATGGTTACCTTGACTACTTTGTTGCATAGGTCTTATGAGTTGGTTTAAGTTTTGTGTTATGAACATTGTATCTTCTTCATACGATATCAGATTTTAACGATCTTTATATACACGTGTTCGTTTTTTGAGTCTACTCTAACTTTTGTTAAGATTACTCCCGTTAAAATGTAATACATTTTTACTTACGATTTTATAAAAAAAACATCCATACATACATTAATAAAAAACGTATGGATATAAAGATCGTAAGTAAAAAATAAATTACTTTTTAATGGGAGTAATCTAAATGAAAGTTGTAGTAGACTAAAACACGAACGCATGGATATAAAGATCGTTAAAATCTGAGATCATATAAAAAAAAGTTATGACGTTTAGAACACATGAACTAAGCCACCAAGTAGTCGAGATCGCGTAGGACAAAATATTTTTGTCTTTTGTGATTTTCTAAAAAAGAATTAAAAATAGAAAAGATTGAAAAATAGAATAAAGATAAGCAATAATATACATAAAGTACAAACAGATATTAGAAAAATCTGAACCACAAATGAACAGTAGTTTGCGAAATACTACGAACGCTCGCACCGATTCACAGTGTTAAAGAAGACTGCGAATGAACAGTGGACTACGAACTACTGTGAACGTTCGTACCGATTCGCAGTGTCAAACATTATGTGTATGAGAGTGGTTTTGGAACAGATTCAACTTTCATTATTCCAAGGCCTTGAAGGATTCTATTGAAAGTTGTTTCAGGTAACGCCTTTGTGAATATGTTAGCCAATTGATCAGAGGATCTAACGAAATGAATTTCAACGTTGTCGTCTTCTACGTGATCTTTGATGAAATGGTACCTCAGTGCTATGTGTTTTGTCTTTAAGTGTTGCACTGGGTTGTGACAAATGTGAATTGCACTTTTAGAGTCAAAGTAAAGAGGGATTCGTTTCATACTCAAGCCATAATCACGACGTTGGCTTTGAATCTAAATGACCAGAGATGTGCACGAAGATGCAACTATGTATTCAGCATCAGTTGTTGATAGCGATACGCATGTTTGCTACTTGGATTTCCAACTAACTAATTTGCCATCGAGAAATTGGCATCCACTAGTTGTGATCTTTCTATCTAAACTACATCCCCCAAGGCCAGCATCTGAAAACGCTTAAATGAAGAAGCCTGAATTCGTAGGATACCATATGCCTAAAGATGAAGTTCGTTTTAGGTATCTAAAAATATTCTTGACTACCACCATGTGAGGTTTGTGAGGATTAGTGAAACATACTGAAAATACAACCCAAAAATTTTGTTTTTAACTAATAATAAAATTCATAACACTGAATGTCATATAATAAAACCATACGTCGGGTATCTCAAAATCCATAATAAAAGTGTCATATCAAAAACTGTATCAAATCATAACTAGGTATCTGAACAAAACTCCCAGGAATAAAGGTGAAGTTGTGATGTGTGCGATGACATCATCCTGAGCTCTTCCCTTTACTTGCGGAAGTACCTGAAACCAAAGCTGAAACTGTAAGCATAAAGCTTAGTGAGCTCTCCCAAACTACCACATACCATACAATAACATATAAACACATACTGGCCCTTGCCCACTGCATCGGATCGAAGTCCGGAAACTGCATCAGACCAAAGTCCGGAACTAACCAGGGCCTTGCCCTCTGCATCGGACAGAGGTCCAGAAACTGCATCAGACCGAAGTCTGGAACTGACTGGAACCTTGTACCCTGCATCGGATCGAAGTCCAGAACTAACTTCATCGGACCGAAGTCCGAAAACTGACTGAGCATAACATAGCATGGCATAAACGTATCAACTAGCATGAACACCTAAACTGTATATTGCATCGGGCCGTAGCCCGGAACACATAACACATAAATCCTGTCTGAGCCACGAAGGCATCAAACATACTAAAAAACTGCATCAGACCGAAGTCCGGAAACTACTACTAGCTAAACGGGCCGACATTGTGGCCTTAGACCCGTTCCTACTGGAAGGAAACTCACCTCGTAAACTGGCTAGTAAATGAACTACTCTGGAAACTGTCTGCTGCTTCGGTATCTCCCATACTACAATTTCCATAACACACTGAATCAAATACTGATAACCATATTGAGGGTAAAATGATTATTTTACCCCTGATCAAAGTCAATCCTATTGGTCAAAGTCAACATACAGTTGACCTGACTCATCGAGTTGGGTCACCAACTCGCCAAGTCCTCACCCTCACTTCCTTGCTTCTGCTCGCTACTACTCGTCGAGTTTGGCATAGACTCGAAGAGTTCCTCTTCAATGCTATCACTTAGTCAATCTGCATCTGAGTCGCCGAGTTGTATGAACAACTCGTCGAGTCCTCCTTCAATGCATGAACACTCTGGCTGTGACTCGCCGAGTTGTATGATCAACTCGTCGAGTCTGATCTAGAGATATGAAGATTGTCTTGGTCTCGCGACTCGACTCGCCGAGTTCGAAGAATGACTCGCCGAGTCACATGCATGCAATTACTATACATACAATTCTGCTCAAAACCAACGCATCCAACTGATAGATCTGGGCTCCTAAGGCTTGGTTTGCACATAAAGGTTCCATTTTTACGTGCACATATACTCCTAAAGAGGTTTATAGGCTTAAAATGCATGAATAAGGTTAGATCTAGGGTTTATATGCAACAAGGTTCAATAAAGGTATTAGATTTGGGTTTTGGGACAGAAATATGATTAGATCTGAAAGCTATACCACCACACAAGCTCCCTTACTAGATTAAGCTCATAATTGGGCAAAAAGGTAACCTAAATGAGATTCTTAAAGAGAAACAACCAAAGAACAGAAAGAGTCCGATTAATACCTCAAATGCCTCTGAAATGGATGCAAGAACTTGATTCCCTTCTTCTCCTTTGGATCTAGCCTTCCTCCTCTCTTCCAATCTTCACTCTTTACAAAAACAAATGCCCAAAAACACTCAAGATAGGTTAAGATGTTGCTATGAGACGTTCTGAGGGTGAGGGAGGCCAGATTGGGTGCATAAGGGGGATTATATAGGGTGCAAAACCCGTGGATTTAGGGTTTCTTCCAGACTGTCGGACTCGTCGAGTCCAGGATATGGACTTGTCGAGTCGCCTACTTTGACATGCACGAAATCTCGTCTCTACTCGACGAGTCGGGAAACAGACTCGTCGAGTCCCTCCTGAATACTTAAAAAAATAAACATTAAATAACATACCCGAAATCGGGTCGTTACAATTCTCCCCCAGTTGTCTCAGACTTCGTCCTCGAAGTCTGCTGTTGCTACATCTGCGAACAAATCTTGGTAGTGCTCCCTCATTTCCTCCGCTGCCTCCCACATCCACTCAGATCCCTTCCAGTGCTGCCACTGCACCTTTACCAACTGAACCACCTTGTTCCTCAAGGTTTTCGTCTTCCGATCCATGATCGCTAAGGGTTTCTCAATATAATTCAGGCTGCTATCAACCTGAATATCCTCCAAGGGTACTACTGCTGTCTCATCCACCAAGCACTTCCTTAACTGAGAAACATGGAAAGTGTTGTGGATCTGACTGAGCTCTGCTGGAAGATCCAACCGATAAGCAACCCGTCCCACATGAGCCAAAACCCTAAAAGGACCGATGAACCTGGGGCCCAACTTGCCCCTCTTCCGAAACCTGATAACACCCTTCCAGGGTGATACCTTCAGGAGGACCATATCGCCCACCTGGAATTCCAAGTTTGAAGCCTCCTATCGGCGTAACTCTTCTGCCGACTCTACGCAGTCTGTAGTTTGCTACGAACCTGCTGGATCAACTCTGTCATCTTGAGCACCACTTCGGTGCTCCCAATGACTCACTGACCGACCTCGCCCCAACAAATTGGGGTCCTGCACTTCCTCCCATAGAGCATCTCGAAAGGAGGTCGATCAATACTTGCATGGTAACTGTTGTTATACGAAAATTCTGCTAACGGAAGATACGTATCCCAACTACCACCGAAGTCTAGAACTCATGCCCGCAACATGTCCTCGAGAGTTTGAATTGTTCTCTCGCTCTGCCCGTCCGTCTGAGGATGGAAAGCGGTGTTGAAATGGAGACGAGTACCCATCTCGTCGTGAAACCACTTCCAGAATCTGGAAGTAAAACGGACATCTCGGTCTGACACCACTGAAACAGGCACTCCATGTCGTGCCACCACCTCTCGCACATATATATCGGCTAGCTTCTCAACCGATATGCTCTCCTGGATCGATATAAAATGAGCACTCTTCGTCAACTGATCCACTATAACCCAAATCGAATTCACTCCACGTGTGGTCCTGGGAAGCTTAGTGATGAAATCCATAATGATATCCTCCCATTTCCATACTTGTATGTCCAACGGTTGCATCTTTCCGTGAGGCCTCTGGTGCTCCTCCTTAACCTTCCTGCAGGTCAGGCATCTTTCCACATACTAGGCGACATCCCTCTTCATGCAGGTCTACCAATAGTCGGGTCGAAGATCCCTATACATCGTCGTTGCCCCTGGATGGATGGAAAATCGAGACTTATTGGCCTCGTCCATCAACACCTGTCGTACTCCACCCCAGTACGGTACCCATACTCTCCCATGAAGGGTCAACAATCCTCGGCTATCGTAGTCAAAAGAAGCTACTCGACCCACAATCCTCTCACACTTTTGCCTCTCCTCCTTAAGGCCCTCGGCAGCGCCTCTTTGATTTGCACCAATAATGGAGTAATCACCGTCATCCTCAAAAAAATGTCTCTGATCGGGGCCGCTACTGCCTTGCGACTCAGGGCGTCGGCCACCACGTTGGCCTTCCCTGGGTAATAAAGGATCTCACAATCATAATCCTTCAACACATCTAACCATCGCCTCTGCCTCATGTTCAGATTCAGCTGGTCCATGAGGTACCTCAAACTCTTGTGATCCGTGTAAATGGTACACCGGACCCCATAGAGGTAATGTCTCCAAATCTTGAGGGAAAACACCACTGCCCCAAACTCCAAATCATGCGTAGGATAGTTAGCCTCGTAAGGCTTCAATTGTCTCGAGGCGTAAGCTATCACACGGCCTCGCTACATCAACACTGCTCCCATTCTTGTGATTGAGGCATCACAATATACTACAAAATCCTCTACTCCTTCTGGCAAGGTAAGAATCGGTGCCTCGCACAATCTCTGCCTGAGGGTCTCAAACGCTACCTGCTGCTCAGGCCCCCAATGAAACACCACCGACTTCTTGGTCAGTCGGGTGAGCGGTACTGCTATCTTGGAGAAATCCTGGATGAATCTCCTGTAATATCCTGCCAAACCTAGGAAGCTTCGAATCTCATATGGAGATATCGGGACTTCCCACTGCATCACGACCTTTATCTTGGCCGGATCTACCAAAATACCCTTCTGGTTGACGAGATGTCCAAGGAACTACACCTCGCGCAACCAGAACTCACACTTAGAGAACTTTGCGAAATGTCTCTCCCTCCTAAAAATCTCTATCACCTCTCTCAGGTGCTCCTCGTGCTGCTCCTGAGTCTTAGAATACACCAAGATATCATCTATGAATACTATTACAGACCGATCTAGCATCGTCCTGCACATGCGGTTCATGAGATCCATGAACGCGGCTGGAGCGTTAGTGAGCCCAAACGGCATCACCAGGAACTCATAATGACCATACCGGGTCCTGAAAGCAATCTTCTGCACATCCTCGTCCCTGAATCGCATAGGATGATACTCGGAGCGTAAATCGATCTTCGAAAACCAAGACGCTCCCTGCAGCTGATCAAACAAATCATCTATCCTCGGAAGTGGGTAACGGTTCTTCACTGTTACCTTATTCAGCTCCCGGTAATCTATACACATACGGTGTGACCCGTCCTTTTTCTTTACAAACAAAATCGGTGCACCCCAGGGCGAACTGCTCGGCTTGATAAAACCCTTGTCTAGCAGCTCTTACAGTTGCGTAGATAACTCCTGTATCTCTGGGGGAGGCAACCGATACGGTGCCTTGGCTATTGGAGCCGCACCAGTGATTAGGTCAATCCCGAACTCGACCTGCCTCTTAGGAAGTATTCCCGTCAAATCCTCAGGAAATACATCCGGGTAGTCTCGTACCACCGGAACATCATCAACTGTCGTCTTGCCCTTCTCCCGGGCATCTAAAACATAGGCAACATAACCAACGCAACCCTGCTGAAAATAACGCCTCGCTCTCTCCGCTGAACACATAACTGGTCCGCGCTGTGGCCTCTCGCCCTAAATCACTAACTCTCCCCCACTGGGAGTTCGAACCCTCACTAACTGCAACTCACAATCTATCACCGCCCCATTGGGGCTCAGCCAATCCATGCCTACTATAACCTTATTCCCTCGTAGGGGAATAGGGACCAAGTCCACCAGAAACCGCTCATCGAAAAACTATAGAGAACATCCTCTGTGTACCCATGCCACCCTAACGGTCCTATCAATTTCTGTCTCAACCTCAAGTGAACAATCTAGCTCCCCAGGTGCTCTGCTAAACCTCTTGCTAAGTGCAAGAGAGATGAATGATCGGGTAGCGTCCGAATCAAACAATATTGTAGCTGAAATGTCGTTCACTGAGAACGACCATATACAAAACATATAACCATAAGAAACAATCAATAATAAATTCAGAGATAAGGTAAAAATACATACCCGTCACCACGTCAGGAATCGCTTGTGCCTCCTCTGCTTTCAGTTGAAAAGCCATACTCTTTGCCACCGGCGTCTCAACTCGGCCCTGACAGCCGTCTATAATCCTCAAAGTAGCAGGAGCAGGTGCTGACACCTTTCCTACAGCAGCTAAACTCGGACACTGGGACTTTTTATGTCCCCTCTGATTGCAATGGAAGCAAATCAGATCTGATGCCACAACGGCTGTAGTAGTGGTTCTACAATCTCTGCTCATATGCCCAGTCCGACCGCACTTGTAGCAGCCAACACTCCCTGCCTTGCATGCCCCATCGTGAAATCTCCCACACTTTCCACACCGAGCATGGCTCTGCTGACTCCTAGCTCTGTGATCTGAACCCTTGGGCTTTTTGCCTGCACTCCCTGTACCCGGAGCCACCTCCGGCTTCCTCTTTCTCTCCATCTCAAGGTTAATCTCTCTCTCTCTCTCTCTCTCTCTCTCTCTCTCTCTCGCCCTAGCAATCATGTCATCCAACGTTTTACAGCTAGACCGGCTCACAAACTGGCGGATATCACTCCGCAGCATCTCATGATAACGAGCCTTCTTCATTTCCTTATCAGTCGCGTACTAAGGAACAAGAAGATCCCTCTCCCTGAACTTGGCGATAATCTCTGCCACTGTCTCTGTAGTCTGGGTAAGATCCTGAAACTCGCGTGCTAACTGCTGCACCTCAATAACCGATGCAAACTCGGCTCTGAACCTGGTAGTAAAGTCTACCCAGGTCATGGCATCCAAAGCTGCATCATCCCCGATGGCATGACCAATCTCCTCCCACCAAATCCGTGCCCTATCCTTTAGAATACAGGATTGCAATCTGACCTTGTCCCCCTCGGGACACCTGCTCGTGCAGAATGCGTTGGCCACATCCACCAACCATCTGGTACTCGCTATGGGGTCCTGCGCCCTGTGATAATCCGGAGCTCCGCATGCTCGGAACTCCCTAAAAGTAAGCGTGCGCGACCCCATCATGGCCGCCACCTCAGCACGGAAGGTGCTCAACCTCTCGTCCATAAACTCTAAGATACCCTCCTTGATCGAACCGAAGATCACGGGAGTCTGTTCAAGTATGGTGCAAGTAATCTCTGAAGAGAGAAACTACGTAGTTTGCTCATCCAACTTCCCGACCTCCGGGCCTGATCCTGATCCCCCTCCGGCACCTGAACTGCCAACTCCTAGTCTAGGGCGTAATACCACCATTCTGAAACACAACATAATAAACTTCAGGAACACTGATATATCTCGAGGAATCACTACTACCGCAAGTTTCCTGGTCTCATCTCAGTTTTCCTTGATTCGAGTATGGATCCTCTGCTTTTAGTAGTACAGGCCCATACTACCTTCCACATCTATCCGTACTTTCCTCAAGTACTGCCTTAACTCCACCAAGTAACTATTACTGCTACTAATCTCTGCTACTCCCATCCTAGGCTTGCCCAAGGGAATTCTATGACTATACCCGATCCAATCCTCAACTGCTGAAAGCCTCCTTGTGATGCCAATTAGCCATCACCTGAATACCATCACATACGGCGAGGCTCAGATAATCCTTCAAGTAAAAGACTCGTCCCAACAACAGTTAGACTCAGACAAGAGCTGCGTGATAGGGCCAAGTCTATCACTCTAATATTATTCAACCCTGTTCACATGTGACGTGACGCATTCACCTAATGGCTAACTCCCATCACTCAGAGTCCCACAAAGCACAAAGCAAGCAACATTCAGACATAGGAGACTACTCAAGCAATTCTATCCTCATAATGGGAAACTGTACTAGCATACAATGCTAAACTCATGTTATCAGACATAACCTAAACAAGCTATCCTACTGCTGACTACTCAATGCTAGCATGCAATTCTTATAAAGCTGAAACACATAAAGCAGGCATATAAGGCATCCTCCTAGCTCCTTAGTCCTATACTAGCATGTTGTTCTACTGAAACTGGAACTGAAACTCAACATTAACTGACACATACTGTTGTATGGGTAATTTGGGTGTACTTACTTGAGCTCGGCTGATTGCATGCACCACACCCTTTCCTCTTTTCAAAGTTCTTTTATTTCTAAAATTCTTTTTTACTTTTCTAAAACTCTTTATCTTTCGAAAAACATTTTACCACTTCCTTAGTTTGAGTTCAGACACACCCGGAAGTGTGCCCGAATCCCTCAAACCAAGGCTCTGATACCAACTTGAAACATCCCAAAAATATGACCCAAAAATTTTGTTTTTAAATAATAATAAAAGTCATAACACTGAATGTCATATAATAAAACCATACGTCGGGTATCTCAAATGCCATAATAAAAGTGTCATATCAAAAACTGTATCAAATCATAACTAGGTATTTGAACAAAACTCCCAGGAATAAATCTGAAGTTGTGGTGTGTGCGATGCCATCATCCCGAGTTCTTCCCTTTACTTGCAGAAGTACCTGAAACCAAAGCTGAAACTGTAAGCACAAAGCTTAGTGAGCTCCTCCAAACTACCACATACCATACAATAACATATAAACACATACTGGGCCTTGCCCACTGCATCGGACCGAACTCCGGAAACTGCATCAGACCAAACTCCGGAATTAACCAGGGCCTTGCCCTCTGCATCGGACAAAGGTCCAGAAACTGCATTGGACCGAAGTCCAGAACTGACTGGAACCTTGTACCCTGCATCGGACCGAAGTCCGGAACTAACTGCATCAGACCGAAGTCCGGAAAACGACTGAGCATAACATAGCATGGCATAAACGTATCAACTAGCATGAACACATAAACTGCATACTGCATCGGGCCGTAGCCTGGAACACATAACACATAAATCCTATCTGAGCCACGAAGGCATCAAACATACTAAAAAACTACATCGGACCGAAGTCCGGAAACTACTACTAGCTAAATGGGCCGACATTGTAGCCTTAGACCCGTTCCTACTGGAAGGAAACTCACCTCGTAAACTGGCAGGTAAATAAATGGCTCTGGAAACTGTCTGCTGCTCCGGTATCTCCCCGGCTACAATTTCCATAACACATTGAATCAAATACTGATAACTATACTGAGGGTAAAATGACTATTTTACCCCTAATCAAAGTCAATCCTATTGGTCAAAGTCAACATACAGTTGACCTGACTCGTCGAGTTGGGTCACCAACTCGTCGAGTCCTCACCCTCACTTCCTTGCTTCTGCTCGCTACTACTCGTCGAGTTTGGCATAGACTCGACGAGTTCCTCTTCAATGTTATCACTTAGTTAATCTGCATCCGAGTCGCCGAGTTGTATGAACAACTCATCGATTCCTCCTTCAATGCATGAACACTCTGGTTGTGACTCGCCGAGTTGTATGATCAACTCGTCGAGTCAGATCTAGAGATATGAAGATTGTCTTGGTCTCGCGACTCGACTCGCCGAGTCCGAAGAATGACTCGCCGAGTCACATGCATGCAATTACTATACATACGATTATGCTCAAAACCAACGCATCCAACTGATAGATCTGGGCTCCTAAGGCTTGGTTTGCACATAAAGGTTCCATTTTTACGTGCACATATACTCCTAAAGAGGTTTATAGGCTTAAAATGCATGAATAAGGTTAGATCTAGAGTTTATATGAAACAAGGTTTAATAAAGGTATTAGATCTGGGTTTTGGTACAGAAATATGATTAGATCTGAAAGCTATACCACCACACAAGCTCCCTTACTAGATTAAGCTCATAATTGGAAAAAAGGTAACCTAAATGTGATTCTTAAAGAGAAACAACCAAAGAATAGAAAGAGTCCGATTAATACCTCAAATGCCTCTAAAATGGATGCAAGAACTTGATTCCCTTCTTCTCCTTTGGATCTAGCCTTCCTCCTCTCTTCCAATCTTTACTCTTTACCAAAAAAATGCCTAAAAACACTCAAGATAGGTTAAGATGTTGCTATGAGACGTTCTGAGGGTGAGGTAGGCCAGATTGGGCGCATAAGGGGGATTATATAGGGTGAAAAACCCGTGGATTTAGGGTTTCTTCCAGACTGTCGGACTCGCCGAGTCCAGGATATGGACTCATCGAGTCGCCCAATTTCACGTGCACGAAATCCCATCTCTACTCGACGAGTCGGGCAACAGACTCGTCGAGTCCCTCCTGAATACTTAGAAAAATAAACATTAAATAACATACCATAAATGGGGTCATTACAGTTAGCTTAAAACCCTGCACAATAACAAACAGAAAAAATAATATCCGGTCTACTAGTTGTTAGATACATCAAGGAACCAATCATCTGACGATAAAGGGTCATATATGCAGCTGGTTTTTCCAAAGATGGTGTGAGTTTCGTTCCAAATGCCATTGGAACCTTCACTTTATAGTCTCCTACCATGCAAAACTTAGAGAGGAAAGTCTTTGTATATGCTTCCTGATTTATGAAAATACCTTATGGTCCCTATCATATATCTAACTAGGGATGTCTAAAAGTCCCATGGGACCCCGTTCCCGTGGGGGTCCCGTCCTGTTTGAGGGATTTTTTTAAAAAAATCGGGGGTGGGGGCAAGGTTAACCCCCGTTTTATTTTCGGGGGCGGGGGCGGGGGTAGGGAATCCCGTCCCAAACCCCCATGGGGACCCCGTTAATAAATTTCACGTATATTTACATATATTAATTATATAAATATAATAAACAATAACATGATTTTGAGCTTTCAAAATTCATCAAAAAACATGTTTTTAAGTTGTTAATATAATTTTTAAAATGCTATAACTTTTTTATTTTTAACATGTAAAATTCTACTATAAATTAGTATTTGTTACCTAAAAAATAGCTTCTTTTAGCCTAAATAACAACTTCTTTTAGCCCAAAAAAAGGTAGACCAAAATCAATCAGGGGCGGGGGAACGGGGACGGAAGCGGGGGTAATAAAGGGGATTCGGGGCGGGGGCAGGGGTAGAAAGGCTGAACATTCCGGGGGCGGGGGCGGGGGAACGAGGAAATTTTGGGGGCGGGGGTGGGGGATGCACTCTCCGTCCCGTTTTCCCACGTTGACATCCCTATATTCAACCCAAGGAAAAAATTAATAGGACCCATGGAGCTCATCTCAAATTTAGTTTCCATCAACTTTCGAAATTCAGTTGTTAAGTTAGGATTAGTATAACCAAAGATGATGTCATCAACATAAATTTGGACGATCATCAAGTGATTATCCTCTTTCTTGCGAAAGAAGGTTGGGTCAACCAAACCTTGTTTAAATTTAGAAATTTTAAGGAATCGAGTAAGAGTTTCATACTAGGCTCTCGAAGCTTGCTTTAGTTCGTAGATCGCCTTATCCAATATGTAGCGGTGATTGAGATTCTTCTCATTAACGAACCCATGTGGTTCTTCTACGTATACCGTTTCTTCTGATTCACCATTCAGGAATGTGCATTTGACATCCATCTGAAACACTTCGAAGTTCTTATGTGATGCGTATGCCAGGAATATGCAAACTGATTCCAACCTTGCAACAGGTGCGAAGGTTTCTTCGTAATCGATACCCTCTTCCTAGAAATAACCCTTAACCATGAGTCTCGCCTTGTGCCTTATAACGTTCCCTTATTTATCCAACTTTTTACGAAACATTCATTTTAAACCAACAATCGATGCATCTGGTGGAGTGGGAATTAAACTTCAAACCTTGTTTCTTTCGAAATCGTTGAGTTCATCTTGCATCGCTTGCACCCAATCAGAATGATCAAGAGCTGTGTTGACGGTTTTGGGTTCAACTTTGGAAACGAACGAATTAAACATACAAAATTCCACTTTAGAGAATAATGCAATTTGTTTCTCTTTTGATTGAGATCTCGTAAGAACAGCAGAAGAAGATTCACCAATAACTTGGGTTTTCGGGTGATTCCGGGTCCATTTGGTTAGTGGAGGATAGTTTGGATCATAGGATGGATCCAATTCAGCATTTACTTCCTCAAATTCTGATTGCACATCCGATTTGTCATTTGCTTCTTTATTCTACCCTCGAATGACGAGAGATCCTCTTCTTCAGGAATTGAAGAATCCCCCTCCCCCTGCGATGGAATGCTCGTATCATGTGGTGTAGATTGCTCCCCCTGAGGAATTGCATGGGAGTCATAGTTCTCCTCCTGGAATGTAGTGTCCGTGCCTTGAGGTACATTCGCAGTTGATGGCTAATTGTGCAGTTCTTTCGCAACGTCATCAATTATTTTCTTCAATTCATCGATGTTGTTGTTAACTGATTCTGCTTTAGATGTGATAGCCTTCTCTGACTCATCAAAGAGTAGCATGATTTTTTCATACAGAGTAGAGATTGGAATAGTGGTTGGACTTGGCTTAGGAAAGATTTCCTCCGATTTACTCTCCTTAAACTGAATCCTCTTCATTTAGTTATCATCAAACGTAACATAGTAGGTTTCTTCCATCTTCTTTGAACGTTTGTTGAGAACCCTATATGCTTTGGAGGTCAGCGAATACCCCAAAAATATACCTTCGCCAGCTTTCACATCGAATTTGCTTCGTTGTTCCTTGGAGTTGAAAATGAAACACCTGGAACCAAATACAGGGAAAAACTTGACATTAGGTTTACGATTGTTTATGATTTTGTAGGGAGTGATAGAGAATTGATTATTCAGAATTGATCAATTTTGAGTATAGCAAGCAATTGCAATCGCATCTACCCAGAAATAGAGAGGCAGACATGCGAAGTATAGTTTAGTCCTCACAGCTTCACACAAAGAATGATTTCGCCTTTCAACTACACCATTATGTTGTGGAGTATAGGGAGCAGAGAAATTATGTGAAACTCCCTTTTCAGCTAGAAATTCGTCGAACGTTTGATTCTTGAATTCCAATCCATTATCGCTGCGAACATTGCGAACCAACTTTCGCAGTTGAAGCTCAATATGCTTTATGAATTCCTTGAGTTTTGGAGTAGCTTCAGATTTATGTTTAAGAAAATACACCCAAGTGAAACATGAAAAATCGTCTACTATTACAAGAATGTACTTACTACCACCAACACTTTCAATCGCATAAGGTCCACAAAGGTCGATATGTAGCAGTTCCAATGGTTCAATGATTTTCATGTTTACAATGGTTGGATGACTTTTCCTACTTTGATTCCCCATCTCATATGTTGCACTCAAATGATCCTTATCATATTTCAAGAGAGGAAGCCCTCTCAGATGATCACCAAGAACAAGCTTGTTGATGTCTTTGAAGTTGAGGTGCGAAACTCTTCTATGCTATAGCCAGCTCTCATCAGAGTGAGCTTTCATAAGATGGAATATGGCTGGCTTCCCTCGTATCAAATTCAGATTCACCTTTTCACTGTGACTTTAAGAGAACTGCTTTCATTTTCTTTTCGATTATTTCAGATCCTTCATCGTCAAAGGATACTTTTAAGCATGTTCCAACAACCATTTGCGAAACATTAATGTGGTTGTGTTGAAAACCTTCCATATATGCTACTTTACGAATCGAAAATTCTCCGTTCGTTATCATTCCATAGCTTTTGATCTTTCCAAATGAGTTGTTTCCATACTTCACATTTACACCATCTTTGAGGGTCTGGAACTCTTGCAGCTACTCCTTCCTTCCTGTCATGTGACGTGAGCAGCCACTGTCGATATACCATTCAGAGTCAAACTGCTCGTCACGAATGACTTGCAAAAAATCAAGCAAATTTAGGAGCACGAAGTTTCTTGGGTCCTTGTGATCCTTTTACAGAAAAAGGAAAAACAATTGCTAAATCAACCATATAAGTTTGTTTGACCAAAGTGGGTTTATCTTTCTTCGTTATGGTGAAAACTTTTATTTTAGTATCTTTTACTTTCGTTTCTTTAGAATTTGATTGGTTTTGATTGTTTTTAATTTGATTCTTCATGAAATCTTTCTCAGCTTTCTGTGAACTAACTTTCCCTTCCCTTTGATATCTTTGAACGACCCCTTCTTGGGTTGACAGTTATGAGATTTTGGTTTCTCAATGGGCTTCTTTTAAAAAGAAGGTTTTTGAACAAAGTTCCCTTTTGTTTTCGATTGATTACAAGAATGACACTGCGAACAATGACCGGGATTCGCATGTGAACGAGCTTTCACATTTTGATTGGAAGAATTTTCTCCGCGATCATAGTTGGAATTTTGGGATTGCCAAAATTGCTTCCTTGCATTGAGATTTCTCTTATAAATCCTATTTCTTTGATGTTTTTGCTCCGCGAGTTGTTCAAAGGACTTGTGAACATTCACGTTAGCTTTCATTTTTCTTGTATAAGATTCATCCTTTTGAGATTCGTGTGAAACTTCCTTTGTTCCACTTGGAATGCCTTTCTCATAGCTTGAACGATTATTGAGTTGTTCGGTCACATACCTTCCTTTCACTCTCCATGAGGTTCTTTTAGACACACCCTTCGTTTCATCAGCATTATCTATAGGAACGGACCAAAAAAACTCATCACAAACATCTTTGTTGTCTTCGTGGACGATGGACGTTAGTTTGACAGTTTGATTTTTGTCCAGTCCTTTAGTAGAAAACACCTGATTAGGGACAGTTTGTACTTTGGGAAAAACCTTTGCTTTAGCGTTTAAAATTTCAGGTTTATTTTGTGAAATACGTGCGAACGCAACCGAATTTTCAGAAATCAAATGTTTCACAAGTATAGGTTTGTCTTTAATAAACTCCGAGCAATCCACCTCATCTTTTACAGAGATTCGCTCATATCACTGTCCTCATCGAATTCAGAAGTGCTTTCCACATTTATCTTATTTTATGTACTCAATTTGGCACTCAATGAGTCGAATTTCTGTATAGTATTAGATTTAATTTGCTTCTTATCGTTTTCATCTAAAATCTGTTTAATATGTTTTTGTGGTCTTTGGACTTTATGTATGATTCAATTTTCTCCAGTCCAACCCTGTATGCATCAAATGTTTCTTCTGAATAAACTATGAATTCACATTTGTAACAGTCGGCATCTGTCTCATCTTCCTTTAATTCAAAAAAATGGCAAAATCATCTTGTGAATTTTCTCGCCAATTCCACAATCAATGTGCAACTGAGTAATGTTAAAATAAAGCCTTTTAGCAATCAAACAGAAAATGTTACGCTGATTTAAAAGCATTAAATTATCTTGTTGTAAGCAAATTAATTGATCCCTAGACTTAGATAACTCTGAATCAATCTTCTCAATCCACATTTGCCTCTCATCGCTTTTTGATGAAACTCTGCTGATTTGATCAGTTAGGTTTGACTTTGTTAAATGAGTCCTTTTTATGCTATTGCTTATATTTGAAAAGGTGAATTTTAGGTCGTTTAATTCGGTTTCATATCTAGATATAGGTATATTGAGAGATTCGAGAATTAGATTTACCTTGTTGATTAGCTATTCACACTTGTCGATTAGTTTAGGAACTGGTCTTGCAGAAAAATAGCTATCATCTCTCCTTCCACTCCAAGTAGCATTCTCCTACGTATGTGACCCATCATTCATCACCATTAAACACCTTCCAGCAAACTGTGAACTCTCCTCTTTCGCAACAAACACCCTTCCATGTGTGGGCATGCGAACCTCACCGTCCTCTGACTCTGTTGACCAGACTTCAACTCCTCCAAACTCGTTTTCTGCCACATTTTTCTACACAATTAAAGTAGGCATAGAGTTATCAGTAGTCTTCTTCTTCTTGATTTCCTCCAACTCTCGCATGTGGTATGCCTCATCATGTTCTCCTTCTTTCCTCTCATTCAACCTCCTCAACATACAATCCTTTGTCAAATGGATTTTACCATGACAATAGTTGCAGTCATAGCTAGAATCACCAATAACCTTTTTCTCCTTTTTCTCTTCCTCCTTTTGAGAGGTACTCTTATTTTCCTCCTTCACCTTCTCAGAGCTATAGCTGCCTTTCCAGTTTCATTTTTTGTTTAATGGAAATTTCTTCCTTGCAAACCGCTTGGGATTTGAAACCATCAACGCGTACTCCTCATTTGTAAGATCGCATTCAGAGTGATCAGAATTAGACTCATCCTCAGCAATTGTCTTTCCCTTCGCAACAAGAGCTAGAGACCCCATACCAGAAACAACTTTCGCTTCTTTGGTTACCTCATTCTCATGTGCCTTCAATATTCCAACCAGCTTGGCCAAGGAATAGTTTTTAAATTGCTCATGCGCCTTGGCAGTAGAAACCACTGCCATCCATTCGGACCTGAGCCCGTTCATAAATGTAACCTTTTGTTCGATCACTCCCCTTCCAATACCATGATTCATCATCTTACTTAGAAGATGATTAGAGCGATTAAACGTCTGAACGAAGATTTCTTCAGGCTTTTGTGAGAATGCACAAAATTCTAAAAGAAAAAGCGTTTGAGTAGAGTGCTCAAGATCTGCATTGGTTGAGTAAAGTTCTTTGAGCTGTCCCAGATGGCTTTAGCAGTATCACAGGAACTGATTAAACGAAAAGTATCAACCTGCAAAGTGAATCTAATAATCCTCATTTCTTTTACATTGCTGATTAGTTTCTCTTTCTCGTCCTGAGGAACATCCTTCACGTCGAGGAGCAGTTGGTTATATTCATTTTGAGTTTTGATTGTTCTTCTTGTTCCAGTATGAACAAAGGCTCCCGGAGTGATGGCTTCCCAGATGAGATAACCGTTATCTTCTAATCCAAGAACGTAGTCTTCAAATTGAAGAGCCCAAACTTCATATTCACTGGGAAATAAGATAGGAATCCTTGTGGTAGATCCAATGGCGTTGGACATGTTGAGTAAGTTGAAGTTGGAATCATCCTGCTGGATGATGAAATTATCTTTGATACCTGTAAAGAATCAGATGTGTAAAAAAAGATTGTTTGTAGGGTAATATCAAGATCACTTTAATCCACCAAGATTATGTTGGATTAAATGTCTAATCCCATAACTATTATGGGTATGCACTTGACCCAAGAGTAGCATGGTCCATTTGGGTTGCAGATCATCAGGTCAATTTGTTAGGATGGACTTTTGAGAGAGAAGGTTATATATGATTTATTAATATATTATAAGTAATAATATATTAATATGAAATCATATGTTTTAATAGTATTGATCAAGAATTATTTTGGAACTAATTTAGTGATCAAATGAGACTGATTAAATCTATGGGGACTTATTATGGTAATTAGTTATATTTATATGTGTTGGGCTTATGATCCATGTTGGACCAAGTTTATGTATGGACATATAAAGAGTTGGACCACATGAACCATGGATCATAATACCCATGGGTATGGATTTGGGTTATAACCATGACTCTTGGAACCCTACATATAAATAGGTCACTCCATAGCCAAAATCGCTGCTTCTACTTCTTGGAGCTTATGGAGTTGATTTTGGTGTGGAAGGAATTCTCTCTCAAGTTCCACCTTGTCCTTGACGTGTTGTGATTCCATTTGAGGTTTCCACACTATTGGGGCTAAGCTCTTAAGGCCAAATACATCAAGACTTCAAGCTACATAAAAGGTATGTTACCCTAACTATTATCTTAAATGGTTTATATGAAAATTCATGCTAGTTATAGGTTTAATGCCTTGGAAACCATTTGCATGTATATTTTGTGAAAACATAGATGCAAGGTATTTAGGATTGTATGTGCACCATAGGATGTTGTAGTATACAAAACCCATCAGATTACAGTGAAGACAATTTAACAAGATCATATATTAACGAAAGCCCTAAAACTCTGCAAACAGAATAGATACGTATAGATTACACAGTCTCCTACTATGATACCAATTGTTAGGATGAAAATCCTTTAAGATCGATTAGATTCAAACAGGTAAAACAATGATAATCAAACTAACGTTGAATGATTCAAAATCACGCCTCAGAAGAACTCGATGAAGAATCTCAACTGTAGAGACTTTTTAGGGTTACAGTGTAATTGTTTACTAAAATAGATGCATGCATGCACTATAAATATACTAACCCTAGAAACAAAGACGAGTGGACTGGATCAACTCATTAATACAAAAGACTAAGCTAAAAGCCCAATGATGAAACATCTAAATACTTAACAAAGCTCATCTTCAAGTGTAACATATATGGCGTAATAAGGTCTACAGTGGAGTTCAATCTCACTTTCATCATGGATCTTCAAAAAGATTGGAGAAATGTGAGCCTTATGACAAAGACACAACAAAGTTTCGATTACTTCTCTATGAATGATCTTTACAGTGTGTTGAAAGCACATGAGTCTGAAGTAAACGAAATTTCTAAGGAATTAAAGATTAGTCTTGGTGGTCCACTTGCTCTTGTTTCGAAAGTTACTGGAAGAGATGTTTAAAAAGAACTAGCTGAGAAGGAGAATTCAGAAGATGAAGGTCTGATAGTAAACTCTGATGACGAAGCTGTAGCTTTTTACTCAAACAACCGAGCAAAGAAGTTTTTCAAAAATCATTTTAATGCGAAGTCTCGAGCAAGTGATGCGAAAAGAAGTTTTGCTAGAAAGTTTCTAAGTGAAGAGAAGAAAGTAGAGATGAAGGAGATCAAGTATGAAGATGTGAAAATCGAGAAAAAACTTAAAGGTGATTCTGTATTCGACTGCCATTACTGTAATGGAGCAAATTATATGGCCAACAATTGCATGTTGCGAAAGAGGGATGAAATGAAGAACAAAGTCAAAGATGAAGATTATTATGTGGAAAGATTGGAGAAGGTAAGAGCAAAAGCAAAGGGGATGCCACTTGTAGCTAGGGGTATGTGTTAGTCCCCAAATCTGCTTGTGTATCAATCAGATCCAATTGATAGTGCGGAATCTCAATCAATAGGATGATGTCAGATCAAAATAGAAGAGAAGGAGAAGAAGAAGATGATGAATCTATGATGTATTCAATGAAATGAGTGAAGCTCCATACATATAGTTCACACACACTCTTCTCTCTATAGTTTCTGTCACACCTTAGAATGCATACACTTAAGCTCCTTGGTCATGTCCCTCACATGCACTCCTCACCCTATATATATATATATATATATATATATATATATATATATATATATATATATATATATATATATATATATATATATATATATATATATATATATATATATATATATATATATATATATATATATGGACCTAAGGCCAAGCCCAAAATACAAATAATCCAATGGTAGACCGAAAACACATGGGTTTTCGATCTAAGCTACAATTAATCCTATACTATTTTTTCCCCAAATAAATAAAACAATAAATGCTTAGAAAAGAAAAGTATAAACCATATTTTTGACCCAACAATCTCCCCCTTGGTTTATAGCTTTCTTTTCTAATTGACCCAACAAGCTCACCCTAAAAAGTAGTTAGCACTTCATATCAATATTCATTGGGAGCTTGGCTTCAACTATTATCTTCAAATCTTCACAACATCAAGATGATCTTGATGAATCTTCAATGAATGACTTCATCTGGAGCAGTTGGGATTTTCTTCAAAATTTGACATTGAACGCACATTGGGTGAGGAAGCTTCATGTACTGATTCTTGAAATATGTCGCTTTCAACTTGAGAATCTTTAGAGAGAACTAACAGAGAGAAATAATCTTCTGGATCACTTCAGCAGGTAAAAGATAGCAGCAGACTGATTAAGGAGGCTTCAATGCAATCCGTCACATAATCTTCAATTTCAGCTTCACCTTGCTTCAGGGGTTGAAAGATTGAATGTCGAAGGAATAATCTTCATTTCTTGCTCCTTCGAATGAGAATTCTTCGATGATCACGGATGAAGCTTTGGCTCAAAAATATCGATACAGTCTCCACGAGTCTCATCTACACCTGAAATCACTTTTCAAGACAAAACCAAACTAAAAGAAAAATTAGCACACAATATTATTTGATTTTTTTTATATTTTCTAGAAAAATAAAAACAGAAACAAAAATATTTTTGGATTTTCTGAACAAGAAATAACACTATTTTTGGATTTTTAATTTCATGAATAGATCTGGTCGATTGCCGGTATTGTGGTCAACTTAAGCACGGAAAATTGTGACACCTTTTGGACATTCTATAAGTGACAAGACAAGTTGATCCTATGTTCCTAGATAAAACTTCCTAAGGACCATTCATCTGACGGCGACCAAGGATATTGTTGTCCACCTAAGTTGAGCAGCGAGATCTACAGACAATCTATAATTGTTCAAATTTAGTTGTACTAGAATGTGTTTCCTGCTTCCATATATACCCCCATAATCAAGAACTTACGAGATACTCCTTACTTTAAGTGAGCAGATTATTATTCATAGAGAGGATAATTTTAGAATGCATATGTTGTACAATCAGGTTGGATATTTCAATCATGCAGAGAGTGAAACATATGACTGACTAGAATTTCAGAGGGATTGAGAAGCATAAGGTTGCATATGCTATGTACCAGGTTGGCTTATCAATCACACAAAGGAGACATCATATGGCTAACAGACAGAAAGAATAGCATAGATAGAATATGCAGAGAGACAGAGTTGCTTATGTTGCCGTCCAGGTTGGATCTTTCGATCACACAGAGGAGGCAACATATGACTAACAGAAGGAAGAAAGAAAATAATTTTCTACATACCTAATTTATCGGAACTTCCCAGTCGCCCCATCAATACTGGAATTAAGGACAAAATCCGTACATCAAGGAAAAGTTAAACCACAGTTCTAGATATGGGTTTCTTTAATGTGACTGGTGGATTCTCATGTATATCTCCCTGCTCAACCTACCCAAGCCTCATATTGTCAGGATAAACGGAACTATCTAGTTCAAGATTTATCAAGTCTCTAGATTCCTTAAGTTCATCTACACCTAGTCAAGACCCTTAAATTTTTAGTGCCTACCAACGCATCGAACACAGAGCCTAGACAATTCAGCTTTGGTACTTTACACAGATTCAGATTTCATGTTATCACATGATCATATCACTTCCCAATAATACTTACAAACAAAAAACTATAAAGAAAATGAAAAATTTGTTTTTAAAACGAATCAGAGTAAGATAAACTCAGGAGTATAGAGAAGAAAACGCAAACCGTAATTCACCGATTGAATTTGCATCTAGAAGGTCTGAGAACAGCACGCATAATCTCAAAATAGATCCAAAAATTCTTCATGTTATTAAGCACTAACCCCATTTATGATCTCTTCCTTTCCTCCTTTCCCGCAAAAGGACACATGCTCTCAAACAAAGTTCTAAGTGTTGCACAGTTGAGAGATGCCTCCGATCATGTGCCAGGAACAACCACTATTAACAAACCGAAGTCTGATGATATGCCTCCATAGCTGCTCCGACACAAAGCGGGATCAGTTGGTCTTTGGAACCCAGTCCATTTTGAAACTGGGTCGACCTTTATCATCTTTGCAAAGAACTCTCTCCCATGACATATCATGCTTATCACAAACAGAAAATGTAGAAATATTAGAAGCATTAGATGATTTGGGAGATTGAACCTTCGGTACCCATTGGTAGTTAGCTTTAACCCATTTCTTTTTCGATCTAATGGGTGGCTCGGTAGTTGCTTTTGATCTTGATGTCGGCTGTTGAAATGACTATGATTTTGACTTCATGGGAGCATCTCTTGGATTTGGTTTCTTGGTCGACATTCCCTTCTTGCCTTTGGGATTCAGATTCTTGGCCTTGTGGGTTTGATTCTTAGCCTTCTGCGTGTTCTAGTCACCATTGTCTGAACGTGACCTTGAGGGGTTTCTTTTAGAAAATCTCCCTCTTGGTGCGTTCTGCCAGCCTTGTGCATAGTAGGGAACGTATGCTCGATTAGGACAATTTCTGGCAATGTGTCCAGGTGTTCCACAGTGAAAATAAGTCTTTTTATTCACTGTGAAGTCGTTTCTTCTTGCCCCTGGTGGCATATCCTTGCCTTGTTTCTGGTTGTTCCTACAAGCACAATTACAGCAGACACTCTGTTTAGTGTGAATTGGTGGCTTGTATTTACCAACAGTAGGTTGATCAAAAGCAGCTTAGTTCGAAGCAACAGATTCAGAGTTCAAGGAAATGTTGGTTTGTTCAATGGTGTTCTCCTTATTCTCATCCTCTGCTACTTTACCTGCACATGTAACAGAATCATTAGAAACGTTCACCTCAACCTTTTCTGACACAACCACATCAGGTTTCCCATATTGAAGATGTGCCTCCCTCTCAATTTATTCATGTGTCGTAGGGATAGATGTGTAGTTATGATTGAAAGGTGGAGGAACACTATCCTACCCTTGTTTTGATTATCTTTGAATTTTAATTGGGTTTCAAATAAGAACTCGACTATCTTACTTGACGCAGTATAATTTTTGAAACTAACATATGTTTTTCCACACTTATTTTCAAAGCGTTAAGTTCTGCAGTTACAGCAACAAGTTTTTTCTTAATGTGATCGTAATTTTCACACTTGTTGTTGTACTCTTCTTGGAGCTTACAAAAATCCTTGATTTTGGCTTCTAATTGAGCTTTCAGAGGTTTCTGACCTTTCCTAAGGGTATATCCTTCGTATTTCAGGTCCTCATTTTCCTTTTTTAGCAAATCAATTTGTTCGCGAAGATATTTAATCGTAGCTTCACAAGATGGATTACATGAAACTTCATTTACTGGAATGGATGAGGAACTCATTTTTTTTTTAAAAATATGCCCTTTGACTAAAAATTTACAAGTCAACCTTAAAAGTCAAATTTAAAAAGTCAAACTCAAAAGTCAAACCGAATATCTAAATTTGAAAATTTAAAAGTCAAACGAGAAAATCAAAGTTTAAAGTCAAAGGTTAAATTTTAAAAGTCAAAGTCAAATTTTGAAGTATAAAATAAAAAAATAAAAGTCAAAAAATAAAAATAAAATTTTGGGTTGAAAAAAGGATTTTAAAAATAATATTTTGAATTTTTTGGTTAAAAATTTCAATTTTCGAAAGTATGAACCGAGAAGGGAGTCTTTAAGAATTAAAAATAGGTGGAGAGTAACGTGTGACTAAGTAGCTCAATTGGTAAAGTGTTGGTTAATCAGGGCAGAGACGCGGGTTCGATCCCCAGCACCCCCAAAATCGCTTCTTCTCTTTTTTAATGGAAGCTGCTGCGAGGACGAAGCTTTGAATGCGATGCGATGATGAAGGTGCGAAGCCGAAAACGCGACCAAAAATGTCGGACCGAACACGTGACCTCGGACCAAAAACTCCGGCCGAGAACTCTGACCGAGAACCTCGGAAATCGCTGGTTACGACAAAAAAAACAGTGTTTTTTGCTCCAAAAACTCGTTTTTATGAAAAATACGAAGAACAAACCCCCTTATTTTGACAAGATCTATCCAAAAACGCAAAAATCTCTTCAAAATAAGATCAAATAAGCTTCAGATCTGAAAAAAATTGATTGATACAACCAAGCTCTGATACCACTTGTTAGTCCCCAAATCTGGTTGTGTATCAATCAGATCCAATTGATGGTGCGGGATCCCAATCAATCGGATGATGTCAGATCAAAATAGAAAAGAATGAGAAGAAGAAGAAGAAGAAGAAGAAGAAGAAGAAGAAGAAGAAGAAGAAGAATCTATGATGTATTCAATGAAATGAGTGAAGCTCCATACACATAGTTCACACACACTCTTCTCTCTATAGTTTCTCTCACACCTTAGAATGCACACACTTAAGCTCCTTGGTTATGTCCCTCACATTAATCCTATATATATATATATATATATATATATATATATATATATATATATATATATATATATATAGACCTACGGCCAAGCCCAAAATACAAATAATCAAATGTTAGACCGAAAACACATGGGTTTTCGGTCCAAGCTACAATTAATCCTATACTATTTTGTTGGCCCAAATAAATAAAACAATAAATGCTTAGAAAAGTAAAGTATAAACCATATTTTTGACCCAAAAGTATGGATGATGGAGAAGGAACCTACCAAATTTGGTCATCATGTTTTAATGATGAAGAGATGTGAAACCCAACACATGGATCCATGTTGACGAAGTATAAAGAAGAGGAGGAAGAGAAAGTCATTGGAAGGTGCTTTGTTTCTACTTCAACTCATAAATCACCTAGGACTTCTCAGGTGCATTCTCTTTTACAATCATTTAACATTCCTTCTAATTCTTACAATTCGATTTTATCTGAGTTTAATGATGCTATTACTTATGTTAATGATTTGCTTAACTCTACTAGTAATGATGCTAAAAATACCAGTATTCAACTGCTAGGTCATAGAGGATTTTGGAAGCTAAGAAATCTTATATAGATCAGTTAGACTTACAATTGACGAATGTAATGTGTGATACAGATAGTCTAAGATCAGAGAATAAGGATTTGCATAAACAACAAAACATTTATTGTAACACTACTAAGAGGTTGTATGAAAAGTTAACTGCTTTACATCATTCATCTGATATTAGCAAAGAACATCATAGGAAAATATTACCCTTTTAGTTTTCGAAAGGGAGAAAATAGATTCGAATTCCTGTGACTTTGAAAAGAAAATATCGTAATATGACAATGCTCCAATTGATTCTTATGATTATGGTATATTGAAAAATGATGAATGTTTGGATGCAAATGAATTAGGGTAAGTTGTCAATGAGACCTTAACAAAAAACGAACAAATCAAAATTTTGAAAAGAACTGAGAACTCGAAACTTGACTCTCGAAACCATTTTACTGATATCGAAGATGATTCTGATGATATGAGTGAAATTGAGACAGAGGAAATTGTTGATTGTTCTTAGTTATTTGTTACTAATGTCACTTCTATAGCAAAGGGTAAAGAAAATGCAATGATTCTTCAATTAAAATTGACACTGCCAACCTTCGACTTCGAAAGTTCGTGATCTTGACTATATGACTGTTGACGATAGTAAGAAAGATTGTGATGAAGATCATGATGAAATTCTGAAAGAAACAACCATTCTCTGAGTTGTTGTTGATCAAGTGTACGAGAATACCAAGAAATTCGACAAAATCATGAAGGAAAAGGGTTATCATTTTCTTGAACCAAGTACGGCCGTGTATCCTAACTTCAAATGCTCAGATGAAGTTGCCTTGCCAAATCAAGTCTATGTTACCTCTAGAAATGTTGATAAAGTTAAACCTGAAATCAACAAAATTGTTGAAGAAGATAACAAGAAAGTTTCGAAAGAAGGATTTTCTCTCATCAAAGTACTATCGAAAACAATCTCACCAAAAACTCATACACTTTTCAAAGACAAAAACCACAAAGAAAATGGGTTGTCAAAACAGAAACTTTAAAAGTGGAAAAGCAAGAAAATGATGTTATTCTCAAAAATCCAAAATAAATGATCAAAGTTTCAAAGATCAAGTCGAAGAGGTTTCAAAAGAAGATGGAATTTCAAAGCGCAAAGCAAGAAAGAAAGTTTATTGGCAACATATTGAGTCTAAAAATTCACAATATGTTTTGCTAAATAAATCGTATGTAAAGAATAAGTCAAAATTAGTTCAAAAAAAATTCTCAAAACAAGTCGTTTGTTAAGTAAACAATTGTTCAAAATCAAAAAGTTTTGCCAAAAAGTCAACCACAAGTTTCAATGTTAAATTCAAAACAAAATTTTCAAAAATCAAACAAAGAAAAGTTTGCTCGTCATTAAATGTCACAAAATTTTGTTCATCATTTTCAAAACAAAAGGTTTCACAGAATGAACAAAAAAATTTCTAATCAACAAAAGAATTTTGTTCATGAACGAAAGGGTTTTCAACCAAAAGAACAAACAAACTTTTCTCAATTTTCAAATCAAAGAAGATTTTCAAAAGTTCTACAGGCTGTTCATCAATCAAATGTTGATTATCAAAAACGATTTCAAACTCGTTTACATTCATAAGTTAAACCTGGTTTTCAAAAACAACCTTTTGAAAAATTAAATGTCAATGTAAAAGTAAATGTGCCTTTTTGACCCACACAACCACATTTTCCCAATCTGTGGAATCCCCAAAATCACGGCCAGAAAAGACCGATTTTCATTTATGCTTCTAAAATAATTTCAGAGTAAATCCTTTTGATTTGAAAGAGTTGCGGAATTTGCTCCCAAAAACAAAACATGATAAAACAATGTTTACCAAAGCATTTCATAAAACAAATGTATTTTTCACTATATAATCAAAACTCGGGGTGTCATGTTCCGATACAGACCAATAAGCATAAACGATAACATTACA
Organism: Lactuca saligna; assembly: GCF_052625555.1. Classification (NCBI taxonomy): domain Eukaryota; kingdom Viridiplantae; phylum Streptophyta; class Magnoliopsida; order Asterales; family Asteraceae; genus Lactuca; species Lactuca saligna. The sequence goes on from NC_136420.1 coordinate 10,243,896, forward strand.
AGTCATTCAACAAATATATACATATACAGACTTGTAAACAAAACAATCTTGATGGTTCATCCATCTTACGCCCTTGCGCCACTTCCTGTAATACAAATAAAACTGAGTGGGTCAGGCTTGGGAGCCTGGTGAGCATATAGGGTTTTCAACCCACAATAAATAAATTATATTTAATTTCACCAACCAATCACTATCCCGATTACCCATTCCCGTTATCCTCACTTTACGTCCCTAAAACAACATCTATCTCAAGGGACCTAATCTAGGATTTTCATCGGGACGGACATTACTGCTAAGGGGTTTCCTCAACAATAGATATCCTAAAGGCAACTATGAGAGGGATAGAGTACACCGGTGAACACATCGTTCACAACACCTACAGGTTATGAACCTGCTAGCGTTCCACGAGACTGTCTAGAAGGAGTCTGTGGTCGTTATCCATACTCCGCTGAATAACTAGGTCAACAACAACAACAACATCGAGGCCTCTCATCTGTTTATTACACACCAACTATCTACCCATGTTCTACCCAACATATTAGTAGATAGAAATATATATTTTTATACATAGTTTAAAACCTGTATAGCATTTTCATCCAATACATATTTCACATAACAGATGAGGCATACCCACATAACACATATTTCATAGAAAACAAATCAGATCTATGAGATTGAAGAGAGTGAATATACATTCACGTACATAACAACAAAACTATACACATAACACGTATTTCGTATAAAATACTTCATAATTATTCGTTAGAAGAAAGTAACTACACACTCACTTGATCAGAAGATGATCGGACAGCACTACGGCTTGTAGAAGTAGTATTCTTCGGTAGATCTGGAAGATCTTCACAAAAATCGAACTTCTCGCGGGCAGAGCTTCGGCTCGGAAACCGCACTTCTCGGGATCTTCGGGATCTCGGGACTTGCTTCGGGGCTCGGGAATATTACCGGGGCTTCGGGGGTAAAAACGCAGAGCTTCGGCACGAAACGGAGGAGAAATGAGCAATTATGACCAGACCCCTCGCATCATATTTATAGGAGGCTGGAACCTCCTCGTACGCGGGGCGTACAGGGCTCCGAAGTCGTCACTGCATGCGTCATCCGAAGTGTCGACATTTCTGGCTGTACGCGGGGCGTACTCCGGATGAGTCCGGTGACTCGTCTTCGGATAAGGTCGGATTTAATAATTAAATTTAATTATTAATTATTTAATAAACTTCAAAAATTCATATCTCCTTCATACAAACTTCGTTTTCGACATTTTTTATATCCACGCGAAGGTGAGACTACGCTCTACAACTTTCGTTTAGACTCCGTCGACTAATTTTGAATTTATTTTTATTATTTATTTTTAATAGGCCGGGACAGAAAATTTCGTTATAAATTCATAACTTCTTCGTTTGACGTCCGTTCTTGCCTAACTTTTTATCGCTTTGATACTAACAACGAGATCTTCGATTCTCGTTTAGATCACTAAGGCTAAATATCGCTCTAACGTAAATTTCACTTTTTACGTCATTCAGCGGTGCCGGTTTTGTCGCGAAACTTCGACAGGTCATAACTTCTTCGTTATAACTCGGATTTCAGCATTCTTTATATCCTCGAAAACCTTGTTTCAACTACTACAACATTATCTAAAGATATCAAGTTTATTTTACAATTAAATTTTGACGCTTGTTTTTATTCTTAATTAATCAAACCACATAATTAAGCAATTAAGCACAAAGCACATAATACTCAAATAATACACTTATATTATTTCAAAACGGGTTACAAAGGTTAACCTAGACTGTTACATTGCTAAAAATGGCAAGCCCAGAAACACAGGCGTTACACAATCTATCTTCGAAAAAGAAAAGTAATGTTTCATTTCAAAAGGAACAAATGATGTCAAAAACATCAATCACTGGTAGGAAGGAAAAGGCAAAGTTTATCAAAACGGGAAGTTTACATAGGAAGAAATCAAAAATGCATAACAAGGTTACTTGAAAGAGTCATCAAATGGAATTTTATCATCCAAAGATTTGAATCCCTCGGTTCAAAAATGGAAAGCAGTTCCAAAATTAAAGCTTGATGAGAATCAAACTGAGAAGGTTAAAGGGAAAGTCAGTGTTGATTCTAAACCAAAAGATGATTTCATTTTCTTTGAAACAATTTGCTATTTGGATCGATTGATTCTAAACAAAAAATCAAGAACAATAATGTAAGGAATTGAAGAATGGCTCAAATGATGTCGAATGATTAAACTTTAACACCTCAGTAGAGCTCTATTAAGAACTTCGACTGTAGAGGTGTTTCGGGTTACAATGTCGCTATTAAAACCAAAGAACAACTTACTTAATGCAATACATGAATACACTATAAATAGCTAAACCCTAATCAAAACACGGATGGACAGACTCAATCCAGATATACAAAATAAACCAAACATTAAGCCCAATGACGCAACTCTAATATTCAACAATTTTGATGTCCTCTTCCCAAGAAGTGGACTTAATAGATAATTTTAAATCAAAATTTCATTATTGGATAATTGGATCTTTATTTTATAATCCATTTTGTTCTAATAACCAAGGACCCAAACAACCTTGGGGATCTAAATTTTTTCATTGATTGCAGGTTTTGAGTGATGAGCAATATGATGACAAATGGTACATTGATAGTGGTTGCTCTCGTCACATGACTGGTCAGAAGGAAATCCTAAGAGATTATCAAAGTCTTGATAATGTTGGAGTAGTAAAGTTTGGCAACAATCACAAGTGTTATGCCAAATGTTATGGTAAAGTTACGAATGGCAAGTTTACGGTTAACAGGGTAGCGTATGTCGAAGGTCTTCAACATAACTTGATTAGTGTTTTGCAACTAGTTATGGGCATTGGCAATTAGGTTGTTTTTAACGAAGAAGGAAGTGTCATCTCGAACATAGAGACAAAAGAAGTTATTCCCAAATCCAAAAGAAAAGGAGATATGTTTACCCTTGACATCAAACCAATTGTTGGAGTTCCCTGAGTTTGCTTACTTTCGAAAGCATCATCAGACATAAGTTGGTTATGGCACCGAAGACTTTCTCATCTAAATTTCAAAAATCTGAATAAATTGGTATTAAATGATCTTTTCTGTGGTTTGCCAGTATTAAAATTTGATAATGATACTTTATGTGCAGCTCGCGAACAAGGAAAGCGACATAGACAAGCTCATCAAATAGTAATTGATTCGAAGATTGTTGAACCTCTGGAACTTATTCCTATTGACCCTTGTGGTCCTTCGACTGTTGAAACTCTCAACAAAAAGAGGTAAATTTTGGTTTTTGTTGATGATTTTCATTGTTTACTTGGGTATATTTTTTTGTTTAAAATCAAAATTAGCTCAAGCAATGATCGACTTTATCAAACATATCAATGTGAGTTTAAAGAAAAAGGTTCAAAGGATCAAGAGTCACATTGGTTAAGAGTTTAAGAACAAGGCTCTTGACTCATTCTTAACTGATAATGGAAATTTGCATAACTTTTCCTCTCCATACACACCTCAATAAAATGGTGTTGTCGAAAGAAGGAATCGATCACTTTGAGAAACTGCCAAGACAATGCTTACATAGGCGAATCTTCTACAATATCTCTGGGCTGAAGCAGTTTCGACTAGTTGTTTTACTCAAAATCGGTCTTTTATTCATCGTCGATTTTATATAACTCATTATGAAATCATTAACAACAGAAAATCAAATGTTAAATTTCTCCATGTATTTGGTTGCAGATGTTTTGTTATGAATCTCAAGGATAATCTTTCAAACTTTCAGACAACAGCTGATGAAGGAATGTTCTTGGGCTATTCTCATAATATTGTTGCTTACAGGGTGTTAAACAAACAAACCAGGAAAATCAAAGAAACATTTAATCTCACATTTGATGATTACTATGTTAAGAGAGTCAAAACATGTTTTGAACAAAAACCAATTATTAACGAATCAACTGGTGAATCTCAAATTTTGAATTCATTTGATTTTGATTATGATTTAATTTTTGGTGTTCCTGATAGGGAAATTGATGCAGAAATCAATGCTGATGACAATCGTGTGCTTAAAGCATCGAAACACACTAATGATTCGACTATCACACAAGATGCTAATGATCAACCAATTCTCCAATGAATAACGAAAGTCTGCTTGAAACTACTAATGCTCAAGTGGAGGGGGAGCACTTAACTTTGCCTACTGTGGTCGAGAACGAGCATACTTTCGAGGGGGAGCAAGGACAATTGAATAATGATGTTGAGGGGAAGCATCCTGATAATGGTCTAAAAGTTGAGAGAGAAAGAGAGAGAGAGAGAGAGAGAGAGAGAGAGAGAGAAATTGAATCTCACATGAATAATTTGAATTTACATGAAAATTTTCACGATTCAACTTATCAAGTGTCTGTTACAGGTGATGGTTTCGAAATAGATGAACCATTCGAAGATGCACCATTAGATTTTGATCCTGCATATCCACCAATGGATAGATGGACTCGATGTCATCCACATGAACAAATTATTGGTGATCCTCAAGTTAGAGTTTTAACAAGAGCTCAACTTCGTGTGAAAAATGAGGTATTAAATTCTAATCAAGAGTTTTGTATGTTCAAATGTTTATTGTTAGATTAGTGTCTAAGCCCATAATTATATTTGGTATGTACTTGACCTAGTTGTAGCATGGTCCTTTTGGGTTGCCTACACCGGAGCAACTTGACTAAAGGAATAAAATTCACTAAACAAAAAATTAACTAAGACAGGACCACGATGTGGTGAATAGGACCATGACATGGTTGCACCTTAGAGAGAAAAATAAAATAAACTAATGCAACAAAAGTAACTTATTGCGGTTTTTACCGTATAAAAAAGATCGAATAACTAAAAGCAATTAAACTATAAATCAAATAAGTTTTTCACCGGCAGGTGTGCCAAAAACTTGATATGCACAATTGTACTTACTTGTCTTAAATTTATAACCTAACTTAATTTGCCAACTAAGCACTTATAGGCAGTGTACTTAGTCAGATTATAGAATAGCTCAGGTATGTCGGGTGTCGATCACAGGGAACAGAATTCAATTAAATAAAATAATTATTCCTAATTAAAATAAGAAACAAACTTTGATTGGGGTATTTTTATTGATTTTTCAATATCAAATAAACTAACCTATCAACTAACAATTAAGCAAGCAAATAAAAAAAATTAACTTTAAGAATTAAAAAATACTTTTACTTAGATCCAATTTCACCTTCTCCTATGGTTGATTTCTAATGGATGGATTATATTGACTACCAATTTGTTACTAGCTATTATGATCAAATATCTAGGCCTATCGATTTATTTATTACCAAGCAATGATCATGCACAAGTTAAACACTAAATCAATATTAAGCACGAACTGGACTATGAATGATAATAGGTACTTTCCAATGATCAAGTTAAGAAACCAAGAACAAATTAAGACTAATTATGCTCTCTAAGATGTGATTAATCCTAGCTCTAACTATTTAACGATCATAAACAATTAGGAGACAAATTAATGCAACTAATATGATCAATTAACACAAAAAATCTGATCTATAAGCAATATGAACTAGAACTAAAACATGTTAGGGTTTAGATATTAAACACAAGTAAAATCAATAATACTCATCCAAATAACAAAATCACATATGGGTCAACTTCATCTCCACCAAATAGAAGTTAAAGGTATTCAACTTCTCATTGTAGCAAAAAAAAGTTCCATGTAAAATTAAGCTATACATGAGTAATTATTAGCAAACCAACTAGATCAATGTGGAATTCTTCCAAATCTTCTTTAATCCTTGAGATTCACTTGATTTTCAATCTTCTTCTGGGTTTCTAAGGGGTTTTTTTTAATCATAATCCTCCTTAGAAAACTGATTGCATGCCTCTGGATTTGACCTAATGTTCGAGATTTTATAATTGCCTTATATTGGTTCACCACGTCGTGGTTGGACACCATTGTGATGTGGTCATCGTGTTTATCATGTATTCTCCACTTCAGCTTTGTTGGTTGCAAACCTTCCTATCACCACGTTGTGTTGGAGATCACCACAACATGGTCTTCAGTCTTCTTTTCTTCTTCTTCTGTTTTAGCTCCAGTTTCCTGCTTCCAGATCCTCGTACGCTTCCTTTGCATCCTTAGTAAGTCTTTGTTGCTACAAAACATATTTCAAACATAATGAGCATATTTTGTTCCAAAATAAATATAATTGTAGCTAAAAGTATTAGAAATATGCATTAAATATATAGTTATATATATATATATATATATCAGTTGAACAGGTGGAACATGTGGGATGACTCCAGAAGGATCCAAAGCATATGGGGGATCAGTGGGTTGATCGAGCTGACTAAGGTGAGAGGACCTCCTGAAATTTCTCTCGACATTTGAGCAACGTTGGATTCATGACCTTGCAGTTTGTCCAACAACTGATAGAACTTTAATTTCTTCAGAGATCCATTACTCTGAAGACAAGACTGAACATTTACCCATCATTTTCCTAGGCTATTGATGAACTTGATGTTGTACTTGAGTGGAGTTTGGACTACTCAATGCACCGGCGTGTTGTTCACCATGATCCTATACCAATTTGATGCAGATGCTACAGATTCACCAGGAGTTGTATTAAAGGTGTCGAATTAGTTTACAATGGTCCTTCAAGCAAATCTTGTAGTGTATCCCAAATATCCTTCGCAGATTAGCATAACTTGATGTGCTCAATGAGAGATGGATGTACACCAAAAACCATTTCAGAGAAGGCGATTTGATCTGCATGATGCTTCTCGATGTCTGTTGCAATCAGTGGTGTTGGTCAAGTATCCTATTGACCCATGAGAGTGGAAATAACATCTCTAACTACTTGTCTTACTAGAACATAAGGACCTATTTTCATTAACCTCCATGTTTCTTCTCCTTTTTCTTTACCAAGTAAAAATCTTGCCATTCTAACTTTCCAGTGATCATTCTCGTTAACAACTAGCAATGGGGCACGCATTGTGCAACCCATGCTATTTGTTATTTGCATTAAATACATTTTTTGAGATTGATTAGAAGTAGCCAATTGAGTTAAGATATTAGAGCTGAAGTGGTATATAGAAGAACTTTTATCATGGACACGGAAATGATTGAGATACCAAGGTAATCTACAACAAACTTTAATTTGTTCTTATGGATTCAGAGTACAACCAATTGGGCTATGATACCAATTGTGAATGCTAAAGGGGGTGTGTAGATAAGGTATAAGAACTCAAACCTTGAGTTAACTTAAGACCAATGTCTGTTAATAGTAGAGATCCATTCAAGTCTGGTAAACCAGTCTTGTCTCGAAATTAATATAATCAACAAAGTACTCATAGTATAAATGAATAATAAGTATGAACAATGTAAAGTAATTCAATAATAAGAAGAATGGAAGAGAGACTGATTCAACACATGATAAAAAGGTGACTACTCCTTAAATGGTCAAGGAGTAACTACAAGACAAATATGAAAAAGTAACTGTGGACTACTAGACTTATGAAGATCAACAGACTAAAACATTCATTTATGTTGATCTTATCTCATGTACTATACTATAAGACAATAGGAACAGAGCAAAATAGTACTTGTAAAAATAAATGCAAACTACAGACTCAAAAACACTAAAACACTAAGATGCATCTCAGACTGAACTATCACTTCGGAATTGGATTCACTTCAGAATTCATCACCTTGGACATGCTTCACCTTGGATTTCTTAAGGATCACTTTTCATGTTCTAACATCCAGGGTGATACCTTTAGTAAAACCATATCACTAACCTGGAACCCCAACTCAGATCGACATATGTCAGCATAACTCTTTTGCCGACTCTGAGCTGTCTGCAACCTCTGTCTAATCTGTCGGATAAGCCATGTCGTCTGGAGAACTACCTTGATCCTTCTCATGGCCCTGTGACCAACCTCTCCCCAACAGGCTGGGGTACGACACCTCCTCCGACAAAGAATATCAAAAGGCAGTGCACCGATAATGGAGTGATGGTTTTTATTGTAAGAAAACTCAACTAGGGGAAGGTAGGAGTCCTAACTCCCACCAAAATATATGACACAAGCCCTTAACATATCCTCAAGTGTCTGAATGGTCCAATCACTCAGGCCATCAGTCTATAAATGATAAGAAGTGCTAAAGTGTAACCTTGTACCCAGTTCCTCACGTAACCTTTGCCGAAATCGAGAAGTGAACTGAACATGTCGATCATATATAATAGAAATTGGAACACCATTCCAAGTGAAAATCGAATGCACATAAACATCGGTCAATTTCTCAACTGAGGAACTCTCTCAAATAGCTAGAAAGCAGGCACTCTTGGTCAGACGGTCCACTATAACCCATATCGCATCGAATCCCTTATCTGTCCAAGGTAACATGGTGATGAAATCCTTGGTGATCTATTCCCATTTCCACATGGGAATCTCCAAAGGATGAAGCTTCCAATGCGGCCTCTAGTGCTCGTCCTTGACCATCTAACAAGTCAAACACCTCTCAACATACCACACTATCTCCTTCTTCATGAACAACCACTAGTAACTAAGTCTCAGGTCTCGATACATCTTCATGGCTATAGTGTGTATCAAAAATCTAGACTTATGTGCCTCCTCCAATATAGTATGCCTGATCCATCCAAAATGTGGCACCCAAATCCGACCACACAGAGTCAATAATCCACGACTATAGGTAGAAAACATGTCAATCTCGCCTTTGATTCTCTCATGCTCCCAATTTTCTTTCTTGACTCCCCCAGCCTAAGCCTCTCTAATCAAATCCAAAAGTAGCAAATCGATAGATATCCTAATACATAAGCTCCCCACATAAGAACAAGTCGACTTGCAGCTCAAAGCAGCAGCGACCACATTCGCTTTCCCAAGTAATACAAAATATCGTAGTCATAATCCTTGACCATGTCAAGCCGCCTACGTTGCCTCATATTTAGATTCGGCTAGTCCATAAGATATCTGAGAGTCTAGTGATCCATGTAGATGGTACATTGGACCTCATATAGTTAGTGTTGTCTAATCATGAGGTCAAAAACCACTGCTCCTAAATCCAGATCATGTGTCAGATACCGAACCTCATGCGACTTCAGCTACCTAGAAGCATACACAATAACTCTAACTCGCTGCATATGCACCACTCCCAAACCGATGATAGAAGCATCACAATAAACCACAAAATCCTCCACACCCTCGGAAGGGTCACCACTGGGGCCTCACATAATTTCTATTTCAGTGTCTCAAATGCAACCTGCTGCTTGGGCCCCCAACAAAAATCCACACCCTTCCTCAGCAGATGAGTGAGGGGTACAAAAACCTTGGAGAAATCTTGAATAAATCTCCGTTAATACCTTGCTAAACCTAGAAAAGTATTGAACTCCGAGGGAGACTTTCAAGACCTCCCACTGCATGACAACCTCAATCTTGGTCGATTTGACCAAAATCCCATTCTGGTTAACGAGATATCCTAAGAACTGGACCTCCTAAAACTAGAACTCACTCTTCAAGATCTTCACGTAAATCCTCTCCATCCTTAAAACTCCCAGCAGCTCTCGAATGTACTCCTCATGTTGCTCCCTATTCTTGGAATAAACTTAGATTTCATCAATGAAAACAATAACATATTGATCAAGCATCGACATGCACACTCGATTCATCAAATCCATGAATGTCACAGGCGTGTTGGTTAGCCCAAACGGCGTCAACATGAACTCGTAATGGATAAAACAAGTCTGAAACAATGTCTTCCCATGTCCTCCTCTCTAACTCTCATCTGGTGATACCTGGACCTCAAATCGATCTTGGAGAACCAAGATGCACCCTAAAGCTGATCGAAGAGGTCATCAATCTATGGAAGTGGGTAACGGTTCTTGACCGTTAACTTGTTCAACTCTCGATAATCAATACACATGCGGTGAGACCCATCCTTCTTCTTCACAAGCAAAATAGGTGCTCCCCATGGAGAATGGTTGGGTCTGATAAACTGCTTACCCAATAACTCCTGAAGCTGAGAGGACAACTTCTGCATCTCTGGAGGTGCTAAATAGTACGATGCCTTAGCAATCGGGGCTACGTTGGGAACCAAATCAATCCTGAACTCAACTTGACTCTTAGGAGGCACACCGAGTAATTCATCCAGAAACACATCTGGAAACTCTCTGGCTACGATCACATTTGAAATCGAAACTCCCTGCCCAACCCTAGTGTCAACCAAATACGCGAGGAAGCCCATACACCTATGCTGCAAATACTTTCGACCCCTGTTAGCAGAACAAAAGTCTAATCCAACCCTCGTACCCTCTCCATAAATAATCAGTTCTCCCCCATTTAGGGTTCGAACTACCACCAGCTAACCCTCACAATCAATCATCACACCAAACCTACTCAACCAGTCCATCCTTACTATCACACGCACATCCTTCATGGGGATAGGGATCAAATTAATCCAGTAGGAAACCCCGAATATCTCCAAGGTACAATATTGAAAAACGCTCGATGTAGAAACCCTGTGTTCGTTGGCAATGGAAACTCGCAACGGACACTCTAACTCTCCAAGAGTCATATCAAAACACCTACTAAAGGACTGAGACACAAAGGAATGACTCGTACCTGAGTCAAAAAGCACATGAGCAGGCAAGGAATTTTGACAGAATAATAAATGAAAACATACCACATAACAATATCAAGTGTCGCCCTGGCCTCCTCTGTTGTGAGCTGGAAAGCATGACCTCAAGTCCTCGGAGGCTCCACCCAGCCCTGGACTCCATTCGTGATCCTAAAAGTAGTTGGGGTTGGTTCCTAGACTAGTCTGGAAACTAGCAATGGACAACTGGACTTCACATGTCCAACCTACTCACAGTAGTAAAAAATCCTTACAATTACTAATAGGTCCTGCTGACTACAATCTCTAGAAATGTGTCCCTCCCTGGCATATTTGTGGCACCCAGAAGAAGATTGACAAACCCCTCACGAACATTATCACACTTGCCACAAGTACAACCCATTTATCCCCTAGATCATGAATTAACAAGCTTGAACCACTTCATTATAGGTTGTGACTGAACGGGAGCCTACCTCATCTCCCTCGTCTGAGTCTTAATCTCCTATCTCTACGCGACATCCTGAAGCTCATAGAGGGTACTGTAGCGCTGGTAGACAAAAACTATCGAATATTAATATCAAGCATGTTCAAATATTGCGTCATATGGGCCTGCTCTGAATTAGCAAACTCGAGACAAAATAAATCCCTCTCAATGAACATCTTGGTGATCTTCGTCACCGACTCCATCATCTGTCTCAAATCCAGGTACTCTTTAGCCAATCTCTCCCTCTTCACCAGGGGAACATACCTCATGCAAAACATCTCCAAGAACTGCTCTTAGGTAATAACATCCCTCTGCTCAGGAGCATAAAACTCGGTTACCAGGTTCCACCAGTCCTGTGTACCCAGTCGAAGGAGGTTTATGGTGCACTTGACCTTCCAGTCCTCTAGATAGGAGCTGGTAAAGAAAAAAACCTCCACATCTAAGATCCATCTCACAGCTATAATCAGGTCCTTGACCCCGTCGAACTTTGGGGGCTTCATTCTACTAAAGTATTGGTACTAGAATGAACCTCCTCCTCCGCCTCCCATGGTAGTGACAGTTGCGATGGTTGCAGCAGCAACAATCTTAGTGAGGGTAGCATAACGATCATCAAATAGATCAATCATCGTGGTCTTGATAGTCCCAAATAGTTCCAAAATAGAACCTCAGACAGCAGTAGCCACCTCAGTGGCAATCATCTCCCGTATTTAATCATCAGTCAACCATGGCTTATCCTGTCCATCGGCTCCAGATCCTAAACCCCTCGTGAACACTATACTTAAAATGAAACAAAAAATATATCATTAATTCCATAATTGATACTTCTAAAACCATCAAGAAGAGACTAATTATCAGGGTTTTGACTTCCTTGCTACACGTACGGGTCATGTGTTTCCAGTAACATGGGCTCATACTACCTTCCACACCTACCCGTATTTGTCGCAATGGATCATTACAAATGACCCAAAAACAAACCCACAACTAGGATATGCATACATCCTATACTCACTCTCCTGAGAGTGGTTAATCATCCCCCAACTGGCCTACTACACCCACACTCACTCATGAAACTTTGACCAACCATGTAGATGCTCGCGCATAATGCTAGATTCCATAAACAGTAAAATATTTTGATTCTACCCTAAGCCCAAAACCAGACAAGGAACATGAAATAAGGCTAAATCAAAAAGAACGTCACTCCAAATGCCAACTCTACATGTCAACTATACAATAAATAGTGATAACGCAAGCTACATCTCAATATACCCAAATTGCCCCTAATTCAAACTTGGTCAAACCCTTGGTCGAAGGTCAAAGTCAGAAAGTCAAAAGGTCAAGCATAATCAAGTTGACTGAGTGGCCCCGCATACTCAGTTACTATGTTGAGCATAGTCGCAACTCAACCAAACCACGAAACTCTAACCTAATATGCACATCGCACCTCTTGGTACTCCCATCGTACTTCATCTGCATCAATTCCTTCTCATTAAGTGCTTATTTCTTAAGGACTTTGCATGCAAATTCACATCTAGACCCAAATCATGGTTCTAAGCCATAAAGTTTCCACCTTTATGACTTTCCATGGTTAGACAAGGTCCAAAAGCTAAAACCCTAACTTAATAATATATTACACATAATAACTCTTGCATGGAATGGATAGAAGGACCAATATCACTTTTTAATGGTTCCTAGTACCTAAAAACGTCAGAAATGACAACTATCATGGTTAAAGTAAACCATACTCATGAACACCAAGCTAAAGGGATCAAAAATGAATACAAACTTAAGGTTAAAAATATCTAAGAAAATAACTCATCAAGTTTCAAAATTTATACCTCCAAAGGATGCTTGAGGGTGAAACACTTCTAGATCAAATATGCATTGAGCTTGTAAGATGATTTCCCTTCCTTCTTCTTCTTTCAAAAACACCAAAAATGCACTCTCAAGCTCAAAAAGGCTCACACAAAGGATTAGAGTATTCTAGGGACAAATTAAGAGGTGGGGGCTGATAAGGGAATAGGTCTTGGAAAGTTAATGATGCTTAAATAGTGATCAAACCCTAAAAATTAGGGTTTGCACTTTTACCACACATGCCCAGCATACTTACATGAAGGTGCGTTTTCACTTAAGGAGCCATGGGACCAATTTTACAAATAAATTTCATACTAAGGGTATAAATGGTAAAAGAAAACCTGGATTAAGGTGTTACATTTACGTCAAGTGACGATGACTGTTTACTCATCTTATGAACAGGTTTGTTCCTTATTTCTTTATTTCCTTTTTGATTATTATAGACTTGCTTAGATCCTGATTAGTGTGTGGAAAACTCTTGATCATTTATATCTTGTTATTGTTGCTTTCGATCTAGGGTTTTCTGTGTAATAAACCCTAAATCAATTGTCTATTCCATCTTAGATCCTTGTAGATCTATTATTTTGTTAGATCTTGGCTACCACAAGTTGTTTATCTTTCCTTTGTAGATTTTTGGATATCACTCATTTTGTGTTTATTCAAAGGTTCTATGTATGTTTTTCTTTTAAAAGTTCTGAAATAACTCTAGTAGAAAACGAATTTGATCACCAAAATAACTCTAGTAGGGAACACAACTAGAAAGATCCTGGTTCATTTTCTCTGCCTTCAAAGTCCCTAAGGGACTTTTGTGAGGATTTATTATTCCCTTTTCTTTCTCTTTTTTAGTAGTAGTTGTGGGAGATCCTGCTTGTCTTGAGTATACCGGTTAATTTTCTATTACTCGATTGTTCGCCTGCAATTTTCTTAACTATGTGTTGCGTTGTCTTAGGCCCTGACATACCATGGTAGCCATCTAGATGATTGGATCTTCATAATGGTCTGTGTTTTCTGGTATTCTTATATGTTTACTTGTTGATTGCTAAAAATGGTTAGTTCTGATGAAAGTTTTGATAGTAGAACTAAAACTGACTCTGTGAACTTTGATGATCCTTTATACATTCATCCACCTAGTAATACTGTTATACTATTGTTACAATTAAACTTTCTGGGAATGAAAATTTCTATGTTTGGAGTAGCTCTATGATTAGGATTATTAAGGGTCATAAAATACTAGGGTTTGTTGAGGAGGCTGTTAAAAAGGATACATCTGATGTAATACAATATGCTAATTAGGAATGTGCTAATGTTGTTGTTTGTTCTTGGATTCTAGGATGTTTGTCTGAAACTAAATATACTAGTCATTCTTATTCTGAGTCTGATGAGGAAATATGGAATGAACTTTTTGAAACTTATAGCAAAGTTGAAAGATATGTTATTTTTAACATTCATCAACAAATAAATTATTTGAATAAAAATGGATCTTCATAATCTGAATATTTTAATAAACTAGACATTTTCTGGAAAGAATTTGATGGTCTTACAAGTCTTACTAAGTGTACTTCTGAGGCAATTGCTAAGTTAATGACGATGCAAAACTTATGAAATTAATGTAATTTTTTAGTGGTCTTTATGATTCCTTTAATTGAGTTATGATTCACATTCTTTTGATGGATCCTCTTCCAAATGTTAAAGTTGCTTTTCTATTGTTTCAATAAAGGAATCTCATCAGAAAAATTGGTCTCTTGCTTCTTCCTCTAATGCAACTTAAACCTAGTTTCCGCTTTCAATAATAGATTTAAAGAAAAAAAGAATCAAAATACTAATCAAAACAATAGTAGAAATCAAAATCTTGTTGTAAAAACTATAGGATTAAAGGTCACTCTATAGAAAAATGTTATAAATTGATTTGTTATCCTAAAGAGTTTAAACCTAGAAGTGATTTCAATAATCAAAATAAATCATTTTCTATGAATTCATCATCTGCTCCTTCTAGTGTTTCTTCCCGTTCTTCTTCTGAATCTGTTGGTACTGGAGATGTCCACTACCTTATACGTGATTAGTATAATAAGTTCTTACGGTTAATCAATGAAAAATCTTTTGTAACTGAGGATGCATCTGCTAGTGCAAACTAGGGATGAGATTTAAAACCGGAAAACCAGACCGGTTCCGATTTCGGGTTTAAAAATGTGTTTTATATGGGTTCTTGGTAATCCGGGTTTGGGTTTATCGGGTCTAGGCAAATCAGGTCTCAGAAACAGAACCGGTGTTAAGAACCGGAACCACTTTTAGGGGTCGAAACTGGTTTTTGTGAAATGTTTAAAACATGCATATCTCATTTGTTTTAACTCGGATTGACATATGGTTTTTTACAACGTGTAGTTTAGAGTTTGTACTTGATTTTAGACTATAAATTTTTCATTAGTTTTATATTCATTGATTTATAGTCCCCCAAAGTTGAGATGTCAAAGCTGGAAGTTTTTAGTTTTTCATCTTTTTGTATTCTGTGAAAGTTTTAAAACATTTATATCCAATTCGTTTGAAGTTGGATTGACATGCGGTTTTTTCCAATTTGTAGTTTAGGGTTTATACATGATTTTAGACAATAATTTTTTTTTATTTTTGTTTTAATATTCAGTGACTTATAGTCCCCCGAAGTTGGGATATCAAAGCTGAAAATTTTCAACTTTTCAGTTATTTATTTTTGTACTTTGTATTTTGTGAAAACGTTAACACATGCATATCCCATTCGTTTAAAGTCGGATTGATATGCGGTTTTTTCCGAAGTGTAGTTTAGAGTTTCATATGATTTTAGACTATAATTTTGTTAATTTTAGTTTCATATTCAGTGACTTACAGTCCTCCGAAGTCAGTATATCAATATGAAAATTTTCAAAGTTCAACCCACTAAGTAGTAGTAATTTCCAAAAAATTATGGTTTTTTCGGGTTTTCCGGTTCTAAACTCACTTTATCCGGTTCCAACCTACTCACTTTGATGTTTCCGAGTTTTCCGGTTCTACCCACTTTACCCGGTACCGTACCCGGAATCAAACCGAAGCCCATTCCTATATACCGGTCTGGTTTCCATTTCTACAAAATTTCGTTAACTGATTCCCGGTTTGCCGAGTCTAGGTCCATCCGGTCCGTGTTTAGACCCACTTTCATCCCTAGTGCAAACAGACACATCTTTGTTCAAGTCTTTCAACTCAACTTTTAATCACCAAAAATGGATTGTTGACTCAGGAGCAAATCAACATATGACTTATGTTGAGTCCCTCTTACATAACGCTACTGGTGTGTCCAAATTAAATTTGCTTTTTAACGAACGTAATTGTAAAATGCAGGATTTACAATCCAAGGAGATGGTGGAGAATGGTAGAGTTTATTGGGTTGTATTATCTTGATTCTTCTTTTCCCTCAGGTAATATTTTTAGTAAAGCTAATCTTCCTAAGTGTAATGTGTCTAAGTTTACTTGGAATTGTAGACTTGGTCATCATGTTGGTCAAGCCTTGAGTTCCTTTATAGAGTCTTTGTTGTTTAGTAATGATTCTCTTCCTCCTTATGAAGTATGTCGCATGGATAAACAAACTAGAGATTCTTGTCCTCTTAGTCTTCATACCTTAATTAAGTTAGTAGTGTTAGTTCATTTAGATGTTTGAGGACCTTATAAAGGGATTATTGTTGATAGTTATAGATTCTTCTTGACTATTGCGGATGATTTCACAAGGGCTACTTGGGTTTACCTTTTAAAAAATAAAGTATAAGTTTCTAATTGTTTTACTTCTTTCTTTAATATTCTTGTGAATCATTTTGAAACAAAAATTAAGACTCCGCGTTCTGATAATGGTACAAAGTTTCTTAATAAGTGAATGAAATCTTTTTTTAATCAAATGGAATTTTTCATCGGACTTCTTGTGTTTATACTCCACAACAAAATGGATTTGTGGAAAGAAAACATAGGCACATTCATAATGTTGGTCGTTCCCTACCTTTTCAATGTGGTTTTCATGTTAAGTTTTAGGGAGAAGCTATTCTTACATCATTATAGAATGCCAACTTATGTTTTGAAAGGTTTGTCCCCATATGAATTGGTTTTCAAGATATCATGAAAGACCCCAACTTTCGTATTTATGAAAGACCCAAACTTTCATACTATTTCAAAAAAAAAATCTTAAGTTACTTCCTCAAAACATGCTACATGCATATTTATAAAACAATATTTTATATTGATAAAGTGATTACAAAGGATTGGATACAAACCGACTAAGTTTTATTACATTTCATATCTACCCAAGAATCTATTATTCATATACATACTTGAACATTAGAATACAGAGAAATAGTATTAACTATTCTAAATCTTTCAACAGTATAAAACTATATTGGATACTCATCATCTGCAATTGTTAAACATTGAGAGGGATAAGCGATAACGCTTAGTGAATTCAATAAATAGATACAATATAATCGTATGCCTTATATATACTAGTATGACAGGAGCAAAGGGAACAAGAACAACAATAGCATATGCGTATCATATGTCAGGCTCTCAATATCAACTCAAGATTTGATTCAAAGATTTACGATCAATGAGACATAACGATTTCAATACTTGATATGCATCAATAAAGCTTGGCCCAAATGGCATAGAAGACATATAATTTCTGATTAACATTTTGGTAGATTTCAGGCTTATAGCCCTGTCTAACCATTTGCCAATACCATAGAATAGAGGTCATTCTCTTACGGAGTCATGCTCTACATGGTCAAAGGCTACATACCATTCCTATCTAACCTTCTGCCAATGCGATAGAATAGAAGTCATTTTCTTACAAGACATGTTCTACATGGCCAGAGGCTACATACCAGTACCACCGTGAATCTAAGTCCTTTCATTGATCACATGGTCAAAGGTATAACTTTGCTATTAAAAATAGCGAATAAAAATAACACGGAATAATAACACTGAAAAGCACATAGCACATATAACACATAACATACAATTGTTCCTATATATTGAACTCACCTTAAATTAACCGGGGGTTAAAATAGTAATTTGGACAACACTTCGGCTTTAAATATGACTTTATATGTTGAAAACCGGGAGATTTATTGAAAAATAGGCCTTGCGAGGATAGAGCTTCAAACCGAAAAGATAAATTTCTCGGACTCTCCGGACACTTCAGGACGTATTTTCGGGTGTTAAAAATAATATCGGGGCTTCGGGGGGAAGTGGAAATAACCAAAATATGGAATAAGAGGTAAAAAAGTGCTAAAAATCCCACATTAGCCGGGAGGTCTCGCACCCCTTATATAGGTGCGGGCCTCGGATCCGAAGCGAGGGGAAGAGGGCAGGTGGCTGCGAAGCTCGGAACAGGTGGCAGCTTGAGCGAGGCTCGGATGCGAGAAGGCTACGTGCCGGCTTCGGATTCGGCTAGCACCTCGGACACGGGGCAAGAGCAGCGAAGCGCGTCGGAAGTTCATTGGACCGCACCCTCGGTCGAATCAGCATGTGACACGCGTCGGTTCCGGGTAAAGCGGCTACTGTTCATGCGAATATTCCGGGTCTTATCCTTAATTTCTCGAAAATTGCACCCAATTCTTCTAAAATCCGTAACTTTCGCATACGGGCTTCGTTTTTGATGTTCTTTATATGCACGTGTAGCTAAAATTATGCTCTACAACTTTCGTTTAGACTTCGTCGGCTAATTTTGATTTAATTTTAATATTGTTATTTTTAACAGACCGGGACAGGAAAATCCGTTAAAAATTCATAACTTCTTCATCCGACATCCGTTTTCATCAGACTTTTTACCGTTTTAATACAAATGACGAGACCTTCAATTCTCGTTTAGGTTGTGTCAGCTAAAAATCACTCGATCTAAAATTCGAGTTTTTAGCTATCTACTACTAAGCTGAAACTTCGAAAAATCATAACTTCCTCATACGAAGTCAGATTTTGGCGTTCTTTTTATGGAACTTCTCTGTTTAACGAATACTAAGACTTTCATTTATATTATTAAGGCTAAAAATTAGTTTATCAAAAACTCACTTTTTACGTCATTCGGCGTTGTGCCGGTTTTGTCGCGGGTCTTCGATTGGTCATAACATCTTCGTTATAACTCGGATTTCAATGAGGTTTTCGCCTAAATGTTTCTAACGAGATTCTCTACAACATCAAATAATAATTTTTTACTTATTTCAAATTTTATCTTTTCGCTAAATTTTCATTATTTGGCTATTAATTGGAATCTCATAAGACTTCCAATATTTTTATGAGTGATTCTAAACATAGTTTTACTTCATTTCTAGTAAAAACTATCTGTTAGAACTCAACACTCAATTTTATTCACTTTTAATAATAACAATACAATTTCAGAACGTGTATGTTACAAATACCTCCTCATTTTGAAGATTTCGTCCCCGAAATCATAACGATTAAAACAATTAGGGATACTTCACTCTTATTTCATGCTTACTTTTCCCAAGTATAATTTGAGCCTCGATGGTGTTTCCACTTGAGAAGCACCAACTTCACTTCTTTATTACATAGATTAGTCGTTCTTTCATTTACGATCTCTTCTACTTAACTTATTATCCAGTTTCACCTCGGATAATAGAACCATTTCATCATATATGCTTAAACTTTACACAGATAGCTCACATGAAACACTTCATGAATATCTGTCAAATCTTCAGGCAATTTCAAGCAGTATGCTTGCTTACCAATCGTTCCTTCTTCCAAAGTAGGATAAGGCCTTTTCATGAAATACCTTCACTATTACTAAATCATCCATCCGTAATTCTACGGGTCGTCTCCTCTTTTCTGCATAGGACATTTGTCGATCCTGGGCCTCTTTCATTCTTTCTCGAAAATTTTGTATCTTGTCAGTGATGTCTTGAATCATTTCAGATCCTCCAAAGATCTTCCGTCTTACGTCATGCCAACATATTTGAATATGACATTTACGCTCATACAGTACTTTATATACCTTCAGTATATTTTATACTGTTTGAATTGCTCTCTTCTTCTGACCATTTGTCTATGGATGATAAGGTGTACTAAGAGCAACTCGAGATCCTAATTCATGCTTCATTCTCGCTCAAAAGTGAGGAGTGAAACGAGTATCACAATCGGAAATAACCTTTAATGGCGCACCATGAATTGCCACAATTTCGTCTAAGTAACTTACACGTATTTCTCCAATGGAGTCGTTTCACATGTGGCGAGAATATATGCACTCTTCATCAGTCGGTCGATAATTATCCAAAGGTTATCATTCACAGTTTCCTTCTCCTCTTTCAAGGTATTAACTGTATAAGTCGGATAAGTAGAATATCCCTTCGACATAGTTTACGAGTTTTTAAGAAAGAAGTTATTATTTTCAACGTAGACATGAATAGAATCTTCCCTTTCGATATGGATGCATATCATCTCTTTGTAGCACAAGAGCTCTGCGTGGTTCTTTAACAACCAATCCATGTCGAGAATAATATCAAAGATAGGAATTAGGTTACCAGGAAGATTATAACTTTCAATTCCTATAACACTAACTCTATAGGCTTTATCAGTAAGTAATGATATATTTCCTATGTTATCTATATAAAATGATTGGACAATTGCGTAACAAGCAATCTGAAAATAATATGCGAATTTATAAGGCACGAAAGAATCTGAGGCATTTGAATCAAATAAGATGTGAGTAGATATAGATTTTACGAGAAAATTACTAGTCACAACATTCGAGTTTTAACTTACTTCCTTTGTGGTAATCTAAAATGTACGATATTTTAAGTTTTAGTTTGGCAAACGATTGTCAAACTCTTCAAACTTATTAATTACTAGCGGTGCTCAAACCTGCACCCGCTCATCATTCTCTATTGGGCTTTCGATCCTAATCTTTGAGTTAAAACTCAATTCTCATTGCAGACTCCTGCTCCTTCTTGGTTTATAGACTAAACCCACGATAAGGTATTTACGTTTGCTATAACAACAACTCGAATGGTTTTATTCTAATGAAATTTGTATTTATAACACACAAGACACATAACGAACCAAACTCTTGTAATAGAATCAGATCAAATAAATCAAGCTGATGGAATAAAGAAAATGAAAAGAGTTTGATCAACACCTAGATGCTTTGGAACAGAAAGAATAGCACCACGTATCTCTAATTCGTGCTTTCGGACCTACACATCTTTTAGCTTTTGGCACCTCCTCCTTTTTAGTTGGAGTACTCTTTGATTATTGAACGAAAACTTGACTCCCTGCCATTTGACTAGTAAGAGTAGGGCAGAAACATTTCTTGTGGCCAGTAACACCACATAGCAAGTCACATCTCTGGCTAATGATTGCTCAATTCTTTAATGAAGATCATTATATTTCTATCGACTACCTCGACCATTTACTTCTTCAGTATTCCTACTGAAGTTTTATCACTATATAAGACATGGTTCTCTGAACCAATCAACTCCTTTCGTGGATTTATACTAATCGGACTCGATTCTTTATGACATTAAGATTTGAACGATAATTATCTTCTTAGTCATTACCGAAATGAAGGTAACGACACACATGAATAAAACGAAATCATTTACTAGCTTCTTGGTAACCTTGTAACTTTTTCCTGATCCAAGTGTGAGCCCTGTGCTTCCAGTAGTATAGGCCTCTACTACTATTCGCACCTACTCATACTCGTCCCAAGTATTGTCTCGCAGTTCCCAAGTCACCATTCAAAAGTTTTTACAAAGCAACTTATCACACATGAATGTGTTTAAACAGATACATACAACAGTGTCTCCTAGACTCAACTAGGGTTTTCATGTTTCTATCAAACATATATTGGATTACCTATACTCGCCTTCTAGGATTCTTCTCATGCATATGCTCTCTTTAATATATCCTAATACTTTTCCATAGGTCGATAGAAATTTTACTTCCATTTCTTCATATAAATTTATCTCAAGTAGTGTCTACTCTACAAGACACACTATTCCAAAATTTACTCTAGCAGCATGGAGACAAACGGTCTTCTACTACCTGCATCATCTTCTAACTCATGCAAACCATCATGCACATTTGTTCATTTCATTATTCTTCCTTGAAATCGTTATTCTTGTATCTGAGTAAGTCTAAGTCTACTTCATAGGAGTCTATCCTAAAAAGTCTGCATCATAGTTGCATCTCAAAAAGCTCTACAAGCTTCAACTTGGTTCTCTGTCATTCCTAACTACAACATTTCTTCTCATACGATACTATGGGTGTATTTCTTCTTCAATTAAGCATTCTACCTTACTTAGACAAGTAAGTTGCTTAAACATTTACCACTAAATGACTCAATTCACCATCCCAATTTTGTATGTTAAAGTCAGCTTAACACACAATGGAACTTCTATAAGGATGGGATAGAAGTCAATCATCACTTAATATTATTAAATACTAAGTCTGAACATCTTTTATAGGGTTACTACTCGAACTACATACTACATCACAAAGTCTTGGCCTATTGAGTCTGAAAAACTTCATTAGCCTTTCCTTTGATCTTCATTTAATTCTTCTAATATTGTACCACATCAATTGAGATACTATCGAAGTATTGATCACCATCTTTGGTTCTTCCGACTCTCTAAACAATCACTGCTTCAATCTGAACAACGGTAGAACAACTTCGTGGATTTGTACCAACACATTTATCTTGCCCAAACGTGTTTCAAACGCACATCTTTCTTACAAAGATGTTATTATATATCAAACATACTTTAAATGTATATTACCACTCTATTGGTATTAATACACTTATTATGATAACAATTCATATTTATTATTTTACGATATCTCGCGATTGTTTATTTATAAACTTATCGATGTCAACTATCATAAGTCTCTTTATCACTTCGAAAAATTCTATTACGAAAATTCTTAGAATTCTAATGATAAAATTTTCTAAACCAAGGTCGGCAACAGACCTTAAGCTTTCTCAAATAATAGCAATTATAGATAAGCACCTTAAGGCATGTTATATTCATTTATCATTTAGCACATATTAGAATATAAGGCATATCTCCTCTTAATATTCTAGTGCTTGACTCCATTAGGTATTCAACCTAAAATATACCAGATACATATAGTATCATCTTCACTTAACAATTCTTGTTTAAGCTTAGAAATTCTCAACATTCCTAGTTCACTTAAACTAATTTTCTTAAAATTCTAAAGTAACTTAATATCTTAGAATACTAGGGTTTATCACTACCCAATCCCCCACTTAAATATTTCATATGGTTTGTATCCATATACTTATTATGAATCAGCTCATATATTGAGCTTCCAACAGTTTAAGTCTAAATACCAATCCGTGATATTTAGTTCACTTAAACCATTGCTCTGATACCATGATTGAAAGACCCCAACTTTCGTATTTATGAAAGACCCAAACTTTCATACTATTTCAAAAAAAAAATCTTAAGTTACTTCCTCAAAACATGCTACATGCATATTTATAAAACAATATTTTATATTGATAAAGTGATTACAAAGGATTGGATACAAACCGACTAAGTTTTATTACATTTCATATCTACCCAAGAATCTATTATTTATATACATACTTGAACATTAGAATACAGAGAAATAGTATTAACTATTCTAAATCTTTCAACAGTATAAAACTATATTGGATACTCATCATCTGCAATTGTTAAACATTGAGAGGGATAAGCGATAACGCTTAGTGAATTCAATAAATAGATACAATATAATCTTATGCCTTATATATACTAGTATGACAGGAGCAAAGGGAACAAGAACAACAATAGCATATGCGTATCATATGTCAGGCTCTCAATATCAACTCAAGATTTGATTCAAAGATTTACGATCAATGAGACATAACGATTTCAATACTTGATATGCATCAATAAAGCTTGGCCCAAATAGCATAGAAGACATATAATTTCTGATTAACATTTTGGTAGATTTCAGGCTTATAGCCCTGTCTAACCATTTGCCAATACCATAGAATAGAGTTCATTCTCTTACGGAGTCATGCTCTACATGGTCAAAGGCTACATACCATTCCTATCTAACCTTCTGCCAATGCGATAGAATAGAAGTCATTTTCTTACAAGACATGTTCTACATGGCCAGAGGCTACATACCAGTACCACCGTGAATCTAAGTCCTTTCACTGATCACATGGTCAAAGGTATAACTTTGCTATTAAAAATAGCGAATAAAAATAACACGGAATAATAACACTGAAAAGCACATAGCACATATAACACATAACATACAATTGTTCCTATATATTGAACTCACCTTAAATTAACCGGGGGTTAAAATAGTAATTTGGACAACACTTCGGCTTTAAATATGACTTTATATGTTGAAAACCGGGAGATTTATTGAAAAATAGGCCTTGCGAGGATAGAGCTTCAAACCGAAAAGATAAATTTCTCGGACTCTCCGGACACTTCAGGACGTGTTTTCGGGTGTTAAAAATAATATCGGGGCTTCGGGGGAAGTGGAAATAACCAAAATATGGAATAAGAGGTAAAAAAGTGCTAAAAATCCCACATTAGCCGGGAGGTCTCGCACCCCTTATATAGGTGCGAGCCTCGGATCCGAAGCGAGGGGAAGAGGGCAGGTGGCTGCGAGGCTCAGAACAGGTGGCAGCTTGAGCGAGGCTCGGATGCGAGAAGGCTACGTGCCGGCTTCGGATTCGGCTAGCACCTCGGACATGGGGCAAGAGCAGCGAAGTGCGTCGGAAGTTCATTGGACCGCACCCTCGGTCGAATCAGCATGTGACACGCGTCGGTTCCGGGTAAAGCGGCTACTGTTCATGCGAATATTCCGGGTCTTATCCTTAATTTCTCGAAAATTGCACCCAATTCTTCTAAAATCCGTAACTTTCGCATACGGGCTTCGTTTTTTACTTTCTTTATATGCACGCGTAGCTAAAATTATGCTCTACAACTTTCGTTTAGACTTCGTCGGCTAATTTTGATTTAATTTTAATATTGTTATTTTTAACAGACCGGGACAGGAAAATCCGTTAAAAATTCATAACTTCTTCATCCGACATCCGTTTTCATCAGACATTTTACCGTTTTAATACAAATGACGAGACCTTCAGTTCTCGTTTAGGTTGTGTCAGCTAAAAATCACTCGATCTAAAATTCAAGTTTTTAGCTATCTACTACTAAGCTGAAACTTCGAAAAATCGTAACTTCCTCATACGAAGTCAGATTTTGGCGTTCTTTTTATGGAACTTCTCTGTTTAACGAATACTAAGACTTTCATTTATATTATTAAGGCTAAAAATTAGTTTATCAAAAACTCACTTTTTACGTCATTCGACGTTGTGCCGGTTTTGTCGCGGGTCTTCGATTGGTCATAACATCTTCGTTATAACTCGGATTTCAATGAGGTTTTCGCCTAAATGTTTCTAACGAGATTCTCTACAACATCAAATAATAATTTTTTACTTATTTCAAATTTTATCTTTTCGCTAAATTTTCATTATTTGGCTATTAATTGGAATCTCATAAGACTTCCAATATTTTTATGAGTGATTCTAAACATAATTTTACTTCATTTCTAGTAAAAACTATCTATTAGAACTCAACAGTCAATTTTATTCACTTTTAATAATAACAATACAATTTCAGAACGTGTATGTTACATATCATTTGAGAGTTTTTGGACTGTTTTACTACTAAACTTAATAATTATGATATATTTTGTGACAGAGTTGAAAAATATGCTTTACTTGGTTACTCTTCAGAAAAGAAGGGCTATAAAGTATTGAATCTTGATAGAAATTTGTTTTTGTTTCGAGGGACATAAAATTTTACGAGTTTGTCATTCCTTTTAAGATGAAGTCAACTGATGTTGACATGTCTTCTGATCTTCTTAGTCCTATTCATCCATTTTCCTATGATGATCTTAATTTTACTGAATATACTAATGACTCTATTAATCTTGGTGAATTGAGTATTAATTACCAGAAGAATGATTCTAGTGCAACCTAGTCTTTGGATGAGACTGAGACAGATGCTACACAAGTCAGCAACCAGACTAGTGAGGTATTGTTCTAAGAGTAGTGTAGGTATTTTGTAGCGATGTTTTATTTTGTAAGTACATGAATGCCTTCTAATTCTTTGTCCAAAATTTATATAAGAATCGTTGATGTTGGGAATACGTAGTTTCTATATGTTTTACATGTTTCCTCTTACATGGTATGATCTTAACGGTAGGAGAAACTACAATGTGTTTTTATGTGCTCTCTAATTCAACTGTAGGTTGGTATTAAAGAAAAAAAATCTGTGGAGCAGATGATAACGTGAGTTATGGTTCGTTCTAAAGGTTGAGATGGCACGAAGATTGTGAAGGTATGTGGTTGCTTTTTTCGATATAACCATCAAAATAATTTTGTTTTTTATTTTGACCACTGAAAATTTGTTTGTTTGTTTAAAAAAAAAAAAAAAAAAAAAACTACATAAAAATATAAATTCCATAAAAACCATATTACTTTTGGTTTTTATTCGATTTAACCATCCAAAAGAGATTTATTTACCATTTAACATTAAACTTTGAATTCTTCTATAAATGCCATTTAAAAAAAAAATCCTATGCTCTTTGCAATTCATTACTAAAAAAACTCATAGTCTTTTCTTTGAAAAAAACAACAATTAAATCAGAAAAAAAAAATGATGGTTAAACTAAAAAAAAAAAAAAAAAAACTACAATGGTTTATATAGAATTTGACATTATTTTTCATATTAAAAAAACTAAGTGATAAAAATATTAAAATATTTACATCATTTTATTAATAAGGTGATATAGCATTATAATTTTTAACTATCCAAAATAATAATTATACCTGTGTCTATGGAATGTGGTAAACCATTACACAAACTAATTATAATAGTAAATTTGTCAAGTAGAAAAAGATAGGGTTTGGTTATATAAACAATGAGGTCTTTATAATTGGAGAAATTTGATAAAATTTCATAATGTCGATGAAAAACTAGTTTAAATAACCTTTTAAAAACCAAATTATAAACCAACCTAAATATTCGAGAAATGATTTACTTTGTGGAGTAGAGACGTACACGAATAAAATCCCCAAAACTCGTATATCGTGAGAAATAGAAATTGAAAAATACTCATAATGAAAAGGGGGTGACCGATTTGTCAAAAAGACAAAAACAATATAAAGATTACCAAAACACGTGTCAAGACTGGCTATTGCCGGTTACCGGTAATCTCCTCAACCCCTTAAAAACAGTCGAACACGGCGGCGACTCGACGCAAAGTTAGAAAAAAAACCCAGCTGGTTGTGGGTCCCATACGCCACCGTCGACCGCCGTCCTCCTCTTTCTCCTCCATCCGACCTCTCTCTCTCTCTCTCTCACATCTCTCTGTCTCTCTCTCTCTCTATATATACTATAGATATGTATATGTCTATCTATGTATATATGTATGTATTTATGTATACATCTGTTCATATTAGAGATAAATTTCACAAAGAGGTCTTGAATTTGTATTAGAGATGAAGCAATAAAAACAGCAATAACAAAACCTGTTGTTATTCCCTAATTTCTCTTACCCCAACAAAAATTAACTCTAAAAAGCTTTTGCTTTCCAGATTTCTAGAGAGAGAGAGATATATATATATATATATATAAATATACCAAAAGCAAGTTTTTTTTTTTTTTTCGTTTTTGTGAAACGCCAATAACTGAAGCTCACATCACAGACACCTGTATGCAGAAAGCTGGAGAAAGATAGAAAGCATTGATGAACTAACAAATTCATGTAGAGAAAGAAGATTTTTTATTGGTAATTTTCGGCATAATTCGATACAAGGGAGGCAGTCCTGCGTAAATTCTTCTTATCCACTCGGTAAGTTAAATACCCTTTTATTTAATTAGTGTAATCTCCAATCAAACAGATCTAATTAACTTTTTGATTGGGGGAAAAAGTGCCTCAGCTTTCGATTTTCAGCAGATTAATTTAGGGTTTTGAAACTATCATTCGATTGGATTGATTGACTTTGTCAAATTCTATTTGATATCGAGATTAAGAGATCTGAGTATTTCCAATATCAAATTCTTATTGCATCTTGTCTTACAAAGTTTGGATTTTTATCATGCTTTGCGTTATTCGTTATTGCCATTTGTAGATTAACAGCAGTTCGATTACTGCTTCGTGTTTGTGTTTCTTCACCTACTTGATTCTATTATTTCCCAATACATCAATTTTGCGAATAAGAATCTCTATATGATTCATAACTTGGTAATATAATAATCATATTCCTATATATGCGATTTCAGTTGAAAAAGTTTCTTGCTTGGTGGCGATCAAAGAAGAAGAAGAATTCAAGAATCTTGATAATAGGGTTCATTCAGGGATACCCAAAAGTTTTCCATCTCTTTTGGGTTTGATTCAAGAAGGCATGTTGGAGGATCGATCCTTTTTTGTTTCAAGAACCTTCAACACCAAGAGCAACACCACCTGGGGTTTTATGAGTAATTTCACAATCAACAACATCGAATCCCATCAAGAAAAAAGACCATTAGAACAACTCGAAGATGACGAACCCATTCACGCCCGAAAAATCTCCAAATACGAAAATCTTGAACTCGGATTAGGATTTCACGACCTCGCCATTGACCAATCCAACAACCATCCCAATCCCGATTCCAATTCTGATTCCACTTCCGATTCCGATTCCGATTCCAGTTCTCTAATCCAAGCAATCGGACGAGACAACTCAATCAGTTGTCTCCTCCGATGCTCTCGGTCCGATTACGGTGCTTTAGCATCGTTAAACCGGACCTTCCGTGACCTCATCAGAACCGGTGAACTATACCGATTAAGACGAAAAAACAACATCATCGAACATTGGGTTTACTTTTCTTGCCACCTGGTCCAATGGGAAGCTTTCGACCCGATTAACCAGCATTGGATGCATCTTCCCACAATGTCATCAAACACATGCTTTCAATTCTCCGATAAAGAATCACTAGCAGTTGGCACCGAGTTACTCGTGTTAGGAAAAGAAGTTCTTGATCATGTCATCTACAAGTACAGCTTATTAACAAATTCATGGTCATTCGGGCAGCTAATGAACGCGCCCAGATGTTTATTCGGGTCAGCAAGTCTCGGGCAGATCGCGATTGTCGCGGGCGGGTCGGACCCGGTTGGAAAGGTTATGAACTCGGCTGAGCTTTACAACAGTGAGTCAGGCGAATGGGTGACTCTTCCCAACATGTTGAAACCAAGAAAAATGTGTTCAGGGGTATTTATGGATAATAAGTTTTATGTGATTGGTGGGGTAGGAGGGGTTGAGATGAAGCCGTTGACTTGTGGTGAAGAGTTTGACTTGGTTACGCGGGTTTGGACGGAGATTCCGAACATGTCGCCGGTGCGGGCCACCACGTCAGCAACCACCACGGAGGCGCCGCCGCTAGTGGCGGTGGTGGATAATGAGCTGTATGCTGCTGACTGTGTAGATATGGAAGTGAGGAAGTATGATAAAAAAAGGAAAGAATGGGAGACGGTCGGGCGGCTGCCCGAACGGGCAGACTCGATGAACGGGTGGGGGATCGCGTTTAGGGGTTGTGGTGACCGGGTTGTTGTGATTGGTGGGCCCAGGAGTAGTGGGACCGGGTTTATAGAAGTGAATTCGTGGGTCCCACGAGATGGGCCGCCACGGTGGACTATGCTTGGGAGGAAACAGAGTAGTAACTTTGTCTACAATTGTGCTGTGATGGGGTGCTGAAGGTGGTGGGGTTTTTTTTTTTTATCAACAGAAGTTTTTTTTTTTTTTTCTTATTATTATTTTTAATTTTAATTGTTCATGAAGAAAAAGAACAGATTTTTACTTGACATTAAAGATTTCTTTAAGGTTGTATTGTTTAAAATTGTCATGTGTCTGTATCAGGGTTAGAGGATGTAGTAACTTGTCTTTGATAGGTAGAATTTTGTCAAAATTGATCTAAAAGAAAACATACATATCTATATTGCTTCCTGTTGAGATTCTTGTATTGTTTCTATATCTTAGGGTTTCATTTGTTACATAAGTTATTTTCGTCGACAAGTGTAAGGGCATTAACGTCTTTTGTTGTTCACACACGATATTCAAAACGAGTCTTTCTTTGTTGTCTTTCTTGCGCATACTTCCAAGCAAAAAAAAAAATTATAAATTTTGGCTTCAATAAATGTTAAACCAGTTCAATTTGTTATGTCCAGTTTCGCATAACAAACGTCCTCAAACAATGTAACTTTACATTGAAAAATGTAATCTTTAAAATCATTCTCATTTGCTAATCTTAAGTTACACAAGTAATTTGACAAACACATGAAATTTCAAAACATATAACCTCAAAAAGGAAACCCTTTATGCAAAATCTTCTTGGATTCTTCTGCTAATCTTTTCACATGTTTTGCATCCAAATAACATTCCATCAACACCTTTGAAATCTCCAAAGGGTGACAATCAATAAACGCCTTCAAAAACCTCTTTTCTGTCATCCTCAAAGCCGTAAAAACCTTAAACCCCTCAATCCTTGGAACCAATCCCAAATCCTCAATCTTCCCAGCAACAATCATACGAGGTTTCATAACCGTTTCAAGATTATTATAAAGCAAAAAAGGATGACTCAGCACTACCCTCGCTGGTAATTTCATACTTGCCACCACAAAAGTCATATTCCTTTGAACTTTGTCAACCGATAAAGTCAACACAAGTGGCGAGGTGCCCAAAAGACGAAAAACCTCATCTTCAACAAACCCAAATTTCTCCAAATTCGCTATTTTTTCACGAATTGTTTCGATTCGTGAAATCGCCATAAGGGTAACAACGTATTTGTACATTTTAGAATCTCGAGAGGCACCCGTTCTTTTAATGTAATCCATTTTTTCAGGTGTTAGTGAGGTGCGTGGGATTATGGTGGGACGCGATAGTAGCATTAGGGCTAAATCGTCTCCGGTTATACCCATTGATCTGTATAACTCGATTGTGGGTTTGATCATTTTTTTTAAATCGTATGTAAGAATGGAAGGGTTTCTAAGAATGGCTTTTTGGAGGGTTTGTTTTGATCCGAATATGTTTTCGAGGTAGTTGACACGTTCATCGAGGCAGTTGTTGAGTCTTGATTTGAGAAAGCGGGGCCTACAGCTTATGATTTTGACTAAGTCAGAGGAGGTGAACCCAAGGTCATGAAGGATTTGTAATTTGGATTGAAGTTTATCGAGTTTTGCTTTGTGGAGAGATGGCATTCGTTCAAAGATTTGTGATGTTTCGTGGTTGTTGCATCCCCATTGTATGAATAAATCTTGACAGGTTTTTGGTGGTAACTGATACTCTTGGAGGAAAAAGGGAAATAGAAGAGAGGTTAAGGATTTTCATCATTTTTTTTTTCAAATAAAAATAAAAATTGATTAAAGAAGTTAAAATTGAGACCTGATCTTGGAGTGTTTCGTCTTTTTTATCGGGAATGTTGGTGGGTGTTTCTGCTTCCTAGAGAAAACACCAAAAGTTAAATAGTGACATGAAACAAATAAAGAAAAAGAATAACAGTAAAACTTACCACAAGTTCATTGGTTGAATCAGCGAATGTTGAAAAAGAAGCTGTTAACCCATCTTTTATTAGAGCAAGGTGCTTGATAATGGAAGTATTAGTTTTATGAGCTAAATGGTCTTGGTAAGCCAATATACCAAACCATCTCTCCTGCAGATGACAGAGAACATCTACATGACATAAATGAAAGAACATAAATCAACCAACAAAAAGCTTCAAGTAATCATAAAAATAGGAGCACTGTGGGAATGCAGTAAGTAAACTGGTAATCAAGTGAGTGAATTAGATATCAAGTTCAAACAGGCAAATGCACACCATAGATGGAGGTAAGGATACTCTGTTTCTTATAACAAGAATGGAAACTCTAGGCATTGCTGGTTTGCTTTCGTATCCAGATCAATCGTTCTGGTTTAATTTCTAAAACCC
Source organism: Lactuca saligna (assembly GCF_052625555.1). Classification (NCBI taxonomy): domain Eukaryota; kingdom Viridiplantae; phylum Streptophyta; class Magnoliopsida; order Asterales; family Asteraceae; genus Lactuca; species Lactuca saligna. The sequence goes on from NC_136420.1 coordinate 10,275,919, forward strand.
TAATTTGAAGTACATACATCTGCAAGTTTACAGGGTTTAGGAATTACATATTAGAGAACCAAATCGCGGCTGCAATACAAAAACCTAAAATAGAAAAGATTGCTAAATCTTAAAATTCTGACGAACAAAAAAACCCTAGAAATCTACAAACATTTAATCACAACCCACGCGAATTTCCGAAAAGAATTAAGAGTAACCATATGTAGCAAATATTGGTAAAATTACAATCAACTTACGGCGAAGAAGGATGAAAGGATTCGAGGCTTTTGCGATAGAAGGTTACTTGTTCTTCGTTTTAGACAAGACGCCATGGTTGCGGACAGAATTCCAGTGGTAACTTAACTACTTAAGATACCCGTGTGAGAAAACAAAAAATTTTAGGGTAGTAATCAGATTTATTTGAAAATCAAGGACTGAAGTGAAAATTTTGAAACTCTTCACATGGCCTAAAAAGGCTAAAATCCAGATATTAGTTCAGTTGGGCTTTGAATAGGTTGGGCCGAGTAATTGTCAATCTGTCATCAACATTTAAAACGGATTTTATGTCACTTGGTTGTAAGGATGGGGGGTTATCTTTGGAACATGTGCTGTTTTTTCTGTATACGATTTCAATTTTTTGATTTTTTTTTATTATAAAATGTGTCGTCCGCAACACCTACTACTGAATCTTGCGTCCGCTCTTGGTTGTAAGGCAAATTTGTGAATTATTACATCAACATTAATGAAAACAGTTTGATTATAATTAAAATAGGTAAGGTGTGAAAATACACAATGTATTTTCATTGGTTTTATAACGTCTTATTTTCATAATCAAAATTTTCCATTTTTTTTTGATGTAAAACTGCTCATTTTCAGAATACAAGTTAAGAAAAACCATTCGTCCCTGGGCATACCTGAAAACATCAACAGTTAGATAAGCATGAAGCTTAGTAAGTTTCCCCAAAATACCCTACACAACAAATACATATATACAACATGCATATTGGGTGTGTTGGCCTGCTGCCTCGACCCCAACCGCTCTCCAGGTTTGTTGGCTTGCCGCTTCAACCCAACTTCTCCTCGAATTTATCGGCTTGCCACCTTGGTTATTTACAAAGGTCCAAAGATGTTCCTGGCAGATGCAAATGAAGCTTCCAAGTTAGATCTATGCTCCAAAGGTGATCCTTTCTTCTTCAAGCCACCAAAACAACAACAAAGGCTCAAAAATCCTAAAGAGAGGCTAGGGTTAAGGTTTTTATGTGTTTAAGGACGAAGGAGACTATAAATGAACCTTAAAATGAAGTTTATGGGGATTAAATACAAAGGAAACCCTAAAAGATCATGGGCTTGGGCTGCAGCACATCTCACGTCGTGAGCTCAGTTAAATCAACATTTTCATTTAATCACTAGTCACATGGTCATGTCGTGACACCTTATTTTACCCAAAAACCATGCCTTTGACTCCTTGAAGCCCTAAACTGATCCATTCTGGAAACTGGGTGTTGCAATTCTCCCCTACTTAAATTATATTTCGTCTTCGAAATCATTTCTCGCTTCCACTCTAGAAGTAACCCCCTTGACTAAAAACCTTGCATCAAGCCATGGAGATAGTCAAATGGAACAACAACGATTTAGCTCATTCCAACCTAAAATTAGATATCATGATTGGGGTCCTTAACTGCAAACCCGACTTGTTGACAAGTTGCAACTAACAAATTACTCCCATAATCGCAATCATAGAAATATTAAAACTCGTGTGACACTTAGGCTCCCAAAACAGCTTTGGACGCATAGTTATCTACCAATATTCTCAAGGGTCTCAAAACCACCCGTATCCTGGTATTCTTAATCAGTGAACCACCAACCATATGTCAATCTAAATGGTTATGGGTTATCAGCAACCCTAGGTCTATTAGTAGTCCTGAGGACTATAAGCGGTCTCGGAGTTATTAACAAATCTAAGAATACTTATATAGCCACCAATTACTAAGACTCGGCTAGTCTAGTATACACACCATTATGACACAGGCAATACTGTGAGAAGACTCACACGAAACCTCATTATAAGATGAACACAACCCACTAATAAGAATCCCAATAATGAGCTGCTAATATACCACCATGAATTCTCCTTCAAGCCAACACCTTACAACCTCCCGACTCTACCTAACGATCATTGAGCCACTAGAGACAACGTTGTACTGCACAACACCCGTCTAAACCACACAACTAACAAACCAACACATGGGTCTCTGCTACACAACCACCAACCCCACTCACACAAGTGAAATCCATGATGGCTCACGACACATCGTGTTGTCATCAAATCATTGGGTTGAAAAGCACATGGATCCTTATCTCCCCTGCCATCACCCAGCCACAACCATGAGGACTCCCAACCAACATCCAACGGTCTAAAGACACACTGTCATCATCCTAATGATCGGTAAGGACCCAATCAACATCCTACTCAGTACTATCAAAATTCATGAATCATACCATTCTGAAACACACACTCTTCTATAGTCCAACTGCCTCTGAAATTACATTAGATGAAAATTGGCCGCACACAATCAGGAAACAAAATAGATAGTCGAAATCCTAATTCATATTATAAACACAATATTACACAGTCCCCAGGACAAAGCACAACACTCCCCAGGCTAACTGTGTTCCTTCTTAAACGTGACCTTACCCTCAAGGTAGCGTACCGACAAATCAAATGAAACGACGAATCCCCAACCAATATTAGACACATCCTTATATTAACCACATTTGAGATCCCATACCATGACGAACTAAACATATTCTACCAATGCGCAAAAGATCAAATAAACAAACCTTCAACTTCGGGAAGGATTCCAAAATTGGTCAGAAATGTTGCGAAAATCATGCTTGAAACAATCCTAATACCAACCCAACCCATTCGATCTACCGAAACGGAATCTTGAGCAACCATGATCATTCCTGAAAATTGAACATTTTTGATCCAATATCCAATATTCCAATAACTAAGACCAACTATCATCTCAAATCACAAGAATAAACAATTTTAAAACCTAGAAAATCGATATGTCACCCATACCAAGACCAAAACACAACTTTACTAAACTTGACTAAGGGCCAGCTCATCAGTCACACCTTTAGTTGATTCAACTTGAATCCTTCAAATAACCTCATCTGCTACTGATAACTGAACAACCAACGATCGAAAATGGATCGAGAACCAAACCTGATGACCCTACACATACCGAACAAGATCCCTTCGAGATTTGTAACATTTTCAATTTTTAGGTATGTTTCCTTTTAGCCCTTCATTTAAAATACTTGCAAATTGGTCCCTAGCCAAGTACGTTAGTATTGGATCATTGATTTGGCCGCGGAGGCCCACACGTACATGGGGCGTATGTCGGGGTACGTAGGGCCTATGGTCGGTTGGGGAAAACCCTAACTTTTAGGGTTTGTGCCCTATTTAAACACCTTAAGACACTCATGCACCTTCGTATGACTAACCTCCACCTCTCCAAACCCTAAGAACAAAACTTTAATTTCCTTTTGAATCCTTTGAGCTTAGAAGTGAACTTTGAAGGTGTTTTTGGTGATTTGAAGGAAGAGGTACTCTTGGAAGTTACATTGGTGTGGATAGAGCTTGTGGATCAAGAATCATCATCAAAGTGGGAATCTTTTGAGGTATAAAGCTCTTAACTTGATGATTCATTTTGTTAGATATAGTTAGGGCTTGTTTGTGTGTTTTTTATGTTCCTTTAAGTCAAGCATGAGAGTATGAGCTGCTCCAGAAGATAAGGATGATAGATCTTAGCATTTTTTAGATCCATTTTTCATAAAAAGGCAATCTTGATGAGTTATATTGGACCATACATGAGTTAGGGTTCTTATTATGGGTCTCATTAAGTATTGTGTCCCTTTAAGGCATGTAAAGGAGTAAATTTTCCAACTTTACGTGTCAAGAATCATTTGGGATCATATATGAGAATTAGACATAGTGGCTCTATCAATTAATATCTTAGTGGAAAGATGGTCATGTTGTGGAGTATGTTAGGCGTACCCAGCTCATACACAATGCGTATTGTCCAATGATGGAGTACATTGGGCATAAGTTTGATTACGCTGGGTGTACTCAGCAACCTTGACATCTTTTGACTTTTGTGATTTAGGCTGTATTTAGACTACTAGGGTTTCGGGCCTTTTCGGCTACTAGGGATTCTGACTTTGGGACATTTTTAGGCTTTGGGCCTTCTTGGATTTGGGCCTAAAATGAGCTTTGGGTTTCATTTAGGAATTGGGGCCATATTGGGCTTTAGAGACATTGGGTGGGGCCTGAAGATATGGGAAATTCAATTACTCTGATACGAACTGAAGAAATGATAAAATTCAGTAAACCTAGACTCGAAGAGTCTGAGTGTTGAAAATACCGAAACAGAGTTTTAAAATCGTCAAGTGGTAAGTAATGCGGAAAATATAGAGTTGTGAATTAACCAAGTTAATGATAAAAACGCTTTGTATGCTCAAGATCATTGATTCAAATGTGTCTCATATTCATAAAGATTCAGTTACAAGTGTTTGAATAGTAAACACACTAAAACACTCAAATAACTCTCTGAAAACTAGTCTAAACCACAAATGAGCAGAACGAGCATGAAGAAGCAAAATTGAGTAGGCATGAGTAACTTTTTAATGGATCCCAAAGGGCCTATATATAGGCTTTGGAAAAGCCCATTACATGGCCTGACCAATCAGGTGTTGACACGTCATCATTACTTAGTCATCAGTTGATACCTTTGCCCTACTTAACAGAGAATGGATGGAATATTCCAATTTCGTTTGTGTTCCGTTAAGGTTCCATCCAAGTCTTGATTCTTCATTTCTCTTGAGCCTTATTGATCTACATTAAGAGTATGATGAACATCATGAGCATCATTTTGCTCCATTGTCTTCTAGAATGTTATCAACTTTCATAAGTGTTATTGATTTGAGTTGTTTCTTGAATGTTGGAATGTGTCTTGAACTTGAAGATGTACAACCACGTGTTCATGATGGAATATTGATGAACTGAATGTGCCATTGAGAATTTGGATGTGCCATCATTATACATGATGTGCCATGTGTAATCTTATTGAGCCATCAACATGATCATGTTGATCCATTGACTTGAGATGAGCCACCAAGTATTCATGTTGATCCATCAATGTCTTGATGACGCTCCATTGACTTGAGATAAGCCACCAATATTCATGTTGATCCATCAACGTTTTGTTGAGCCATAGAGTTATGGATTAGCCAATAATGTTTCTAATGATCAATCAATGTACTAATGCTCCACATATGATCTAGATGTGTTATCCGAGATCATGATGATCCAACTTGATTTCAGCAAGTGCTCCATGCATGGGTGTGGCTAGAGCTTGTGGATCCAGAATCATCATCAACTTGGGAAGCTTTTTGATGTATAAAGCTCTTACTTTGATGGTCCATTTTGTTATATCTAGTTATGACTTGTTTTTGTGCTTTTTATGGTCCTTTAAGTCATGCATGAGAGTATGAACTACTCCAGAAGATAAGGATGATAGATCTTAGCATTTTTGAGGTCCCTTGTTCATAAAAATGTAATCTTGATGAGTTATATTGGACCATGCATGAGTTAGGGTTCTTATTATGGGTTTTATTGAGTATTGGGTCCTATTAAGACACGCAGAGGAGTAAAGTTGCCAAATTTACGTGTTAAGACATCATTTAGGATCATATATGAGAATTAGACATAGTGGCTCAATCGATTAATCTCTTAATGGAAATATGGTCATGTTGTGGAGTACGTTGGGCGTTCCAGCTCGTGCACAACACATACTGGCCAATGATGAAGTACATTGGGCATAAGTCTGAGTACGCTAGTCATACTCAACTATCTTAACTTTTGTTGACTTTTGCGACTTGGGCCGTATTTGGACTACTAGGGTTTTGAGCCTTGTTGTGCCACTAGCCTTTATGACTGTGGGAGATAATTAGTTTTTGGGCCTTCTTGGATTTGGGCCCAAAATGGGCTTCGGATGTCATTTAGGAATTTGGGCCATATTGGTTTTTGGAGCCATTGGGTTGGGCCTTGGTTATTGGGCCAAGTGATGAAGGGGTAAGATGACCTTTTTACCATGGGAGTTGGGAAAATAACTTAGACTCCTCATTATGATTTATGGCCTAATTATTAATTGGGGTTTTATTTGATTGGTTAGTATGGGGAATTTCCAGAGCGGCAACCCGAGCAATTATTTTCTTTTCAGCAATTTGAGGTGAGTCTCCTCCTAGTATTTAGCAGGTCGAAGGAACCAATGTCAGCCCATCGTTTGTGGTTATTGGTTTGCTAGTTGTTTGTGTGACCTAGCAAGTGTTATATGTATATCAGGCGGGGCTTGATGAGTGTGTTATAATACGATAGTTGTCAAAGTACTTGCGGGTCGAAGGCACTAAATCCTGCCCAATGGATTGTGTTATAGTATGCTAATTGCCTTTGTGACTATTTTATGTCTTGTATGTGTTTGTATATATACCGGGTGGGGCCCAATGCCAGGCGGTGCCTGATGAGTGTGTTGGCGGGGCCCATCGCATGCTACTGATAGATCTGTTCCAGGTAGGTCCCGATGCCGAGCGAGCTCGATGTCGAGCGGGGCCTGATGGTAGTGGGGGCATGGCATATTGTATGCTTGATATGTATAGTATGAGGTATTTTGGGGAGTCACTAAGCTTCATGCTTATGGTTTTCAATTTATGTTTCAAGTACTTCCGGGTCGAAAGGGAAGAGCTCGGGGTGATCACATCGCCTACACACCATGATTTCCGCTTTATATGACTTTGTTTTACTGAGATGATTTATTGACTTGCTCTAATTTTCTTTTATGTTTTCATAAACATGTTTGGTTGGTGGTTTTATTATTATGAAAAATGAAATTTTTGGTCTTATATTTTGGGACGTTACAAGAATACTCTTAGCAAACTCAGAAACTCCCCTCACACATTAATGACTGCCCATTCTCGACCAGGAATAACCGACCCATACCGCGAGATAACCATGATTCATATAACTAATACAAAAATGAGTGGTTCAACTCCCCTCCATCCAGATCTGTGGTGCTACCCAAAATGGAGTTACTGGCCAGAACAAGTTCCTTACCTATCAGCTTTCTATTGTAAGAACAAGTCATGCGTTCTTAAAGACGTGCACCTAATGACAGCTTGCTTTGCACCCCCACGATATGTCCAAACCTTAAATTATCCGCATCTATGGAGGGTTCCGACAGATCCACGCAACGATAAACGTCTAAATCACGAGCACTTTGATGGTAACCCACTTTCTTAACCCCCCCCCCCCCCCCCATATGACCATAAACCCGAACCAAAATCTAGCTCACATGAACTGCAGATTCCTTTAATCCTTCGCGATGAAACCATAAAATCGAATCGACAAATGATCCTCTAAGCAGAATACCCAGTTCTCCCCAACTTAGGGTTTGAACCATCATCGACTAACGTTTGCAACACCAAAACCTCATAACGTCTTAACCGTGATCATACTCGACTTGACTCTCAGAATGCATAAACAACACAAAACAAACCTTCGAACATGAATATTTCGAATCTCTCAAAGTCCCTAAGTGACTACACCAAACTATTACCAATCTTAGATCTCTGTGCCACCCAGGCACACACTACTGCTCGTCCTAGACTCTCTCCCTTTAGGGTTCTTCTCACACATGAGCATGCACTAGAATTATTTTCTAGGAACTCTACCATTACTAGGTGTATCAACACATCCTTATGCTTAGAAAAGCCACCACAATTGCCTAAACTCCCAATTTAGACTTCCTCATACACCAACACTCACACAAGTACACTATAACACTCCTCCGAGGTCACTTGGAACACTCATCCCCGCCATGCTATCAGTCGCGAAAGAAACTTTTACCAATGCCATCTAACTATTATGAATACAATTACATGCAATGAAACTTAAATAATCTTTCTACTAAAAGTTGCAACCCCACAATGGTTAAACTCAAACGAGAGCTACACAATAAGGTTGAATCAATCATTCCAAGATTATTTACCCTTTGCGTCATATAACTTAACACATTCACTTAATAGATAACTAACATCAATAATCAACAAAACAACAAAAGGATCGGGAAATTCTAACATGTAATTCCTGAGGATCCTTAGCGCGCTCACTATACAGCATCTCTAACAGCTCAAATATCACAAAGAAAAAGGCATTTATCCTAAGTAATCATTCGATCATGCAACCTGAGTAGATCCTTAGTCTAATTATAACATGCACATCATACTATAGCACATATAACAGCAAGTCAAATACAACATATAAAGTAAGTATGGATATTTTGGTAAATCACTTTTTGAGCACCGGTTGACTGTACACATCGCATATTCTCTTTTCTTTTCTTGAAATGAATATTCTTCAAAAAGGTTTAGCAAAACTCTTAGCTCCATATTTTGAGTTTGGAATTCCACGAGTGTTCATCCAAATCTCCTAAATCAGGGATCTGATACCAACTTGTAACGTCCCATTTTCACAACCAAAATGTTTCATTTTCAATTAAGATAAATATGCTCATTTTCAGAATATAAGTTAAGAAAAACCATTCTTCCCAAGGTACATTGTTGAAAACCATAGTATTATGGTAAATGTGACATCTTCGTTGCTGCTAATGAATGTGTATTGCAACGTCTTCACCTTTGCACATTCCCTGATGATACCTGAAAACATTAACAGTTGGGTAAGCATGAAGCTTTGTGAGTTTCTCTAAAATACCCTGCACAACAAATACATATATACAACATGCATACTGGGTGTGTTGGCCTTTTTCCTCGACCCCAATCACTCTCCGGGTTTGTTGGCCTACTTCCTCAACCTAACTGCTCCCCAGGTTTATTGGCATGCTGCCTCAACCCAACTGCTCCCCGGGTTTATTGGCATGCTACCTCAACCTAATGCTTCGGATCAATGACAATTTTAAAGCTCGACCCTCTGTGCATATATTATAGGGAAAATATTCATCTCAATTAATTTAGTTTTATTATTTTCCCAAAATTATCATATATTATCAGATACGCTCTTAACATGTATTGCAGGAAAATACAAATATTTCACACACAAACATAATACTTTAATCATGTTCATGAAAGGGACTATGCACTCACTTGCTTAAGTGATGACTCCAAAGTCGGGCAACGCTTTTCTTCTAAAAAATTTATTTTCTTTTGATGAAACCTTGTATCATTACCACTAGATTTTTGTCTAATATTTATTACGACTAATTATTAGTCTAGATTGACGAGCAATATTGTTTTATAAGTGTTAAACAATACTTTTCAAATACTATGTATAGACAGGGGCCATACATGAAACACTAGAGGGCATGACCATTTTGTCATTTAAGTTGTTCTGAAATCTAACAACCTTATGCGGACCTTCAAACCAGATTCCCCGTACCGTGAGCAGTTAAAAGGTATGATAACAACACTTTGTATAATTTATAATACTTAGCACATATATTGTTTTTCTCAAAATTCTTATTTTAAAGAGTACTACGATTTTCTTTTTGGTGACTTTAGCTAAAAAATCAACCATTCTCTTTGAAGCTTTTTATGTCATGCATTCATTGTGTGCGACTGACTTTTATATCTTATGAAAATCATTTTAATGATGTTATCAAAGTATTTTATTTGTGCTTATTTAAAAATAAGAGTATCCTTTTTGAAATGTAGTATTGGGAATTTGTTCCCAGAAAACATGATAATGATGTTATCAAAGTATTTCTAAAGAAATGTGTTTTCATTTAAAACATCGAGATATCATCATCAATACAGAAACATAAGCATAAATAGACTATACATTCATTTACACTAATGATTTACATCGCCTTTAATCTCTCAGTGTAATGTATCTTCGTATCGATACTTATGATTCAAGTAAACTGAGTGGTTTAGGCTGGGAAACCTGGTGAGTACATAGGGATTTCAATCCCACAATGTTATACCAAATATATACTTTAGAACTCACAATATATACAATTTCACCTCATATAAGCAATTTTACTCCACCCCATCGATCCTCACTGCGACGCGATGCATACTCCTGGATCTAAAATTAACGGTTTTACCTAATCCATATTCCCATATCAGGTTTGTCTAATCCATGCTCTTGGGTTAATGACAAATGACTATGCCCACTCCATACTCTCGAACTAGGGACGAATGACTATGTCTAATCCATGCTCTTAAATCAATGACAATTTTAAAGTTTGACCCTCTGTGTATATCTTACTTGTACTCATAAGGAGACATTACCCGATATTCATCTCAATTAATTTAGGTTTATTCTATACCCTAAATTATCATATATTATCAGATATGCTCTTAACACGTATTTCAGGCAATAACAAATATTTCACACACAAACATATATTTAATATTTTAATCAATACTTGTATTAAAATCAGGTTCATGAAAGGGACTATGCACTCACTTATTAAAGTGATGACTTCAAACTTGGGTAGCGCTTCTCTTCTAACAATTTTATTTTCCTTCGACAAAACCTAGTATCATTACCACTAGATTTTAGTCTAATATTTATTGCGACTAATTATTAGTCTAGATTTACGAGCGATATTGTTTTATAAGTGTTAAACAATAATTTTCAACAACTATGGACAAGGGCCAGACATCAAACACCGGAAGGCAGGACCATTTTGGCATTTAAGCTGTTATGAAATCCAAAAACCATATGCGGCCCTACAAACTAGATTTCTCATACCGTGAGCAGATAAAAGGTATCATAACAAGACCTTGTATAATTTATAATACTTAGCACATATATTGTTTATAGGTTCATGAGAACGATAATGAACTTAAACATAAGTTATACTTAAAGTAGGGTAAACATAACTTACTTATAAGGCGGTTTCAGCTAGGAGTCGGGCTCTGCAGGGGTAGAACTTCACCACTGAATCTTTCTAAAAAAGATTCTTGCAGTGCTTCAGCGCTCACCTTACTATACTAAAACTACAGAAAGAGAAGTCGAATCACGAGGGACCGAAATACTCGAGGGATAAGAAGAGAAAGACTCTTGAATCAAGAGAGTAGTGCAAGAAATATGAGACCCTACAAGCTCTTATTTATAGTAATTAAATTTTCAAAGACTACCATCTATAGTTGCTTAATGACTTTATAGTTATTTAAACGACTAAACACCAATTTATAATACTATTTTAAATATATTTAACAATATTTGTACTAAACTAATGTCGAAAGTACACAACACTAGTTTTAACGATCGCATCGTCGATACCTTCTAATGATATATATATATATATATATATATATATATATATATATATATATATATATATATATATATATATAGATATGATTTATACTTTATTTTAATACGTAAATATGTTATTATAAATTATAACACGTTCATACGAACTCCGTTTTTGACGTTCTTTATATCCACGCGTAGCTATCAATGAGATCTACAACTTTCGTTTAGACTCCGTCAGCTAATTTTTATTTTATTTTTGTGTCCATATTTTATAAAATTAAATGATTTTACTAAAATCATAACTCGCTTGTACAAACTTCGTTTTTCACTTTCTTTTTCTCAGAATTCTTATTTTAAAGACAACTGTGATTTTCTTTTTGGTGGCTTTATCTAAAAGTCAATCATTCTCTTCGTAGCTTTTTACGTCATACATTCGTTGTGCGATGCTGACTTTTATATCTTATAAAAATCATATCTAATTAATACGGAGTTTGATTTTTACGAAATTTATATTTTCGGGATCGGGAAGACGTGCACTTTCTAAATAAATAATAATATATATGTTTTGGCACACTTATTTTTACGATTTACGAATGATTCGACTGATTTTTTTCTATTTTATTATATTATAATAATCATGAAACACATAATATTCATATAATCCTTTTTTATTACGTCAAATATGTTACAATTGTTGACCCTAACTATTACTTTGGTTAAGATTATTTATCCTAGATAATCTTCTATAAAAAAATATTTTTAACGCTTGTTATATCTTAATTGATTAACCCGAATCTGTGGGTTTTACAATTTTGATTTGGATTTAGAATTTGGATATTGGAACTTTGTGACAACAACTATTATATAATGTTTTGATATGCTAGAATATGATCATAACATTAATACTTGTTGTGTTCTATATTAACTTGTTTAATCCATGGATAATCTTATTGTTCTACAATTTCGGAATCGATTATAATTGTGGGAGCAATTATGAAGTAAGACTAATATGAATTAAATTGGTTAAATTTCACTAGATGAAAGTTGGAAAATGGTTGTAACCAGGTTTCGTAGGTACTTACCAAGGAACTAGTATTGAACTGACCCATATTAAGATCACATCATGGATCGCTATCATGAATGATACTTGATTAAAAGGGACCATCTTTGTATCCTTAACACCTGAGATACATAGTGGGACTTAAGTGTAGGGAGTGTTATGCTTTGATATAGTCAAATGTTCGTCTGTAACCGGGTAGTTATCAAAGCCATATTCGGGTATAGTGTGAACTATGCAAGAGGCTTATGTAATCAAGATGTGATTTGTTCCGATTATGTGTTGAGAGTTAGAAATCTAAAACCCCTTACCAAAAGTTGAACACCAAATGTCATTGATTGCGATCTGTATATCACGTTCAACATATGTCTGTGAAAAAAGGATAACTGGGTAATTGATTGTTGATAGAATGACACAAAGTCATATGTTGTTGGGTGTAATGAAATGTTTCTAGAAGTTCACCACTGTCTATATCAATCTAATATAAGTCTTGCGCAAATGGGAGACTGAAAGATCTTGTATGCCCAAGAGTTATATTAAAATGATATTGTTAATTAACATATGATACTAATGAGTCATACTAACAACAACTTGACACAATTGATTATTTATTAGAAATTGATTTTAATAAATATTCAATAAACCAAAATTATTTATTTCTTGGAAATAATAATTTTCGTTAGTAAGTAATATAATATATCATATTTTATGATTTATTAAGTCATGTAGATTATTTTGGACTAGACAGACTTTTGTCTTTTAGCCAAAAGCCAAAGTTTATATTTTATAAAAGAAAGTTTACAAAATTTATAAACTTTTGTATTCTTTTATATCTTAATAAGAAATAATAAAAGAAGCATGACCTTTTGGTTTGTTTAATCAAAATCATTGTTGGTTCTCAAAGACATGTGTGACAAGTTCTTTTTATGACATGAGTGGTTAATTGGCTTTAAGAGAGTTCATGAAAGACTTTCATTTTTGACATTTTTACATGCAAAAACCATGACATACTCATTATTTCTTGTTTTTTCTTTTACACTTGAAAGAGCATTTGCATTTTTCTCTCTTAAAGTTCATACTTTGCTTATGAACTTAAAGCTTAAGAGTTTTAAGAGTTTTACAAGACTAGAATCGTAAATCAAGATGAGTTTTTGTTGGTATCTCAAAGGTTTCCACATTCTCCATCAACTTCAAAGTCTCACAAGAGGACCCAAAAAACTACAAATGTTGTTATTTCTTCATTTCATAATTGGTTGTGCTTTTATCGTTCCATTACTCTCAAGATGATCTTTAGTGGGTGTAATTTGTTATGTTATTTTCGAAAAACATAAGTCTTTCGTTTGCCATTTTAGTCGTTTATGAAACTAATTTTGAAATAAAACACAACAGTTATTAAACCAATTATATATGAACTAGTCAAATACCCGCACGTTGCACAGAATACAACAATACATTTGAAATCTTTACAAATATATGTTTTTTAAATATATCAATGACGTTGTTATTAGCTCTTATATAATAAATTTTATAATAACTTGGTATAAACATTGTTTGTTTTGAATTATATGGTAACGTAGACATCTTTTAAAATTCTACAATTTCAATTGTCTCAATGACCTCTACATACAGATCACTCATGAATAAAATTAAATATAATATATGGTCTAATGATATTTATAGTTGTTGTTATGATTAATTAATTTAAAAAAGTTTATTTGCTTAAGATTATAATTTTTATCATTGTAATTATTTAAATCATCAAGCAGCGTTTTTGTTTTTAAAGGTAATAATATAATTTTTGTATATAATTTTACTTTTAACTATTGTTCTTGTAATTATTTTAAAATAACGTATTTAGAAACTATTAATTAGTTTAATTTGGTTTCAGAAAGTAAAACTTGTTAAAATTTATTTGATAAATATTGTTAGTTTCTTTGATTGTAGTTATTTAAAACAAAAAATTTTGTTTTTGTTTTTAAAGATAATATAATAACTTTTTATATAATATTACTTTTAACAATTCTTATTGTAAATTATTTTTAAGTTACTTATTTGAAAATTCTTAATGATTATAAAAAATAGTTTCATTGTCTTTTTTATTAATTTAGAATTATAATTTAAGCTTAACACTATAATTTATAAATTTTAATTATTTATAAAACAGTCTATCGATTTTTTTAAGTTTAACTGAAATTATGATTTAAGTTAACTATTTAACATTATACTGAAATTATTAATTTGACTATTTTGCTTAAAATCATAAATTATACAAAAGTTATGACTTTAAAATGACAATTATTCGCATACCATCCATCAGAACACTTGTACTGTTAATACTCGCTTAATGCAGTACAAAATACTCGTAGTAGTAATAACAGGGATAAAACAGAAAGCACTAGAAACGTACACATATGAGCACTATCATTCTAACATACACTCCTTCTGAACCAACTTACCACGTGTGCTAACAAGAAGTTACGATGATGTCATCCGACCTGGATTGGCTTGGTCCTCGCCATACCAATCATGTGTATTACCGAATGACCCTTCGCTTTAACCGAGTGATTAACAAAACTCTCGTCACTTTTATCGACAAACTCAACACCAACCTCAAAATCGTCTTTCGCTTCAAACCTCCGAAGTACTCATGCGAAGATTATTATATCCTTCTGTAACCTTCCTGAAGTATTCCCAGCAGACCTTTCGGGAATACCACATATGCAACAATTCAAGTTCAAGCACAGAGGCTAGGGACAAATACGGTTAATCTATCACTGTTAGTTGTATACGTGAGGGTGGTATATAATTAAGATTCTATGGACTTAGGATGTGTGTTTCGACCCTACCTCCTGTTTCTTGTTTGATTGTGGACTTCGGGCAGAGTCACCCATCCGACCGTCTTATCAATCTTAATTATATGCGACTTGTATACATGAGGCGATGATAGATGACCAGGTATGATTCCTACCGTGAAATTCAGGACAAAAGGTTGTCCAGGACTACGAGCGTACATACTATCATTCGAATGAACATAGACGAGTAAGTCAAACCCATACACTTTCTATCGAACAGAACAACCGACCCAACAATGAAGATCCACTAGAATGTCAAGCGAGGATCAGAATTCACTTGGGAACAAGAAGATCATATGGAACAGAAGTACCCACCTCCCTCCTTAATTCATGGATAACCACTTAGGAGTTGAATTTCAGGACGAAATTCCCTTTAACGGGGGTATGATGTCACAACTCCAAATTTTAGACCTAGCATGGTCTAAACCCTAACCAAGTACTAGTGTAAACCACATTGCAATCTTTGTTGCATGGTGTCCTCTATAGCCGTAGGGCTTGTTTATAGAGCTAACAAAGAAGTATAGAAAGAAACCTAAACTAAATTAGGAAGGTATAATACAACTTTGGGCAAAAGATTAAGGTATAAAACATAAATAACACACCATAGATGTGTTCACGGTCTAAAGAAATAAAAGATCAAGGTGTTTACAGTCCAAAAGTATCTAGAACTCTGAGTTCACGGCAAAAAATGATTCAAGGATGTAGTTCACGGTTTGGAAATCAGATCCATAAAGTTGTTCACGGCCTAGAAATCAAAGAACAAGGTGTTCACAGCCATGGTATGACCGTGAACATCAATCAAGGCTCGTTTAGGGGTGAAACCCCCATACAGTGAGTCGTAAACCCTAAAGCCCAAGCCCATTATGAACCGTAAACACCCATATATATATATATATATATATATATATATATATATATATATATATATGTATGTATGTATGTATGTATGTATTCAGTCGTGAACCAATTCATTTCTCACATTTTCCAATCGTAAACACTCCCATGTTTACTCTCAACTATCATCCGTGAACCTTCATAAATTCATAAGATATTGACTAGATCTTCAAGTTTTCACCAAGAACACCAAGAACACTTATTCAAATCTTCAAACCTTCAAGTATCCACCAAGAACACACTGTGAACCCAATAATCCAACCTTAACCCCCTTTTTCAACCGTGAACCCATTGTGTGACTTCAGGGTGATATGAAATTAACATCTGGCATGCAGTGGAATGTGTGACTTCCGCCTCATTTTTTGTTCCTTGTTTGGTTGTGGGCTTAGGACAGAATCACCCAATCGATTGTCTATTCGATCTAGATTTCTATAACTCGTATGTACTAAGTTATCACAGGAGGGTATTAACATCACTCCCAGTTTACAAAACGAACATGTTTTCGGCTAGTTTTATTTAATAATAAAACACAGTTTAACAACTTAAGTATGGGGAAATACATGTACTTTTCAGTTTTGTAGCATTTAAGTCAACAACTCACTATTATGGAAAATATAGGATTTTCGAGAACAAACATCAGTAATTTACAAGCAAACGGTTTACCATTCAACTAACGAGCAATCATTGTTAATTCCATGATTTCTTAGAATATACATCAATGTTATATATGAAGAATATTCGATGAGCAGTGGAATGTGTGATTTCCACCTCATTTCATGTTCCTTGTTTGGTTGTGGGCTTGGGGCTGATCCACACAATCAACTGTCCATTTGATATTGGTTTAAATATAGCTAGTATAAGCTAAGTAGTCATAGAAGGAACTGGCATTATTACATTTCTCACTAAGAAAATATAGGATATTCTGAAGGAACACATTCATCACAACTTAAAGGATTAATACAGTTAACTATGTAAGTACCTAGTGAATACGTCAGGGTTATATAAATGAGGATCCAACAAACAGTAGGATGTGTGGCTTCCGCCTCATTTCCTATTCCTTGTTTGGTTGTGGGCTTGGGGCAGAACCACATAATCGATTGTCTATTCGATTAGGATTGTATATGACTTGTATACACTAAGTACTCGTAGAAGGAACTGTTGCAAGTCATTTTACTTATCATTCATTACATTAGGAACTATAGGATTTTCTGGAGAAACACGCCATGGTTTACAAAGAACAAAAAACCTGTTTTCTAAACAAAATGCTTATGAACTCACCAACTTTAATGTTGACACTCTTTCAAAAACCACTTGTATTCTCAAGACACTAGTAGACAAGTAGATGCACAGGTTCCTAGAAGACGGAGCATAGTAGCTTCAAGTCTATACTTTGCTATTTACTTTTGGAGTCAATCATATATGTTTCGAATACAGTGTAAACATTTAATATCAATACCATGGTTGTTGTTGCTTTGATTACTATTATTCAATTGTTGTGATACTATACATGACATCCTCCGCCCCCGAACGTTTCCGCCGTTCCGGTTTTGGGGTGTGACAGCTTACCACAAATCTTCTTTCCACCGCCTGTGCCTTTTATTCAATACCCCATGAATCTTCTCAGAGGTTTTTTCGATTGTCAATCGACACACTGAGGATGGATGATTGGCCATTTGCTTCTTAGGGAAACGACTGAAAATTACCAAGACCGGTGCTGAAAGATGATGAAGTAGTGGGAGCAGATGTTGACTCAGTGAGGCGCTTTCTCTTCTCATCTCCTGTTAAGGGATACTTAGTACATGTCGATTTCTATCCTATCAAAGTCTCCAAATGTGATCCAAATCTACTGAAAAAAAAAAAAAAAAAAACAAAGGTAGAGAAGAGGACGTCACTGTGGCCACCGCCTCCATCGTCACTGCCATCATCCTAATTGGTGAACCCTAATTTCACCTTTATCAAAGGTAATTGATATTGATTATTTCACTTAATTTCTACCACGTTATTATGATTCCTCCTTTTTCATCCTTCAGTCTTGGATTGTGAACTGCAACTAAACCCAATTTCATACACTTTGGATGAGGTGGACATTTCCGATCAAAAACAAATACTGGTCTTCAGTCATTTAATGGATTCTATACCTTTAAAAAAATCAAGGTGAAGGTTTGAATTTTAAAATTTATTGTTTTGAATGACTTATATATTGATGTATTTCATTTCTTCAAACGAATGATATGCTTCTTTTATATCGGGGAAAGAAATTGGTGGTATATGGCTTTTATGAGCATTATATCTCAACTATGTCAATGGGGAGGTTCTTTACAGTCTATTTAACTGAACCACGACCAAACAAACATTGATACATTAACTTAGGTTCATAGGTTCACATGTTCAATTTTAGTTTCCAAGATTCATAGTTTGACAGGTTTTAATTATATATAATCTGACTCATCAATTTTCTGATTTCATGTTAGAAGAAGTTGTTTTCGTTTCTCATATTAAAGTTTCCAGTTTATGATCCAAGTTGTTAGCTTTCTTTGATATAGTTTTTGTTGGTTATTTACATTCTTAGAAGAGTTTTATGCTAACCTAAGAAAAATGGATTTTGAATCTCAACAGTCTGTTAGGCAACATTATTCTTTTGTTATACAACATGTTTGACATTATTTTATCATGTTTTAACCAAACAAAACATTGTCAATGGTCCATCAATGAAGGATTGGAGAGATGGAAGAGTTGCATCTTTCAAAAGGTGGGTCTGATGGTTTTTGTTTGATGAGTGATTTTAAAAAGGTATAAATTCGTTCTTGAACTCTTGAAGGAGGAATTAATAGTCGCAACTTTTTGTTGAATTTAATTGCTTACCTTCTAGATAAATCTATTTCTCTTTAAGAAAAACTTTAATCAACTTTTTGTTGAAAGGAGTTGGATGATGTTTAAATAGGTACTAATCACCTCCTTAAATGCTTGATTTAAAGGTTTGTAAATTGTTTTCGTCTTCTGATCCATAAGAGGTTTCTAAAATTCCAAGGTGACAAGTTTTGGTTTTTCTTTAAAGACTTGAATAGGGATACATGAGTAACAACTCCACCCTTCATGTAGGAATCGGGATCCTCGACCCATGTTAAATCCTATTTCTTCAATTTCCTTACTTTTGTAGTGATACTTGAGATTCCAAGAAGATATGAAGTTGAGTATCTAGAAGACAAACTTCTAGAAAAGGCAATAGGAGACTAATGTATAAAATCCATATCTTTATCCAAAAGTATAGTCACACATAAATAGAAAAAGAAATGTCATTCATGTAGGTTTTTAATTTCCCAAAGATGCTTTACAAAATTACAACTAAATTTTTTGTTTTTTTTTTCTTCAGATTTATAGAGATTATGGCTCTACTCAACAACTTACATAACACCTCACAAATATAAAAAATGACAGTTCTACTTTTAAAAGAAATGTTAGCTACGGATTAGAAAACACAAACCTCCATTCTGTTGAAAACTTAGCAAAAACAATGTGTTTAATCCTCATATGTACAATATGCATCTTTAATGTAATCCATAGACCCCACAAATGAGCCTTAACTGTTACAAAAAATTTAGTATGCAAATGAAATGAAATATGTTATTTATTTATTTATTCTCAAGGTTTGAAGGTTATATAGGGGTGGTTAATAAGGAAAAAAATAAAATAAAATAAAATAAAATGCTATGTTTGGTTAGGTTCTTTAAAATACAATGTCTTTTCTATGTAACTTGTGATTTTTATTTTAGTAATTATTTTGTTGCTGATAAAATCTCAAGTTAGGAGTTGGGACAATGTTGTTTTGGTTTATGGTCCAGTTTAGGCTATTGGAAATAAAAAGCTCAAGGTCACGAAATAAGTGGGAACCAATATTTTGTGTCATGTAATGTAATGTGATGAATCACTTGAGCATCACAAATTTAGTGTATATCAAAAAATGCTATATTAACTATCAATTTCATTGATTTTGAGCATCTATGTAAACAGACCAATTTTTCCTTGCTTTTTCACTTGTTCCCTTATCTCTTCTTCTTTATTTTTACAAGTATGTTTTCAGCAGACTATTTGAATGTATTTGTATCATATATATTTATGTATATTTGTAAATTTGCTTTTCACTTGTTCCCTTATCTCTTCCTCTTTATTTTTACAAGTATGTTTTCAACAAACTATTTGAATGTATTTGTGTCATATATATTTATGTATTTTTGAAATTGGTATTTTAATATAATTCTTTAGAAAAAATTATACAAAATTTCTTATTTTAACATTGGTCACTTCTTTTTTGTTAACAGGAAAGAAATTAGGTGTAATTCGATTTTGTTAACCCGCAAAACATCGGAGACAAAATTGTCTGCCACGTAACTTACCACATTATGTTTCATTTTAAAATTAATATCTTCAATTCTTAATTCAATTTTTATAACATTAAAAAATGTTGCTTGAAGCAGGTGATGATTGAGATGACTAATAGAGGTACAAATTAGTACTTTGAGTGTTTTGGTTTGACTTCTCTTGTGCATGAAGCTTATGCTTCTTTTAGAAATGTTTAATTTTTCTCCATATTTTTATAATTGAAAAAGCTAAAACAATTAGATCGAAGACATAATCAATGAGTGGATTTGTGGAGGCGGTTGCCATCGATTTTGTGACAGGTACGTATGTATAGTAAGTAAATCATTGACTATTGGAATTAACAGTCCGATTGACCATTTTACCCTTGTAATGAACAAACACTATAGGCGTATTGGATGTAGCAATAGCTTATGCAACGACCATAAAATCTTAGACATAAGTTTTACCAGAGAAAGTAATTGAAGAAAAAGTGAAATCATGTTCTGAAGATCTTCATGTCAACCAGACAACAGCCGTGGCTAAAATCTAGGATGGCTTACATTTCCTGGCTTATGTCATTCTTTCCACTTCCATGTCTACTGCTACTGCTTAGGAGATCTTAAAAGTAAAACCACCTTGTGTTTTTTTACATTATTCAGAGATTTGAAAGTAAAATGACATACATCAATAATTGGGATTGCAGCCACCCAATCATAACATTTACCTTTCAAAGTATATGGCTTTAATATAAAAATTATAACTTCCTTCTTTTTCTTATAAAAGCATTGTATATTCCAAGTACAATGTTATAATTAAGTGGTTGTTTTTAAATAATACCCCATCATAGTCGGGGGATAATAAATCTAAGCTTTCTACAATTTCTGCAATCAAATTAACAATCAGTTCAATAGAGTTGACAACAATAGAATCAGATTATACCAAATGCATTGATTGACTGATGAGTGATGTGTGTTCCTAAGTGTCAGCCTTTTGGAATGATTACTTAACAAAGGATACTTTACAAAAAAAAGGGACCTTCTAATTGTTGTCATTAAAGTTTTTTTTTTTAATCCATGAATCATTATGTTCATCAAAAGGTGACCACATTTTGTATTTACTTGTTTATACAATTAGCAATAATAAATGCAAAGGGGTTAAAAAAGCAGCACTTTGGAGGATTTTGCCGGCATCCCTTTGATCACTTTTATTTGTATATGAATTTTGTAGCTCATGACAACACTACAATAATCAAAATTTGAAATTCAACTAAAGAATTTTTTTTGCGTATCGAACCCCGCAATGCGGGATTCTTCCGTAGTTATAATTAATTTGAACAATAGATACTATAACACTTACTAAAATCGAATCATTTAATGGTATCTACTAACGTTTTACATGCGTATAAAATTAGTTATATTTCTCATTTATTTTAATTAATTAATGTTATGATTTATTATCTTTAAAAAATATTGATGGGGTTTTAATTTCTCATGATTGTCATTTAAATTATCAATCATTGTTTGTGATTTAACATAATTTAATTTATAACTTTATGTTATTTTAACTATTATTATAATAAATTAATTTAAAAATAACTTAACTGAATTTTAGTTATTATAAAAAAATAGTTTTAGAGATCTTTTAGTTAACTATACTTTTAGATTTATGTTATTTTACGTTTATTTTATTAAATATTTTCTTTTTAACTATTGTAAAAAATATACATTGAGTTTTTTAAAAACTTTATTTGATATTTTACTTTACGTTTTCAATTTTATATTATATTTTTAAGATTATTTGATATATTAATTTAGGTTATGTATTTAACACTATATTGAAGTTATTGATAATTCAAGAAGTCTTCCATTTATGATAATATTTATAATTAATAATATATTTGAGTTAGAAAGTATATTATAGGGAAATATGAAAAGTTCGGAGTTTCAAATTGATGTGATGAAAGGCAAATGTTTCTTTTATAAGTATATTATGATATGATTAGACGAATATCCGCTTGTTGCGCATAATATAACAATGTATTTGAAATCTTTATAAATATATGTTTTTAAATATATCAATGACATTGTTGTTAGCTCTTATATAATAAATCTTATAATAAGTTAGTATAAACATTGTTTGTTTTAAATTATATGATAATGTAGACATTCTTTAAAATGATGTAATAAGAATTGTCTCAGTGGTATCTACATGCGGATTACTCATTAATAAAATTAAATATAATATATGGCTTAATGATATTTATAGTTATTATTATGATTAACTGATTTTAAAATGTTTAACTGCTTAAGATTTTAATTTATATCATTGTAATTATTTAAAACATCAAACATTGTTTTTGTTTTTAAAGGCAACAATATAATTTTTTTTATATATAATGTTACTTTTAACTATTGTTGTTGTAAGTTATTTAAAATAACGTATTTGCTTAATTATTTTAATTTGGTTTCAGAAATTTAACTTGTTTAAAATTTATTTGATTAGTTTATTATTTAAAACAACAAACATTGTTTTCATTTTTAAATATAACATTATAATTTTTTTTATCTAATACTAAATTTAACTATTCTTATTATAAGTTATTTTTAAGCTAACTATTTGAAAATTCTTAATTATTATAAAAAATAATTTCATGGTTTGTTTTGTTAATTTAGGCCTACAATTTAGGTTTAACACTGAAGTTTATAACTTTTAAATATTTATAAAATAATCACTCAATTTTTTTTCCAAATTTAATTGAAAATTTGATTTAAGTTAACCGTTTAACATTATATTGAAAATAATAATTTAACTATTTTTCATTAAATCATAAACTATACAAAATTTGTGACTTTAAAATGACAATTGCTCACATACGACAACATATTTAAACTAATAAATTAACTATAAAAGTTAAAGTCATAATTTTATAAATAGAAGTAAATTATGATATTTTAATATTGTAGTTTTGTTAACTTATGATTAGAATTTAGTTTTTGCATTAATTTAATATTATTAACAAATTTATAAAAATTATTAGAAATAAATAGAAAAGTTATGGAAGTTTCAAATGTATGTGGTGCAAGTAAAAATACATATTTTATAAGTATATATAGATATAGATAGATAGATAGAAGATATAGATATTGTTAAGTTGCATTTCAACTTGCATGCACCTTTTTTAGGGTGATAATTATCAACCCAATCCATAACCCGACATTAACTAAACATGAAAATAAACAGATTTAGGTTGAGATTACTGACCAGTCAACCCGCTAACCAGCCAACTAATTTATTTTATTGGTTGAATTAGGTTACCTGTTTGGGTTTGCGGGTAAACCCGCCAACTCAACTATATTTGTTATATTTAAAAAAAAATTAACCTTTTATTTATGAATTAATAAAATATAGTCAATATATGAAATCAAAAACCTATTTTTTTCAAATATGTTATTAACTTATTAGGTTAGATTTATATTTGGTTATTCAGTTCATTATAAGCAATGTTAAATCTTAATTATTAATTAATTTAATAACGTGTATAATTCGTATAAATTTAACATGTGAAAATTTAAACAAAAACAACTCATCACCTATTTGACCTGAAATCGATTCATTGACCCACAAACCTATCAATCCACTAACACGTATTCCGTCAACCCACCAACTCATATATTATATGGGTTGGATTGCGTCAATGTAATCATACCCATCAATTCGTCAATCTAAACCTAACCCAATTGTGAGGCCTACTTTTTTCATATTTTTTCATATCATTTTGCATATTTCATTATACATGTTTGCTTCGTAATCGTGCATTGCATCATATGTATGGATTATACTTTAAATTTTGTTATGGGTTACCTTGTGAAAGTGGTTAAAATCCTATTTTTGTTTTGTTTTGTTTATGTTCACCAAACACTTTGTTTCGTTATGTCCTACCTACCAAAATATATTCTTAGACCACTCTTATCCCGTTTAATTTTACATAAACTATCTAACAACTAATCAGAGTTGTCAAAAAAAGGTTATTGATCCTTTAACGAAGTACTAAAGCCGGTGGATTAGGAATAAGACAAATTTTGAATTTAATGACTTTTGAGAAAAATAGGGAGAACGAATCCTAAGATGATGTAATCAGATCAGGACAAAAAGACAATAATATAGTTTAATAAAAGTTGATCACGGTTTAATTAAATTAATTAATTTTGGATTTATTATTTTTAATTGAACGACATGACCAACATAGACACCTAACGTCGTTACCAACAAAATTAAAAATTTCAATTTCACCCCTTTTACTTATCTTACACATCATTATTAATCCTTTACTTATACGACATTTTCATTTTTGGTTTTTTTTATTAGAAATTCAATATGAGAAAATAGTTCAGAGGGATAATGGCTTAAAAGGATAATATATTTTTCGATTTGTACACATTTGGTCACTGAATTTATTTTTTGTTCACATTTACCCTTTCAACTTGTTAAATTGTACACATTCAGTCTTTATGACCGGTTATTTCATGTTAACCGGTAAAAATATCTTAATATGGTAATACATTTTTCATTTTGTACACATTTAGTCGTTAATACTTTTGTACATATTTAGTTCTTAATTATTTTTTGTTGCAAAATAATTAATTTTGTTCTTGTACTCATTCAATACTTATAAATATTTTTTTAAGTTTTTTCTCACAACATCTTACATGGAACAATTATTAACGAGGTGTTTTGGGCTTTTGATACTTATGTCCATCGCTATCTCGACTACTTGGTTGCTTAGGTTATGTGTTTTGAACGTCATAATTTTTTCATACTATCTCGGATTTTAACGATCTTTATATCTATGCGTTTGTGTTTCATTCTACTACAACTTTCGTTTAGATTACTCCATTTAAAAAGTAATATATTTTTTAATTACGATCTTTATATCCATACGTTTTTTATGAATGCATGTATGAATGTTTTTTTTTATAAAATCGTAAGTAAAAACATATTATATTTTAACAGGAGTAATCTTAATGAAAGTTATAACAGACTTAAAAAACGAACATGTAGATATATAGATCGTTAAAATCAGATATCGTATGAATAAGTTACGACGTCCGGAATACAAAACCTAAGTCACACCACAAGACATATGTAACCAAGCAGGCGAGATCGCGATGAACATAAGGATCAACAACCCCAAACACCTCATCAATCAGGGACGAACGCTGGATTTGGTAGTATGTGTTGCTGGTGCGTAGTAGGTATTGTCGGTAAGTAGAAAAAAAAATATCGAAAAATTTACATTGCGTACAGAAAAAACAGGGGTTGTCGGTGTCACTGCGGGCACCCAAAAAGAACCATTATTATCATCAATGATAGTTTCATATTAGATGTCATGAGAAAAACCTTAAATAAATCATTCATAAGTACTGAATTGGTACAAAAACCAAAAATGATTTATTATATATATATATATATATATATATATATATATATATATTAAGGACTAAATGTGTACAAAATGAGAAATATATTACCCTAATAAGTCATTTTTCACGGTTAACCTGGAGTAACCGGTCATAAGAACTGGATGTGTATATTTTAACAAGTTGAATGGGTAAATACGAACGAAAAAAAAAAAAAAAAAAAACATTCAGTAACCAAATATGTACAAATCAAAAAATATATATTACTTTTTTAAATCATTATCCCTAGTTCATAGTCCTACTAATATTTTGGTTGCGGGATAACAATTTTACTGTGCATACTATTTTGCAAAAATGAATATAAGTAAATATCAATTTGAATGATTCGAAAACAGAAGGACTTACTTGAACTTTAGAAAAACATGAAGGGGTATAAGTGAAAGTATACTAAAAAAAGCCAACAGCCTTTTCCTTGCTGGTAATCTTCTTCCTTCCATTATTATCTATCCGCGGTCCTCCATTGATGATCTTCGTGAAGCTCATGGTGTGACTGACACAGACAGGTCCTTCAACCCTCATCCTTCTGCAACCCTCTTATCTGGACGTATTTTGTTGTCCTTACCCACGTCCTATTCTTGTCAATTTCTCCCTCAATTCCATCCCCCTTTTTCAATATTCCCCCGCCCCACCACCACCACCACCACCATCATCACCATCACCATCTCCACCACTTCAATCATGCTTCAGTCTCTTCTCCTTCAACACCCTCTCACCACCACTAATGTTAGCAGCCCTAATTCCTCACCAGTCACAGTCAACGCTTCCACTATGAACGCAAACACCTCTAAACGAGCCATCAACGAAGGAAACAACGACGTTGATGATGATCCTTCGTCTCACCACCATAAACGACGGAACCTCGAAGATAAACAGGAGGAGCATGAGGACCAGTCGATCCTCGTTGAAGCGGAATCATCTGGTTTAAGACTTTTAGGGTTGTTGCTACAGTGCGCCGAGAGCGTAGCGGTTGATAACCTAGACCACGCGAATAATCTTTTACCGGAAATATCGGAATTGTCTTCTCCGTTTGGTTCTTCGCCGGAACGTGTAGCGGCGTACTTCGCCGAAGCGTTACAGGCGAGAATTATCAGTTCTTACCTCGGAACCTATACGCCTCTCAGCATCAAAAGATTAGCCCTAGTTCAAAGCCAGAAGATCTGCAACGCTCTTCAGTCCTACAATTCAATAAGTCCTTTCATCAAATTCTCCCATTTCACAGCGAATCAAGCGATTTTCCAAGCGCTAGAAGGTGAAGATGGCGTCCATATCATCGATCTCGACATAATGCAAGGTCTCCAATGGCCTGGATTGTTCCACATCCTTGCCTCTCGACCTCGCAAAATCAAATCTCTTAGAATCACAGGCGTCGGATCTTCCATCGAACTTCTCGAAGCCACCGGCCGCCGTCTCCATGACTTTGCAAACTCTCTCGGCCTCCCCTTCGAATTCACCCCTCTCGAAGGAAAAATCGGAAACATCAATTCGGATCTCACGACTCAACTAGGCGTCAGACCCGGTGAAACGATGGTCGTCCACTGGATGCACCACTGTCTCTACGACGTCACCGGCAGCGACTTCGGTACCTTACGACTATTAACCTTACTAAAACCTAAACTCATCACAATCGTCGAACAAGATCTGAGCCACGGCGGCAGTTTTCTAGGGCGGTTCGTTGAAGCGTTGCATTACTACTCCGCCTTGTTCGACGCTCTAGGCGACGGACTGGAGTCCGAAAACGTCGAACGGCACACGGTGGAGCAACAGCTGTTTGGATGTGAAATAAAAAACATCGTCGCCGTCGGCGGGCCAAAGAGGACCGGCGAAGTGAAGGTTGAGAGATGGGGAGAAGAATTGGTTCGGGTCGGATTTAAACCCGTTTCATTAGCGGGTAACCCGGCAGCACAAGCGAGTTTATTACTGGGAATGTTTCCGTGGAAAGGGTACACGTTAGTAGAGGAGAACGGTTGTTTGAAATTAGGTTGGAAAGATTTGTCGTTGTTGACTGCGTCTGCATGGCAGCCGTCCGATTTTCAATAGAGTCAACGATGGTGTTGGATCAACGGTGGAGATTGAAACACTTTGAAATAATAATAAATTCCAAAAATGTAAAAAGATGCTTTAATTTTTTTTATATATATATAATAAAAAAATCGTTCTTTAATTGTGGATAATACAAAGCAATTTTTGAGATTACTTTTTGTCTTCAATATTCTCATGAATGTGGTCATTGGTTCCTCGAAACTATTCGTGGTATGGATAAGAAAAGGGCAAAGTGGAATATATTTTCTTTTCAGCTTGCTATTAATATATTTAGTTTATTTTATTTTAAATCTATAATAAACCAAAAATAAAGATAAAACTACAAATTTGATCTATGTGGTATTTAAAAACCTTTGGATAGAGTCCAAAATTTTTCAAATTGCATGGAAAATTCAAAATCAAAATGTTTCTGTTTTTTGATCCAAAAAAACTTAAAAAGATGATTATGTATTTTTAATTTTTTTTCTTTTTCTATAATTACTTTAATGTTATTTTAATAAAAAAAAAGCAAAAAGCATTGGAGCAACCACCTATCCCCACCACTCACTCACTCACTCTCTCTCTCTCTCTCTCTCTCTCTCTCTCTCTCTCTCTCTCTCTCTCTCTCTCTCTCTCTCTCTCTCCTTCTTCCACATCTATCATATGAAAATCAGGAAAAAAAACAACTCAGATTGTTTTTTACTTTGCTACTAAGATTACACACACAAGGAGTCTCCAAAAAATTAGGTTCTTAAGATTTTTTTTTGCCCAACTTCGAAAACAAAACTAATGTTATTGAGATCAAAAACGCACACACCCCACCTTTAAATCTACAACTTCAGTTATTTACAAACAATGATGCACATTTCCTTTATCATCTTTCAGCATACACCCAACCCTCTAAATTATCTCGATGGATATCATTGTCCTGCTCAAATATTTACAAACAATGATCATAAATTTTGGGAATTGATCATTAGTAAGTTAGGGTTAGGTATTATTGAATCTGTTGATAATGTTTTCAAGAAAATTGAATGGTTCAAGAGCATTGATGAACAAGGGCATACCTGTCACCCATAGGCTTCGTGAAGATCTGAAGCAAAGTCCCCTAATCATCTCTATCGAGTAATATTCCTAACTCCTTACACTTTGTAATATGTTTATATGTGAATACATCTCATACTCTATTCTTCAAATTCAGAGAGCACGACATCATTATTTCTAAGGGTGATTGGGAGAGAAGAGGGTGTAGCATCGTGGGGGACACTAGAGATGAAAGCAATTCTGCCTTCTTTGACTTCATTGACGATTGAGTAGACTGGGAGGTCGTGACTAGCGGTGATGCTACGGTGGTTAGTGTGGGAAAACATCGAGATATGAAGGTAATGAAGATGAAGAAATGTCGAGCGGTGTTGGTGGCGTCGAACGTAGGATTTGCTCGGATGAAGTTTTTGATTGTTGAATCCATTAGGATTTAGGCTTCATGACGAGAATGGGTGTGACGCAGCCGACCTCTTTTTTTATGTGAGAGAGAGAGAGGGGCTACTTTTTTTCTTTTATATTTAAAAAATTCTCCAAATACTAAGGAAACAAATCAAAGAAGAATAAAAAAAACCAAAAATAAAATTAAAAGGGTATAATGATCTTTTCAAGTTTTTTTGGACCAAAAACACAGAAACATTTTGATTTTGGATCTTCCATTCAAGTTGAAAAACTTTTGGACCCTATCCAAAGGTTTTTAAATACCATAAGGACCAAATTTGTAGCTTTGTCAAAATAAATTTATTCATAATAGTAATCTATTTGTATAGACAAATGATGACTATTTTCAATTACCCACCGTGCGGCGCATGGCAAGCTAGTTGCATGCTTTTGTCTTGGCAGCATAGACAAGCTCAAACTTTTTTTTTTATGGGGAGATAATTTGTATACAATAAATTTTTTTGTATATAATAATGCATGTTTTAAAATGTTATACTGTACAACTCAATAATACATAAATTGTTGTATATGACAAAAAACTATTGTGTATGACAAAAAATTGTTGATGTGGCGAATGGTGATGATGTATATTAAAAAAAGGAGGAGCGAGAATGATAGAAGCAATAATTTGTATGGAATTAATTACAGAGATATAATTTGAAATTTGTTTGGATCTATTTATAATTTGAATGTACAACTAATTAAGGAGATAAATACGGGATAATGATAATAACACTTTCACATATGGGTTTGAATATGTATGGATAATGTGGAGGTGGCGGCTTATATCTTAATATGTTCCTGAAAGATGGATGATCCATAGAGGAGACTAATATTAGATATTAAGTAATGATGCATCGGTTTTAAGAAAGATTTTGTGATGCATCGGCTAACTGGTCATTACCTGTGATATGCTGAAACTCGAAGAGTTCCTTGTTGAGCTTTTTCTCGTACAAAGTGGAAACCTAAGGCAAGGTGTTTCATGCGTGAATGAAAAATTGGATTTACAGAGAACAAATTTGCACTCAAATTGTCACAATAAATAGAGGAGGTTGTAGTTGATGAGAAACCAAGGTCACTAAGAAGTAAGATAATCCATTGGACCTCAGTGTAGGGATGAGCATCGAAACAGGGCACCCGCTTTTAGAATAGTAACTAACTCGGAACCGTCGGTTCTAGAATCGAAATCGCCTTAAGTGGTTCTGGTTCTAGTTCTCATTTTTACGGAATCGCTATCCGTTGAATACCCGCCATATATATATATATATATATATATATATATATATATATATATATATATATATATATATATATATATATATATATATATATATATAAGGGTTATATGGAAAACAAAAAAACCCCAAAAAATCATAAAAACGCATAAAAAATACTTAGAGATCACAAAACTATTTTTTGAATTTAGATATGAAAAAATCGCTTATTTATTTAAAAATTCGTTGAAATAAATCAATTTTTTTTTTTGAAAAAAAAAATCAGCGAATTTGAAGTAAAAGGTGCGATTTTTTCAATTTTTTTTTTTGTAATCTATAAGTATTTTTTATGCATTTTTATTATTTTTAGGATTTTTTATTTTTCATAAAACCTATATATATATATATATATATATATATATATATATATATATATATATATATATATATATATATATATATATATATATATATATATATATATATATATATATATATATATATATATATATATATATATATATATATATATATATATATCATGAATTACATCATTTAAAATTTTAGGTAATTTTTACAAAAACCTTTATTCACAATTGAATGTATTATTTGATATAAATATTTGAGTACTTTATTTTTGTTAATAAAACTTATAATAAATAAAAACATAAGCTTTCTATCACACTTTCCTTATAAATTATAAACAAAAATAATAATAATAAATTATTTATTGAATAATAATCTGTTTTTTTCTAATAATATGTTTAATTTTTTTATGTTAGTTTAGTGCATATTGATATGTGTATTTTTATACATATTTTTATATATTATATCTTAATATTTTAGTCTTTATTATTCTTATTTAGAACTAAAAGGTAATTATAAAGCTTTGAATTATAATTTACAATTATCAGTTGTCGATAGAGCGGAAAAGAAAGGATTGGAAAAGCCAACACATGTTATAGTGTATTTGTGGCTTCCCATTTCCTAGTGAAAAGCCATGAGATATGAAAAGCTAATCTGGTAGTTTATATGACATAACCTGTTTTGCAGCTTAAATTTGAAATCTATCAAGGAAAGCTTATGTAGTCATTGCACATAGACTAATACATTTAGCCAATAAGGGTTGATGTTAAACGCCCCTGCTTAAGCATATAGGTTTTGAGTGAAAAAAGTGAGATATGTAAATAAATAAGATATATATATATATATATATATATATATATATATAGAGAGAGAGAGAGAGAGAGAGAAATTACCGAAAAGGTTGAAGAATTTTGGAGTTATCAAGTGTGAAGATCAAAAGATCAAAATTTCAAATAATCAAAAATTGAAGATACCAAAAATAAAAAAAGGTGGAGAAATCAAAGATCAAATATCAAATAAGTGAAGAGATCCAAGAGCTTCAATGTGGTATCAAAAGTTGTAATTTCTAGATTATGTATGCTTGGGTAGCATTACAAAAATACCTCGAGGTTAAGAAAGATTTCTGAGGATTGATTTGGAGGGTTGCAAAAATGAATGCGGTATAAGCTAAGGGGTTTAGAATGGATTGTTTTATGCGATACTGGTAAATCAAAAGTAAGTTTGCTTGGGGGCAAGCAAAGGCTAAGTGTGGGGTATTTTGATATGTGTGTGTATATATATATATATATATATATATAATATCTTAATATTTTATCCTTTATTATTCTTATTTAGAACTAAAATGTACTTATAAAGCTTTGAATTATAATTTACAGCTATTAGTTTTCGATAGAGCAGAAAAGAAAGGATTAGAACGGAATTCGGGCTTAGAAGCAAAAAGAAAGAAAATTACTGAAGGCAGCCAGTACGCTCATGGTAGTGTGAGGTACGCCAAGCGTAATGCTGAGATGACAACTACGCCCAGCATAGATTCAAGAACGCTCAACCTAC
This sequence comes from Lactuca saligna, assembly GCF_052625555.1. Classification (NCBI taxonomy): domain Eukaryota; kingdom Viridiplantae; phylum Streptophyta; class Magnoliopsida; order Asterales; family Asteraceae; genus Lactuca; species Lactuca saligna. Next base: position 10,308,513 of record NC_136420.1, read on the forward strand.
TGGGCTTGGGTTCGAAGAATGGATCGGGATGGCTTTCTTAGTACGCCCCGCATACACCGAATTACGCTCAGCGTATGTAAGTCGGTTCCAATGTTTATAAATAGTGAATTTCGGCCAACTAGAGAGGAGATTTCAACTACCATCGATCCTTAGTCGACAAGTAACACATATTTGGCTGTTTTGAAGGTCTAGAAGGCAGCCGGAAGGTCGTTAAGCTAATAAGAGTGAAGATCTGAAGGCTTAGAGAGCAGATGCGGGTCGATAATCATGTAGTTTTGTTATCATGACCATGTTTAGCATTCCATTGTGATACTACTACGTTTTTACTATCCGATTTTGGAATTAAAACCATTTGCTTTGTGTTTATGATTAGATGAAACCTTGATTTATGGATTAATTTGCTATATTGGATTGTTTTATTTATGTTTAATTTATCTTGACAATATTGTTAAAAGATCCTTATGTGTTAATGACAATTATTTTATGTTAATTATTAAGTATATTGAGTTGTATGAACATCTGCTTGATTGCTTGCCTCTTATGATTTTGATCACCATCAAGATTATATGCCTAGGAATAGTGAGCATGAAATTAGGGTTAACTAGAAAATAAGTAAATTAATGTGTGAGTATATGTGACGACCAATCACATATGAGCTAATTGAATTAACCAATTCGATTAACTATTATTACAAGTCTTTCTTGATACGAACTGAATACTAGGAAACTTGTTAGTTTAATCAATTGGTCACTGCTTGAATTGACATGTTTTCTAAAGGATCAGTAATAATGAACATGAACCTAATCATTTTAGAAATCGGTGAACATGAATAAATAAATCCGTGTGTGCAATTGTCTATGATTTTAAGGTGTAATTTGTCTAAACCAAAGTACCTAAAGAGATTTGTCTTCCTATCAGTCTATCGAGATTTGCTATTTAGTACTCATTTGAGATTTAATAAAACATTTCTTTATTCATTTTGTGTGTTTTGTAACCTATAATGCAACGTCCCAAAAATCACGACTAAAAATTTCTTTAAAAAAAACAATACTAAAACCATATTTATAAAAACCGCATCATAAGTCATAACATAATTTCCGAGTATTAATCCAAAACATAATCTTGTTATTAGAGTAAACATTCCCAGGCTAACTACTATGATGTGTGCACTGCAATCTCTCCGAGCTCCTCCTTTGAAGACCGAGTACCTGAAACCAAAAACTGAAACCTTAAGCACGAAGCTTAGTAAGCTTCCCAAACTACCACATACCATACAATAACATATAAAGCACGTACTGGGCCTTGCCCACTGCATCAGACCGAGGTCCGGGCTAACTGGGGCCTCGCCCCCTACATCGGAACAAAGTTCGGAAACTGACTGGGACCTTGTCCCCCTACATCGGACCGAAGTTCGAACTAACTAGGGCCTTGCCCCCTGCATCGGACCAAATTACGGAAACTATCTGCATCGGACCGAAGTCCAGAGCTAACTGAACATAGCATAACATAAACATATCAACTAGCATGAACACACATATACTGCATACCGAATCGGACCGTAGCCCGGAACACATAACACATAATTCCTGTCTGAGCCACGAAGGCATCAAACATACTAACTACTGCATCAGACCAAAGTCCGATAACTACTGCTAGCTAAATGGGCTGGCATTGTGGCCTTAGACCCGTTCCTACTAGAAGGAAACTCACCTGAACTGCTGAGCACTGCTGATAACCCTCTGGCTGCTAACCGACAACCTTCTAAGGCGTTGCTCCTCTAACTCTCTGAGCTACCAATATCAAAATGATACTTAGTCTGATAGTCCTCCAAAAGTCAACTAAGTCAACTCTTGACAAAGTCAAAGTCCTGGTCATAGTCAACCTTCCAGGTTGACCCTACTTGCCGAGTCAGCCTACTGACTCGCTGAGTTCATTAGCTCAGAAACCCTTTTCATTCACGACTCAACTCGCCGAGTCAGACCACGACTCGCCGAGTCTACTGATTTCCGAGTCCTGACCTGTCCAACTCACTGAGTCCCCACTCAACTCACTGATCCGAGTCTTCACTCGAAGGGTTTGGGGTTTCGTGACCTAACTCGCCGAGTCCAAGAACAAACTCGCCGAGTCCAAGGCAATCTTCAACGAACTCGCCGAGTTGTTCTTCCAACTCGTCGAGTTACTGCCTAACTTCATCCAACTCGCCGAGTCGACCCATGTGACTCGTCGAGTCCCCTTTGCTGACTCGTCGAGTCGGTTACTTAAATGATCCCCCGAACCCCGCTCCGACTTGTCGAGTTCCTCCCTGGACTCGACGACTTGACCCTTTGACTTAGGTTTTCTTTCCCTTTCTTGACCTTTCTGATTTCAGGTGTTACAACTCTCCCCCACTTAAACTAAACTTCGTCCTCGAAGTTTCTCTACGACCAATCGCCCTGCAAACTGCTGTCAACACTCTGCTTGGTTGATCTATCATCCGCTGACCACTTTTGTTGGCCTTTCGCCTGTCCATTCTGACTAACATTAATCATTGTGGAATAATAATCTCGGGCCAAACCTGACCCTGAACATTCTAGGAACACCACTTACTCAACTGACAAACCTTCTGATACTCCTCGAGTACTTATGTTGAACACCCTAGGGGTTCACCCCTTTCTTTCCTGGCGCGATTTCCGGCCTTTCCAAGGCAACGCTTCATAACTACTACTTCTCTGTCACTGTGAAGGACCCATCCTTCACTGAATCCACTACTCCCGCTAAACCTATTACGGGTCATTACTGTTAGATTAATGTCTAAGTCCATAACTATATTTGGTATGTACTTGACCCGACCCGGCATGGTCCATTTGGGTTGCACTTCACCGACACAATATATATGGATAATCTTTTGAGAATAGTATGTTTATGATTAATATTAATATATTATAAGTTCTAATATATTATTATGGAATCATATTATTTAATTAGTATTGATCAAGAATTAATTTATAATTAATTAAGTGATCAAAAGGAACTAATTAAATATGGACTCTTATATATATGGAATGGGCCAAGTTCATTTAGGTTGGGCTAAGCTTTCATGGATAGTCCATGGAGTGTTTAACCCATGGATCCTAGGAAATGAAAGGTCATGGGTATTAGGGTTTAACCCTAATCCTCCACACTATATAAAGATGTCCTTGTTTGGTGAAAATGGAACTAGTGTGGTACACTAAAAAGGGCTAGCCAATTTCACTAGAGAGAACCAAGTATCCATATTCTCTAAAGTCTTCCAAGGTGTTTTGGTGATTTGTGATTCCACTTGAGGCTTCCACACTATTGGGGCTAAGCTCTTAAAGCTTGAAGACATCAATCTACATCAAAAGGTATGTCATCTAACTAGTACTTTCTAGTACAAGTGCTTCATAATATGCTAGTTAGGATTAAAGCCTTGGAAAGTTCTTATTTGCATGTATTATAGAGAAAACATAGATCCAAGGTTTATAGGGTTGCATGTACACCATAGGAGTGTTAGAATGCTCAAAACCCAACAGTGGTATCAGAGCCTAGGCTTGTTTTCTTCTTATACTTGCAAAACTGCTTAAAAAATCGAAATTGTTACTGTCTGATCATCAGACTCGACGAGTCCATCAAGGGACTCGACGAGTCCATGCCTAAAAAGTGATCAAATCGATCCAACTCACTGAGTTGGTTCATGCACTCGACGAGTTGGACCCCCAGACAACATATTTTCGAGGTTTTTGGCTAGAAATGGACTAGGAACATTACCCTAAGTTGTTTTTGAACTTATAAACTTGTTTTTGATGTGGTAATGTTCATGCTAATCCAATTTCAAAGATAATTGTCAATAGATTCATGTTTTGTATTAGTTTAAAGGTTAGACTAATTACATGAAAATTTTTGATTTGAATTATCTTGTTCTTATGAGTTGCTTAGATTAATAGAAAAGTTGAATGAAATAGTTGTTTTCAATCCAAATTAATCTAAGAGTTGATTCTAAAATGTGTTTTTGTAACTTGTCCTCAAGTTATATGAAAAGTCACATTTAAGTTTCATAAAACTTATAAAAGTTGGCAAAGGTTACAAAAATGAAGAGTCTAGTTCTAACTAATTGGAGTTATGACTCCATAATTTGTCCTCAAGTTATGGAGGACCAAGAGTCTCTTCATTAAATAAAAATAAATAAATAAAATAATGTAACCGTAATTAATCCCATAAGTTATAAAATAAAGAAAAGTTAATTCTTTTATTAGTTTAAAGTCTTCCATAACTTGTGCTCAAGTTATGGAACTTGAAGAGTTTTTGGGTTAAAACTACTTTAAATACATAGGTTATGGAATTAATTAGTTTTGAATAGTTTCAAAACTTGCCCTCAAGTTTTGGAATTTGTAAAGTTTTCTCTTATGAATACTTTAATTCCAAGTTAGCCCTTAGAATTTTAAAAGTTAAAATTCAACCCTTATACTTTATAATATTATAAGTTAATAATATATATATGTATAAGAGTAAAGTCAGTCTTACCGCTAGTACGCCTCATTCACGAAGCCGGTCTATATGGTGGGTATAAGGTTGTTGCCTATAAAATGGCAACTTAATGGGTGTCCACTCTCACCCACCGCTTGCTTGACTGGTGGATGGTCGTTAGCCGAACGGGTTTGACATGACTATAATTCTCCCTTCATTAAAAGTATTAATGATAAATACTAAGTAACTAAACTCTTATTAATTCCCAATCTTAGTTACTTAGGAAAATGTGAATAAGGTGCTAATCCATGAAATTACACTTTACACTTTGTCTAAGTCGTTAGTGGAGCGTGTGTGGTTAACCGGCACACTAACTTGGACTTAACAAGGTACGTAAAGGGTGACTTAATATTTATCATAGTATCGATGGAGCGTGTGTGGTTAACTGGCACATCGATTGAGGGGTAATTTATTAAGGGTATCAAGTAATTTGCATGGTTACTTCACACCTTGTTTTGTGATCCTCGGCACCCCAGTCACAAAACCTGAAGGGCACACTCGAGATTGAAACATGCCATTGAACAGTTCAATGAATCTCAAAGATCTAGGAGTTTCAAATCCAATTAAAACCTAATAATACATTTCGTTTATCTTGGTGGAAATTGGTGAATCGTCATTCACCTACCTTCAAATATTTTATAGCTTGGATTACGGCATACCTCTTCTAAGTTATAAAATAGTTTGTTGGGTCCTAGCCTTGATATTTCATATTGGGTGTCATATTAAGGACTTTAAGATCAACTATCTTGAATATCTCCCAAAACATGTCTGGTTTAGACATTTATGATCTTCCCAAATCTCTTGAAACAAGCTTTCCTAAATGAAGATGATGTTCCATGGAAATCATACTTCTTTCACCTCCTCCAATTATTCTCCCTACCCCACAAGTTCTTAAAAAGTTTAAGGTCACTCGAACCCTATTGGCAAGTGAAGGTCTAAGTGTGGTCACATCTTGGAGATGTAGTCACATATTGACAAGCCGGGAGGATTGGGTGTCAAAGTCTTGAGAAAGTTGGTGGTTCAATCACTTTCTAAGTCACATAGTGAGTTCTTTTGGAACACCTATGAAACAGACTATGACAAGACCCTTAATGATCTTATCTATTTGTTAAGATCAACTTCCTCAAAACTTGATGGACATTGACAATAGTGACACAGGAAATCCAGAAAAGCATTCTCTTCCCAATGGAAAGGGACCGGCCATAGTCAAGTCGGTTGAACAAATGGTAAAGAGAAAAGCTAAGTCTGTGATAGTCCCGTGTACCATTATCAAAGGGTCCATATGTTTATATTGCCAAAGAAAGGGTCATTAGTTGCGAAGCTGCCAAATTTACCTAAGGATGTTAAAGTTAATAAGTTTGACTCTACTTCAGGTAAAGTCCATTATCTAACTCTGCTAAGTTTCTATTCTGAGATTCTTATTACATGATGTGACTGGGTCACATGTTGATGTTTTAAGAATCAAAGAAAAGTGAAGGAACTTAAAGAAAGAATATGTTGAATCTGATCGCATAGATGGATTTCTATCGCGTAGTTTGAAGATCAGATTCTTGAGCTACTTCTTAGGAGTTATAAGGTATTGCTTAGGAATAGATAACAACAAGTTTTCATATGGATTGTAAGGATAAGTTTTTTCGCATATTTTTAAAATAAAAGAAAATTTTTGATTTTATTTATTTTAAAATATCCTTACAATGGCATTTGAGGAAAAATTGTTGCTTATATGATTCCATTAATAGCAAGAGTGGAAATATGAAATTGATTCCTTCATTTGTGGTAATGTCTAAATTTACCAAATAATGAAAGATTCTCATCACCCAAGTCCCAATTGGACCGGAACTTGGAATCATGCAAGTTGTATAGCATGATGAATGAGAACTTTCAAGTATTGGAAAATTAAGACTAATTACGTGTTCACATGGATGTGTGAGTCAAGTAATGGACTAAGGGATCGAGTACATAGTCATGTGCACTGATTAAGTCCACCACAAAAGATTGATAAGACTATTCGTCATAGTTTACTAAAGCTCAGTAAATATGATTATACTTACAAGCTTAAGTGTAACTCTGAGACATTGGAAAAGGTTCCAATGTATGGCAGAGCGAATAAGAAGAATCAAATTAGGCAGAAGGATAAACGTTTCTCAAATTTGAAAAGATGGGGGAGTACTTTAGTATCAGTTTTGTGATCATCTTAATGATTAAGAAACCATATCAAAATTAGTTCTCTAAGGAAAGAAGAGGAACTTGAATTGTTGAAGTGGTTAAATCAAGAAGATGAGTCATACTTCGTTCCAATACAAGTCTTAGAGTCATACTCCAAGATTGTAATTTGAGTGACAAGTCTCAAAGAAGGTTTAAAAACACAAGTCAAATGTAAGAGTAAAAGTTATCTACTCTTGTACATTTGAAATTGGTAAGTTGTGATGTTTTGGATAAAACAAAGACCAACTAAGGCCAATTGTGTGTAGTGTTTGTCTTGATTAGAATCCACACTATCTCTTGGATGTTTGACAAGGGAGTCTTATATGTCAAGAGGACAGTGGGAGTCTTAAAGGTCTTGAAAGTCTCAAGAACTAATCAAGAATAAAACCTGAAGTCCTTCACTAGCACACGACTTGAGGTTTATAACCTATCGTGTTGACATATTTTTGTGCCCATTCCAGTTAAAGTTGGCTTTGCATATGAGTTCTTAGAGTTCTCAATTTGTTGCACAACAACTTGGAAGAAATGGCAGGCCCTTGAGCTGCCAGGTGGCAAGAAATTAAGATTGAGTTCAGTCCATATGAGTTTGGATTTGTCATTATCCTTGTCTTGTGACTATGGTTTTGACAATTCACATGGATAAGAACACATACACCATTAAATCTAAGTGTCATAAGGTTCTCTCCGATTCATGAAAATGATGGTGAGGAAACACTTTTACTAAGTAGATTTTAGTTAGATAGCAATTGTGATATTTGCATTCTCAAAGTCGTTAGTGGAGCGTGTGCGGTTTACCGGCACACTAACCTGGACTTGTGAGAAGTGACAAAAAGGTCTAACCATTATGATTACGGCATCCCTCTTCATAATTGTTTAGACACACAAGTGTGCTATCTAAGGGAAGGTGTATGATTTTGATAAAGTTCTATCAAAACAATCCAGTATCAGAAATCTGAACTTTGGTAAGAAAGTCAATAAAGTATTGATTTCTAGAAGTCCAGCTGATTTCTGAGTACATGTCAAAGCTAGTGGGAGCATAAGTGTTATGCTAATAATCATCATGTTAGTGGGAGCATGATAATTATGATAAAGATTGCAAGTTAGCAATGTTAATTATAGAAAACAAAAGGTTTCAATTGGGAAAAAGTTGTTTTGCTATAATTAAGGGAGAGGAAATTATACTTCATCTCAAATCTATAAGCTTAGATCGTGAGGTTTTAATCATTTAGTCAAGGATATATATGAATTTCATGTTCGAATGGCTCAACATAAGGAAATTCTGTATATGGGTCCATTATTTGCGTTCTAAAATTCGATTATGATTACAGCATCCCTTTTCATAATCTGAATTATGAGAACTTGGCAAATAGAAATGGAAATGTTATAGCAAAAGACTGGTTTAGTCTTTATGCGAGACATCATGAATCGTGTCCCATATGCTTCGGATATAGGATCGATTACATGTGCTATATTCATCCTTTCTAAAATTTTCCAAATGCCCGGGGCATTAAGAAGGGAAAAAGGTTTAGAATTGGATATGACTAAAAGGATTAAACAATTGTCGAGGACAATCTAAGGTTTACCAAAGATTGGTTGCTCAAGGATAGTTGGAAGTATAGTGATAATTCTGGAAGGACCATATTGACATAATCTGTAAGGAGGCAACTTTTGTTCAGAAGTGATAGTCAAAATGGAATCTGGAAATGTTTCAAAGTTAGAATTTTCAATCTGTTTAAGATTAGGAAACTTAATGCAAGAAGGATGTTTCCAAGGAGTTGATCTCCTTTGGAATGCTCTGTAATGTTTGTTGTCAAGTCTTTATGACTTTGTGCATAATCATTACAAGAGGATCAATGCATATAAGTTTAGAATCTAATAGATTTCAGTAAATGGCATGAATTTGGAATTCTTGCATTTGCAGTAAGGATTTGGGAGTGTGTAAAGAGAATCATTGAAGCTGTGTTCAATTGATCTAGTTCACAAAGTAAAGATCATAGACAAACATAGTATGCATACTTGGTGTATGGCATGACTAGCGTTTAGAAAACATATTGTACATGCTTGGAGCATGGGACAACTATTGTTTTAAATTCAAGAATAAAGTTGATAGCTGAAACAGTATACAATGAATAATGTGTAATCATATGGTGATAAATAAAAGGTGTTTTATTTATATTCATAAGTTCTGAGACCATATTGGATTCAATTATTATTGTGTTTCACTTTGCATGTTTTGACTTCCCGAATAAACTAGGTTATTCTTCCGGAATGACTAAGTTATTCAAACCATCCACAATCGGTCATATGTTGGAAGTAGATATGAATTAAGACTGTCATGGGTTGGCTTGTAGAGGTCTAAGGTGTTGGACAAAGGGCTACAACACTCATAAGTGCTCATAAGTTCTGAGTATTGGATTCAACCCGCGCTCATTGGAATCACTTCATGGATTTTATCACGAGTGATCATGAGATGATAATATCTTATATTCTTCAAACCTAGAGATATGAGTTGTTACTATGAGTTGGCTGTACATTGATTGCACGAAAACGCATTTGGTAACTCGGTGCTATAAAACGTGCCTTTGTGTATGATTCAACAAGTAGTAGAACAAGCCATATGAGTCGAAGTTTATCCATTCCTTTTACCTTCGGGATAAAAGCGATATCTGTGGGCCCCTCGATGATTTGATGATGACAAATGGAAGTGCTCGGCCGGGCCAGGACTGATTTGATTTGTTCAATTAGTCAGTCGTCATAAATCGGAAATCGGGAAACAACAAATGGACAGAGAGAATGATTATAATCCATGTCTCAATCCATATGATATCTAGAATGGAGGAATATATGATCCCTTATCTAATGGACAAGTTCATTGACAAGATCAGAGTTCGACAGCGACTTTAAGAGCTACGATTGCCAGTTAGGTTTGAAGTCATACGCAATAATAGTTTTAGACTTATCCAAGTGGGAGACTGTTGGATTAATGTCTAAGTCCATAACTATATTTGGTATGTACTTGACCCGATCCGACATGGTCCATTTGGGTTGCACTTCACCGACACAATATATATGGATAATCTTTTGAGAATAGTATGTTTATGATTAATATTAATATATTATAAGTTCTAATATATTATTATGGAATCATATTATTTAATTAGTATTGATCAAGAATTAATTTATAATTAATTAAGTGATCAAAAGGAACTAATTAAATATGGACTCTTATATATATGGAATGGGCCAAGTTCATTTAGGTTGGGCTAAGCTTTCATGGATAGTCCATGGAGTGTTTAACCCATGGATCCTAGGAAATGAAAGGTCATGGGTATTAGGGTTTAACCCTAATCCTCCACACTATATAAAGATGTCCTTGTTTGGTGAAAATGGAACTAGTGTGGTACACTAAAAAGGGCTAGCCAATTTCACTAGAGAGAACCAAGTATCCATATTCTCTAAAGTCTTCCAAGGTGTTTTGGTGATTTGTGATTCCACTTGAGGCTTCCACACTATTGGGGCTAAGCTCTTAAAGCTTGAAGACATCAAGCTACATCAAAAGGTATGTCATCTAACTAGTACTTTCTAGTACAAGTGCTTCATAATATGCTAGTTAGGATTAAAGCCTTGGAAAGTTCTTATTTGCATGTATTATAGAGAAAACATAGATCCAAGGTTTATAGGGTTGCATGTACACCATAGGAGTGTTAGAATGCTCAAAACCCAACAATTACCACTAGTATTCACTGGACACTTCTTGCTATTGTAACTTAGTACTGAGCACCCATCAATCAACTAGTCGAATTCTACCATAGTCTGCTTTCCATTACTGCCACTGACTGAAAATCTCTGTTGTCCCTTATCCGCCTTCCGGATGAAACGAGACCACCCTGGTCCCTACTGATGTTTCCATATCTGGGTTACCGGACTCCTACCGGTTACTACACCCCATCATAACCCCCTAGATGCTTTCAACAACTTCTAAAGATACCTCGATTATTTATAATTGTTCTACCCACTCTACTACTCATACTGAATCGATGTTGTTGGAACCAGCCTGCTTATCTCTCATCTGACTACTCAACTTCCAATTACTCGAGTCTTCCATCTTGAAAGAAAGACTACCTGCCTAATTATCCTTGCAGATCACTTATACTTGGCAGAAGACTCAACTGATCCTGCTGAGAGGGACTTGCCATTTCCAAATCAACCAACTATACAGTCAACACTTGCATTCCAACACACGTACTAATACTATCCATAACACTGAAACTATCTGAAACACTGAACTGCCTGCAATACTGAACTGCCTGAAACACTGAACTGACTGAAGCACTGAACTGGATGAAACACTGAACTGGCTGAAATATTAAACTAACTGAAGCACTGATCTGGCTGAAATACTGAACTAACTGAAGCACTGAACTGGTTGAAACACTGAACTGCTATATGGCTGCTTACCAAAATATCTCAAGACCCTCCTGGTCTCCAATCATCCGTCGGTTATCTGCAAAACCGAGTTCCAATTCAACTGTGGAGTCCAAGGACTCCTCACTTAGTCGCTCCCACGACTTCTGAATGAAATCTTTCTCTGAAACTAGTTTCCACTAGTTATCCTGACACTGTGGCTCCAACAACCTCCCGATCCAACTGACCGGGTCCACGCCGAATCCTGACATCATCAAATCCAAGACTAAAATGATGGCTCCCAGACTAACGGTAGGCCATAACATACATGAACCCAAGCAGTCCACCGCTTCCCTGATCTCATAACTGTGGTGACGATCCACTGACAAGTCGTCGACTTAACCATAACTGAACCATTTGGAAAATCCAAAATCCAACCCGTGGATTCCCATATCCTTACTGTTGCACCCGAACTGGTGGGTACTACTGCTTCCCCCGTGTCTAAACAACGTGCTCATGTTGACTACTAACGTGGTGAATGCTCTGACTACATCCGCAGACTTACAACTCCCTAATACTATCTGGCTGCTAGTGAATGCTACGGCTACCCCCACAGACTTACAACACTCTAATACTATCTGACTGCTAGTGAATGCTACGGCTACCCCCCGTAGACTTACAACACTCTACTATTATCTGACTGCTAGTGAATGCTACGACTACCCTCGTAGACTTACAACACTCTACTACTATCTGACTGCTAGTGAATGCTACGGCTACCCCTGCAGACTTACAACACTCTACTACTATCTGACTGCTAGTGAATGCTACGGCTACCCCCACATACTTACAACACTCTACTACTATATGACTGCTAGTGAATGCTATGACTACCCCCGCAGACTTACAACACTCTACTACTATCGGACTGTTGCTAAAAAAATGTTCGGCCTTCCTGGCGCTCTACCATGCTCTGCATGCTGTCTCTGCTACTGACTACTAACACGGAAGCATCTCTTGCTAACTGTTCTCAAGATCCTCATTCCGACTCACTAGAGCCCTACAGGCGGTCCTCCAACCTGGATTCCCAACCAACTACTAACCATCTCGAATACATGAACTAACTGTTGGGAAGTTCCTCAAACTCCCAATCCTGAACTCTTCAATCCATCAATCGCTGCTACTATTTTTTCTTCTCAGAGGCTGCGTACCCATTCTGGATTTGCGTACTCTTACCCTTGTATACTCAGAGGGTTCTCCCCCACTTGGATCTGGGAACTCCTTACTGTTCACTGGTCGAAAAGATTCCTCAACCCTCCTTCCATGAAAAGGGGCAATCCGCTGCCCGCCCACGTTTACCTCTGTTGGCGCTCCAACTAACCCTTACCAGATCTAAACCATTCTTGCTTAACTAACCAAGCACTCTTCAATCCTTCACTGTATTTGCTTTAGTGTCTACATCCTGAGAACTTGCATTCAGGGTAAACATCTCCAACTCACTTCCCTACTATCCGCTAGCTACTTCACTAGAAGCTTTAAATCGTCACTACTGAGGATATAACTGATCAATACCCGAATGAGATCTTCCGAAAGAAATGAGGCACTACTGAATCTTACACATACATGCTACAGTCACCGCATCTGAAGTAACCTGATCTAGAGGGAAGGACCTCCAATTTACCGTTCTAATTCCAAGGTATGCAGATGGCATAAAACTCAGTCACAAACAGGTAATATAATACCCCAACACTTATGCTTATTGATATCAATGCAGCAACATAACAATAATATCATGAATAATAATTGCCTGGAAGGTAAAAGATACGTACCACCATCATTCAGTGCTGCTCGAATCCTTTTTGAAATCAATCGGAATACTCGGCTCCAAGCCGTGGGCGCCCTTGCTCGACCCTGATGTCTGCTGGTGGTTCTCGAAGTCCCAGGGGCAGGAGCTGGCACCTGCCCTGCTTTGTACAAACTCGGATAGTGGGCCTTCTTGTGGCCCCTCTGACTACAACAAAAACATATCGGATCAAACCCCTGAGTGATGGTAACAATACAATCTCTGCTAAAATGGTCAATCCGGCCGCACTTGAAACCTCCAGCATCACCACCACTTCTACGCCTGCATGCACCCTCGTGCGTCCAACCACACTTCCCGCATCGAATGTGGCTCTGATAGTCCCTCGATCTCGAATCCGAACCCTTAGGCCTCTTGCCCGAACCTGTGGCTACCTGAGTCTCATATGTTTTCCTCTTCCTTTCCGACTCTCTGCCCGACTCACGCTCATGCGTTACCTCGTCGACCCCATCCATCGCCTGAACAACTGTTGTCTGATCCTGGAGCTTCGCGGTCAACTTACCAGTGACCTGTCCAACAATGTTGGGCAGCTCCTCGCGAATGGCTCGCACAACCTCCTTGACTATCTAATCATTTAGAGGTCTCTCCTGGAGACAGGGTGCCCTGCCCATTCCCGTCCCCTGATGGCAAGAGCTAAAAATAGGATCTCCCTCCCTGATGGATCCCTGAACTCCATAAGAATTGGGCTCTAGGCGAGCCCCAAACTGCCTTGAAACTATCCCGGCCCTAAAGGCCTCAAGAACACTTTCCAAAAGCTCCATAATGGCCTCCCTAACTGAACCAAATATCACGGGAGTTTGATCAATGATGTTGCGCATAATCTTTGCGGAAATGAAATCCCTCATCTGATCATCAAGCTGCCCTGCTCTAGAACCTGAGCCAGATCCCTCCCCGGCGTCTAAACTGCCAACTGATATCTCGTGCAACGTCACCATGCTGAAAACATAACACATTATTGATCAATACACACCGTTGTTGAGGGATCTTTCACACACTTTACTAGTTCCCTGGTTTTGCCTCGGCCCCTTTTGAAGCGAGTACGGATCCTCTACTTTCAGTAGTACGGGCCCATACTACCTTCCACATTTATCCGTACCTCAAGAGTTACCTCAACTCAACCAAGTCCCTTTTCTCTACTGCTAATCTTTGCTACTCTCATCCTAGGCTTGCCCTAGGGAACCTCTGACTCCACCCAAACAGTCCTCAACTGCTGAAGGTCTCCTCTTAATGCCAATTAGCCACCACCTGAATACCATCACATGTGATGAGGCTCAGATAATCCTTCGAGTAAAAGACTCATCCCCACAATGGTTAGACTCAGACGAGAGCTGCGCAATAGGGCCAAATCCAACACTCTGAGATTATTCAACCCTGATCACATGTGATGTGACGTATTCACCTAATGGATAACTCCCATTACTCAGAGTCCCACTAAGCACATAGCAAGTAGCATTCAGATAAAGGAAACATACTCATGCAAACTATTCTCATAATCAAGAAACTATACTAGCATACAATGTTGAACTCATACTATCAGGCATAACCTAAACAGGCTATCCTACTGCTGTCTACTCAATACTAGCATGCAATTCTCATAAGGTTGAAACACATAAGTAGGCACATAAGGCATCCTCCTAGATCCTTAGTCCTATACTAGCATGCTGTTCTACTGAAAATGAAACTGAAACTGATAATCATAAACTTGTATGGGTAATTTGGGAGTACTTACTTGAGCTCGGCTGATTGCATGCACTACACCCTTTTTCTCTTTTCAAGTTATTTTCTTTCTAAATATTCTTTTCGCTTTTTCTAAAACTCTTTTCTTTTCTCAAACTCCTATTTACCAAAAATTCCTTTTCGAAAATGTTTTTCTTTTGAAAACCTTTTACCGTTTCATTAGTTTGAGTCCAGACACACTCTCAAGTGTGTCCGAATCCCTCAAACCAAGGATCTGATACCAACTTGTAACGTCCCAAAAATCACGATTAAAATTTCTTTTAAAAAAAACAATACTAAAACCATATTTATAAAAACCACATCATAAGTCATAACATAATTTCTGAGTATTAATCCAAAACATAATCTTGTTATCAGAGTAAACATTCCCAGGCTAACTGACTATGGTGTGTGCACTGCAATCTCTTCGAGCTCCTCCTTTGAAGACCGAGTACCTGAAACCAAAAACTGAAACCGTAAGCACGAAGCTTAGTGAGCTCCCACAAGCTACCACATACCATACAATAACATATAAATCACGTACTGGGCCTTGACCACTGCATCGGACTGAAGTCTGGGCTAACTGGGGCCTTGGCCCCTGCATCAGACCAAAGTCTGGAAACTGACTGGGACCTTGTCCCCTGCATCGGACCGAAGTCCGGACTAACTGGGGCCTTGCCCCTTGCATCGGACCGAAGTCTGTAAACTATCTGCATCAGATCGAAGTCCGGAGCTAACGGAGCATATCATAACATAAACATATCAACTAGCATGAACACACATATACTGCATACTGCATCAGACCGTAGCCTGGAACACATAATATATAATTCGTGTCTGAGCCACGAATGCATCAAAATACTAACTACTACATCGGACTGAAGTCCAGACATTACTGCTAGGTAAACGGGCCGACATTGTGGCCTTAGACCCGTTCCTACTGGAAGGAAACTCACCTGAAGTGGTGAGCTCTGCTGATAACCCTCTGGCTGCTAACCGACAACGTTCTGAGGTGCTGCTCCTCTAACTCTCTAAGCTACCAATATCAAAATGATACTTAATCTGATAGTCCTCCAAAAGTCAACTAAATCAACTCTTAACAAAGTCAAAGTCCTGGTAAAAGTCAACCTTACAGGTTGACCCTACTCGCCGAGTCATCCTACTGACTCGCAAAGTTCATAAGCTCAGAAACCCCTTTCATTCACGACTCGACTCGCCGAGTCACACCATTATTCGCCGAGTCTACTGATTTCCGAGTCCTGGCCTATCCAACTTACCGAGTCCCCACTCAACTCACTGATCCGATTCTTAACTCGAAGGGTTTGGGGTTTCGCGACCTGACTCGCTGAGTCCAAGAACATACTCGTTGAGTCCAAGGCAATCTTCAACAGACTCGCCAAATTGTTCTTCCAACTCGTCGAGTTGCTGCCTAACTTCATCCAACTCGCCGAGTCCACCCATGTGACTCGATGAGTCCCCTTTGCCGACTCGCCGAGTCCCCTTTACCGACTCGCCGAGTCGGTTACTTAAATGATCACCCGAACCCCGCTCCGACTCGTCAAGTTCCTCCCTAGACTCGATGAGTTGACCCTTTGACTTAGGTTTTCTTTCCCTTTTTGATTTCGGGTGTTACATATAATCAAATATTTTAAATTAATTCACTACCGTTCCTCTTGTGTTCGACACCCTTGCTTATCAAAGATATACTATACTTGATTGGATTCGCTGCCTGTAAAGTGTGGTTTAGATGCGATAAATTACGAATTATAAATAAAAAACTAGTGCATTAAAAATACACTTCAAGTTTTTGGCACGATTGCAGGGGAATGAATTTCAATTAATTTAGTTTATTTGATTATTCGTTATTTGTTTTTATTTTATTTTTAGTTTAAATTTTGTTGATATCATTTCACTTATCGGGAAGATTTTTGTTGTTATTTGCATGAATTTGTGATCATACACATTGTTTGGCTTTACCTTTTGCATGGGTTTCGAGATTGCAAGCAATTAGGCAATTCTTGACCTACTTAGACTACTAATTTGGTGATTTCTCCAACTCAATCCTTGAGGCGTAGTATAGCAAGGTTTATCATGGTGGTTAAGTGGAAGACCGAGCTCTTGCTGTTTTTGACTAGTTGGGTCAATTATTGTCAAGGTTCTAAATAACGTAAGACGTGACTTCGCGGCAATGTCAAGCCTCGAGCTTTTCCGAGCCTTGGCGAGTCACGTCGTTTGTAAGGCGTGACTTAAGGCGAAAATTTTGTATATAATACATATTTTTATATGTATTTTCAAATATTATTTATTTTTATACACATATATGAGTCAAGACGGCATTTTGGTAAAGTTTGGCGGCACTTACAAGCTTTGGAGTCATGGCGAGATTTTTAGAACCTTGATTCTTGTTCTACTTTTAGTTACCAGTGCAAAGAAAACAAAGGAAATAGTGTGACGAGTCCCGAAAGTTGTTGCTTTCACAAACCACTTCTTGCATGCAAATGATTTAATCATCAATTGTTATTTGATTTCGACGAAGACGAGTGATCATAATATCCTATTTATTTTTTATTATTTTATTTTATTTTTCTTTTTTTATGATAATGTCACTTGTCGGAAAGTTGTGGCTGTTGTTTACAAAAATTAAAATATTAAGAAGTCCCCAAATGAATTAGTTGGAAAAGGAAATTCAAATAGAGGAAAAAAAAATGCATTAAATTATGCCCATCATAATCTGAATTACGCCAAACGTACTCAACAAATCATCGTGACTGGGTTTTTCCTAGATTGACCATTACACCCAGCGTACGTATGGTATACGCTTAGCGTAATGCGGCGGAACGCGTACGCCCCACGTAATTTGGAGTTACGCCCAGCGTAAGTCGGCGACATGTTATATCTTTCCTTTTGACCTTTTGTTCTTATTTCATATTTTGTTTCATAAGTCTGTGGCTGTTGAATCCTCACAAAGATTTCGAATTTTCTTCTTTTCTAGTAGAAATCGACACAAAGATTATGGCTCGTAGAATTCAACAAAGGAACCCGCCTGAGGATGTGACCGATCATTTCTTGCAATTCCCATGCAGCTTGAATGATGATACTCGTAGCAAGTATTTGAACAATTTGAGTTTGCTTCTCACTAAAGAAATTGACATTGCACCTTCATTCGATTGGGGATTGGCGTCCCGAACTGGACTTGATGAGTTGATCTGGAATTTTTTGCAATACACCCACTTGGACACGAGTTGTGCGCCTTTGTTCATATGCCGAGGTTAGGAAAGCTTGTTCAGGATTGTGGAACCTATTTATCTGGAATTTTTTATCGAGTTCTAATTTACAGTTTCCTATGATCCTAGGAAGACACCCAATGACAGGATAGCTTTTTCCTTTCGACTTTGTGGTGTGAGTCGGGAGTGCAACGCGATTGAGCTTGCCACTAGAGTTGGGATTTATACTGCAGATGAGACAAGGAGTGTCCACTTCCCGACATTCCTTGCTGATTGTGTTACAACACGACCGGATGACTACAACGAAAATACTTTTTGGGCTGAGATTACTGAGTGAGTTTACATACTATCTACTACTCGGGAAAAGATGATTCAGTCTACCACTAACATATTATTGCATCGTTTGATTTCTATGTCTCTCACACATCATAAGAATAGTCGGAGAGTGTCGTCTACAAATTTGTATTTCCTATGGACTCTTGTTACTCCAGGGAAGCACCTGAACCTCCCGGTTGCTTTAGTTACTTACATGGGGAGGAGGGCCAGGGGGCTTCGTGAGGATAACCCGATTTGTGGTGGCCACTTCATCACACGTTGAGCTCAATCATATCAGTTATTGACGAGGAAGATTACTAGATGTATGGTGTTCTATGATAAGTGGTCGGTGAGTTTACAGTTGATGGAGTGGACTCAAGTACTTCAGCAGAATGAGGGTCGTATTATCCAGGTACGACCAGATGACGTGGTTGCAGAGGAGGGTGCAGACGAGCCAGCACCTGAGAGACAGGGAAGGCGTAGACCTGCTCCTCGAGGAGCGCAACAGGGACCAGATCTAGGAATCCATATATGTTATCTGGCTCAGCGCATGGAAGAGAGATTCAACACATGGAGAGTAGACAACAGTGGTACGAGGATGCGTTGACCGCATTCTTTGCCCATCAGGGTTTTCAGTACCCAATTCCTTTTCCTCCACCATACCAGTTGCGACATGATGGAGCAGGCACATCAGGGATGCATCAGCATGACGACAGGGATGATGAGTGACATAATTTAGCAAAATCTATTAATAATTGATTTTTTAGCTAATATTGTGTGGGATGATCTGATGAGAACCCAAATGTTTACCTGAGCCAACACATGTTATAGTGTATTTGTGGCTTCTCAATTCCTAGTGAAAATGCATGAGATATGAAAAAGTAATATGGTAGTTTATGATGGGTTTCAAGCAAAACATCAATCCTATGGTGTGCATGCAAACCCTAAAGCTTTGGATCTAGTTTGTCTAATGAACATGCAATAATCATCCAAAGCTCATAAAATCTAGATCTAGAATACAATAATCGATATTATCATAATAAAAGGGGTTAGATCTTACTTTGATTGTTATGTAGCAATAACAATCACAAATCTCCTTGATCTTGACTCTTGAAAGCTTAGTGCCTCAAATGTTTCACCTCTAATGGAATCACAAACACTATGAGAAACAAGATGACTTAGGAAAAGGAGGAGGAGTACCAAAAACGTCTAAGAACCCTTAGGGATTACTTCCATATATTTTTAGGGCCATAGGGTTTCCTTATATAGTTAGGCTATTAGGGTTATCAAGTCCCAATAATAAATGGGCTCTCCCAAGGCTCAACTCTCTCGTATCTAATGGTAAGCCCAACTCAAGGACCCAAAGCACATATATATATAATCCTCTGGTCCAAGACTCCATTGCAATAAGTCCAAACTCCAAGCCCAACACTCAAGGCCCAAAATGAGAGTTAGCCCAAAAGTCCACAGTGAGGTTACGTTGGGCGTACCTCTCTTTGTACGCTCAACGTACTCACGAATCCATATTGGCCATCGGGGCAGTACGTGGGGGTATATAAGAATTATGCACAACGTACTCCCCAGATTCACTCTTTCTACTCATTTGGTCTTAAACAGTTAAGACATTACCTCAAACCCCAGATCTGGACTCCCTAATGGCACTTACTCTATAAAGTAAGTGACTTTAAGCCTTTGCATGGATGGAAAGGTCACAAACACCCAAAACACTCACTTCCTTATCTAAAAAAATCTCCTATCTCATTCATGGCTTGATTCCAATGTCCAAGATTGGATTTTTTTGACATAACACCACTAAATATACTCAAAGGGACAATATTAGGCTCTGGAGTTCAACAACTCATAAAGCTTCAAGCTTTGGGACCAAAAAGCCTAAAATGGACCCAAAACAAAACTGGCACAACAATAAGCAAGTTCAAAACTTGATACCTCTGCAAGATGCGCCAACGAGAGAAGAACATAGATCCAAAAGCTAGATGCTCAAATTATTCTATTTCAAAGCTAATTCTACTTCAAAAGCCAAACATAAAAAGTGATCAACTCACTAGATCCACATGAGAAAGCCACTAAGATTCAAACTTTATGCTTTTTGGAGCTAGATCAACATGATTGGGGCTTGCATCCACAAGCTCCAAGCCAAATAATGCTTCCTCAAGGAACTCCTTATTCCACAATATGCACCAAAAACCCACAAACTCATCCAAATGCTAAAGAATCACTCAAATGGAGGCTTAGGGTTGATTTCTAGGGTTTAAAGGGATGGAGGCTGAAGATATTAGGGTTAGGTTATGATATAAGGAGCTTAAATAGGGTACAAGACCCTAAAATAGGGTTCAGGTCTGATCAGCGTACGCCCATCGTACTCCGAAGAACATTCGCGAACACCCCTGGTCAGTACGCCTAACGTACTCCAAAGTACGCCCATCGTACTTCCTTCTTCACTAGTAGGCCCATCGTACACTTTGTGTACGCCTAACGCACTTGGCTAAGCCTGAAAGCACAAAACTTCTAAAGGCCATAACTTCTTCGTTATAAATCTGTTTCTGACAACCCTTATATCCACAAAAAGGTAACGAGAAGCCCTACAATTTGATCAACTTTATTCCTACTGAAGCCCACTCGAACTCAAATCAAAATTCATGAAATGCCTGAACTAGCGCCTTTAGCAATACATTTGGGCTCTAAAGCACAAACCGAACTCTTTTATCACACGACCTACCTTACCCACATCCCAAAAGGGCCTAAAACTTTCTCTTTCAAAGCCTTAAAACATTCTCATACTCGGATTAAGGCCCACGGGCCTGAAATCACAAAACTATCCAGAACAGAATATTACAATTCTCCCCCACTTGATAAACATTTCGCCCTCGAAATCGCTCCTTATCAACACATAGGTCGAGCCCAATAATTCGAGAAGCAGCAGCGAAAGGACCTCATATCATACAAAAATCTCTTTCTGGAACACCAAAACCCAATAGTAACTCCCAACCCTGAAGAAGGACAGACCCAACTGTCGTTATGATAATCGATCTGACTCTCCAAACTCTAGTGGTTTATCTCCCTGCCAGACCACCCTCACAAAACATCATCCTACTAATCACCTATCGGCCCACAGACCCTAAGAACACTCTTCCACCTCTGTTTCTATAATCGATCCCAATCGCAACTCAAAAGGAACAGAAAGTTCATAATCCCTTAAGGACCCACCACCTGAACAGCTATCATGACTCATCGGAAGGAAAGAATCCCAAAACTCAAACACAAGAAAAGATCATGCTCGCTTAGAGGCATCCTTTGACATCTACCCTTACAACACTGAGCATCAGGTCAGCTCCTAACCCAAAAGATGAACCTCTAAAGGTTACTCATTGCAAACCAAAAACATCTCACCGACTTCCTTATCATGATAACTATCTCGGCTAATCGCGACACAAAAGTCACGAAGTTCGCTTTACCCCAAGCGATTGATACAACTCATCTGAAATCGTCTCACTTCTGATCTCTATTTTCTACCACCCACTTGTTCCATGTGTCTCGCTATTCTTCCCATACCAACGAAACTGATCCACTATGGCATAAGATATCATATGCATGTCAATACCCCTCCCCCTTAAAATGAAACCCATCCACGAATCCGGAACCTCATATCGCCTATTCAATACACGAATGGATCCAAACTTGAGCTCGAGAGTCTAATTCAACAGGAGAATTGGAACCACTCATTTCCAATATGGTACTCAACTCATGACCCAAAATTCATGGATTTATGCACACACCATCTCTCCAATTCATTCCGATTATGATAATCCCTAATCAGCCTAGGGTATAACAATTTCTCAACTGACACGGAGACCCCCGTCTCACCCCTGGTTCGGCAACCAGGCCCCCGAAGACTCAAGCAGTAAGGTTACCCAAGCCTAAGAACTCCTATGTATCATACCTTGACTAGTGAATACTACAGCTCCTGACAGAACAATATTCACCCTTATCGACTACTGAGTGCTACAGCCTCCCTCGTAGTCTTGTGATACTCTCTCACTCACTTATGAATGCTACGGCTCCCCACAGTATCACAACACACACACACTCTCTCTAATCAATAAATACTATGTCTCCCTGTAGTATCACGACACTCTCTCGCTGACTAGTGAATACCACGGCTCCCTGCAGTATCACAACCCTCTCCCAATATCCAGTGAATACTATGGCTCCCCATAGTATCACGACACTCTCTTCCACTGACTCGCCATGGGCTCACTCCACAATTTCTCCTGATAATCCCAAGCAATTACTCCCACTCGGATTCTCTCTTATCACCCCATAACCTCATCATCAAGTCCTCACCACACTAAGTTCACTAACTCATGCTCCGCAGATCGACATAGATAGGTGCTTACACCCACCCAACTAATGCACCACCACTCCTGATGTAAGTTCTCGCAGGAAAGACACTAGTCTCAACACATATACACCCTTAGACAGTCTCACTCCAATGACAATTAACCGATGGGTTCCCACTGGAACAAAATCACTCGGGTACCTTGGTACATCGTCACAACATCTCACGATGTCTTGCCTCAACGACCAATAACTCGGGTCTCATGTGCCCGCACTGTAGATCTCCA
Source organism: Lactuca saligna (assembly GCF_052625555.1). Classification (NCBI taxonomy): domain Eukaryota; kingdom Viridiplantae; phylum Streptophyta; class Magnoliopsida; order Asterales; family Asteraceae; genus Lactuca; species Lactuca saligna. The sequence continues at coordinate 10,331,402 of NC_136420.1, forward strand.
TAACCAGTTGCACTTGAACGAGTTGCTGATCTTCTCAATAGAATACCCAGTTCTCCCCCCACCCAGGGTTCGAACCATCACCAATTAGCATACCAACAATCTACTCCATAGACTATTTCACCAGGTACATCACACTTGACTCTTGGAACATACCATGCAAACACTTAATGATCTTCCCGATGGAAACGGAGCGAATCCAAATATCCTGTAACTCAGTAAAGAATCTCATAATCCACCCAACTTGACTGCCTCTGGTCATCTCGAAACCTCAGACTAATACACCGCCGGATACCTCAACTGTTCTGAAATAACCCTGACTCTCGGTCCGGGAATAATGCATTATCACGCACCTCATCTCTGATTCCTCGACTAGCCTCCCACTACGGGATTTCATCATAAAAGCAAGCGACCTTACTCTCAAAGAATATACAAAACATAAACAATGAGGGCCACCGCCAGTTGATATGGTGAAGGCAACCCAAAAGGACCATGCTCACAATCGGGTCAAGTGCATACCAAAATAATTATGGGCTTAGATACTTAATCCAACAGTTAATATGACATAATATGTTTTGTAGCCTAAACCTGAAATCTATCCAAAAAAGCTTATGTAGTCGTTCCATATAGACTAATACATTTAGCCAATAAGGGTTAATGTTAAGTGCCCCTGCTTAAGCATGTAGGTTTTGAGTGAAAAAAATAAGATATGTAAGACACACACACAGAGAGTGAGAGAGAGAGAGAGAGAGAGGGAGATGGAGATATTATCGAAAATGTTGAAGAATTTTGGAGCTATCGAGTATGAAGATCAAAAGATCAATATTCCAAAGAATCAAAAATTTAAGATACCAAAAATCAAAAAGGTGGTGAATTCAAAGAAATAAAAGATCAAATATCAAAGAAGTGAATAATTCCAAGAGTTCCATTGTGGTATCAAAAGTTGTAACTTCTAGATTATGTATGCTTGGGTAGCATTACAAAAATACATTGAGGTTAAGAAAGATTTCTGAGGATTGATTTGGAGGGTTGCAAAAATGAATGCGATATAAGATAAGGGGTGAAGGTTCATAAGGATTGTGAGTATTTAGGAATGGGAAGTTCTAAGGAATTATAGACACAAATACATGCATTGCGGTCTTGGGATAATGGATGGGTTTAGAATGGATTGTTTTATGCAATACTGGTAAATCAAAAGTAAGGTTGCTTGGGGAAAGTAAAGGCTAAGTGTGGGGTATTTTGATATGTGTATATCTATACATATTTTTATATATTATATCTTAATATTTTAGCCTTTATTATTCTTATTTAGAACTAAAAGGTACTTATAAAGATTTTTATTATAATTTACAACTATTAGTTGTTGAAAGAGCGGAAAAGAAAGGATTGGAACGAAACTCAGGCTTAGAAGCAAAAAGAAAGAAAATTGTTGAAGGAAACCAGTATGCCCAGTGTAGTGTGAAGTACACCAAGCATACTGTTGAGATAAAAACTACGCCCAGCATAGATTCAAGAATGCCCAGCGTACTGGGCTTGGGTCTGAAGTACGAATCGGGATGGCTTTCTTAGTACCCCCTGCATACACCGACTTATGCCCAACTTATAGAGGTTGGTTCCAATGTTTATAAATAGTGAATTCGGCCAACCAGAGAGGAAATTTCAACTACCATCGATCCTTAGTCGACAAGTAAAACACATTTGGTCGTTTTGAGGGTCTAGAAGGTGACCGGAAGGTCGTTAAGCTGACAGGAGTGAATATATGAAGGATTAGAGAGCGGATTCGTGTCGGTGATCATGTAGTTTCGTTATCATGACCATGTTTAGAATTCCATTGTGATACTACTATGTTTTTACTATCCGATTTTGGAATTAAAACCATTTGCTTTGTGTTTATGATTAGATGAAACCTTGATTTATGGATTAATTCCTATATTGGATTGTTTTATTTATGTTTAATTTATCTTGCCACTATTGTTAAAATATCCTTATGTGTTAATGACAATTATTTTACGTTAATTATTAAGTATATTGAGTTGTATGAACATCTGTTTGATTGCTTCCCTCTTATGATTTTGATGACCATCAAGATTATATGTCTAGTAATAGTGAACATGAAATTAGGGTTAACTAGAAAATAAGTAAATTAATGTGTGAGTATATGTGACGACCAATCACATATGAGCTAATTGAATTAACTATTCGATTAACTATTATTACAAGTATTGCTTGATACGAACTGAAATAGCATGACAGGTCCCGAAAGTTGTTGTTTTCACAAACCACTTCCTGCATGCAAGGGATTTAATCAATAATTGTTGTTTGATTTCGACAAAGACGAGTGATCATGATATCCTGTAACAACAGCAAAATTCAGGTCAAAATTTAAACTTTTATAAAAACCGTAATTAAGTATACTAAGTGGTAGATATTGTAACAAGGTTTTCATACATATAAAGAACACTAAAATCCGAGTTATAACGAAGAAGTTATGACCATTCGAAGTTTCCCGACAAAAATCGGCAATACGAAGTTATGTAACAATGCAAAGTTTCAATAAAACACTTTTTGACCTTAGGTGTCTAAATGAAAGTCATAGATATCATCAAACCGTAACCGTACATAAAAAGAACGTCCAAATCTAACTTCGTATGAGGAAGTTGTGATTTTTCTAAGTTACAGATATAGCAGTAGACAGCTAAAAACTCGAAATAGAGATCGAAAGACTTTTGGCCAAAACAACCTAAATGAGAATCAAAGGGATCAATAATTCTAGCACAACGGTAAAAAGTCTGACGAAAACGGACGTCGGATGAAGAAGTTATGGAACTTTAACGGACTTTTCCTGTCCCGACCTATTAAAAATATAATATTAAAAATAAATTCAAAACTAGCCGACGGAGTCTAAACGAAAGTTGTAGATCGTAGTCTCACCTTCGCGTGGATATAAAGAACGTTGAAAACGGAGTTCGTATGAGAAAGATATGAATTTTTGAAGTTTGTTAATTAATTTAAATATAAATTAAATTAAAGCTCGGTATTATCCGAAGAAGGAGTCACCGGTCCGATCCCTCGTACGCCCAGCGTACTCGGATGCTAGGCTCCGGTTCGTCCACGTCGCTCCAATTTTTCGACCGAGGATGCGCTCATGCATGATGCATGAGTACGCAGCGCGTACTCTAGTACGCCCCGCGTAACGCAACCTCCCAGACCCCTATAAAAAGGATGCGAGGGTGCCGGCCAAAATTGCTAATTTCCTTCCTTTCTCGCGCTGAAGCTCTGCGTTTCAACCCTCGGAATCATCCCAAAGGCCCGGTTTTCATATCCAAGGTGGGAAGAAAGTTTTACACTCCCGAGACTCCCGAGATTTCCCGAGAATCTCGAGAGATCCGCTTTCTTGAGTAGAAGTTCTGCTCGGTTTTCGTCACGCTTTCTTCAATCGATCAAGTGAGTTCATAACCCTTTCAAACAAACTTTAAGTACATTTTAAATGCTTTTATACTCTTTTGGGGGGGGGGGGGGGATACAAGTAAACATACGGTTATTATCGTGTATTTTATAAAGTTTCACTTCACTTGTTTTATCGAATAAATCACTTGGAACTCATTACTATTATGGAAAACTCTTGTCATACTTTGTGTGCATTAGACATTATACAAAGTATATAATGATTTCAAAGTACCTTTCATTGTTAAGTCGTTTTATGCATTCTAAAAACTTATGATTTTGCTTTGTCAAACATTGTGAAAAAGGATAAACTTTGCATACAAAACTATCACTTTAATATAGACTTAGTTGAGAGTCCATGAGACGTGTATATCTTCAAACGTTACTTTTCTTTATTAGAAAGTAATGTTGCAAGTCCTGTCTATAACCAGACTCTCCCGTTCGGAGAACATGTCAAATGTGTATAGATCTATACGGGAAGTCATGATCCCACGCCCTGACTGTTAGCTATAGTCCGTCTTTTGGGGTGACAGTTGTCATAACGCTACGACGCCTGAAGAACATCGTTACAGGTATATTATGTTTAGTATGGTTATAAAACTCATCGGATATAAATTTATTATGGTATTATGCTTTTATGAACGAGTAGCTATTAAAACAATTCTTCATCTAACAAATGCGATCTTCGTATAGCTTTATTATATAAAACTATGACACAACTTTTAAGAACGTCGATTTTTAGCGATTTTCGATCTTAGAGACTGCCAGTTATGTTAGGAAAATAAGGGTTTTTCCTATATACAAACCAAACAACTAATAGGAAAATAAGGGATTTTCCTGGTGCAATTATTTACAACTTATAACACGAACATTCATATGCATTTCATACTTTTATAAGAAAATAAGGGTTTTTCTTGGAAAACACAACAATTCGTATCTCAACCATTAGGGAAAATATGGGATTTTCTGGATCTAATACATTCACCTTCAACACAACAAATCACAACTCTTTACATTTGAAATACTACGTTTTCTGGAAAACATACACGAACTTTCGAATGGCGTACATTATCTCAAAACACTACTCATGAACTCACCAACTTAATTGTTGACACTTTCTCTTTGAAATAACTTGTATTCTCAGGGAACCGCTAAGCAGATTTGGAAATCAACTTATGGGGATTAACGTACTGACGTTAATTACTTCTTTTGAAAGATGTTTATGTAGTTAACTTTTGAACATGTAACGAATACAATTATGTAAACATTTTGGAAACTTTAATGTATATGGTGGTGTGTACTTTCTTTTCTATGAACTGTTATGATACTGAATATGACGTCATCCGCCCCCGAATGTTTCCGCCGTTCTGGTTTGGGGGTGTGACATATCCTATTTATTTTTTGTTATTTTTTTTTTATGATAATGTGTCACTTGTCAGAAAGTTGTGGTTGTTGTTTGTAGAAATTGAAATATTAAGAAGTCCCCAAATGAATTAGTTGGAAAAAGGAAATTCATATAGAGGGAAAGGAAAAAAAAATGCATTAAATTAGGTCCATCGTAATCTAAATTATGCCAAGCGTACTCAACAAATCATTGCGACTGGGTTTTTCCTAGATTGACCATTATTCCCAGCATACGTGGTGTATACGCTTAGCGTAATGCAACAGAACGCGTACGCCCCGGATACTTAGGAGTGACGCCCAGCGTAAGTTAGTGACGGGTTATATCTTTCTTCTTTTACTTTTTATTCTTATTTCATATTTTATTTCATAAGTCTGTGGTTGCCGAATCCTCACAAATATTTCAAATTTTCTTCTTTTCTAGTAGAAATCGACACAAAGATTATGGCTCATAGAATTCAACAAAGGAACCCACCCGAGGACATGACCGATCACTGTTTCTTGCAATTCCCACGCAGCTTGAATGATGATACTCATAGCAATTATTTGAACAATTTGAGTTTGCTGCTCACTAAAGAAATTGACATTGCACCTTCATTCGATTGGGGAATGGCGTCCCGAATTGGACTTGATGAGCTGATCCGGAATTTTTTGCAATACACCCACTTGGATGTGAGTGGTGTGCCTTTGTTCGTATGCCGAGGTTGGTACAGATTGTTCAGGATTGTGGAACCTGTTTATTGGTAATTTTTTCCGGAGTTCTATTCTACAGTTTCCTATGATCCTAGGAAGACACCCGATGACAGGACAACTTTTTCTTTTCGACTTGGTGGTGTGAGTCGGGAGTGCAGCACGATTGAGCTTGCCACCAGAGTTGAGATTTATACTGCAGACGAGATGAGGAATGTCCACTTCCCAACATTCCTTGCTGATTGTGTTACAACACGACCGAATGACTACAACGAAAATACTTTTTGGGCTGAGATTACTGGGTGAGTTTACATACCATCTTTTGCTCAGGGGAAGATGATTCAGTCTACCACTTACATATTATTGCAACGTTATCTGGATCAGCGCATGTAATAGAGATTTCAGCACATGGTGAGTAGAAAACAGTGGTATAGGGATGCGTTGACCGCATTCTTTGCCCATCATGGTTTTAAGTACCCAATTCCTTTTCCTCCACCATACCAGTCGCGACATGATGGAACAGGCACATCAGGGACGCAACAACATGATGACAGGGATGATGAGTGACATAGTTATCCTTTTTAATTTATTTTTGGTTTGTTCGACTTATTAGTTTATATTTATATTTTTATATTAGTGTGTTTTAATTAGGATGTTTTCATTTATTTTTGGTTTATGTAGTATTGTTTTCCATGTTGATGCTCTTTGATTGTTTTAGATCTTTACAGAATTTTCGCCCTTAGAAAGCTGACAGTGAGTTCAACAGCTAGGTCTGACTGTTGCTTTATCATGAGAGAGAGAGAGAGAGTCGTGTGAGAGTTTGAAGTTTATAGTCAAGACCCACGACTTCTCATAAGTATGTGGTGCATGTCGATATTGTGAGAGTATATAATTTATAAGAGTGACATTTCTACCATATATTGATTTCTATGGTATGGATGAGCTGTTCCCATGCCTTGAAGTTTTATTTCGACACGAGGTAGAAGTATGATCCCGACTGCCATGACATGGTTGACACTTTCCTATGTCGTGGGGGAGTTTTTCATCATGAGAGGATGCTTTCATTCTCGATATCACGATGTGACCATCAATTACCATGTCGTGGTCATGCTATTGTTTGCAATACATATTTTATCTCACTTGAAGACACGATGTGGTCGACACTTTCCCACGTCATGTTCACTATACATTGCATTAGTTTGTAATCTTTTGCACCGCATTTTAGAAGTCGACGTTCTTGATTCTATTTATCGGCACGTTCAGAAGCAGCAGTTCTAGTTTCCAGTCTTCCAGCAATTTATGGAGCAACTTTTAGCAGCCCCATTCGATCTCGCCACTACTACCCCAAGGGAGTTTATTCCAATTCTCTATCTTTAATTTATGTTCTTTAATTATTTTATGCATACAATGAGGGCATTGTATGAAATTAGTGTGGGGTAAGGGGTCGAAAAAGTTATTTAAATTGAAAAATTAAAAATTGCTAGATTAGGAAAATTAAAAATTTTATAAACTTGAAATAATAGTTTAATTTAGGGAAATCTAGTAATAATTGATTTTTTTTGCTAATATTGTGTGGGATGATCTGATTAAAACTCAAAGTTCAACATATGTTATAGTGTATTTGTGGCTTCCCATTTCTTAGTGAAAAGCCATGAGATATGAAAATATAATCTGGTAGTTTATATGACATAATATGTTTTGCTGCCTAAACCTAAAATCTATCCAGGAAAGAATATGTAGTCATTGCACATAGACTAATACCTTTAGCTAATAAGGGTTGAGGTTAAGCGCCCCTGCTTAAGAATGGAGGTTTTAAGTGAAAAAAAGTGAGATATGTGAAAAAAAAAGACAGAGAAATTACCGAAAAAGTTAAAGAATTTTGGAGCTATCGAGTATGAAGATCAAAAGATCAAAATTCCAAATAATCAAAAATTGAAGATACCAAAAATCAAAAAGGTGGTGAATTCAAAGAAATCAAAGATCAAATATCAAAGAAGTGAAGAATTCCAAGAGATCCATTGTGGTATCAAAAGTTGTAATTTCTAGATTATGTATGCTTGTGTAGCTTTACAAAAATACCTTGAGGTTAAGAAAGATTTCTGAGGATTGATACGGAGGGTTGCAAAAATGAATGTCATATAAGCTAAGGGGTGAAGGTTCATAAGGATCGTGAGTATTTACGAATGGGGGGTTCTTAGGAATTATATATACAAATACATATATTGCGGTCTTGGGATAAATGATGGGTTTAAAATGGATTGTTTTATGCGATATTGTAACATCCCCATTTTCACGGCCAGAAAAGACCGATTTTGTTTATGCTTTATAAAAATCAGACTACCTATTTTAATAAAAATGTTGCGGAATTTGTTCCAAGTAAAACATGATAAATACGTTATCAATGCATTTTTGAAGAAAAAGTATTTTTATTCATTTTAAAACATTTGGGATGTTATCGTCAATACAGAAACATAAGCACAAACAGAACTTACATTCATTATCACTAGTGATTTATATCTCCTTAATCTCCCAGTGTAATGTGACTTCATATCAACACATGTGATATAAATAAACCGAGTGGGTTAGGTTGGGAAACCTAGTGAGTACATAGGGTTTTCAACCCACAATAATATAATTATTATGTTTAAACATCAAACAATCAACCCAATTACCCATCCCCATTATCTTCCTTACTCTTAAGGGTCTACCCTAAGAGTCATCTATCCTACATTCATTCATTTCGAAGTCCCTTGCTTCCAGGGTTTATAAGACATACACTAATTCCATAGCTGCCAATGCACTAAATCCATAGCTGCTAAAGTTCATTCATCAGGTACTAAATCTATAGCTACCACTGTCGGTACTAAGTCCATAGCTACTAATGTTTATCTAACATGCACTAAGTCCATAGCTACCGGGTAATAAGTCCATAGCTACCAACACCTAACAGGTACTAAGTCCATAGCCACCCGTGCTTACCTAATAGGTACTAAATCTATAGCTACCAGTGTTTGTCCAATAGACACTAAGTCTATAACTTCTGATGTTATTTATTAGGCACTAAGTCTATAGCTACCACTGTTTGTCCAATAGGCACTAAGTCCATAGCTGCCGATGTTATTTGTTAGCCACTAAGTCTATAGCTGCCAATGTTTACTCACGTCATCTTTTATCTCTCATTATTCATCTACCCATTTCATACCCAACATATTTGTAGATATAAAATACATATACAGTTTAAATCATTTTAAAACATGTATAAAAATCTTTCATCAATATAGACAACAAGTATTCAGACAATATGCACAGATAACACGTAGTTTATATTAAATATTTCATATCTATGTGTAAGATGAAAGTAGCTATGCACTCACAGGGTAAGGTGGTGAGTCGGCACTCGGACAACACTTCGTTACTCTTAAAACAATTATCCCTTGACGAAACTTAGTATCATTATCACTAGAGTTTAGTCTAACGTTTGACGAGACTAATTAATAGTCTAGCTATTATTACTATTATATAAGCATTAAACAATACTTATATAACCCATAATAATAGCCCAAATACTTCTTATAAGTTCCTAATAACATTACTATATTGAAACATAAGCTATACTAAAGATAGGTTAGATGTAGCTCACTTACAACGAGTTTTCTAGAAAACTGAACTTCACTGGAGCAGCGTTTTCGATCTGAAAGGCTCTCTTCTCGGGACTTTGTGAGCCTTGGGGACTCCTTCGGGTGCTAGGGGGTATACCTTGGCTTAGGGGGTTTTGGGGGCTAGAAAGAGAGTTTAGAGAGAGAAAGAAGAGGTTGGAATGGTGTGAAGAATAAGGGAACCCAACACCTCTATTTATAGGTTGAAAAATAGCTCTACTCGTTGAGTAGGAGGACCTAATCATCGTGTCCATTCCACATGTCACCTTCTGGTGGCTTTCCTTCGGGAGAAAGCCTTGACCCATATTCAGCCACGTCACCCGATTTCGCACATCCTATTGAATTCTAAACCCCTTAACTTTTGCATACAACATCCGTTTTTGATGTTCGTTATATCCACGCATAGGTAAAAACAATATCCACAACTTTCATTTAGACTCCATCGGCTAATTCTCGATCGATCTTAAATTTAACAGTAGAAGGAGATTAGACTGTTAAATGACTGCGAACAATTCATAACTCCTTCATACGGACTCCGTTTTCATCTGTCTTTTTACTGTTGAGTTCCTATTAATGATATATTCAATTCTCATTTAAGCCGTGTAGGCCAAAAACCGCTCGAACTAAAATTTGAGTTTCAGGTCATGCACTGTTATGCCAAATCTTAGAAAATTCATAACTTCCTCATACGAAGTCAGATTTGAGCGTTCTTTTTTTTTGTATGTTTTTGGTTTAACATATACTAAAACTTTTGTTTAGATTTCTGTGGCTAAAAATTCATCCATCATAAATTCACTATTTACTTCTCCCGGTGTCGTGCGTTTTGCAGTAAAACTTCGACGGGCCATAACTTCTTCGTTATAACTTGGATTTCGGCGTTCTTTATATGTATGGAACCCTTGAGAAATATTTTACAACTTGGTTAAGGTTATTTATTCTAAATAATCTTTTGTCAAAAATTCGTTTTCGAACCCTATTATCTCTAAATTGACTAGCTCGGATCTATGGGCATTACAATTATCTCTCCCTTAGGATGATTACATCTCAGAATCATCAACGAAATAGGGCTCACATGAGGACTCCATATGATATCTCGTAATCTTAAGTAATGACCGTAACTTTGATGTTTCTTCAAACGAGTATCTAACTCTAAGACTTCCTAACTGCAGGCGGTGCCCGATCTTGGACCCGCTCTCTATCTCATGTTAGACTTTTAATCATGATATTCATGTCACGATCTTGATATTTATTGGAGACTCCTTCTTTAACAAACTTGAGATAACTTTCTTCCTTCGATTATCATAATAGATCGATGGGTCATGTTCTAATGACCTCTCATCGTATGATACATTGCTTAGACTCAGGTCTTTTAGAGTCAAATTCTAGAACAGACTATACCTTCCTTCATTTTCTAATCACATCTTAAAAGGTAGCATTTCTAGCTACAAGCAACCGTCGCGATACCTCTACTGATTGCTTTGATTAATTCTTCTAGCTTAAGTCAGGTGCTACATCGAACTTGGTTCTCGGAACCATGTAACATACTTGTCATAGTCAGACACAATTCGATATGACCACTAGTATCGGAATAACAATCATCTTCTTAGTCATTACCGAAACGATGGTAACGACATATTTGAATAAAATTGTATAAATTAATAGCTTCTTGGTAACCTTGTGACTTTCCTTGATCCAAGTATGAGTCTTGTGCTTCCGGTAGTATAAGCATCTAACACCATTCACACCTACTCATACTCATCCCAAGTATTATCTTGCAGTTTTCCAAGTCATCATATAAGAAAATCACACAACAACTTAACACACCAGATAACATAACAAAGTTTTTTTTATTAATCCTTGAAACAATTACATAGGTGTTCAAGTTCACCCTAGACTATGCCTCTACTAGGCTACATCATACGAAACTATGGCCACGGCATAGCCCGATCTTCGGATATGAAGTCCTCATCCTTGATTCCTCGCGTTGTTTTCTGCTTCGTCGAGGATCATGTGGAATGCTCTTGGCCTTGGTGGTGTATCTGGATTGTTGCCTCATTTTTCTTTGGGCAGTTTCTAGACATGTGCCCCTTGACTCTGCATCCGTAGCATACCTTATCATTTTGTGTACAATCGTTGGAATTGTGACTGATCCTTCCACACTTGTAACATGTTACTTCTCCATCACATCTCCCGAAGTGCTTCTTCTTACACTTTTCGCACCACTTGGCTCCATACTTTTGGTCTTCCAGGTTAGACTTCGAGAATTTTCCTTTCTTATCAGATCTTGAGGACCCTTTAAACTTCCTCTTTTCGCCAACTTCAGCTTTCTCTAGAACCTTTTCCTTTATTTGGGTCTTAACATTCTTGGCTGCTCTAACGGTTGTTTTCAAAGTGGTTGCCATTTTGACTGTTGGGCCAAAATTTGTGGGCAGTCCGTTAGCAAACCTATCAATCTTGGAGAGTTAAGTAGGCACCAAGTAAGGAAATAACTTCATCCTCTCGGTGAATGTGGTGGCATACTCATCAACATTCATCTTCCCTTTCTTCAGGTTCTGAAATTTGTTGTTTAGGTCTATAAGATCTATATCTGAGCAGTACTACATTTTCAATTGCTCCACGAATGCTTTCCAAGACATTCACATGGATTCTCCTCGTGGCATTGTATCTGCCAACAACTTCCACCAACTTAGCACTCCAGTCTTTAGTTGTCTGACTGCAAAGACGGTGTTTTGTTTGTCGCTACAGTCACAACTTTCTAACACCATCTCCATTTCGGAGATCCAGTCCATAATCCCAACCGGCATTGGGCTTCTGGAAAGGCTTGGTGGCTTGGCACCCAAGAAGTTCTTATACATTCGTCCATCCTTGTCGTTTCCCCTCTCCGAGCTATTCCTTCGTTCTCCTTAAGTCCCAACTTGACTCATAGAGCAGCTATAGTTCCCTTCATCTGATTGCTCGAGAATCAGCTTAGGTTGCTTGATGGGCATGGTAGGTTCGTCCCTATTTTCATACAACATCATCATCATTTCTTCCCTTTGTTCAGCTAACATGGCCCGAATCATGGTTTGTACTCTAGCCATGGTGATTGGTTCAGGTGCAACTTCTATTACAACAAGTATTTGTTCAATCACTAGGGGCTGTTGATTCCTATTTCCATTTGTGTTCCCGAATCCACTTCAGGTTCTTTCCATTTCGATCTATACACCAATTTAGACGGTCAGTGTGTAATGACGAGAATTAAGATATGAAAGATTTTATCTATGATTGACGTCTAAATCCCCTTATCTCTCCAAAAATTTATATGCCAATTCTAATACTATAATTAAACGTTTAGAAATCTGAACACATAAAGTTTCCAGATATGGTCGGCAACAGACCATAGATTCAATCATACATTTAGCATTATAACGCATCATAAATCATTTAGCACATAAAATCATTTTAGGCATCTTCCCCAATTAAGCTAGTGTTGGTGTCTACTCAGGTGTACTTCCTAAAATATATTATACACACTCCTCACGATCATCGCTTAGCATTCTAAGTTTAAGTCTAGAAATAAATCCTTATTCCTAGTTCGCTTAAACTAATGCTCTGATACCAACTGTGACATCCCTATTTTCACGGCCAGAAAAGACCGATTTTGTTTATGCTTTATAAAAATTAGAGTACCTCTTTTAATAAAAATGTTGCGGAATTTGTTCCCAGTAAAGCATGATAAATATGATATCAATGCATTTTTGAAGAAAAAGTATTTTTATTCATTTTAAAACAATTGAGATGTCATTTTCAATACATAAACATAAGCATAAGCATAAAAAGAACTTACATTCATTATCACTAGTGATTTATATCTCCTTAATCTCTCAGTGTAATGTAACTTCATATCAACACCTATGATATAAATAAACTGAGTGGGTCAGGTTGGGAAACCTGGTGAGTACATAGGGTTTTCAACCCACAATAATATAACTATTATGTTTAAACATCAAACAATCAACCCAATTACCCATCCCCATTATCTTCCTTACTCTTAAGGGTCTACATTCAGAGTCATCTATCCTGCATTCGTTCATTTCGAAGTCCCTTGCTTCCAGGATTTATAAGACATGCACTAATTCCATAGCTGCTAATGCACTAAATCCATAGCCGCTAAAGTTCATTCATCAGGTAATAAATCTATAGCTACCAGTGTAGGTACTAAGTCCATAACTACCAGTGTTTATCTAAAAGGCACTAAGTCCATAGCTACCAACACCTAATAGGTACTAAGTCCATAGCCACCCGTGTTTACCTATTAGGTACTAAGTCTATAGCTACCAATGTTTTTCCAATAGACACTAAGTCCATAACTTCCGATGTTATTTATTAGGCACTAAGTCTATAGCTACCAGTGTTTGTCCAATAGGCACTAAGTCCATAGCTGCCGATGTAATTTATTAGCCACTAAGTCTATAGCTGCTAATGTTTACTCACATCAACTTTTATCTCTCATTATTCATCTACCTATTTCATACCCAACATATTTGTAAATATAAAATACATATACAATTTAAATCATTTTAAAACATGTATAAAAATCTTTCATCAGCATAGACAAGAAGTATTTAGACAATATGCACACATATCACGTAGTTTATATTAAATATTTCATATCTATGTGTAAGATGAAACTAGCTTTGCACTCACAGGGTAAGGTGGTGAGTCGACACTCGGACAACACTTCGTTACTCTTAAAACAATTATCCCTTGACGAAACCTAGTATCATTACCACTAGAGTTTAGTCTAACGTTTGACGAGACTAATTAATAGTCTAGCTATTATTACTATTATATAAACGTTAAACAATACTTATATAACCCATAATAGTAGCCCAAATACTCCTTATAAGTTCCTAATAACATTACTATATTGAAACATAATCTATACTAAAGATAGGTTAGGCGTAGCTCACTTACAACGGGTTTCTCGAAAACTGGGCTTCGCTGGAGCAGCGTTTCCGAGCTGAAAGGCTCTCTTCTCAGGACTTCGGGTTTTTGGGGGCTAGAAAGAGAGTTTAGAGAGAAAAAGAAGGGGTTGGAATGGTGTGAAGAATGAGGGAACCAGAAACCTCTATTTATAGGATGGAAACTACATATACTCGTCGAGTAGGAGGACCTACTCATCGAGTCCATGCTACATGTCACCTTCTGGTGGCTTGCCTTGGGGAGAAAGCCTTGGCCCATATTCAGCCACGTCACCCGATTTCGCACAGCACCCTGTCGACTTTTAAACCCTGTAATTTTCGTTTACGAGCTCCGTTTTCAACGTTCTTTATATCCATGTGTAGGTAAAAATAATATCTACAACTTTCATTTAGACTCCATCGGCTAATTCTTGACCGATCTTAAATTTAACAGTAGCAGGAGATTAGACTATTAAATGACCACGAACAATTCGTAACTCCTTCATACGGAGTCCGTTTTCGTCTGTCTTTTTACTGTTGAGTTCCTACTAATTATATATTCCATTCTCATTTAGGTCATGTAGGCCAAAAACCGCTCGAACTAAAATTCGAGTTTCGGGTTGTACACTGCTGTGCCAAATCTTAGAAAATTCATAACTTCCTCATACGAAGTCAGATTTGGGCGTTTTTTTGTATGTTCTCAGTTTAACGTATACTACAAATTTTGTTTAGATTTATAAGGCTAAAAAGTCCTTTATCGTAAATTCACTATTGATGTCTCCCGGTGTCGTACCGGTTTTGCCGTAAAACTTCGATGGGCCATAACTTCTTCGTTATAACTAGAATTTCGGCGTTCTTTATATGTACGGGACCCTTGAGATATATTCTACAACTTGGTTAAGGTTATTTATTTTAAATAAGCTTTTACCGAAAAGTCTTTTTCGACCCTATTATCTCTAAATTGACTAGCCCGAATCTACGGGCGTTACAGATATTGGTAAATCAAAAGTAAGTTTGCTTGGGGGCAAGCAAAGGCTAAGTGTTGGGTATTTTGATATGTATATTTTTATACATATTTTTATATATAATATATCTTAATATTTTAGCCTTTATTATTCTTATTTTGAACAAAAAGGTACTTATAAAGCTTTGAATTATAATTTACAGCTATTAGTTGTCGATAGAGCGGAAACGAAATGATTGGAATGAAATTCAGGCTTAGAAGCAAAAAGAAATAAATTTACTTAAGGCAGCTAGTACGCCTATGGTAGTGTGAGGTACACCAAGCGTACTGTTGAGATGACAACTACGCCCAGCGTAGATTCAAGAACGCCCAACATACTGGGCTTGGGTCCAAAGAATGGATCGGGATGGCTTTCTTAGTACACCCCGCATACACTGACTTACGCTCATCGTATGTAAGTCGGTTCCAATGTTTATAAATAGTGAATTTCGGCCAACCAGAGAGGAAATTTCAACTACGATCGATCCTTAGTTGACAAGTAACACATATTTGGCCGTTTTGAGGGTCTAGAAGGCTGCCGGAAGGCCGTTAAACTGACAGGAGAAAAGATCTGAAGGATTAGAAAGCGGATTCGTGTCGGTAATCATGTGGTTTCGTTATCATAACCATGTTTAGCATTCCATTGTTATACTTCTACGTTTTTACTATCTGATTTTTGAATTAAAACCATTTGCTTTGTGTTTATGATTAGATGAAACCTTGATTTATGGATTAATTCCTATATTGGATTGTTTTATTTATGTTTAATTTATCTTACCAATATTGTTAAAAGATCCTTATGTGTTGATGATAATTATTTTATGTTAATTATTAAGTATATTGAGTTGTATGAACATCTGCTTGATTGCTTGCCTCTTATGATTTTGATAACCATCAAGATTATATGCCTAGTAATAGTGAACATGAAACTAGGGTTAACTAGAAAATAAGTAAATTAATGTGTGAGTATATGTGACGACCAATCACATATGAGCTAATTGAATTAACCAATTTGATTAACCATTATTGCAAGTCTTGCTTGATACGAACTGAACACTAGGAAACCTGTTAGTTTAATCAATTGATCTCTGCTTGAATTTACTTGTTTGCTAAAGGATTAGTAATAATGGACATTAACCTAATCATTTTAGAAATCGGTGAACATTAATAAATAAATCCGTGTGTGCAATTGTCTATGATTTTAAGGTGTAATTTGTCTAAACCAAAGTACCTAAAAAGAATTGTCTTCCTGTCAGTCTATCGAGATTTGCTATTTAGTACTCATTTGATATTTAATAAAACATTTCTTTATTCATTTCATGTGCTTTGTAACCTATAATCAAATATTTTAAAATAATTCACTACCGTTCCCCTTGTGTTTGACACCCTTGCTTATCAACTGTACTTAATTGGGTTCACTGTCTGTAAGGTGTGGTTTAGATGCGATAAATTAGAAATTATAAATAAAAGACTAGTGCATTAAAAATCCACATCACATATATTATTTATTTATTTAAAAAGTACAAAAATGTATTTCTAAATATATATAGATCTCATGGAAGGACGCATATATATATATATATATATATATATATATATATATATATATATATATATATATATATATATATATATATATATATATATTATTGCTATTATGTTTTTAAATTTTGTTTATGTTTTGATTGAAGTATTTACGTTGATTCAAATTTCATTAAAATTTATTAAAAAAAAAAACATAAGCTTCACAGTTATGTTATTTACTAGGTTATAACACGTGGACACCACATGTGAGAAATTTAAAAATAATTTTATTTAAATTATAACTTAATTATTGAGCAATCTTTTGTCTGTAATTTCATAATTATATAATGATTGGTTGAAATTAATAAATCATAATGGTTTGAATACCAAATCATCAATTTGTATATGTAGATATGTTAGAAAATTATCATTTTGTATAATGCAATATAAATTTAAATAAAATGAAAACATAAATTGTTATAAATAATAAAATTATACAAAGTTTTTATAAATTTCCAAAAACTTCTTTATACATAACATTCAATGTTTTATTTGATAGTCTACCATTCTTATCTAAAATTAAAGATTTTAATCTCTCTCTACTTTGAACTCTAGATAAAACAACATACAATTAGCCATGTGTAAAAGTCGGATCCTTGAGAAATAATCCAACCTTCGATAAAGACTGTCATTTGCTCTTGTTAATTGTCATTGCAAAACATACAACCAATGGAAATTGTCTTTTTTAGAATTTGAATGGGATCTTGTTTTTAGTAGGAGTTAAAGACATTCTTGGAATAAAAGTTTGGTTTCCAATATTACTTCCAGATATGATAACTGCCTCGATAACTCGTTTGCCCAAAGATTTTACCTGTAGTCTAGTGCCATTGCATAAGTCATTTTTCTAATTAATGTTTCTCAATAACATAACTGGAACACCAATTTTTTGAAATGAGATTATGGTTTGGCATACCTGAGATTTTAAGACCATTTAAAACATCACGTGAGTATAAATTTGCATCAAACTGATCATGAACAAACTCGGATTGGCAGAGGCTATCTGGACTTAAATATTCTTTTTGCTCTCCTAGAATCAATTTTAGCAACCGATCATTTATTTATTGGACAACTTTATTCTTGGGAGCAAGTATTGCTCTTTCTTTAAAATAACCTACAATGTTAAAGTTTTCAAGAATGGAAGGATATACAAAATTGATTAATGAACCAATAGGATCACATGGATTATTAATGAGAATATCTTTTGGAATATCAACAATTGCTTCGCTGTCATTTGGACCACCAATATTACCTTCTCCTATGTCCAAAATCCAGTTTGAAAAACCCGTTATTCGATCAACAGCAGATGAATCACTTCCAACAGTTAACCTCATGTTTTTTTGTTAATTTATGGACTTTACATTGTTGACATAAATACGAACACCTTAAAGAAGCATTAACAATGTTTTGTCTACTGGAACCCGAAACAGCAGGTAGAATTTTTCTGAAATCACCTCCAAAAACAACCACTTTCCATCTGAATGGAATATTTGAGTTTGTAGGATCGATAAATCGTAATATATCCTTGAAAGTTCGATCTAAAGCTTCAAATGCATGCTTGTGTACCATGGGTGCTTCATCCAAAACGATCAACGAGGCTTTTCTTACTAAACTCGCAAGATCACTCTTTGGATTTATTCTACAAAAAGAATCCTCAGTAAGATTTATGGGAATTATAAACCGAGAGTGTGTTGTCCTGTCTCTAGTCAACAATAATGAAGCGATCCCACTTGAAACAACATTTAAAACAATCTCACATTGGGATCTAATTGTTGCAGAAGTTGTCTTCCAGAGAAATGTCTTACTCGTTACACCATAGCCATAATTAAAGAATACGCCTCCCTTATTATTTTTTACCTTAGCCATTATATCAAGAAAAATGTTGCGTTGCTCGTCGGTTAATCAACAAGGAGCCGATCAAACTCGTTCTTCAAATTTGGTATGTCAGAATCTAGCTCCTCGGCTATCAAACGATTGTTTGAAAATGAAACCAAATCAGCATATGGGTAAGGCATCCTTCTATACTTCTTTAGACTAAAGTTGTTTCGAAGTAAAATTTGTTCTATCTCAAACAAAGTCAAGTTTTTAATTTGATCTTCATTTAGTTATAAACTTGTACGAACAACACTATATTACTTACAACATTTTAAAAAAGAGATTAAGTGGGAGGTAAAATGTCATTAAGTGCATATTGGAAATTTATATGATACAGTTTTAATAATAATGTAATAAACATATAATACCTGGAGACTTTAATCTCTTTTGTTAAGTATAAAGAATTCCATCTGACAGGTATTCCCATGTGTTTTCCCACACAATCTCTAGTTTACATAAACTGCTAGACAATAGCATCGTATCAAATAAGAAACGTAGATAAAAACCAGATCCTTAAAGACTTACTTCCTTAATTGATTCGATGTATTCTTTTTCATCATCCAAACGGCCTAGATTATAGCATGCATTTTTAAAAGAAGAATAAATTTCACCATTAACCGTGCAAATTTCTTTGAATAATTTTGGACATTTCACTTTATTTAAAAGAATTTTTAAAAAATATGCTTCGCCAAGCTTAGGTGAAATGGAGTGAATTCTACCAATAGAATATCCAACTTCTCTTGGCTTCCAAGTTTGAAGTTTAGGTTTCCAAACAAACTTGATAGGAAATTCAACATATGTAAGTTTTTGTGCTTCTTTATTGATCTCATTGCATCTCATCCAAGATATGAACATTGAAGAAGCAACTAAATATCACTCAAGAACATCTTCAATATGATCGTCTGCCTCATATACAAGTTGTTGTTGACTAGGAAAATGAAAAGGTAGTCTAATCACACCAGGATGCCTATGTAAGATATGAAAACATATCTTTCAATAGGTTTTATTATTAGGTTTATGATTTTAGACTTTATTTATGTAAATAGTCACAATTGAATACTTTAAATGTACTTTAGTTTAATACTATTGGATTTTGGATTTTGGGAGTATTCACAACTGAATATTCAATTGAATGTGTTGTTTTATACAAACATTTGTTATTTTTTAGATTTTGTTAATAAAATTATAAAAAACATAAGTTTCCTCTCACATTTTCCTTACATATTATAAAAAAAAATTATTTAGAAAATGAGAATCTATTAATTTATAATAATTTGTCTAAAATCTTTTTTATTTTAGTTTAGTGCATATGTTTTTGTTTATTAAAAAAGAAAAATAATAATTGTAAAAAACTTTTCTAGTCTTTCCATAAGTTTTTTTGATTTTTATGATTTTCTATATTGTTTATGTAATTATTCACATTTTGAATACTTTGATTCAATTTTCACTTTGTTAATAAAATTTATACAAAATCATGTAAATACATGCTATAAAAAATATAACTAAAATAAATTATTTAGAAAATAATTAATAATTAATTTATAATACGCTGTGTAAATTTTTTTGTTTTATTTTTGTACATATGTTTTTTTTTAAAGAAAAAAAAATAAGTTCAAAAAAAAAAAAAAAAAAAAAAAAAAAAAAAAAAAAAAAAAAAAAACTTTCCAAAAAAACATATGTACATAAGTTGTTTACGCAAATATATGAAAAATATTATTTTTTTTATTACTTTTATGATTTTGGACTTCGTTTATAATACTGGATTTTTTATATAAACATTTAAAGTTGAATATTTAATTCGATTTTATTTTGGAATTATGGGTTTTGTTTATCTAAGCATTCACAATTGAATGTATTATTTTATATAAATATTTGAGTACTTTAATTTGTTAACAAAACTTATAATAAAAAAAAACATAAGCTTTCTATTTCTATCACACTTTCCTTATAAACAAAATAAAATAAATATAATAAATTATTTATAAAATAATAATCTATTTTTCTAAGATCGGAATGTATGGGTGAGAAATTCCCCTTATTTTTATGGGTCACAACACTTTTGCTCCACTTTTCTTTCCTTCACCTAAACCCAATGAATAAGTATGGGTAAGAAACTTCCCTTACTATTTTTTTATTTTTAAAAATATATATATTTCCTATAAATATTATATTAATTTTGTAAGAAATTAAAAACCATGAATTTTGATATATATATTTTTATAATTTTTAGTAGGCATATAATTTAATAAGTAATAAAAAAGATTAAAAAAAAAAAAAAAAAGTTGGCCAGTAGGAATAAGAGAGAGTGAGGGAATAAACCAATGTTTTAAAACCCGGGTTTTTAGTTGACCCGGTGTGACGACCGGTTCACGGGTCAACCGGTTCAACCGCCGGGTCAACCCGGATTATGATCTTTTTCTATTTTTATATATTTTTACTTTCCTGCATAATGCATAAACATATAAAACCTATAATTTGATATACACAAAGTTTAAATATTGAAAAACATTAAAGAAACCACAAATGACTCGTTGTTTTGGTGTTCGATACTTGTATCCAACTATCAAAAACCCTATTAAAACGGGTCAATCCGGTTTTTACCGGTTCAACATAAGCGGTCGAACCGCGGTTCAAGGGAAACCCGACCGGTTCGATCTGGTCCGTATTTCTACAAAAAACCGTTCTCAATTGACCCGCCTTTTACCCCGGGTCATGGTCCAACCGGTTGAATTAGCCGGGTCAACCCGGGTTCTAAAACATTGGAATAAACTCTCTCACCTCCTTCCCTCACTATCTTTCCCTCAGTCAAAATGCGGTATTAAGCTCAGATGGAAAACTTTCCTCACTCATCCTTTCCCTATGTCTAAAATCTTTTTTGTTTTAGTTTAGTGCATATGTTATTTGTTTATTTAAAAAATACAAAAAAGAATATATATATATATATATATATATATATATATATATATATATATATATATATATATATATATATATATATATATCATGGAAGGACATATATCTTTTGTTTTTTTATTGCTATTATGTTTTTAAATTCTGTTTATGTTTTGATTGAAGTATTTACGTTGATTCAAATTTTAATAAAATTTATAAAATAAATAAATAAATAAATAAGCTTCACAATTATGTTATTTAATCTTATATTTTTGATTTGACTACTTTAGGCTAAAGGGTATGGTTACATGATGTTTACTAGAAAAGTGATACCACATATGCACCAAATCACCCCCCACTACATGTTCACTACACATTCACTAACGTTGGAAATGGTTATCACTAGACATTGTTTTATATATATATATATATATATATATATATATATATATATATATATATATATATATATATATATATATATATATATATATATAGATTAAAATAAAAAAAACTAAATTAATAACATAATTAGATATTTCACGTTATATAAAAACATAAAACATAAAATTTTAAATCTAGATTCCGAATAACAATAAAAAATAAAACTTAAAACCTAAATAACTAAAAAACATAGAAATTAAACATAAATATTAAAAACGTTTAAACCTAAAATCCATGATTTTCCCGAACTTCTTTTTGGATTTTCAGAAACGCGGCTAAATTTTCCGGATCGATATCTGGTTGCGGCTTCATGTTTAAAATTTGAAGATCGGTGAGTACTTGTTTCCAACGCCGAGCATTCTCCGTTGACTCGTATTTTTGTTGTAAAAAACTTAGAGTTTTGTCAATTTTGTCCGCAAGCACGTCTTCGTTAATCCCTTTTCCGCTTGAAGACGCCGCTTTTTTCCCTTTATCCATTCCCGGTGGCCGACGAAGTTGGACTTCCGGTGGACCCTCCCCTTCGGTCCCATCGAAGTCGTCATTGAGGTCAACGCCAAAACCCACATCAGATTCCGAAGTTCTTGGCCTTTTGTTGGAGCCGGTGGTTGATTCCGAATGCGAAGTCTCCGGGTTAAGGACCCATTTTGGACCCTTGCGACAAATTTCCCACGTTTTTTGGTGGCCGAACGCTTTACCGCCGGTGGTAACTTTGAATTGTTGACATGCGGTTGATAAAATATTGAAATCGTTGCTACCACTTTTATGCATATTTTTCAGATTTTCAAATATGCCGTTAAACTTGGTGCACGCCGCTCGTAGTTCACGCCATTTTCCGTTGACCGCGTCGTACGTTCGACCCGTTTTCCTTCCCAAAAGCGAGTGAAAGTGATCTAAAACACGAACCCAAAAACTGGTTCTCGTTTGCGCGTTGCCCGTCCTTGAGTCACACGATATAGAAATCCAAGCTTTAGCTAAAGCTTCCTCCTCCTCTTTGATCCAAGTTGTTCCTCTTCTATTTGTAGCTTTTCCTTTTGATTTCCTACGCCTAGATGGTTGTCTCTTCGACCCGGTCGTCCTCGTCGTTGTCCAAGTTTATAGTTGGGGATTGAGAACAAGGGACTTGAGATGGTTGTGTTTGGAATTGTTGAGATGGTGGTGTTTGGAATTGTTGAGATGGTTGTGTTTGGAATTGTTGGGGTCGAAATTGTTGAAAACCTTGGAATTGAGATTGTGGTAATTGTTGTTGGAAGTAGTTTGGTTGAAATGGAATGTTGGTAAATAGAGGTTGATGTTGGATTAGGGATGTTAACATTTGAATGTAACCTTGATATTGATCATTTGGAGTGGTTGGGGTTGTTGGAGTGTTCGGAGTGGTAGAGGTATTTTGATTTTGTTTCATATTTTTGAGAGAAAATGGGATAGTGGAGAGATATTATTTGTAGAGAAAGATGTGTTTAGTGTGCTTATGTGTTTGTGTATATATAGTAGAGGAAATAAATTGAAAAGTTTTTTTTTTATTTAATTAAGGTAACGGTCAAAAAGAAGAAAAAAACGGTCAAAAAAAATTAACCAATCAATGTTTGCGTGACCATCCGTAGCACACATCAATCCGCGTCACATTCACCGGTAGGAGGGCGGTGTTCACACGTGAAAACCCCCCTACACGTCACCACTTACGCGTAAAAAAAATTTTCATACCTTTTGGCCTTAGATAAACATTTAATTGAATACTTGATTCGATTTTAGATTTTGTCCATTTAGTTTATCTAAGTATTCGTGCTTTCCATCGGAGTGCTACAAATTCATCACCGGGGTAGGCAGTCCTTTCATATCTCTCTTTGAGATGATCAAATGTATGGCGCTTTGGCTTCTTGTTTCTCTTTTTAAAATGAAAATATAAGAAAGTAAAATAAACAAAAATAAAAAGTTGAAATCTTACGAAAAAAAAAAACTGGAAGTCTATTAAGTTCATGAGTTTTCTCTCTCATAGGTGTAGATAGTCAATGTAAAGTTCTAAACAAAACAATAAAATAAAATAAACAAATCATTAAACTTACATATGCCAGTTACTACTGACCTTATTTTCCAAACAATACAACTTTATTTATTTTATTTTAGTTCTAAGAATATCGATATAAATGAAAAAGATTATATTATATGTCGTATTCGTATGAATTTATCTTGTTATTTGTTTATATATATATATATATATATATATATATATATATATATATATATATATATATATATATATATATATATATATATATATATATATGGCACGGTCCATGAATAATGTTTTTAGTATTTCTTAGAAAAAAAAACACGCCATATTCAAACAAATACATTACAAAGTTCTATTTGTACCACCCCGTTTATTTAATAAATGAGTAAATAAATTGATGATTGTATAATAGCCCTAAAATCAATAATTATATAGCAAGGTGTGGGTTTCGAGGAGTAAATTGGCATAATTTAGAAGTCGAGAGTTAAAAGTGTAAGTTCCAAATTTGTTTTGTTAGGGATGAGCGTGGGACGGAACTGGTACCGACCCGTCCCGTTCCCGATTTTCCGAATACCGAATTTGATCAAAAGTTATCCCCGAGTACCGAACCGAATTAACATCACCGGTACCGGTACCGGGAATGGTACTGGTACTCGGTACTAGTACCGGTACCGGCGGTACCGATTCCCGAATTTCATGTATGTGGAGTACCAAGTACCGTCCCGTATTTTTAAATTCGGTACGGTTCGGTACCGGTTCCGGTACGGGATCGGGATTTGGGAAAAACTGCTCATCCCTAAGTTTTGTAAGTATTTATGAAGGCAGGGACCGAATGGTAATTTATGGGGCTTCTTTTGAAAATTATTTCGGAGGTCAGGGTGCGTTTAGTAATTAATGGACTTAAATTGAAAGAAATTTATGGGATGAGGATTTAAAATGTAAGTTTTGGATTCAGTTTGTAAAGATTTATGGAAGCATGGTCTGTTTGGTATGTTTTGGATGTAATCTGAAAGGATTACATGGGGAGGGACCAGAAATGTAATTATAGGAAAGTATTTATTTTGGACGGGTATATAATCTCATATCGGCCAACCCTAACCCTAAACCCTTCCTTATGATGCAACCGTCACCCACGTTCCTCCCGCCGCTGCCCTATCGCCAACCTATCTCCTCGCTTCTCCGACCAACCAAGTCACCGGCGAAACCGCCCCTTGCTGCTGTTTCCGTCGTCGATAAAGGCAACAACCGTGGTTCCGGTGTGCGAGTAAGGAATATCGGAGCTCAAGTCGATTGTCGCCTCCTTCTTCGTCGTTCTCCGATCGTATAAGTGAGTCGACCGTCACTGTTTCATCGCCTCTTTGTGTTTCCTTCTTGTTCTACCTTCTTCTGTAATAGCAACTATGTGTATAATATGTAGTTTACTTATTGTAAACGTGTGTATTGATGTAGTCAAAATGTCAATAGTCATCGCATAGAATCAGGAGTGTATATCTCACTCTCAACTACTCTTATACTTGTATTTAAACAATAGCTGGCTGTAAATCAAAATCATCGATTGAAATCTCATTCCCTTTATGGTATCAGAGCTAAGGCTCAATCTACATAAAGTTTTTTCTTTTCCTCTCCTTTCATGGCTACCGGAACTGCCAATCTTCTCAATTTGGCTACCACCACAACCTCCACTCTCAATTTTCAGATTCCCCCAATTACTACTAAATTGGATCACAAAAACTTTGCCTTATGTCGCACCAATATAATCTTAGCACTAGAGATGTTTGATTTGGAGGATTTTGTGTTAAACCCTAAACCTCCGTCCGAGACTGTTGATGTTCCTGCTGTTGCAGCGATACCATCCACTGCTACCGCTCCTGCTGTTGTTGCAATTCCTGCTACTACCATTCAAAATCCGGAGTATACCACCTAGAAGAAACGTGATAAGTTTGTTTTACTCTGGCTTAAATCCACACTTACTGATCATGCATCTGCTCTTGTTGCTCGTTCTACCTCATCTCGTGCCGCCTGGCAGAAAATTGAAAATTTGTTTCAAGCCCAGACTAGGGAATGTCGAATGCAATTGAAGGTTCAATTGCAAACTCTTGCAAAATGTTCTATGACCATGCTTGAGTACATAAAGCGAAAACGCTCCATCTCTGATGCTTTGGCTGAAAATCTTCATCCTGTTGATGATGAAGATCTTATTGGATACATTTGGAGTGGCTTAGACTCTTCTAATGGGAGTTTTATTACATCATTTATGATGAAATCAGAAGTTCTAACTGTTGATGATCTTGTAGGGTATCTATTACAGGAATAAGCGAGACTTGAGCAAGAACACATGCATCTTGCTTCAGTTAATTCCGCCCCCACTGTTGTTGCCCTAAATGTCAACCGATCTACCCACAAAACTCAAGCTCAAAATAGACAGGTCTCCAACTCTTCCTATGCTTCTCGAAACTCAGACCCTAGAAAGAAGCGTGTGATGTGTAAATTGTGTGGAAAGCCTGGTCATGAAGCCATTGAATGTTGGCAGCGAGGCAATCTCACCGACTATCCCTCTAGGAAACCAAATCCAAAAGGCAATCCTCATCAAGATCACTTGACTCAGTAAAGTCAATCTACAGTATTTGATCCCGTTTGGTATGTAGACAGTGGAGAAACCAATCATGTCACACCAGACCTCAACAAACTTAACATTGTTGATTCCTACACTGGAGATGACAAACTCCAAGTAGGTAATAGTAACAACTTGACTATCTCTCATATTGGATCTTCATCTCTACCCCATCTTAAATTAACTAATTTCCTTCATGTTCCTGATCTCATAAAATCCCTCCTTAGTGTCTCAAAACTCACTGATGATAATCCTGTTTTTGTTGAATTTTGGCCTAAAACTTGTTCTGTTAAGACGTTTCAGGGTCAAACTCTAATCCAAGGGGATAAGAAGGAGGGGCTCTATCGGTTGCATCCTACCAGTCTTCGCTCATCTCCAAAAGTCTTCAATTCCACTCGAGTTTCTTCACATGGATGGCATATGCGGCTTGCTCACCCGTATGAATCTATCCTTAGGGGTTTAGTTTCAAGTTTTAAACTTCCTGTTTCCAGTATTAAATTTCCTAATATCTGTGACTCATGTCAATTAGGAAAAATTCATAGGATGCGTCTTCCTACATCTCATGTTATTTCTTCAAAACCGTTTGAATTGGTTTATTCGGATGTTTGGGGGCCTTCTCCCATTTTCTCTTTAAATGGTCATAGATACTTTGTGTTGTTTATGGATGATTTCTCCAAGTTTTATATGGGTTCATTTTCTATCTCACAAGTCACAAGTTTATCAATTTTTTCTTAATTTTCTCACCATGGTAAAAACACAATTTGACTGTGACATAAAAAGTATGCAAACCGATTTGGGGGGGGGGGGGGGGGGGAATATAGAAACATCTCTTCATTTCTTAAAACATATGGCATCAATCATCGGGTTTCCTGTCCACATACACAGGAACAAAATGGAGCAATCGAAAGGCGAAATCGAGTTATTGTCGAGAAGGGTCTCACATTACTAACACAATCTTCATTACCAAAAAAAATTTGGGAACACACCTTCAAAACCGCAACATACTTGAATAATCGCACCATTACCCCTGTACTAAACTATGAGTCTCCAAATCAAAAGTTTTACAACAAAATTCCCGATTATTCATTTCTCAAAATTTTTGGTTGTCTTTGTTATCCCTATCTCCGACCCTACAATCCTCACAAAATCGATTTTCGATCCAAACCATGTATTTTCTTGGGTATAGTGCATCACACAAAGGGTATATTTGTTATCATCAACCTACCTCAAAAATATATGTCTTACGACATGTTTTTTAGGAAGAAAAATTTCCATATGATAGCTCAATATCACCAAGTGTTACACCTTCTTCACCATATAATGATTTATCTCCAACAATTAATGCCACTTTCACTCCCTCACCCAGTTCAGTTCCTCAAAGTCCAACTCCTGGTCCGATTTCTCAAGGCCAACTACATAGATCAACTACTCACAATCACATGGATGACCCCACTCCATCTAACAACCAACCATCACAAGAGCCCATCTTATCTACCCTAGCACCTGAGGTGTCTCCATTGTTCGCTCAAAATTCTACAGCCTCATCACCACAATTAGCAATGATTTTCACCCAACAGAAAATAATCAACACTCCATGGTCACTAGGGCTCAAACTAACTCTCTTAAGCCAAAAGTATTTCTTGCTGATGGTTCCTCTCTCACTTTCGAGCCGACCAACTTCACCCAAGCCAATAAACATCAGTGTTAGCGTGATGCGATGAAGATAGAATATGCCGCTCTTTTGAAAAACAACACATGGTCTCTCGTCCCTTGTCCCACCAACTCCAACATTGTTGGCTGCAAATAGATTTACAAGATCAAGAAAGGGGTTGATGGTAAAATTGAGCGATATAAAGCCCGATTGGTGGCTCAAGGCTTCAATCAAGAGGCAGGGGTTGACTATTTTGACACATTCAGTCCGGTAATTAAGCCTACCACCATTCGTTTGGTTTTGTTGATTGCGTTTTCAAACAATTGGAGAATTCGACAATTAGATATTAACAACGCTTTTCTAAATGGTGACTTAGTTGAGACCATTTACATGAAGCAACCAAAGGGCTTTGAAGATGCAACACATCATACTCATGTCTATAAGTTACACAAAGCATTGTATGGGCTCAAACAAGCACCTAGGGCTTGGTTCAATAAACTCAAGACATATCTGGTCTCAAATGGATTCCGAGCATGTCAATCTGACACTTCTCTATTTGTTGATGTCTCACAGATCACAAAAATTTATGTCTTGATATATGTTGATGATCTGATTGTCACATGTTTCGATGATGTCAAAGTATCTAATTTCATTTGCAGTATCAACAACCAATTCTCTATAAAAGACATGGGTGATTTACATTATTTTCTGGGTTTACAAGTCCAGAAGTCCAAATCTGGTATCGTTTTATCTCAAGAATCTTATATCACAGATATACTGAACAAAAGCAACATGTCTCTTTCATCTCCAATGTCAACTCCATTTGATCCTTACAGTCGTCTGGTCAAACAAGGAGACCCATTTTCTGATCCTGAACTTTATCATCAAATAGTTGGGTCTTTACAGTATGCAAGTATTACTAGACCTGACATCGCATACTTGGTAAATCGAGTTTGTCAATCCATGCACTCCCCCACCAATCTCCATTGGCAAGCCATTAAACGCATACTACGGTATTTAAATGGGACTCGGAATTACTCACTTCACTTCAAATCCACTATTGCAAAAGGCCTACATGCTTTTTCTAATTTAGGGTGGAATTCAGATCCCGATGACAGTCGTTCTCAATATGAATTTGCCATTTTTCATGGCTCCAATCTAATTAGTTGGACTTCAAGGAAACAAAAGGTAGTTGCTCGGTCAAGTACAGAAGCCGAGTATCGTGCATTAGCTCACACAACTGTAGAATTTCTATGGCTCAGCTAATCCAATACTTACAAGTTCCTATTTCAGCTCCTCCTTTGTTGTTATGTGACAATGTATGAGCTATCTTCATGACAAATAATCCAATCATTAGTACACGATCTAAGCACATTGCTTTAGATTTCCACTTTATAAGAGAACAAGTTGAATCTGGCAAACTTAAAATTTCTCATGTATCAAGTGTGGATCAACTTGCAGATGTCTTCACTAAACCATTAGGAAAAGATCGCATCAATTTCCTTCGTTCCAAGCTTCAAGCGCGTCCCAATCTTCAGCTTGTTGGGGGGGGGGGGGGTAATAGCAACTATGTATATAATATGTATTTTACTTATTGTAAATGTGTGTATTGATGTAGTCAAAAGGTCAAGAGTCATCACATAGAATCAGGAGTGTATATCTCACTCTCAACTACTCTTATACTTGTATTTAAATAATGGTTGGTTATAAATCAAAATCATCGATTGAAATCTCATTCCCTTTATTCTGTCGCCGCCATGTCGCTGTAGCAGCCACTCTGAACGGCTGCTGCGGCTGGAATTCGTCTTCAACTACCTTGCACCACCATAAGGGCGGCGGAGGTCGAGGTGTGCTTTGTTGTTGGGTTTGCGATGATCTTGCTTGGGTGGTCGTGTGTTGATAGGCCGAGACTCAAGGAAACTCGCCACCACCATGAGGTGGTGGCTGTCGATACAAATCACCGCCAGCCGCCACTTCTATTTCCTCCCAACGTCGTTGTCGTGTCTTGACACCACCAGCCGCTGTGGTGGTGGCTATGAGTTGGGTGGGTGTGCGATTCTACTTCTAATGGATGTTTGTGCGTGTTTATTTTAGTGAAACATAGTAGTTGTTTGGCCAGAATTCCCAAGAACAGTCACCGCCGCCACGAGCCACTACCGACCACCACTAGGGTGGATGTGTGTGTTAGTTAGTATGTGTGTAATTTTGGATTAAAGCCTTGTAACTATAATTGTAATCAACAATCATAATAAAAATAATAGTAACCACCACCGTAAGGTGGTGACCGCCGCCGTGAGCCGCCATTGACCACCACTACCCGAGGTAGTAGTAGGTGGTGCCCCACAACCAAAACCCTAATGGACCTAGCCAAAACCCTAATGGGCTTAAAGATTAATTTTGGGCCTATTATTTGGACCCACTTTTGGGCCATTGGGATTGGATTGTGTATTAAGCGTAAATTATTCCATATCATTTATCTAGTAGATTATATTCCATATCAT
Organism: Lactuca saligna; assembly: GCF_052625555.1. NCBI lineage: Eukaryota > Viridiplantae > Streptophyta > Magnoliopsida > Asterales > Asteraceae > Lactuca > Lactuca saligna. The sequence goes on from NC_136420.1 coordinate 10,362,096, forward strand.
TTATCTAGTAGAGTAAAGGACTTAATGGATTAAGTCCTTAATGGGTTAAGTAGGAAACTTAACCATAATCGTCATTTTATGTGAAACCCTATTTTCACCTAGGTTTAATATTAGGCCTTTCTTTTGGGCCTAGATGATTGGGATAATAATGGACTATCCAAGAGCAATCAATTGAACTATAATAATTTAATGGGCCTAGGGTAAGGCCCATGTAAGGGATTTGGGACCAATTTGGAAAAGTAGGCCATAAATGGGCCATAGTTTGGGCCTTAATGATTATATGATGTTGATCTTTAGAATAAGATCATGTGCAGGATTGGGACCAATTTGGAAAATTGGGCCATTTGTTGGGCTTTGATTTCTAGTCGACTTTGGGCCTATAGATTGGACCTTAGGCTTGAATAAGCCATGCTTGGGGTAGTGTCGTAATTATCCCAAAGTATGTATTTATAATTTTGTAGTGGAACCCAATTATTAATTGGGTGTTATTTTGGTAATGACAGTTCGGGAATCTGTCATCCAGTAGCTGGTGTTGAGTCTGCAGGACTTCAACAATGTGGGATTTAGTCAGCGGGACTTCAGCAGTGTGAGGTGAGTCCTATTCCAGTAGGAATGGGTCTAAGGCACCAAGGTCAGCCCGTATATGTGTGATATGTTAGTATCTGAGTATGGGCGGGGGTTGTATCTCATAGTAGCTAAGTGTGGGCGGGGCTCGTATCTCATAGATAGCTGATATAGTACATACTTATATGCTAGTGATACTTGTTGTTTGTTTAGAGCTTGTATGTATTTTCATGACTAGTGAGTGTGGGCGGGGCCCATATCTCATAGTAGCTGAGTGTGGGCGGGGCCTGTATCTCTTATTAGTCGAGTATGGGCGGGGCCCGTATCTCATAGTTGAGCTTGATTATGATATATGCCTATATGATAGATTTATTTATACTTGTTGTCTGTGTGATACTTGCATGTTTTGGTTTGGTAGTTGAGTGTGGGCGGGGCCTGCATCTCATAGTAGCTGAGTGTGGGCGGGGCTTATATCTCACAGTAGCCGAGTGTGGGCGAGGCCCCTATCTCGAAGTAGTTGAGTGTGGGCGGGACCCGTATCTCCTAGTTGGCGGAGTGTGGGCCAGGCCCGTATCTCCTAGTTAGCGGAGTGTGGAAGTGGCTCGTATCTCCTAGTTGCATGTTATATGTGTATGGTATGAGGTAGTTTGGGGAGACTCACTAAGCTTCGTGCTTACGGTTTTCAGTTTTGGTTTCAGGTACTCAGTTTTCAAAAGAGGAGCTCGAGAAGATTGCAGTTCACACACCATTTGTTTAACCTGGGATTTTATACTCTGATATATATATATTGACATATGACTGTGATACATGACTTATGATTTTATATGATGAAGATACTTATGGTTTTATTAATGGTTTAACAACGAAATTTTTGGACTGTATTTTTGGGATGTCACACTATTGTTATGGTTTTTTACATGGCTAAATACAACAAATAACAATGAACTTTCATTCATAGTTGTTCTGTTATGTATTCTGATAATAATGTAAGAACAATGCTATTATTGGAAGCTCCCTTGATATATATATATATATATATATATATATATATATATATATATATATATATATATATATATATATATTATGCACTAATGTTATGTTTTTTTTACATTTATTATTGTAATTGTTTGTAATATTATGCACTAATGATTTCACAAGCAACAAACAAATAATTAGACTCAAGTAATATATATATATATATATATATATATATATATATATATATATATATATATATATATTAATTTTGTAATAATTTAACAAATTAGGATTTAATAAAATAAACCACAAGAATATCATGCCAAAATAAACTTTGGAATATCCAAAAGGAACTCACATTATCCAATATGGTAATAGCTGCATAAATGTTTTGGAATTTTGGCAGTAGCTCCATATCCATTTCATTTTTTGTTGGTCTTGATGTGCCAACTGATTAATGTTTTGTTTTTGCTGCTTTCCTATTGTCTGGTTGGTTTTGTTTCTGTGTTTGTATAGGAGAATGTGGTTTTGATTTTAACGAAGTCCCTGTTTCATTTGACAGTTGGATTTGGTGTTTGTCTTTGTTTTGATGTTATGGGACTCAATGTGCCTTGACAACGATGAATCTTGTGATAGAGTGTTCTAGTTTCGATGTCTAATATTAACTGTACATATGTGACAAGTGATAATGATCATTGATGTCACAATTATAACTTGTACATTTTGCACCTATTTTCAAATCGGTTATATTATATAAAAGATTTGATTAAGTTACAAATTGGTAATACTGAAAATAGTAACCTTACATTTTCTTCGGCATCTCTAATTTCATTGGGGTTTAATCGAATGAACACTTAAATTTTTGGAGTTGAAATGATTGCACCAAATTTTCCAGTTCATCATCGGTTTTGATTATCGCCCTTGAACTACCCATACGAACATCATTAAGTATAAAAAATATGGTTTAGAAACTTGAATGATACAGTACACTTACATGTTTTGTACTTTTGATTCTTTTTATAAGCAGGGCATGTGTACCAAAAGTGTAATTTTGTAAAACAGGAGGTTGATATTGAAATTTATTTCAACAAATTATTTAGCCTTAGTGCAGTAAATGATGCCCTCAGGAAGTAGATTGTGGGCATTACCAGAGATCATTTTTTTAGTCAACTGGCATTGGAAGGATCTATTTTCTAGCAGCATCTTGAAGTCGTTTAATGGTTTCTGCATACTAATGTACACACCCTTTTGTTTCATTGTCACATATGGAGATAAATATGGTGGAAGAACCTCAGTTCGTATAAAATATTGAGGAAAGAGATCACAAACTACTTACAAAATGAAGAGCTTTGTATTTGTTTGGTTGGTTGAAACTGTCCTCACAATAATCTGCAAAAACAAACACCATAATTACAAATTGCATATAATGCTTTACCATTTTTTACAACCAAAACCTCAATTTTCAACTCTAAATTTTATATTTTTTAACAAACAAACAAATTTCAATACATATAGTGTAAATAGGCATGATGTAGACAAAATATAACTTCTTGTGTGTTAAAATAATGATTCTAGTAGTTAAGGAGAAAGCCAACACACAACACATTTGAACAGAAAAAACACAGAATCAAATACAGTTAACTACTTCTCAGATTATTGGTTAACAAGAAGTTACAAAAAGAACAAAAAGGATCTGTCATTAGCTACCTTATCTTGCTTATACTTTGATCTTACATGTAACAACTCAATTTTCAAAAGAAAATTTTCGTTTTTGATTAGCCAAAATACTTTCCACACACTATGAAATCCCAAATACAATTGTTTTTAAAATTCATATCAAGTACAATTTTATTTCAAATCATCAGAGTGTCCCGTAAAAACGCCTATGAGAGAGTGCACACCGCGCCATCAAGTCTTGTCATTGCCCTTGGGATTAGATGTACCTGAAACAAATCCACAAATTGTAAACTAATGCTTAGTGAGTTCCCCAGAACATACCTCACACACAATCCACATAACACGTATCATATTAGCTATAAAAGCTACATAATCACATAAGTCATGCATACAACGTATAAGGAAGCCACATAAACTCTCCAGGGTCTTACACCTAGTGCCACTGGGACCCTTACGTGGTCTTACTACCTACCATGGGAACCCCCACATGGGCTTCCTGCCATGGGAGCCCTCACATGGTCTTTCTGCCATGCGAACCCCCACATGGTCTTCCTACCAAGAAAATATCATACAACTAATCATGAAAATATAATAGGATGCCATGGAAACCCTCCAAGATCCTATACCAAATGCCACGGGACCCCCCACGTGGTCTTAACATACTGCCACAGGAACCCCCCGGGGTATTACATACAAATGTCATATCATCATAACACATAATCAATCGACAATCCACATATCAAAAAATGGGCTGACCTTGGTGCCTTAAACCCATTGGTATGGTGAGAAGACTCACCTCATGAATGCTGAATTAATAAGCTAAGATCAGATATATCTCACACACTACTTCTCCTCAACTACCTATAATCAATATGTGATTAACTTGTCACAATCTTATAAATACCATCAAAGTCAACTCTGGTCAACCCTGGTCATAGTCAAGATCAACAGTCAATGTTGACCTCAACTCGCTGAGTGTATCCAACAACTCGTCGAGTTCATCCCGAGTCTATTCCACTGAATCTCGAGTCAACTCGCCGAGTCACCTTAGTGAATCGTCGATTTTATCAAAGGTCCAGAAAATCTAAAGTCCATTGAGACCAAAACCCCAATCCTTCACTGCACTTAATCAAAACTCAAAAATAGGCAAACCCTACCCCAACTCGTCGAGTTAACTAAGGGACTCGACGAGTTCCTTCGGTCACTTTTATGTCCAACCCTTTTTAGTGGGATCTAAGGTCCCAAATTCCAGATCCAACCTCCCCTAGTTCAGACACTGTTGATGTAAATTGTAAAAAGTCGAATATAGTGTTTTGTGTTGTTTTGCATTTTATGTTATTTTACTAAGTCATTTTTTGTGCGAAGTGAAAATGTATAGACTTAGTATATTTTTTGTTTGTTCCCTATAAATAGGGACTTAGGCTAGAAGTAGAGCACACGAATGCTAGAACTCTCTTCTGCTTATTCTGTAATCAGTCTTAATCAATATGAGATCTGATTAATATTTACTCTTTGTGTTCTTCATCTTTAATCGTTCAAATCTATCTTTTCTTTTCTAAATTCTCGATAACAATTCTCATCAATTGGTATCAGAGCGGGATTCAAACTGCTTAGATCTGATTTTCGTATAAGAATCATTTGCTTTTTGAGTTACAAATTTACTCAAAATTTTCTGCGCATTTTTGGTTTTGAAAATCACTATTGATCTTCAGATTTGAATTAATTATGTATTTGAATTGTTAAGTCCAGTAATCGATTAGTGATTTGTGATCAATTCATTTGATAAAATTCTGAAATTCATCAAGTTTTCAAGTTTTCGAATATTTTCTGTGTTCATCAATGGCGAACTTCAACATGAATACAATGACTTCTTTCTCTCACTTGCTTGGTTCCTCAACCAAAATTCCGATGTTAATTCCAAAATACTATGATCAGTGGGCTGATAGAATGGAAGATTACTTAAATGGAATTGATGAAGAACTTTGGAAGTGTATCGATGGAACAGTACAAGCTCCTGCTAATGTTCAACCAATTGGATCATCCACTGCATCTACTGATGTTGAAGAACAACGAAATCGACTGAAGAATAATGAAAAAAGATGCATGAGAGAACTAAGAGGTGCTCTACCTCCTGTAGTTTACAATTACATTCGTAGTTGTAAAATAGCCAAAGATATCTGGAATACTCTAAAAGAAAAGTATCAAGGTAGCGAAAAGACGAAGATCAACTCTGTGAAGCAATGTCTAGTTGAACTGAAGGAATTCAGACAAAAGGATACAGAAACTCTCGAAAATTACTATGATCGCCTGAATGAGCTTATGTTTCGCTGCAATAGGTATGGTATCACTAGATCTCTCATGGAATTCAATTTAACATTCATTATGGGTCTTCGCAAGGAATGGCGAAGTGTGAGCATGATGATTAAGAATCAACAAAGTTTTGATACAACTACATTGAATGATCTTTACAATCAACTGAAAACACATGAATGTGAGGTCACAGAAATGTATGAAGAATCAAAAAAAGCTATTGGTGGTCCTTTGGCTCTTGTTTCAAAGGTATCAGAAACTGATGAAAAAGATGGTTCAGATGAAGAAGGATTTTTGATGAACTCCGATGATGAAGCTGTAGCATTCTATTCAAACAACAGAGTTAAAAAGTTTTTCAAAAAGCCTTTTAATCCAAAAGGAAAGAATAGTGATGGGAAAAATGATGTCACAAGAACTGGAGGGGAGGAGAGGAAGAAAATGGAGAAAATAGATGAAAAACAGAAAAATGCGAATGAAGAGAAAAAGTTGAAGGGTGATTCAGGAATTTATTGTCACTATTGCAATGGTGCGAATCATTTCGTTCTAAAGATTAAATGATTAACTAAACAATTCAATGCATGGGAGCAAATATAATTATATAACGCTATGCTACTACGCTACGATAGATTCCAACCCTACCATGGTGACCGATCGGCTTCCCTTAGGAAGGAAGTAGTTGGTTGGTAAGAGAGAGCAATGACAATAACATCTTTTGATAGTTTGAACATGGATATAGAAGTATAAGTGTGGTCATTGACATTAACTGAAGTTTTAAAACGAGGTCGTGGTCTTGGCCTATCTTTCTACATGAGTAAATAGGGTATGGCCATCCTTTTTTTGGCATAACTCGTTCAGCTTAAGTTTGTTTGTTGGGTTTGATAGTTTTTGTTGATGTGGAGTACCAGAATGGTCTAAATCACATTTTCGATTTTTTATTTATTTGATGTTTGAAAAATAAAACAAAGACTAATAATGTAATTTTGACAATAAAAGGACATACCATTTGTGAGGTTAAAGAAAGCGACTTCAGCAGCATCATTTTCAGCTTCTTTACAAGTTTTGAATATCTAATTCGAACGATAAGTAAAATTATCAACCACAACTAAACATTGGAAACGCGGGGATGGTGTAGCTCATAACCCACGTTTCCAAGCTTTATCGTTCAAATTCGATATTCAAAACTTCTAAAGAAGCTGAAAATGATGCTGCTGGAGTCGCTTTTTTTAACCTCACAAATGATATGTTTTTTTTATTGTCAAAATTACATTATTAATCTTTGTTTTATCTTTTGAACTTAAAATATATTTTTTTTTTCTGAAAATGTGATTTAGACCATTCTGGTACTCCGCATCAAAAAAACTATCAAAAACCAACAAACAAACCTAAGTTGAACGAGTTATGCAAAAAAAAAAAAAAAAAAGGATGACCATACCCTTTTTACTCATGTAGAAAGATGGGCCAAGACCAAGACCCCGTTTTTAAGACTTCAGTTAATGTCAATGACTACACTTATGCTTCTACATCCATGTTCAAAACATCAAAAGATGCTCAAAATGATGCTGCGGCCATTGCTCTCTTTATATTATTTTTATTCGAAAATTACACGAAATATGCAGATATTTAATTATTTGAATGTATATCAATAAAAAATCTCGTAAAACATAAATAGATATTATTAGATAATAAATTATACAATAAGTAAACTTTTATTTAATATTAAATACTCAAATAATTTACATTATTATTTTCTTATAGTTTTATTTAATTTTAAATACTTACATGATTTACATTATATTGGATTTTTTTTTTATATAAGCTGATTTCTTATATAAGTTAGAGTTAAATATTTTAATTTGGATTTTAGATTTTTGGACTTTAGATTTTGTTAATAAGACTATATTTAAATTCTTTTATTCATATTTGATATTTAAATTCTTTTATTCATATTTGATTTTTTTTATTATGAAGTATTTGTTTTGTTTCCATTCATGATTTTATTTGATTTTTGTTTTTATATTTAAGTATTAATAGTTGAATACTTGATTTTTTTTTAAATATTATATTCTTATTCTCATTTATTTTGTTTTTATGCAAGTATTTTGACAATATTGTCATCTTATGTAAGTATTAAAGACTTAATATTTATTAATATTACTTGATGGGAAATTTTTAGATAAGTATTAATATATATATATATATATATATATATATATATATATATATATATATATATATATATATATATATATATATATATATTTGTTATTAAAAAGTATATATTCTTATTACTTGATGTAAGTTTTTAATAGTTTAATACTTGATTGGAATTTTTATATAAGTAGTCGCATCAATACTTTAATTCTATTTTTTATATAAATATTTGAATACTTTGAAATGTTAACATTTCATTTAGATTATGGTTTTGGTTCTTATGTTCAGTTACGGAATTGTTTGAAAACAAAGCTGCCAACAAGACTTATATTACTTATAAAAAACAGATGTCTTAACAAAAATAACACAAATATTACCAGGGCAGAACACAAACAGTTTATCTAAGGGGACGAAATCAATACTTTGAAACATAACATTTTATCTAGGGGGACGAAGCCACTTCGAATACACAATATAATATAATTTTTTTCATTTATATCCCATATTCTTAAAACTAAAATAAAATAAATAAAGTTGTATTGTTTGGAAAATAAGGTACTCACTAGCATATGTAAGTTTGGTGATTTGTTTATTTATTGTTTTATTTAGAACTTTACCTTGGCTATTAGACAGAGACAACTTATGAAGTTAATAGACTCCCAAGTTCTTTTTGCTATATTACTTTGTAAGATTTCAGGTTTTTATTTTTGTTTATTTACTTTGTTAGATTTTCATTTTAAAGAGAGAAACAAGAAATGAAAGCGCCATACCTTTGATCACAACAAATAATCATCATTTCCCCGATGCTTTTAGAAGATATATGGTGAATATCATAATAATCAATAGACAATTGCAAGAATGGGTATGGCTCGCAAGGATGGTCTGATAATTTCATTTTGTTGCGAGTTTAATCCAATTTCCTATGAATTTTTTTATAATGGATTTGCCCCTTATTATTTTATTTTCCATTTATTTTATAAATCTGTAACATATGTTCCTCAAATCTTTCAATATAAATCTGTGACATATGTTCCTAAATTTTTTTTTTATAAAATCTCTCTCTCTCTCTCTCTCTCTCTCTCTCTCTCTCTCTCTCTCTCTCTCTCTCTCTCTCTCTCTCTCTCTCTCTCTCTCTCTCTCTCTCTCTCTCTCTCTCTCTCTCTCTCCAGAAGAACAGCCAAGGAGGATTTGGATTTGGTATGTTGGATGGGTTTTATTTCAGATCCAAAATCAAGAACGAAGAAGAACACCCATTGTGGATTTGGATTTGGGGTGTTGGATGGTGGTGGGTCACGACACGGGGAGGCAGAGGAGCTGTGGTTCTCTTCGTCGGAGAAGTGAGAAACGAGGGAGATAGACGAGTGGGAGATGAAAGGGAGGTCGAGGAAGGGATTCTAATGGCATCGGCTGTGGTGGGTGGTTGGGCTGTTGCAAAACGAGGGGAGGTGTTGCCTTTTTCCGGCGATGGAGAAGAGGGTGGATTAATGACGACAATAGGCAGTGAGAGCCGAAAATTATGAGGGCAGTGGGGTGTTCTTGATCGTAAGTGAAGGAGGAGGGAGGTTTTTGTTTTTTGTTTTTTTTATTTCTGTAATAAAAAATTGAAAACGGGAAAATACCAAGGGCAAATCCATCATTATAAAAAGTTATAAAAATTTTGCACTAAACTCGCAACAAAACAAAACTATTGGACCATTCTTACGAGCCAAACCCATTTTGGACTAAAGTTGCTAGTTTTGATATACCACAGGAAGCATTCTTGCAATTTTGTCCAATCAATATACATTTGTTAGTGAAACATCACAAAATAATGAAATAACTGAGAAGCTAATGTTATGTTCCAACAACATACATCATTACATCCTGAAAAAAAAAGATATGAAAAACAAATAAGAGGATTATAATGGAAAAAATCTTGTACATAACAAAGCTCTAAAACCAAAATTGTTGCCGGAAAAAAAAAAGGAAAGAAGAAAAAGAAAAAGAGGAGGCAGCGGTGGTAGTACATACGGGAAGATCATTTTCTTTAACAAAGTGTAGAGAGGTGGGAGAAGAAGACACATAGCATAGCTAGGTCTGGGCTTCTTCATCAAAAAGTTAAAAAAGAAAAAAAAAATCGTCATAAATTCCATCATTTGTGGCAGTTTGGTGAATTGGTGATGGTTGTTCTTCTCCTCTTCCAAGACCCAGGATGAAAATAGGTGTTAGTCTTCAATTTATACAAATCTTTTAATTTTCTTGGTTGATATATTTATTTATTTTTTACATCTTATGAGAATAGGAATTTGAGAGTTTTTTCAATATATTTGGATATCTGGATTATGTTTTGTATCTTGTAGATACGGATGTTGGAGTTGAAAGATATATAGATGATATATTATAGTGAATGAAATATATGTTTAATTAAGAAAAGGGATACAAGCATGCTTTTCCACACCAATTAATGATTCAAAGAGGTTATCAGTGAAAATTATTATTATTTTTTTTTTTTCAAAATAAAATGCATGAAGGAAAGATATAAAATCGTTTTCACTGTCTGACATCAACATCCACCAAAAAGAATTCAATCATAAAAAAATCATGTGTTGAATTTACGACAAAGACACGAATTATTTATATGATACAAATAGCTAGGAGATATGATACCTGATCGGTGTGTGCTCTTATTTATATTATTAAAAAATTATAAAACCTTTTGAGGATAATTAAGTCTTTAAATTAAAAAATTGTCGATATTCAAGTCATTAAATTAATGGGCTAAATGCAATAACACATCAACATACTTCCAGTTAACACATTTGTAGTAACACACAATCTTTCTTATTTGATTTCGTTTCAAAATTTGTCTATGAAAAAGCCGAATTTGATTTAATATAACAAAGAGATGGAACTTTTGAACCCTAACATGCTTTTAGAAGATACATGGTGAATATCACAATAATCAATATACATTTCTTAGTGAAATATCACAAAATAATGAAATACCAAAATGAAAAAAATTTGTGATGTTTGGCTACGAAGGAAATGATTGAGGAGAGAACACATGAAAAATGGAAACCAAGGAAAACCACAATCGAACCTGTCAAAAATGGAAACACTTCTTTTTCATTCATATTTTTTTTTGGAAAAAAAATATATATATAAAAAAAAAAAGAAGTGTTTAAAATCTAATTCTTTATAAAATGAGCTTACTCATAAAAAAATTTTAAAACAATATTTTTTAAATTTTATAAAAAAAACCTAGAAAAAAATTCCCAAAAAATCATAAAAATTTATAGAATATTTCTACTTTATATATACTAGTGACTTTCTAAAAAGATTTAAAAATAATAATAATTTTTTGAGGCATTTATATTTTTTAATTTTAAGAAATGTTGTTTCTATCAAATGGGATAGTGACTTAAAAGGGTAATATATTTTTTGATTTTTACACATTTGGACACTGAGTTTTTTTTATCCACATTTACCCCTTCAACTCGTGAAACTGTACACATTCAGTCTTTATGACCGGTTACTCTAGGTTAGCTGGTAAAAATAAGACTTAATAGGGTAATATATTTTTCATTTTGTTTCAAAATAAGTCATTTTTGTTTTTATATTTATTCAGTACTTATGAATAATTTCTTTAGTTTTTTCTTACGATATCTTACGTGGGACAATCATTGATGAAGTGTGTGTGGTTGTTGATGTTTATGTGTAACGTCTCATTTTCACAACAAAAAAGTTTCATTTTTAAATAAGGCAAAACTCCCTAATTATAAATCCATTATTAAGAAAAAAATGTTTATTCAAAAATACATTTATCGAAAATCAGAGTAATATAAGAAACATGAAATACTCAATACTGTTGATGAGTGTGTTATGTTATATCTTCGCCTTCCCACGATCAACGATAGAACTTGAAACCATAAACAAGTGGATAAACACAAAGTTTAGTGAGTTTCCCCCAAAATATGCGATACAACAAACATATTATCATGTATAACGACCCTACACTCATCAGAGTGGAATACCTTGGCCCAAGCAGTCATTGGACTGGAATGCCAACATGCAACAGGTCCAATCAGTCATTAGACTGGAATACCCAGGGTTTGTCGGCATGCCCTTGTAACAACGTAAATTTCATACCAAAATTTTTCATTTTCAAACACAAATAAACACATGTCATATTTCTCAAAAATCTCAAATATCAAACATCAACACATTTTTTCCCCAAAAATTGTTTATCACAGATCCAAAATCCTCCAAAAACATATCTCCAATGCGAGTGTGTGTACAATCAAGTCGGGACCTTCCCGCGATCCTCGGGAGTACCTGAAACACATAACACATAACACAGTAAGCACGAAGCTTAGTGAGTTCCCAAAAATACCACACACATCGTGTTAGCCACTCAAGGCTAACTCAATACGACCCTACAGTCAATGTGTTCCAGTGGAGACCCTCCGGTCCTAACTCAATAAGCTCATAATAATAATACTCAGCATAAATCACAAAGACATAATGAAGAAGATCACAATACACAGATAAGCACATAAGACATCTCAGTCACACAAAGATACCACTCATGGTAGGTATAGTGAGAAGACTCACCTCGTAAGTTAGCGAATAAAAGTCTCGTACTTGGAAATCTCGAACTAGTCTCCGCCTAGCTAACACATTGGATAGTCATCTCTAATTAATACTCTACATATACTCAAATATACCAAAGGTTGTTCTCGCTTTCTTTCTAACTCTTGGCATGGGTAAAAGACCATTTTACCCCTCCATGGTCTCCATTACTCATGTTAACAAACCCTAAAGTCAACAAAAGTCAAAATCGAGTCAACAATCTAAGTTTGACCTGACTCGCCGAGTGCACTCATGCGACTCATCGAGTCCACTCGTTCCTCATAAGTCTCGCGAAGATCTAGCTCGTCAAGTTAGCCTCTAACTCGCCGAGCTATCGCATGGTCCAGCTCATTGGGACAAACCCTAAACGACTCGTCAAGTTAGCTCATGGACTCAGCGAGTCTCTTCGATCTGATTTCTCATTCAGACATTTAAAGGCAGATCTATCATTCCAAACACTAGATATACCATCCTAAGGCTCTATTGTCATGTAAAACTTTGATCTTTATGCTCATGCATGGTGGTTTTGCTCCCATCTACCAATACATGTTCTCACAAGGTGTTAAACACCATACTCCTCATATGGATGAATAAAGTTGGGACCTTTGGGCTCTAGGGACCTCACAAGGTCCAGATCTGAGGTTTAAACCTCTGATAACTTAGTATGCTCTAAGTCTCAAAATAAAATGTGATGAAAACCCTAATTTGTCAACTCATGAGATCTAACCAAATAAAGGGGAAAGATTCAAGATTTTTACCTTCCTCTTGAAGCTCTGGACGAAATGGCCTGAACCCCAACAACTCCTTCTTGTTCCTTGCTGAACAAATTCCTCTTCCTCCTCAAAGATGCACTAAATCCTTCAAGCTTAGCTTGGAGACTCTCTTAGCTCACTACACTCGTTTAGGGTTTCACATAGAAAGGTCAAGTAGCTGATGAGCTGCAAATTAGGCTATAAGTGCCCTTATATAGGCCCCAAACCCGAGGATTTAGGGTTTTCACTTCACAGCGTCTATTCAGCGAGTCGACTCTCTAACTCATCGAGTAGATCATTAATCCAACGTGGCACAATGCGGATCTACTCGATGAGTTGTAGCACCAACTCGTTGAGTTGCTCAATAGTCCTAAAAAATAAATAAATAAACAATATACTTGGATGCCCGAATGTTACAGTTCTCCCCCACGAGAATCAGACTTCGCCCTCGAAGTCATGCTCTAGAAATAGCTCTGGGTACTACTCTCGCATCTCGGATTCCGGCTCCTAAGTCAACTCAGACCCTCTCCGATGTTGCCACTAGACTTGAACCAGAGACACCTATTTGTTTCTAAGTACCTTCACCTTTTTATCCAAGATCGCAATCAGCCACTTGATATAATTCAGGCTCGCATCCACCTGAATGTCCTCTAATGGAAAGCGTTATGGATCTTTCTCAACTCTGCAGGTAGTTCTAACCGGTATGTTACCTTACCCACTCTGGCGGTCACTCTAAAAGGACCAATGTATCGGGGCCCCAAATTACCTTGTATCCTTAATCAAATCACCCCTTTCCAAGGGGATACTTTCAGGAGTACAAAATCTTTGACCTGGAACTCCAGCTCAGATCGTCGCCTGTCTGCATAACTCTTCTGGCGACTCTGGGCCATCAATAACCTCTGTCTAACCTGTTGAATATGCTCATTCATCTTTAGAATTATCTTAGTGCCACCCATCACTTGCTGCCTTACCTCTCCCCAACAAATAGGAGTCCGACACCTTGTCCCATAAAGAAGCTCAAAGGGATGAATACCAATACTCGAATGATGGATGTTGTTGTAAGAAAACTCAACCAAGGGCAAATAAGTGTCCCAGCTTCCTCTGAAATCAATAACACATGCATAGAACATGTCCTCAAGTGCCTGAATCGTTCGCTCGCTCTGCCCGTCTGTCTGTGGATGGTATGCGGTACTGAAATGTAACCGAGTACCCAACTCCTCATGGAATTTCTTCCAGAACTTGGAAGTAAAGCGCACGTCTCAATCTGACACTATCAAGGTCAGTACTCCATGCCGAGCTACCACCTCTCTTACATAGATCTCGACCAGTATCTCTGCAGAAGAACTCTCACTAATTGCGAGGAAGTGAGCGCTCTTCGTCAGCCGGTCCACAATCACCCAAATCGCGTTAACTCAACGCGCATTCCTCGGTAACTTGGTGATAAAGTCCATAGAAATCTGTTCCCACTTCCATTGGGGAATCTCCAGAGGCTGTAATGGATCATGTGGACGCTGATGCTCTGCCTTGACCTGGTGGCAGGTCAAGCACCTCTCAACTACCCAGGCAACATCCCTCTTCAGGTCCAAATACATCTTAGTGTCCCCGGGATGGATCCATAATCTCGATATATGCGTCTCATCCATTAGTATATGCCGAGCTCCGCCCGTATAGGGCACCCAAATCCGCCCTCGGAAAGTCATAAGCCCACGACTGTCCGTCACAAACTCAGACACCTGCCCAATCACCCGCTCCCTCTTGCGGTTCTCCAATCTCACGACCTCCACCTAAGCCTCTCGAATGGTATCTAAGACTGGATTCATCACCACCATCCTCATACACATATCTCGGATCAGAGCATTATCGACTCTATGGCTCAGGGCGTCAGCTACCACATTAGCCTTGCTCGGATGATACATGATCTTGTAGTCATAGTCTTTCACCACATCCAACCATCTCCCCTGTCTCATGTTTAGGTTGGGATGATCCATGAGACACTTCAGTCTTTTGTGGTCTGTGTATATGGTACACCGAACCCCGTACAATAGTAGTGCCAGATCTTGAGGGTGAACACCACCGCCCCCAGCTCTAGGTCATGGGTGGGATATCTCGTCTCATGAGGCTTCAGTTGCCTCGATGCGTACGCTATCACGTGCCCCCTCTGCATCAGCACCACACCCATCCCTGATGTAGATGCATTGCAGTATACCACAAAGTCCTCCACTCCCTTGGGAAGAGCTAACACTGGGACTTCACACAATCTCTGGTGAAACGTCTCAAATGAGGCCTACTGCTCGGGACCCCAAATAAAAGTAACACCCTTTCGGGTCAACCTGGTGAGGGGAATGACAATCTTGGAGAAATCTCTGATAAATCTCCAATAGTAGCTGGCCAATCCCAGAAAACTCCTGATCTCGGATGGGGATCTTGGCACCTCCCATCACATAACTGCCTCAATCTTGGTCGGGTTGACCAATATCCCATTCTGATTAACGAGATGTCCCAAGAACCGGACCTCTCGTAACTAGAATTCACACTTGGAGAATTTGGCATACAATCTCTTCGATCTCAAAACTCCAAGAATCTCTCTCAGATGCTCTTCATGCTGCTCTCTGGATCTCGAATACACCAAGATATCGTCAATGAACACGATCACCGATCGATCCAACATAGGCATGCACACCCGGTTCATGAGATCCATGAATGCTACCGGTGCGTTGGTGAGCCCAAAAGGCATCACCACGGACTCGTAGTCCCCGTAACGAGTCACTATACACTATTTTACTTCCATTATTCATTATAGCAACACTCAATGTAGCATTATATGACTTAATCCACTCTTATCTAAAATGGCATACGAATCTAACCATGGTAATTCTCATCATTATTCACCGAATAGAATACTACCTACATTAAGGCATATCGATCCTATGTATCATTCACACTTTCCATAACCAAAGTCTAAGCCTAGACGTGGAATGATCAAATCCTAATTAGTTTAAACTATGGCACTGATACCAAACTATAACACCCCAAATTTACTTTTCGAACTTTAAAATGCTATGGTTTTTAAAACATTCAGAAATTAACCCACATTTAACAAAAATTTGTCCTATAGAAACCTTTATAAATTAAAACATTGGGTTTTACCATTAAGCATCAATAAATCCATAGCAAGCAAATAAGAATTACATCAATACAAAATAATAAGGAACCTATCAAGTTCCATTCCATTCTCTACAAATTGACTTCTAACTCCCATGTATCATCCTCTCTCCTTAAAGTTAACCTGAGATACACGACATTAAAAAGAGATACGTAAGACAATAATTTCTTGTGAGCTAAATGGGTTTGTGACCCAAAACATTTAACACATTTTTATAAAAAAACATTTCATCTTTGTAAAACATAGTTTTAGACCATAAAACATGTTCAAGCATTTTCAAGGAAAACTTATTTTATACATGTCATAAATATAATTTCATATCTTATCATATCATATTTTATCATTTCATTTCAATATCCATATTTCCATATTTCATTTTCTTATATCATTAAGGGCAAATTCCGATATTAAACCGTTTCCATTTTTATACTTAGGGTCTACATCCAATTAAGGAACCACTCTCAAGTCTATACCAAGGTGGAAAGATCAAATCAATCCACCATGACATTATTTCAATTAGGACATCTATCTCGCGAAGGGGAGGCGCCACCCTGATAGATTCCTCTAGTGCCTCTTACGATGTATCATGACCCGGACAATTTTTATTTCATTACTTTCCAAATCTTTTAATAACCTTCAATTCTTTTTCATTACTTTATATTTCTTGTCATTACTTTCCATGCTTTACACATTTCATACATTAGTATCATAACCTCATTTTAAAAGTAAATCATCTATATGTCAAAACATTTCAAATACATTTTCAAAACATTCAAACTTCCAAAACGTTCTTTTGTTTCCAAAATATTCTTGCCATCACGGAACTCTTTCAAAATATCCTTTCCAAAAACATTTGACGCTTTCATTTCAAAACATTTCAGTAACAAAGCACTGTATTTCATTATCATAAAATAATTTTTCTATGTACTCCAAAGTGGGAAAAATGTCAACATGTACTCACCTCAATCACACATAGGTTAGCTAGTCCTCTTCTAGTTCCTTCCCTTAGAGCAACACTATCAAACATCACCGATATAACATTGACATAAGTCATTTAAATGACCAAAATACCCCTCATAGGTTCCATTACTAAATTTACTTCTTCATCTCATTCCTTATGTAAAAATATGAATGTAGGCGAAAACTGTGCGTAAATCCGAGTCTGTATGCAAAAGTTATGCAAAATTTACATGACATTGATCAGGGCATTCAATGTCTGTGGAATGATTGGCCTTGCCATTCCACGGTCGTGGAATGAGGTATGCACACACAAAAATCTCTAGTTTTCTCGATATAGCACCCTACTTTGCATAGTTCTTGAAGACCTTTTTGTGCATTCGCTTTGATTAGGATGTGTTTTGGCATCCTAAAATACCCCACTTAATTCATTAAATACTTATTTAAACCATTTAAGAACATATTGGTTCTCAAATTCCATCATAAGGGTTACATATCCAATTGTTCAATTGAGCATTCCAAAACTCACAAGGTTTATTCCCAACTTATTGAATACTCATAGGTAAGTGTGTTCAAGGATATACAAATATAATAAATCCTATTATAAGTGTTTAATATAACCTTGGAATCCTCAATTATATTATTACACTCCAAAGCTAATAAAGACTCCATTGAAACGGTTAAGAGCCCAAATTGCCCAATAACATTTTTAACCTATACAAAGTATTCCCAAATCATTTATGCATCATTAGGTGTTATCTAATGCATACAACATGTTATAACACAATCTAATCCCATACTAAGCTCTTAACAACACATGGATTCTTCAATTCCATAACAAATTCCTAAAATGACCTTTTGACTAATAACTCCATATATCAAGCTAGTAATCAAGCAACACCTTATGTGTTGAGTTCAAATCATTCAAAGAGTATTAATTCATCATTATGAACTTCCTTTACTCATGAATTGCTCAACTATAAAGGATTCCATTAGTTTCATCATATCATCCTCAAATTAATTTCAATCCTAGCTTTTATATGATTCTATAATCATAGATGTGTTTGAGTATTGAAATTAAATTCATTTTCATCAAACATCATGTAGGTCATTGAATCTATTCTAATCTAACATATAAACATGAAATCCCCAATTTAAATTTTTAGGGTTCATAAAGGTTTTCACCTAAATCCTCAAATCCATCAATGGGATGATTGGATTGAGGTTGGTATTATCAAAACAACTCAAGGGAGTTTAGAAAACCAAACATTAATCCTTATAAGAAGCTAAAATCGAGATTGGGGTTTCCCCAAGTCATGAATTCGAATTTGAGAGCTACATGAAAAGAGATTCTACCTTAAATGGTCTCAATAATTTGTTGTAACTTCAATCTCTTGATATATCTTCACTCTAGCATGAAATCCTCTCCAAAATCTCCATCTCCTTGGTCCCAAGCTCCTTCCATCATGAAATGGCTGAAGTGGGGGAAAGGTTGCACCATATAATCCTGATTTTACATACTTAGTCTCTTAAGTTTGCACCTATTGACCAAAACTACTCAAATCCCAATATTTTCTATTTTAACTTAAGGGTTAACATAATAAGTCGTTCCTTATTCATTTTATAAATTTTGTAGACCCTCCCATTAATTGAGTCAACCATTTCGTTAACTCACTTTGCCAACTTGACATTTTTGCCCCTTAAACTTTTTGAAATGTTATGATTTTCCACCTTTAACTTTCTAAAAACAGTATATCAATTAATGATATGATTAACCCATAATGATTTAATTATATAAATAATATTTAATTTATTAACTTTATTAAAATTTAGGATGTTACAATTAACATTTGTCATATAATCAAATTTTATAAATTATTTGAACATAGACATGCAATTTAGCATCAAATAATTACCACACAATTTGTGTCAATTAAATTAAAGCATTACACACAGACACACAAAAAAAAAAAAAAAAAAAAAAAAAAAGTTGTTCCATAACAGTTAATTGAACAAAAATAATTCTAATAAAATCCTTAACAGCAAACAAAAACACAACAAAATATTGAGATGGAGTACTCCCCAATCAGTCATGAATTATGTAGCCCATATACCAGCCCAATGAAAAGATAACAGGCTTGAACTCAGAGCCCAATATTTAGCCCAAATAAAATGTGCTTCATCCAGATCCAGTCATCCTTCTTCTCCTTCCTACACAAAGAAAAAACAAATCGCAGCTCTTCCATCGATTCTCACAATCGATCGCTTCTCTGTGTCGTGTCTCGTTCTTTCCTTCTTCACTTCTCAAATCAGATTGACACCTCCCCAAATCGCACCTACTCTTCTTTAATCGATCGACAGGAAGAAGTAATCCTACAATCGTCCACTACAGCCTACTCTCCTCTTCTCCAATCGATCGCAGGCTCGTTCTCACCCCAATCGACAGGTACAATCGCCTAAATTCGCACCCTCCTCCTTCTCTTCTGCGTTTATACTTCCAGCAGCAGCAAAAACACGAGAACAGGGATGCGTGATGATGGAGACGGTGGCGTCTTCTGTGATTTGTCTTGTACATAGATCTTTGTCTTCAATTTCAACTTTGTCTTAGATTTCTTTTTGTCATGATTCTCAAAAGAAAGACCAAATTAAATTGACTTGAAACAGTCTTTTAAAATAAATTTGAACATAGCTTATTGTTGGCCTTTTCAACTTTTGCAATTTGATATTCAGTTTAAAATAAATACCCATTGAAATTTTGTTGAAATTGCTCCAAAATGATTTCTACTCTTAGCGCCTTCAACCAAGCTTGTATATTTCCAACATGAAAAACACCAATGATAAAACTTGCATATGTGAATCATATCCGTCACCTCCTTTATTTTAAAAAAAATATATGGACTTCATTTTTTTTTTTTTTTAAATATATGGACTTCATAAAATGATGACCATCTACTGTCAATTTCTTAAGAATTTTTGGACTTTATAAAAAAATCCAACTTTCATCATATTGTGAATGGGAGACGATGAACCCACCAAATGAGATCGTACTTGATTTAACAAGTGAAATAAATTCCGTCAATTCATTTATAAAGAATTTGGACTTCAAGAAACGAAGACCTACTCCTATCAAAACTTGTGGAATAGGCGGCAGGCAATCCGTGAAGCATAGGGATACCAAAAAGTCTCGTGGAAGTTCCGTTCTGTTTGGGGGTATTTATTTTAAAAAAAAATTAGAGCGGGGGCAAGGTTAACCTCTATTTTAATTTCGGGGACAAGGGTGGGTGTGGGCAATCCCGTCCTGAAACCCCCATGGGAAACCGTTAATATATATATATATATATATATATATATATATATATATATATATATATATATATATATATATATATATATATATATATATAAAATAAACAATAAAATGATTTGGAGCTTCTAAAATTAAACATAAAACATATTTTAAGTTGTTAGTATAATGTTTTTAAGATATCATAACTTTTTTATTTTAAACATGTAAAATTCTGCTATAAATAATTATTTGTTATCTAAAAAATAGTTTTTTTTAGCTCAAACAACTTCTTTTAGCCCAAAAAAATATAGCTCAAAATCAATCGGGGGCGGGGATGATAAGGGGGATTTGAGGGTGAGGGCAGGAGTAGGAAGGTTGGACATTTCGGGGGTGGAGGAGGGGATGGGGGAACGGAGAAATTTTGGGGGCGAGGCAGGGGATGTACTTCCCGTCCCATTTGCTCCCGTTGACATCCCTAGTGAAACACAGGTTGTACTTGCATCATATAATATTTTAATAAATCACAAATAACATCTTTCTCAATTATTCATTATGTCAAATTGCTCTGGTGAAGGCAACCCAAAAGGATCATGCTACTATCGGGTCAAGTACATATCAATTATAGTTATGGGCTTAGAAACCTACTCCAACATGATGTTCCTCTGTGGAGATTTTAGTATGATCCCTAGCCCTGTTCATTTTTTATTTGAAGCTCCACCTGTAAACAATGTCCATTTTCCTAGGTGTTCATCTTCTAGGAGTTACTTGGCTTCCATGTCTACTTTGTTTTGTAGATCGCCACTAAAGTCAGCCACAAAGTCTGCTAATGCTTATGACTTTATGATGGATCCTGGTTCATATCTGATGTCGAACGTGCTTAACTTCACCAACCATTTTACCATCCTTCCTGACATTTCTGGTTTTCTCATGACATTCTTAATAGGATAATTAGTTTTTACATGTATAGTGTGTGTTTCGAAATATTGTCTTAATTTAGTAGAAGTAGTCACTAAGGCGAGAATTAATTTTTCGAGGTGGGGGTATCTGGTTTCAGGATCCAAGAGACTTTTACTTACATAGTAGATATGATGTTGGTCTCCATTAAGATCCTTGGCTAAGACGACACTTATCGCGTTTGAGGATACGGAGAGGTAGAGGAGAAGTGGTTCCCCATCTATAGGCTTTACCAGTAATGGCGCATAACTCAAGTATTTTTTGAGTTCCTGAAAAGCTTTTTCGTGATCTTCAGTCCATTCGAACCTCTTGTTTTTCTTCAAGATATCACAGAAGGGTTTACGTCTTTCTAAGGATCTTGAAATGAGCCTGTTGAGTGTCGCTACTCTTCCGGTTAGCCTTTGGATATCTTTTGTTGAAGATGGGGATTTCAGCTCGACGATTGCTTTAATCTGCTTCGGGATTGCTTCTATTCCTCTCTTTATTACCATATATCCAAGGAACTTTCCCGACTTCACCCCAAAATGGCATTTGAGTGGATTCAACTTCATATTGTCTTTGTCGAGGATGTCAAATGCTTCCTTAAGATCTCTGAGGTGATCTTCAGCTTTCATTGACTTCACTACCATGTCGTCGATGTAGACTTCCATGGTGTCCCCCAACTTGTCTTTAAACATCCGATTCACCAATCTTTGGTATGTTGCACTTGCATTTTTAAGACCAAAAGGCATTGCAGTGTAATAGTATATACTTGTTGGTGTTATAATTGTTGATCTTCTTGATCGGATGGATCCATCTGGATTTATTGGAATCCTGCTAAAGTATCTATGAAGGTTAAGAGTTTGTGGCCATCCGTTGCATCTATCATAGACTCAATGTGTGGTAGAGGAAAAGTATCCTTGGGACACGCCTTGTTAAGACCCATTTAGTCTATACACACTCGCCGTTTTCCATTTTTCTTTTGTATGACAACCACATTAGCTATCCATCGTGGGAACTTCACTTCCTTGATCATTCTTGTCTTGAGGACCTTCTCTAACTCTTCTTGGATGATCTGATTCCTTTCATGTGCAAACTTCCTTCTCTTTTAGTGTATTGGTATGAAAAAAGGATCAATATTAAGTTTTTGAGTAATAATACTCTTGTCTATACCTGTCATATCTTCGTGTTTCCATGCGAATGTCTTGCTTCTGGTCTTTAGGAAGTTCAACAGATCTTGCTCGATTTTCTTAGGCATTGAGGATCCTATGAGGACTTTAGCTTCAGGATTCTTGATGCCCAGGGGCACTTCTTTCAAGTCTTGTTCCTTTGTTTCTAGAACATGCCTTGCCTCCTGTCTTAATTGTTGTGCTTGCTAAGGTTTGGTTGTGGATTTCATAGAGGATTTATAATATTTCTTTGGCTCTTGTTGATCTCCTATGATCTTTAGTGTTCCCCATGGAGTAGGAATTTTTAGACAATGATGATAAGTTGACGGCACCACTTTCATCTCGTGGATCCATGGTCAACCTAGTATCACATTATAAGAAGATAGGGTATCAATAACACAAAAATTTTGTATAGAGTTTACCCTTTCTATATATATTGGTAGCTTTATCTCCCCAATCGTGTGTTTTGTTTCCCCGTTAAATCCTATGAGGACTGAGGATATCTTGATTATTTTTGCTTCTGGGATGTTCATCCCTTTTAGTGCGTCCAGGAGTATGATGTTGACCGAGGATCCTACGTCAACAAGGATCCTCTTCACGAAGTAGTTGGCCATGTACAGTGTTATCATGAGTCCGTCATGGTGAGGATCCTGAATCCCTTCCATGTCCGTCTCGTCAAATGAAATTTCTTTTTCGCTGCTAACCATGGTATTCTTCTGTGGTCTACCTTCCTTTTCTGTTTTAGAGACCTTGGCGTGTCTTTTAGCCTAAGAATAAGAAGTACCATAGATGTTAGATTCGCCTGAGATAACATTAATTATCTTAGCGTTAGAGGGTGGAGATCCTGGTTTCTCCGGGATCCTGTGACCATCCTTACTGTTCTCTTTGGATTTTTCTCTTTTCTCCCGAGGATCTCTTTGAGGTGTCCCTTGCTAAGGAGGTAGCTAATTTCTTTTCTTAGCGCTATGCAATCCTCCTCCATGTGACTAAAGTCTTCGTGGTAAGCATACCATTTGGACTTATCTTTCCAACTGGTGGAATTTTTATCCCTCTTCGGCCAAATTTCTTTGTCTCCAAGATCATGCATAACGTGAATTATAGTTGAAACATAGAAAAACAATAGTCATTGATCTTAGGAAGTTCCTCTTCTTTTCCTTCATCCTCGAGGGCATTGACCCTGTGAAGATCCGGTTTGGAATATGGCTTAGATTTGTAGGAACTTGGGGCTGAGGATTCGGCCTTCCTGTTGGGGTTCTCATATTGACTTGGAAGGTTGCTTCTCATCTGGATCTCTTTGTCCTCTTCAAGCCTTATGAACGTTAACGCTCAGCATCTGACATCATCTAATTTTTTGCATAGGGTCATTACAAGGTCTTTATAGAAGGGTGAATCCTTCCTTAGTTCCATTTTGAAGGCCTCTACAGCAGTAACCATGTCGATGTTGGGGATGCTCAGAGTTTCCCTACTGAACTTGTTAATGAAGTCCCTAAGCCTTTCCTTAGGATCCTGGACCACTCGATATAGATCACTAGTGATCTTCTGGAAGGTTCTGCTACAAGAGGACTGGTTATTGAAAATATTGACTATGTGTGCAAAAGAAGTAATAGAGTATGGGGGAATGTTTAGCAGCCATTTGATAGTTGATCATGCAAGGGTTGAGCCAAAGCCTTTGCATAGTCAAGCTTCCTTTAAGTTCCCTGGGATGGGAATGATCTTCATCCTTTCTCGGTATTACGCTATGTGCTCTTCAGGATCCGTAGTTCCATCGTAAAGCTTCATGCTACGAGTTTGGAAGCTCTTAGGAACTTCGGTATCGGCCATCATGAGAGTGAATCTCGAGATCATGTGACTTGTTAGTGACACTTTCGGTATGAGTTGGACCACCCCGGGTACGCTTGAGATCATTTGTTTCAACTGCTAAAGTTCCCTGGCCATGTTTGGGTTTATTCTTGCATCAACGTTATTCTTGCATCTAGGAGTGTTGAAATGCTCATTCAGATTATTGATCATGGATGTTCGATTGTTAATAGTTGTCCCCCAGGGTGACGCCACAGTGGTAGGAGCTGTGTTCTTCTGGGGATTTTCTGAGGATCATGCATTATGAAAGTTAAGGATCGTTGGTTATACAACTGTGGGCGTTGTATCCTGGGATTTATGGAGTTCTTCCTCCACCCTGTCCACTTCTTTGAGTAGTGCTCTATTCTCCCCTTGCTATTGGTTCACCTGTTGCGTCATTTTCCTCATCATATCGTAGAGTTCTACAGTAGTGACCGAGACGGTCGGATCCTGGAGTCCTGAAGATCCCAAACTTCCTTGGTTAGTAACCGGAGGGGTGTTTTCTTGGAATTTTCAGGCATTTTCCTCCGAGTAGGGGGCCCACTCGGAGGAGGTGGTAGGTTTTTAGAAGGAGCGGAGGACGAAGAAAGGATCGATTGTGTAGACATGATTTTTTCAAGGATTTTCAACACCATGGCCCCACGGTGGGTGCCAAATTGTTTTGGTCAAAATTTACATAAATACTAATCAACCAAATTGTATGAGAGGCTGTGATGTTCGAATTGTGCAATAGTTAATGATAAAAGAGAGTGACACAATGGATTACAAGGAAATCCTTTGATCCTTGCTAGGATCTCCGACGTAAAACCTTGGGAGGTGATAATGATCACCTGCCTTGATGATTTTATTAATATAAAATGGTGATTACAGATAATATTTCAATAAGAACAAATGGATAGATTCTTAGAGTAAGCTTAGAGTAAAAAGCAGTGTGTTGTGTGCAAACTACAAGTGTCAGTTTATAGTCTAAACGAACCAACAAGATGTCCAATATTTCCGAGATCTCTATGACCAGCTTCACGCACGTTATTTGACCAAGTATTCGGGGTCTCTAACATAGTTGAGATGATTCATCATTGAGAATTGGTCTTCCCTTGACTATCTCTGCACATGCATTAGTTATGAACAAAATATGATCGTTATAAAGGTTAGTAAAAACAATAACGGTAATAGTCGAGATCCTAAAGTAGTTGAGGATCATGGACATTTGAGGATCCTGAATATTTTGAGGATCTTGGCCCTAACAGCTAATAGGATTGGTTGTGCTATGGCTGAGCTTTTGAAACCCCCGTAAATTCGGGTTAGTCAATTTGGAGACAATAAACGTCAAAATTGACTTTTTGATAGAAGATTATTTAAAGTAAATAATCTTAACCAAGTTATAGTATATGCACAAGGATTCTGTACATATAAAGAACGCCGAAATCCGAGTTATAAGGAAGAAGTTATGATCCGTCGAAGTTTTACGGCAAAACCGACACGACACCGGGAATCGCAAAAAGTAAGTTGGCGATAAAATACTTTTTAGCCATAGTGATCTAAACAAAAGTCGTAGTATATGCTAAACTGAGAGCGTGCATAAAAAGAATGTCCAAATTTGACTTCATATGAGGAAGTTATGATTTTTTTTAAGATTTATCATATCAATACACAGCCCAGAATTCAAATTTTAGATCGACCAACTTTTAGCCGACACAATCTAAATGAGAATCGAAGATATCGTTAATAGGAGCTCAACGATGAAAAGACAGATGTAACGGACGTCGGATGACAAAGTTATGAATTTTTAACGGACTTTACCTATCCTGGCCTGTTAAAATATAACTTTAAAAATAAATTCAGATTTATTAGCCAATGGAGTCTAAACGAAAGTTGTAGAGTATGTAGTCTACACGTGGATATGAAGAATATTGAAAACAGAGCTTGTATGCGAAAGTTACGGAATTTAGATGTCGGAAGGGTGTTGTGCGAGGATGAGTGATGTGGCATGATTTGGACCTTTGCTTGCTCCCCACGGTTAGCACTTCGGATCAAGACACACGTCCCCTCGTATGCATAGCGTACCACTAAAGGTTTGCCCTGCGTAGACCGAAGACTGGCCCTATAAATACATGCGAGGACTGCCTTCATTCTGTATACCTTTCTCAATTTTCCCTCTCTAATACTCACAAACCTTCAATGTTTTTCCCTAGCACTTCCCTAGTGTTAGAGGTGAGTCCCGGAGTTCCAAAAGGCTCCGATAAGAAGAGTTTTTTGGCTCGGAAGTTCTGCCCTGCATAGCCCAGTTTCTAGCCAAACCTCCTGGTAAGTGAGTTATGCATACCCTACTTTAAGTATAGTTTATGTTTAAGTTTATTATCCTTACTATGAACTTATAAATAATATATATATATATATATATATATATATATATATATATATATATATATATATATATATATATATAAAGTGTTATTATAATATCTTTTAACTACTCGCGACACGGGGAATCTGGTTTGAAGGGCCGCATAGGGTTGTTGGATTTCAGATGTGCTATAATGCCAAAATGATCCTATCCTCTGGTGTTTCCTATTTGACCCATGTTTGTATATAGTGGTTGAAAAGTATAGTTTAACACTTATAAATCAATATCGCTTGTAAATATTCACGATAAATATTAGACTAAAATCTAGCTGTAATGATACTAGGTTTCTTCGGAGGAAAATAGAATCGTTAGAAGCGAAGCAGTGTCCAAGTTGGGAATCTCACTTTAACAAATGAGTGCACAGTTACTTATATCTTACACATAGATGTGAAATATTTAATATAAATTATGTGTTATGTGTGCATATTATGTGTGTTCTTGATATCTATATTGGATGAACGATTTATACATGTTTTAAATGATTTAATTGTATTTGTATTTTATATCTATGAAAACATTGGCTTAACATTAGGTAAATGAAATAATTGATGCGTGATGAAATAAAATGATGAGAGGCATCGATGCCTACGATGATTCAGTCATCTAGCAGAGTAAAGATGACGACCACAGACACTTCTATATGGTCCAGTGGAACGCTAGTAGGCTCGCAACCTGTTGGTGTTTTTGAACTACGTGCTCATTAGATGTACTCTAAATATCCTGACAGATACACCTAATGGATAATATTGACAACGGTGCCTAACTTTTGAACTACGTGTTCACCGTATGTATTCTAAAAGCTCTGGCAGTTATGGACTTAGTGCCTCATGAAATAACATTGGGAGCTGTTCCTAAAAATGGTAGCTATGGACTTAGTACATGTTATATAAACCCTGATAGTGATGGACTTCATGCCTATTCCTTAGGACAATCCTTAGGAATGAATGAATGAAGGATAACTAATTCTTAAGGTAGATCTTTAAGAATAAAGATGATAATGGGGTTGGGTAATTGGGTTGATTATTTGATGATTAAACATAATAATTATATTATTGTGGGTTGAAAACCCTATGTACTCACCAAGTTTCTCAACCTAACCCATTCAGTTTACTTGTATCACAGGTATCGATATGAAGCTACATTACACTGAGAGGTTAAAGGAGATGTAAACCACTAGTGTAAATGAATGTAAGGTTTGTTTATGCTTATCTTTCTGTATTGACGATGGCATCCCAAAGTTTTAATATAAACAAAATACATTTCTTTATAAATGCTTTGATAATATATTTATCATGTTTTTTGGGGATCAATTCCGCAATATTATTCTTTAAAATGAATACTCTGATTTTCAAATAAGCATAAATAAAATTTTTAAAATGACTGTGAATTTGGGGATGTCACAACATTTGTTTACTCATTTTGGTGTCCCGGTTGGTCCGACTATGACTTGTGTCTCTATTATTTTGGTTCTTACTACCTTAGTGGCCTTAAGGGCCAAGTTTTTTTTTGTGGTGCAGATGTAGATGAGAGTTGTATGCACCGGGTTAGATGGGACAAAGTTCTGTCTAGCAGAGAGGAAGTAGGTATGGGTTTTGACAGTTTATTCTCCTTTAACAGGGCCAAGATATTTCGTTGGTGGTGGAGATTTATCATTCTCGTAATCTATTGTGGGCTCTTTTGATTAGATCTTTGTAAGGTCCTGATGGTGGTTGCATGTATTTCCCCCCTAGAAGAGCAAGAGCGGGTCCTTAGCTTGGAGTTATGCATATGTTCACCCAACTTAGGGAGACAGCCATGGATTTGCTCTCCTTATGTCTTATATGGGTTGGTAATGGAGGTTATACTTCTTTTTGGCATGATGTTTCGATGGGAGAAATGCCTCTTCCAGTTACTTTTCATAGAGTATTTGTTTCAGATATTTTTAGAAATGTGACTCTCAAAGGTAGAATGGCTACAGGTTGGGAGACTCATACTCTTAAACATTATATTAGGGGAGGTGTTGAGCAGGAGCAGTGGGATGGTATTCTTTCTTTGATTAAGGATTTCTAGTTGTAGTCAATTTCTGATAGATTGGGTTGGAGTATTAATGTTATTGATAGCTTCTCTGTAGCATTGGCTCCGCGGTACATTAATGGTACTTTACTTTACTCGGGAGGTGGCGAGAGTCAGTGGAACAACCATGTTCCTATCAAGCTCAATGTTCTATTATGGGGATTCGTTTACTTAGTATTCCAACTAGAGATAGACTTTCTTATAGGGGAATTTAGTCAGACCCGATTCTTTACCCTATTTTTTCTTGTATGGTGGAGACTATTGCTCATTTGTTTTCAAGGTGCTCTGAGTTATGTGATATTTGGGCACATATTGCTATTGGTGGGGTATACAACTTCCTGATTGTATTTTGGTGCATTCTCTTATCACATGGTCAGATTTTGTTTTTATGCGAAGTGGTCAACAAAATGTTTTCGATGCAATGGTTATGACTTCCTTTTGGTGCATTTGAAATTTCAGGAATTCCATTATGTTTGGAATATTTGATGATATCGTTTATAAGTTTTTTTTTTTTTTTTTTTTTTTTTGTGATTTCTAGTAGATGTTGTAAAGACAAGATTAGCTGGAGTTCTTGGTTTCATAACCCTATTTCTGCTAAAATTTTGATGTAATTGTTTTATTTTTCTAGCTCCTTGTTAGTTTCTAATAATATTTTCGCCATTCAAAGAAAAACAAATACAACAATAGTAAAAGCATTTAAATTAAGTAATACATTAAATGTGTAGAAGTTGTTATCATTTATGTTTTTATTGATTTTGAACTAGTATACCTTTTAAATGGGTTGATGTTGTTGTAGTAGATCAAAACTTTGATAAAATGATACAAAACCACATTATTTTTTTTTACCAAATGACTTGATTATATTATACTATCTTTTAAAATAAATTTTGTCTGTACTTTTGAAATATATATATATATATATATATATATATATATATATATATATATAAAATAATAATAATAATAATAATAATAATAATAATAATAATAATAATAATAATAATAATAATAATAATAATAATAATAACTTACGTGATACAAACTTAAAATTATGTTACTAGACTTTATTCTTAAAAAAGATGACGACATAGATATTTTTTACTTTGCATGTAAAAAAAAAGAATAAATGAGTTATATGATAGGAACTAAATATCATGAGCAATGATACTTTAACTCATATAATATAGTTGAAATGAATTAAATAGCATAAGCTAACGATCTTTAATTCATATTAAATAGTGACTAGATTAAGAGCCTGTTTAACAAAGAGCATTCAGTAGATTTTAACTTTTGTTTTTTACAAACTGCTCAAATTAAACTGTAACACCCATAAAAATTAAGTTAATTTTAAACTTTTAAAATGCATTCCAAATTCAATAGTTATTACAAAACACGTTTTCAAATGTATTATATAAGAGTATCTCAGAAACAAAATCATCAAAAAGATAAGCGGTACGATCACGCCTTCGCCTTGCCACAATCCCTTGATGTACCTGGAAGAATAAACTGAAACTGTAAGCCCGAAAGCTTAGTGAGTTCCCCTAAAATATCGATACACATGCAATCCACGTGACCATGTCAGCAGTATCATAACATAACAAACTGAACAACATGTAATGGGTCCACAGCTTTACAGACTGAATTACCCCTGGGCCCGCAGTGTGAGTCTCGATTGCTTTCGGCCCACAGCTCACATTTTGCTTGCCATCGAGCCCACAGTACGAGTCTCCCTTAGCCCGTAACTGGAATGCTCCCGGGTTTGTTGGATTACCGCACGAAGCAGTCTCACCTCAACCCATCCCACATAACATATCAACATATAATAACATAACCACTGAACATGCGGATAAACATATAACAACACAGGTAGTCCTACAGATCTACCTAACTGACATAACCACTAGCATGCAAAAACCCACTTCACACTCAATCGTACTAACACACTAGAATAACATATCCAATGGGTCGGCCTTGGTGCCTTAGACCCCTTAGTATAGTGAGGTAACTCACCTCGCAAAATTCGGCTCGGTAGATAAACTCCAACTCTCGAATCGCTACCACAAACTCCACCACCTATTATCATAATAGAACCATACTTGTAAGTTCCCAACCTTCGAAGGTACCCCATAAGTCAACTAGTCAACCCCTGGTCAAAGTCAAAGACAACACTCAAGGTCAATAGTGTTGACCCTAAATCGTCGAGTATCCTCAGCTACTCGCCGAGTTCCTTGAGATACTCGTCGAGTTCCTAAGGCTCGCGATCGAAACTCTAAGGTCACTCGTCAAGTTTTCCTTCTTGGAACTCGACAAGTTCACGCACATCCATCAATTGGGAAACCTTAACCGACTCGCCGAGTTGTTCATCCAACTCGTCGAGTCTACGACCATCTTCATCAGACTCGCCGAGTTGTTCATCCAACTCGTCGGGTTCATGCCCATCTTCATATGACTCACCGAGTCCCTTTAGTCCTTTAACCATACAGACACTTTTTAAGCCATGCCAAGGCTCCAAGTTACAGATCCAACTTCCTTAGGCATGCTTATCACGTAAAGTTGCAAACTTATGTGCATGCAAGGATTTTAAGACACTAAAATGCCAACACTAAGCTTACAATGAAGTCACACACTTGAGGGAAGGCTCATACTAGGAAAAACTGATGACTTTATGAATCTAGAGGCCAAGGGGAGTCCAGATTTGAAGTTACAACTTCAGATCTTGGCTTAAGCACAAGAAACCTTTCTTAAAACTCATGCAAAAGAGGGTTTAGGTGAAAATGAGCCAAGGAAAACGGTCTAGTACCTTCAAGAGAGTTCTTACTGATGCAGACCTTGAATCCCACGAAATCTTGCTTCAACTAGCTTGTTTTCCCCAAGTGTTTCCTTTACCAAAATCCTTCCTCCAAGCTTAAACTCTACAAAAGAACACGCACACTCGAATTAGGGTTAACGAGAGACAAGAGGCTGTAAAGGGGAGGCTGGGGGGAATGATCCTTTAAATAGGGTGCAATGCCTCGAAATTTTGGGTTTCATCTACCAACTCCTACTCATCAAGTCCCTCCTTGGACTCGACGAGTAGGTCACTAAAACACGTGGACCATCCCGCTACTACTCGATGACTAGGGCGACCAACTCGTCGAGTAGACCCAAAGACCAAGTAGGATTCATACATAAATCAATACCTGAGAATCAGGGAGTTACAATTCTCCCCCACTTGAACTAGACTTCGCCCTCGAAGTCTGCTGAGGTAAACAACGCCGGGTAATGCTCTCGCATCTCCGCCTCCGGCTCCCATGTCCACTCGGATCCCCTCCGATGTTCCCACTGCACCTTCACCAAAGGTATATCCTTGTTCCGCAAAAATTTCTTCTTCCTTTCCAAAATGGCCACAGGCCTCTCCACGTAATTCAGGCGCTCATTGACCTAAATATCATCCAACGATACTACTGCCTCCGAGTCCATAATACACTATCACAACTGCGAAACGTGGAATGTGCTGTGAATCTGGCTAAGCTCCTCCAATAGCTCTAGCCTATAAGCCACCTTGCCAATCCTGACAATGATCCTGAACAGCCCAATGTAACGGGGACCCAGTTTTCCTCTCTTTCAGAAGCGGATCACACCCTTCTAGGGTGAGACCTTCAGTAGTACCATATTACCCACCTAGAACTCTAACTCAGATCAGCGTCTGTCAGCATAGCTCTTCTGCCGACTCTGAGTGGTCTGCAATCACTGTCTGATTTGTTGAATCTTCTTGGTAGTCTGCAGAACTACCTCCGTCCGTCCCATCACTTGGTGTCCAACCTCACCCCAACAAACCGGGGTGTGACATCTTCGCCCATACAATAACTCAAAAGGCAGGGCGCCAATGCTGGAATCATAGTTATTGTTGTAAGTAAACTCTGCAAGATGTAGCTGGGAATCCCAACTCCCACCGGAATCAATGACATACACCCTCAACATATCCTCGAGGGTCTGAATGGTCCGCTCTCTCTAACCGTCCGTCTGCAGATGGAACGATGTGCTAAAGTGAAAGCGTGTGCCCAGTTCCTCGTGGAACTTCTGCCAGAAATAGGAGGTAAACCTAACATCTCGGTCTAAGACAATGGAGACCGGAATTCCGTGGCGAGCAACGATCTCGTGGAAATATATGTCGGCCAACCTCTCAGCCGAAGAACTCTCCCGTATCACTAAGAAATGAGCACTCTTGGTCAATCGATCCATGATGACCCATATAGCGTCGAACCCTTTCACCGTCCTTGGCAGCTTTGTAATGAAGTCCATCGTGATCTGCTCCCATTTCCACATGGGAATCTCCAGAGGCTACAGCTTACCATGCGGCCTCTGATGCTTGGCCTTGACTATCCTACAGGTCAAGCACCTCTCGACATAACAAGCGATTTCTCACTTCATACATGGCCACCAGTAACTCAAACTCAGGTCTCGGTACATCTTGGTGGCCCCCGGGTGTATGGAAAAATAAGACTTATGAGCCTCCTCCATCACTGTCTGTCTGACTCCACCAGTCATCGGAACCCAAACTCGACCACATCGGGTCAATAACCCCCAGCTATCCTGAACCAACTGAGCAATTTCTCCCTTGATCCTTTCCAACTTCTAATTCTCTAGTCGTATGCCCTCGACCTGGGCATCTCTGATCAAAGTCACCAGCGGGGAATCCACCTCTATCCTCATACACCTTGTTGGGATGGAAGACCCAACTGACTTGCGGCTCAAAGCGTCCGCAACCACATTCGCTTTACCAGGGTGGTAAAGGATCTCACAATCGTAGTCCATGACTACATCTAACCACCTGCACTGTCTCATATTTAGATTCAGCTGATCCATGATGTGTCTCAAACTCTTGTGATAAGTGTATATGGTACAATGGACCCCATATAGGTAACGCCTCCAAATCTTGAGAGAAAATATCACTACTCCCAACTCTAGATCATGTGTAGGGTATCTCGTCTCATGTAGCTTCAGCTGCTGCAATGCATAGGCTATCACTTGTCCTCTCTGCATGAGGACCGCCCCCAAACCTGTGATGGATGCATCATAGAATACCACAAAATCCTCCACTCCCTCGGGGAGTGTCAAAACTAGAGCCTCACATAAACACCTCCAGAGGGTCTCAAACACCCTTTGCTGCTCGGGGCCCCACCGGAAATCCACCTCCTTCCTCGTTAGACGAGTGAGGGGTACTGCATTGTTGGAGAAGTCTCGAATAAATCTCCGTTAATACCTTGCTAGCCCAAGAAAACTCCTGATATCCTAAGGAGACCTCGGCACCTCCCATTTCATAATTGCCTCGATTTTGGCAGGATCGACCAAAATCCCCTCATGGTTAACGAGATGTTCGAGGAACTGGACCTCTCGTAACCAAAACTCACATTTTGAGAACTTGTCATATAGTCGTTCTCGTCTCATAACTTCCAACAGATCCCTGAGGTGCTCCTCGTGCTCCTCTCGGGTCTTGGAATACACCAAGATATCATCTATGAACATGATGACTGAGCGATCAAGCATCGGTTTGCAGACTCAATTCATTGGGTCCATGAATACTGTCGGCGCGTTGGTGAGCCCAAACGGCATCACCACGAACTCGTAGTGACCATAACGAGTCCAAAACACGGTCTTCTCCACGTCCTCCTCTCTAACTCGAACGTAATGATACCTCGATGTCAAGTCGATATTGGAGAACCAAGATGCACCCTACAAATGGTCAAAGAGATCGTCTATCCTTGGGAGTGAATAACAGTTCTTCACCTTCAACTTGTTCAACTCCCTATAGTCAATGCACATCCGGTGTGATCCATCATTCTTCCTAACAAAGAGGATCGGTGCTCCTCATGGGGAACTGGTAGGTCTAATGAACTGCTTGCCCAACAGCTCTTGCAGCTGTGAATACAACTCCTGCATCTCGGGTGGTGCAAAAGGGTACGACGCCTTCGCAATAGGAGCCGCACCCGACACCTGGTCGATCCGGAACTCGACCTACCTATCCGGAGGTACCCCTGGCAACTCCTCCGGAAACACGTCGACAAACTCCCTAACAACTGGAACCTCTAAAACTAAAGTCTGGTCTCCAACCCATGTATCCACCACGTACGCTAGGTAGCCCGCACACCCGTGTTATATATACTACCAAGCTCTAGCGGCTGAACAGAACCCTAATCCCGCTCTAGTGCCCTCTCCATATACAATGAGTTCTCCCCCACTTGGGGTTCGAACTACCACTCGTTGGCCCTCGCAATCAATCATGGCACCAAAACTACTAAGCCAATCCATACCCACAATCATGCATACTTCCCCCATGGGAATTAGAATCAAATCTATCGAAAAGACCACTCCGAAGAAGTAGAAAATCCGTGTTCGTTGGCGATAGAAACTCACAACGGACACTCTAGCTCGCCATCTGGCACACCAAACCCCCTACTAAACGTCTGCGAAATGAAAGATTGACTCGGCCCCGAGTCAAATAAAACCAAAGCAGGCAAGGAGTTTACTAAAAACATACCTAAGCATAGGTACCACATATAAGCATAAAAAATATATAATAAATGAGATAAATGAGAGAAACATACCAGCAACCACATCCGGTGATGCTCTGGCCTCTTCTGCCGTAAGCTAGAAAACATGCCCCTAAGCCTTCAGAGGCTAAGTCTTAACAGGCCTCCCATCAGCGATCCTCAATGTAGCTGGCGCTGGAACCTGCGCCGGTTTGGCGGCCAGCAATGGGCAGTTGGCCTTCACATGGCTAACCTGATCACAGTGGTAGCATTACCTTATACCCGTAACCAGGGCGCCTTGGCGACAATCCTTCGCATAATGCCCCTCCTTTCCACACCTGTGGCATCCGCCACCCGCTCAACATACTCCAGAATGACTCCTACCACACTTCCCACATGTGCGGCTCTGCTGACCCCCAGTCCTAGAATCAACGGTCTTAGACCGCTTTGGCACCGGCTGAGACTATGTCGGGGCCAGATGTTGTTCCCTCAACTGCAGCTCGATCTACAACTCACGCCGCCTGGCAGCCTCCTGCAACTCCAACAGAGTATCACATCGTTGGGTAGACACAAGCTGACGGATGTCAGTTTTAAGCATGCTCAGATAACGAGTCATTTGAGCCTGCTCGGAGGCAAACTCTAGGCAGAATATCGCCCTCTCTATAAACATATGGGTGATCTCCATCACCGACTCTCCATCCTGCCTCAAACTCAAAAACTCCTGAGCTAACCGCTCCCGCTCCACCCGTGGAACATAGCGGGTGCGGAACATCTCTCTGAACTGCTCCCAAGTAATAGCAACTCTCTGATCACCAGTGTATGATCCGGTTATCAGTCTCTACCAGTCCTTGGCCCCTAGCCTTAGTAGATTCG
This sequence comes from Lactuca saligna, assembly GCF_052625555.1. Classification (NCBI taxonomy): domain Eukaryota; kingdom Viridiplantae; phylum Streptophyta; class Magnoliopsida; order Asterales; family Asteraceae; genus Lactuca; species Lactuca saligna. The sequence goes on from NC_136420.1 coordinate 10,398,324, forward strand.
GGGCACATCTGACCTTCTGGTTAGTAGGACATGAACACGTGAAGAAATAGCCCTCCATGTCAGATAACCACCTCATAGCACTCATCGCATCCTGAGTACCATCAAATGTCAGGGGCTTCATGTTATCAAAGTCCCGGTACTGGAAACCCCGTCTAGCTACACCTCCTCTTGCCGCTGTTACAGCTGATGCAGCTGCGGCGACAGCCGTCTCTGCAAGGGCTGTGTAACGCTCATCAGAGTACTCAACCATAGCGGTCTTAATAGACCCAAACATCTCCGGTAGTTGTGCCTGAAACAAAGTGGCAATGTCATCATACAGGACCTCTTGAATCCTAGCGTCTAGCTCATCCGCCCCCCTGTACCACAGGCTCAGGTGCTACCGGCACCTCCTGGCCTCTGACTCCTGATCCTGATGCCGACCCGGATTCAGTCTATAAGATCTTGATTATGTACAACCATGAGGCATACACCAGACAACTACAGTAATGATGTCAATCACATATAACTAGAACCCTAGGCTAGCAGGTATCATGTAATCAGGCAAGTCTATCATGCAATTCCTGAAGATCCCTAGCCTAGCACTAGCATGTTGTTCTAACATATCACATAATCAATTACTGTATGGTATTTTAGGGTTTACTTACTGGCTCTGGCTGATCGTACACCCTGCATCCTCCTTTTATATTTTGAAAACCCATTTTTTAAATCATTTTGAAATTCCTTCCCTTAGTTTGAGACTAGATTCACAGAAGTGTTCCTCCAATTCACTTAAACCAAGGCTCTGATACCAACTTGTAACACCCATAAAAATCAAGCCAATTCTAAAGTTTTAAAATGCATTCCAATTCAATAGTTATTACAAAACATGTTTTCAAATGTATTATATAAGAGTATCCTAGAAACAAAATCATTGAAACGAGGAGCGGTACGATTACGCCTTCGCCTTGCCACAATCCCTTGATGTACCTGAAACAATAAACTGAAATTGTAAGCCCGAAAGCTTAGTGAGTTCCCCTAAAATACCGATACACATACAATCCATGTGGCCATGTCAGCAATATCATAACATAACAAACTGAACAACATGTAATGGGTCCACAACTTTACAGACTGAATTACCCCTGGGCCCGCAGTGTGAGTCTCGGTTGCTTTCGGCTCACAGCTCACATCTAGCTTGCCATCGAGCCCACATTACGAGTCTCGCTCATCCCATAACTGGAATGCTCTCGGGTTTGTTGGATTACCGCACGAAGCAGTCTCACCTCAACCCATCCCACATAACATATCAACATATAATAACATAACCACTGAACATGCGGATAAACATATAACAACACAGGTAGTCCTACAGATCTACCTAACTGACATAACTACTAGCATGCAAAAACCCACTTCACACTCAATCATACTAACACACTAGAATAACATATCCAATGGTCCGACCTTGGTGCCTTAGACCCCTTAGTATAGTGAGGTAACTCACCTCGCAAAAGTGGCTTGGTAGATAAACTCCAACTCTCGGATCGCTTCCACAAACTCCACCACCTATTATCATAATAGAACCATACTTGTAAGTTCCCAACCTTCCAAGGTACCCCATAAGTCAACTAGTCAACCCATGGTCAAAGTCAAAGTCAATAGTCAAGGTCAACAGTCCATGATGACCCTAACTCGTCGAGTATCCTCAGCTACTTGCCAAGTTCCTTGAGATACCCGTTCACTTACCGAGTCACTAAAGTGACTCGTCGAGTTCCTAAGGCTCGCGATCGATGCTGTAAGGCCACTCGTCGAGTTTTCCTTTTTGCAACTCGACAAGTTCACACGCATCCATCAACTAAGAAACCTTAACCGACTCGCCGAGTTGTCCATCCAACTTGTCGAGTCTACGACAATCTTCATCGGACTTGCCGAGTTGTTCATCCAACTCGTCGGGTTCATGCCCTTCTTTATATGACACGCCGAGTCCTTTCAGTCATTTAACCATACAGACGCTTTTTAAGCCATGCCAAGGCTCCAAATTACAGATCCAACTTCCTTAGGCATGCTTATCATGTAAAGTTGCAAACTTTATGTGCATGCAAGGCTTTTAAGACCCTAAAATGAAAAAACTAAGCTTGCAATGAAGTCACACACTTGAGGGAAGGCTCATACTAGGCAAAGCTGATGACTTTATGAATCTAGAGGCCAAAGGGAGTCCAGATTTGAAGTTACAACTTCAGATCTTGGCTTAAGCGCCAGAAACCTTTCTTAAAATTCATGCAAAAGAGGGTTTAGTTGAAAATGATCCAAGGAAAACGATCTAGTACCTTCAAGAGAGTGCTTACTGATGCAGACCTTGAATCCCACACACTCTTGCTTCAACTATCTTGTTTTCCTTAAGTGTTCCTTCACCAAAATCCTTCCTCCAAGATTAAACTCTCCAGAAGAACACACACACTCGAATTAGAGTTAAAGAGAGACAGGAGGCTGTAAAGGGGAGGCTGGGGGGGAGGCCAATCATCCTTTAAATAGGGTGCAATACCTCGAAATTTAGGGTTTCATCTGTCAGCTCCTACTCGTCGAGTCCCTTCCCTTGGACTCGATGGGTAGGTCACTAAAACACGTGGACTATCCCGCTACTACTCGACGTGTAGGGCGACCAACTCATCGAGTAGACCCAAAGACCAAGATGGATTCATACATAAATAAATACCTCTGAATCGGGGCGTTACATAAACATAAATCTTCATTTGGAAATACAAGCTTCTAGCTTTTAGTTTAAACAAAATGTCACATATCTAAATGCTACTGAATGTTACGATTTAAAAAACAAGATGTTGAGCTTTTAAAATCAATTTCTGTAATTGTATTTAAAAATATATTTTTATATTTATCTTTAAAACACTTGTCATTTTATGTAATTTTACACATTTCAAAAACGTCTAGATAGTTTTGCAAAGGGAAATCTCCAGAAAAATCCTAAAATTTTAATCTAATTTATGAAAAAGTCTCAATTTTTTTTTACAGAAAAACATAGAATACTGACTATAACTTCAAAAAAAAAAAACCCTTTTTAGCTGATTTCATAGATTTAGCTGGTATGCTGTCATTTTTCGTTAATTTGTTCAAAATATTAGGATTTTTCTGAAAATTACCCGATAACCAAAATATTGTGATTTTTCTGAAAATTACTGTGGAATTAATGGATATTATTATTAACAAATCATTTATAAACATAAAAGATATTTTTATTATAAACAAAGGAAATATAATTTTTAGGAATATAATGGTGGGCTAGGTACTCCTCTATTGTTTGTTGACCACTTTAAACTCTCTTTGTTCCTTGTTGTAGGTGTCACAGTGAGATGTACTGTGTACGTTTCTCCAATTAAAAACAAGAGATGATAATATTTATAAATACACAATTAATAAGTTTTTACTTACTTGATAGATATGTGTTAGTTGATGGGTGTTGCCATGTGAGGTATAGATGTTGGGTGGTAGTTAGGTTAAATAACATAAGAGGAACACTCACTCAGTACATCTCACCATCATACCCACAACGATGCATAAGAGGAACATAGAGAGTTTGAAGTGATCAACATGCAATATAGGAGTACTTAGTACACCATTTATTCCTAGAAATTAGCAAAAATGTATTTCCTTTGTTTATAATAATTTTTTTTGTTATATTTATAAATGATTTGTTAATAATAATATCAATTAATTCCATAGTAATTTTCAGAAAAGTCACAATATTTTGGTTATCGGTTAATTTTCAGAAAAGTCACAATATTTTGGTTATCGGGTAATTTTCAAAAGATAGAAGATCTTAGAAAGAAGAAGAGTGTTGATAATGCTAAGCATGCTTTGTTTATCAAATGGATGTCAAATGTGTGTTTCTAAATAGTGGATTAGAAGAAACGGTCTATGTGGAACAGCCACCAGGTTTCGTAAATGAGAAATATCCAAATCATTGCTACATTTTGGATAAAGCGGTTTATAGCTTAAAACAAGCTCATCGTGCATGGTATGAAACCCTAACTCGATTTTTAAAGTAATCCAAATTTAAACAAGACTCGATCGACCCAACCTTCTTTCGTAAGAAAGATGGTGACCATCTGATGAACTTCCAAATTTATATTGATGATATCATTTTCAGATCTACTAATCCTAGATTAACTGTTGAATTCTGAAAATTGATGGAAAATAAATTTGAGATGAGTTCAATGGGACAAATTAACTATTTCCTTGGTTTAAATATTAGATAGAGTCAAGAGGGTATATTCATCAACCAGGAGGCTTATACAAAAACCTTGCCTGCAAAATTCATAATGGTGGGAGATTCAATGGTCAACATTCCCATGGCATTCAGAACAATGCTTACACCGTCCTTGGACAAGCCTACAACTAATATGACTTTGTATCGAAAAATGATTGGATCTTTAATGTATCTAACATCGAGTTGTCCAGATATTATGTTTGCTCTTTGATATTGTGCCAGGTTTCAAGCGAATCCTCGTGAATCACATATGACTGCAGTGAAGAACATTCTTCGATATCTTAAGAGAACCACCTCACTCGGAATTTGGTACCCTACCAACTCAGGATTCTTTGTGAAAGCATTCTCTGATGCTGATCTTGGCAGATGTGGTCTTAATCGTAAAAGTACAACCGTAGGATGTCTTTCTAGATGGCAAACTCATCAGTTGGCAGTCTAAGAAGTAAACATGTGTCTCCTTATCTACCGATGAAGCTGAGTATATCGTTGCTGCCTCATGTACTTCTCAAATAATTTGGATTCAAAGTTAGCTTAGAGATTACAAGATTAATATGAAGAGAATCACTTTATACTGTGATTCTGAAAGTGCTATTCACATTTTCCATAACCCAGTGCAACATTCCAAGACAAAACATATAGCATTGAGGTATCATTTCATAAAGGATCATGTAGAGGATGACAATGTCGAAATTCACTTTGTAAGATCTACTGATCAACCAGCTGATATCTTTACAAAAACCTTACATAATAAACCTCCAATCAAATTATACAAGGTGTATGAATGATAGAAGCATATTCCATTCCGAAAACAGCATAGAAAAGTTAAGCAGTGTTCTTTCTTCGAACCACTATGAGCCCTCATAATGATTTTGTTAGGTATTTTGTGTTGCGTCATTGGGCTTGTAATTATTAGTCCATTTAGTACACGGTTTAGGCATGTCCAACCGTATTAGGGTTATAGTATTTATAGTGTATGCATGCACAGTAGTTGATAAGAGTTGATTGATCCTTTCTTTGTAACCCTAGCACACCTCTACAGTAGCAATTCTTTATAGAGTTCTTCTGAGGTTGTGTCTTTTAATCATTCGACACCAGATGATATGTCTTGTGTTCTTGTTTTGATATCATGCTAATACTTCACTTGTTAGAATCTAATCGATCTAAAAAAAATTTATTCCTAACAATTAGTATCAAAGCAGGAGCCTGTGTACTCAATACGCAACTCTTCTGTTTAAAGAAATCATCACAGTTTCTGCAAATATTGTATATGTTGGAGCCGTCACTGATTTATTGACGTAACTCTATGATCTCGATATTAACCTAATACATGTTTACAAGTCTGATTCTTAACAGGTTTAGAAATCAAGTCAACATGAAGCACGACGATTCATAGTTAAACCCTATTAACATCACAAGTAACATAGGATCGACTATAAGGATTCCAATCTTGTTCCCTCTGGATTATGAAGTATTGGCATCACATTTGAATATTACGTCGTTGGATATGAGATAATGGTTACTTGATATGCGAAGCCACTACTCTAGGTCCATTTGTTCATACTGAAACTCAAAGAACCATCAAAACTCAAAAGGAATATAACCAACTGGTCATTGATGTGAAGGAAGTCCCCCAGGATGAGAAAGACAAACTTATCAGCAATATCAAAGCAATAAGAGTAATCAGATTCGCCTTGCAATCTGATACGTTTCCCTTATTAAGTTCTTGTACTACAGCGAAAGAGATTTAGGACATGCTTAAAGAGTTTTACTCTACTGATGCTGATCTCGAGCATGATACCCAAACACTTTTACTTTCAAAGTTTGGTGCCTTTACAAAGAAGCAAGAAGAAATTTCGATCCAAACGTTCAATAGCTACAACCATCTTCTTAGTAGGATGATGAAGCATGGTATTGGGCGCGAACTGATCGAACAAAAGGCTACCTTCATGAATGGACTCAGATCTGAGTGGATGGTTGTAGTGTCTACCGTTAAAGCGCACAAACAATTCAAAATTTATACCTTAGCTAAGCTCGTTGGAATTCTTAAGTCACGTGAAAGTGTGATAACGAGAGAAGCGAAAGTAGTTTAGGGTATGGGATCTTTAACTCTCGTAGCGAAAAGCAAAAATGTTACAGAGGAAGAAACTGAATTAGATCTCTCTGATTGTGATCTTTTTAGTGAATACTATGAATTAATGATCACAAATCCCAAGCGGTTCGCCAAGAAGAAGTTTCCATCTGCCAAGAACCGATACTGGTAGGGAAGTTATAGTGCTGAGAAAGTGAAGGAGGAGTATAACCGAAACTGGTAGGGAAGCTATAGTGTTGAGAAAGTGAAGGAGGAGAATAACCAAAACTGTTAAGGAAGCTTTAGTGCTAAGAAAGTGAAGGAGGAGAATAAAAGTGCTCCTAAAAAGGAATAAGAGACAAAGGAAAACAAACTTGTAGGTGACTCTTGCTATGACTGCAATTATTGTCATGGTAAAAATTATTTGGCAAAAGAATGCATGTTGAGATGGCTGAAAGAAAAGAAAGATGGTGAGGATGATGAAACTTACTATATGCGTAAGCTGGAGGAGATCAAGAAGAAGAAGACTACTGACAGCTCTATGAATGCCTTAATTGTGCAGGAAAACATAGCTGAGGATGAGTTTGGAGGAGTGGAGATTTGGTCAACTGACTCAGAGGATGAGGAAGTTCATAATCCCACACATGGCAGGGCATTCATTGCGAAAGAATAAAGTTCAAAGTTCACTGGTAGGTGTTTGATGGTGACCAATGGCGTGTTAACTGATAGTGGATATGGGAATGCAAAGGGAAGAGGAGATGACAAGTGTCTGTAAAACCTATTGGTGAGCAAATCAATGAGTGTGATTAACTAATCAAAAAGGTACACACCATTCTTGAATCTATTAATGTACCTGTATCTAACTATGAAACTGAATTAAACGACCTAAAATTCTCCTTTTCAAGTATAAGTAATAGTCTTAAACAAACTCGTCTAGTGAATTCTAACCTAACTGACCAAATCAGCATTACGTCATCCAAGAGTGAGGAGCAAAGGATGTGGATTGAGAAGATAGAGTTCGAGTTGTCTAGGTCTAGATATGAATCAATTTATTTGCAGAGAGATAATTTGAAGTTTTTGAAACAAAGAAACATCTTTTGTTTGATTGCTAAACGACATTATTCAAATATTACTCAGTTGCATTAAGATTGTGAAATAGGTAAAAAGATTCACAAAATGATCTTGCCTTTCCTTGAATTCAAGGGAGACGAGATTCATGCTGATTGTTACAAATGTAAATCTATCGTCTCTTTAGACAAAACCAATGAAGCTTACAAAATTGGACTAGACAAAATTGAATCTTTTATTAAGTCTAAAGACCATAAGGACATGTTGAGAAACTTGCTTAATGAAAGTGACAGGTTGACAATCAAGACCGAAAATGTACAAAAATTTGACTCATTGAATTCCAAGTTAAGTTCATAAAATAAAATAAATCTTGAAAATACATATGAATTTGACGAGGACAGTGATATGAGCTAAATATCTGTTGAGGATGAGGTTGATTGTTCTGAGTTTGTGAAAAACGAATCTGAACCAGTAAAAGTCCTGATTTCTGAAAACTCAGTTAAGTTCGCTTGCATTTCTCAAAATAAACCGGAAATTTTGAAAGAAAAAGCTACGGTTTATCCTAAAGTCCAAACTGTCCCAAATCAAGTCTTCAAAGTTGATGGCGTGGACAAAACTCAAACAGTAGAATTAACATCGCTTGTAGAAGAAGACAACAAAGATGGGTGTGACAATTACTTTTGCTCAGCACCAATTGATAATGCGGACGAAACTGTAGGTTTGTCAGATAAGATCTCTTGGAGGACAAGTAGACGTTATGTAGCTGAGCCAATAAATAAACCCTCAAGTTTTGAAAAGGGTAGTCCTAGTGGTACTAAGGAATGTCCAAGTGAAACTCATTCTGAAAAGAGCGAATCTCATGCAAGTGAATCGAAGCGGAAGGCGAATATTCACAAATCTTCAAAACAACTTGCTAAGCAAAAACATCAAAGAAATCAGAGATACCAAAAAAATCTCAATGAAAGAAAGCAATTTTTAGCAATTCCAAAATTCAAGCTACATTCGCAAAGAGAAATCTTCAAATCGAAAGGGGAAAGCTAGTTCGCTTGCAAATCCTAGTCAATCTTCACACTATTATTCATGCAATCAGAAAAAGCAATCAAAGAACTTTGCTCCAAAACCTTCTTCTTCGGCGAAATCAAGCGAGAAACCAAAATCTCATCTTCCTCAAACCATAAAAGCTTCACCCAAAGATGTCAAGGGAAAGGGAAAGATAGTTGAGGAGTCTAAAGTTCCAACCAAAAAGTCAATATCTGATTCTAAGAGAGTGGAGAGAGAATTCGTCAAAAATCAAATAAAAAATAGAAGAAAACAATCTGATTTAAAAGAAACGAAACTCTAAGATAATAAGATTAAAGTTTTCACCATTAAAATGAAAGATGAAACCACTCTAATTAAGCGAACTTATTTGGTTGATCTTGCTGTTACTTTTCCTTGTTCTGTAAAAGGCTCACTAGGACCCAAGCAACTTTGGGTTCCTAAATCTGCTTAATCTTTGCAGATTATTTGTGACGACCATTTTGATGACAAATGGTACATCGACAGTGGCTGCTCACGTCACATGACTGGGAGAAAGGAAGAGCTGAGGGAGTTTCGTGCTCTAAAAGATGGTGGTAATGTAAAGTACGGTAACAACTCGTTTGGAACAATCAAAGGCTATGGGATGATAACGAATAGAGATTTTTCAATACGAAAAGTGGCTTATATGGAAGGACTACAACACAACCTAATCAGTGTTTCCAAATTGGTTGTGGGAACCGACTTGAGAGTATGCTTTGATGACGAAGGTTCTGAAATTATAGAGAAGGAAACGAAAGATATTCTTTTGAAGTCTCCTAGGAAATGCGAAATGTATCCTCTAAATTTGAACCCGCTAGAAAGACTACCTACAGTCTTCCTACTAACGAAAGCTCACTCCAATGATAGCTGGCTATGGCACAGACGACTTTTGCACCTAAATCTCAAGGATATCAACAAGATCGTGCTTGGTGATCATTTGATAGGGCTTCCTCTATTGAAGTTCGATAAGGATCATTTATGTACAACATTTGAAATGGGGAATCAAAGTAGGAAAAGTCATCCAACTCGAGTAAACACGAAAATCATCGAATCTTTATAACTTCTACACATAGACCTTTGTGGACCTTCTACAATCGAAATTGTCTACGGTAGAAACTATATTCTTGTTATAGTTGATGATTTTTCACGTTTCATTTGGGTGTTCTTTCTTAAACAGATATTTGAGGCAACTCCTACACTCAAGAGTTTTATAAAGAAAGTTGAGCTTCAACTACGAAAGCTGATTCGCATCGATAATGGGCTGGAATTTAAAAATCAAGACTTCAAAGAACTTTTGGCTGATAAAGGAGTCACACATAATTTTTCTGCTCCTTATACCCCACAACAGAATGGTGCAGTTGAAAGACGAAATTGTTCTTGTGTAAAGCTAATCGAACAATGCTTACCTTCACTTCGCTACCTGTGTATTTCTGGGCTGATGCTATTGCAACTGCATGCTTTACCCAAAATAGATCCTTTCTGAATAAGTGATTCTCTCTTACTCCATATGAAATTATTAACAATTGCAAACCTAACGTTAAGTTTTTCCACATATTTTTTAGGTGTTTCATCTTCAATTCAAAGAAAAACCGGAACAAATTCGATGCGAAAGCTGATGAAGGTATATTTTTGGGGTATTCGTTGAGTTCCAAGGCATTTAGGGTTCTCAAAAAGCGCTCAAAGAAGATAGAGGAGACCTACTATGTCACATTTGATGGTAACTATTTGAAGAAGATTCAGCAAAATGAAAGTCAATCGGAGGAGATCTTTCCAAAGCCAAGTCCAGTAACGGTTCCTGTCTCAACTCTATATGATGAGTTTATGCTTCTCTTCGATGAACCAGAAAAATCCATTTCCTATGAATAAAAAGCAACAGTCAATAAAGAAGATGAATTCAAGAAAATCATCGACGATGTTGTGAAAGATATGGAAAATGAACCTCCTTGTTCAAACGAACCTCCAAGTTCGAGCGAAACAACAAAAGAAAACACACCATTGCAGGGGGCGGGTTCATCTTCGTCTTCTAAACCCGATGTACCTTTCGAAGGGGAGCATCCATCTCCAAGCATTACCCTTAAACATTCAATTAAAGGGGACAACTTTGAACCTGAGGGCGAAGAGTCATCATCATTCAAGGAGGAGAACAAAGAAGCGAATGATGATTCGGATGTACTATCTGAATTCAAAGTAGTTAATGTTGAATTGGATCCTTCTTATGATCCAAATTATCTTCCACTAACAAAATGGACCAAATATCACCCAAAAGCTCAAGTTATAGGTGAATCGTTTGCCGATGTCCTTACACGATCTCAGTTAAAAGCGAAGCAAAATGCATTATTCTCTAAGGTGGAATTTTTTATGTTCAACTCATTCGCTTCTAAGGTCGAACCCAAAACCGTCAACGTAGCTCTTGATCATTCTGATTGGGTGCAAGCCATGCAAGACGAACTCATTGAGTTTGAGCAAAACAAGGTCTGGAGATTAATACCAACTCCACCAGATGCATCAGTTGTTGGTTTAAAATGGGTGTTTCGCAATAAGGTGGATAAAGAAGGTAATGTGATAAGAAATAAAGCAAGACTAGTAGTCAATGGATACTGTCAGGAAGAATAAATTGACTATGAAGAAACCTTCGCTCCTGTAGCAAGGTTAGAATCTGTTCGTATCTTTCTATCATATGCAGCACACAAGAATTTTGAGGTGTTTCAAATGAACATCAAGTATGCTTTTATGAATGGAGAACTGGAAGAGACTAAATATGTTGAGAAACCACCGGGTTTTGTGAACAAGAAATTTCTCAATAACTGCTACATTTTGGACAAAGCGGTTGATGGTCTAAGGCAAGCGCCTAGAGCCTAGCACCTGGAGCCTGGTATGAAACCCTAACTCGCTTTCTTAAAATGTCAAATTTTAAACAAGGTTCGGTTGACCCAACCTTCTTTTGAAAGAAAAAGGGTGACCACCTAATGATCTTCCAAATTTATGTTGATGATATCATCTTTGGTTCTACGAATCCTAGCTTAACAATTGAGTTTCGCAAGTTGATGGAGACTAAATTTGAGATGAGCTCAATGGGTCCAATTATTTTTTTCCTTGGACTAAATATTAGACAGGGACCAGAAGGAATTTTCATAAATTAGGAGGCTTACACCAAAACCTGACTGGTGAAGTTTGGCATGATGGAAGATTCAAGAGTGAAAGCTCCAATTATATTCGGAACAAAAGTAACACCATATCTGGAAAAACCAGCTGCTGATATGACTCTGTATCATCATATGATAGGGTCATTAATGTATCTAACAACTAGTAGACCAGACAATATGTTTTCCGTTTGTTATTGTGCTAGGTTACAGGTAAATCCATGCGATCATCACATGGTGGCAGTCAAGAACATCTTCAGATACCTGAAATGAACCTCATCTCTTAGCATATGGTATCCAACGAAATCGGGTTTCTTCGTTCAAGCATTCTCAGATGTTGATCTTAGAGGATGTGGTTTCGATAGAAAAAAGCACTACTGGCGGGTGTCAATTTCTCGATGGCAAACTTGTCAATTGGTAGTCCAAGAAACAAACATGTGTATCTTTGTCAACAGCTAAAGCTAAGTATATAGGTGCTGCATCTTGTGCTTCATTGGTCATTTGGATTCAAAGTCAATTAAGAGACTATGGCCTGAACATGAAAACGAATCCCTCTGTACTGTGATTCCGAAAGTGCTATTCGCATTTGTCATAGTCTGGTGCAACACTCAAAGACAAAACACGTCACACTGAGGTACCACTTCATCAAGGATCATGTAGAATATGGCAATGTTGAAATACACTTCGTACGATCCACTGATCAACTAGCTGACATATTCACGAAAGCCTTGCCGAAGCATCGTTTAATAGAATACTCCAAGGAATTGGAATGATGGAAGCTGAATCAGTTCCAAAACCACTTTTGTTGTAGCCCGTTCACTTTTGGGTTACCAATTCGCTTTCAATTTTATTTTTTTAACAAGCGAAATAGAAAAAACGCTCACTTTATTTCGTTTTCAATTTTTTTAAACGAACTAAGACGAACGTTCGCCCGATTTCGTGTCAATGTTTTCCTTTTAAAAGCGAACTTGGTAACCGAACAAGAACATCTTCAGATACCTGAAATGAACCTCATCTCTTAGCATATGGTATCCAACGAAATCGGGTTTCTTCGTTCAAGCATTCTCAGATGTTGATCTTAGAGGATGTGGTTTCGATAGAAAAAGCACTACTGGCGGGTGTCAATTTCTCGATGGCAAACTTGTCAGTTGGTAGTCCAAGAAACAAACATGTGTATCTTTGTCAACAGCTAAAGCTAAGTATATAGGTGCTGCATCTTGTGCTTCATTGGTCATTTGGATTCAAAGTCAATTAAGAGACTATGGCCTGAACATGAAAACGAATCCCTCTGTACTGTGATTCCGAAAGTGCTATTCGCATTTGTCATAGTCTGGTGCAACACTCAAAGACAAAACACGTCACACTGAGGTACCACTTCATCAAGGATCATGTAGAATATGGCAATGTTGAAATACACTTCGTACGATCCACTGATCAACTAGCTGACATATTCACGAAAGCCTTGCCGAAGCATCGTTTAATAGAATACTCCAAGGAATTGGAATGATGGAAGCTGAATCAGTTCCAAAACCACTTTTGTTGTAGCCCGTTCACTTTTGGGTTACCAATTCGCTTTCAATTTTATTTTTTTAACAAGCGAAATAGAACAAACGCTCGCTTTATTTCGTTTCCAATTTTTTTTAACCGAACTAAGACGAACGTTCGCCCCATTTCGTGTCAATGTTTTCCTTTTAAAAGCGAACTTGTAACACCGTGAATTTCAAAACAATTTTTCATTTAAAATAATCGTAAATTCTTAGAAACACTTGTTTAAAATCTCATTTATAAACGAATTACAAAAAACAAAACTCTTTTTTTTCACTTGCATAGAAAACCAGGATCCTCCAAAACATGACTCTTTCTCTGGTGTGTACAATTAAGCCGGTGCCGTCCCGTGATACTGAAAGAAACCTGAAAAACAACACAACACAAAACACTGTAAGCACGAAGCTTAGTGAGTTCCTCAAAATACCACACATAACACATATTAGCCACTCGAGGCTATAACTCTGTGGGTCCGTGCACCCAAACTCTGTGAACCCTCAGGTTCTAACTCTGGGAACCTTCCGGTTCCAACTCTAAAAACATGCACAACATAAATCACGTAGAAATAATGCAGTACAATACATCACGTACATATAGCATACAAATACTCTGATCACATAACTCTGGTTACCTACTCAAGGTAAAGTATAGTGAGAAGACTCACCTGGCAAACAGAAAGCAGATATCCCCACACTTGAATCTCGAACCCACCACCGCCTAACACGTAAGGCAAATACTCTCATGAATATAACTCTCGAGACTAGAATCAACCCTCTCATGGCACCCTCTTAAGGGTAAAAGACTATTTTACCCCTCTCTTGGCCCAAAGGCCACATCGCTGACTAAGCCTTAAAAGTCAACGGTCAACTCTTGGTCCAAGTCAAAGTCCTCCGTCAAAGTCAACCCTCCTGGTTGACCCTGCTCGCCGAGTCAACCCATCGACTCGTCGAGCTCCCATGCTCAGAACTTCCCCAATCTGCGACTCAACTCGCCGAGTCACCCCGAGACTCGCCGAGTCCCACAACTCTGAGTCCACTCGCCCACAACTCACCGAGTCATCCCTCAACTCACCGATTCTCGACTCAACCAGAGAATATCGGGACCCTTCGACAAGACTCGTCGAGTCCAAGAACAGACTCGCCGAGTCTACGGCTATCTTCAACCTACTCGCTGAGTTGTTCATACAACTCGCCGAGTTCCAGGCCATCTTCATCCAACTCGTCGAGTACTCCCATGTGACTCGCCGAGTACCACCGTTCTGAATCCATTCAGAAGCATTCCAGGCCATGCAATTGCTCCAAAACATAGATCTAGTCTCCTACCACTCATCCATCACATAAAGTGGCAAACTTTACGTGAATCCAAGGAGATCTAATCCGTTTGCACATTGGGGCTAGGGTTTGGGACATGTAAGCTTCACTAAACACTCCAATACAGGAACTTTCATGCACTCTAGACCTTCTCCCTTCCAGATCTGAGGTAGCAACCTCAGATCTAACCTATAAACTCCAATACATCCAAAGATATGATCTCCAACACCCCCAAAATGATGCATCTAAGAAATAGCAGCTCAAAAAAACGAGATATTACCTCAAAGGAATGCCCCAAAAGAAATGAGACTCGAATCCAAACAAAGCCCCTTGCTCCAAGCCTTTAATCTCCTAAAATTCCTTCACAAATACATTCTCCAAGCTCCAATCCATTCAACAATGGTGCTTCTTCGTGATTTAGGGTTTTCTGGGGCTCAAGGGGTGATAAAGAGGCTGGGAGGGAAACATAATGATCTTTATATAAGGCTCAACCCCGAGAATTAGGGTTTTCTCCACACAGCGCCTACTCGCCGAGTCCATTACACTGACTCGCCGAGTCGGCCACTTAACACGCGACCAAGTCGTGACTCTACTCGCCGAGTCCATCCATGGACTCGCCGAGTCACTCTTTCACAACTTACTCTTTTAGGCCCTTAAACTCTACTATTGATATTTCGGGATGTTACAATTCTCCCCCACTTAAATTAGGCTTCGTCCTCGAAGCCTACAACAACTCAACTCCAGAAATACTCCCACAACGTGCCACCTGGCCTTAATCGGACCAGATCTCACAAGGCATACCCATCGAAACTCGAACACACTTTCCCTTTTGCTTACGGTGCCCTGACCACTGTCTCGAACCGTGCACCGGATGTACCCTCTGATAACCACACTCATCGATCCGAGAATTACCCATGAAGCATCACTGCCCAAATCTCAACAATCACTCGACCCATAAGGGTTAGAAGCCATGAACCATCAGATCCCCGATCCGAATCCCACCCTATCCAATCCGTGATGACGGAAGGACCCACTCTTCAATTCCAGAGTAACTCCCATGAGTCCTCTTCTTGCAATCACACACCCATGCCGCACCAACCTTCGCACTCTCGGGTTAGGAAAACCCGTCATACTGACGACATCTCTAACATTCTCAGGAGAAACCATCACTACGCACACAACCCTTGATCAGAATCAAGCTGGGAGTCCCAGACTCCATCCCTGCATCCATCCTGAGACTCTTGGCTCTACACCCGCGGAATCCCTTCCGCGTCCTCAGCAGACATCCCATCATGATGTCATTCCATACCACTGGCACAGACACAGTGTTCGACCACCATACTCCAAATCATCCATTCTCACTACTACTGCCACTTCCGCGAATCAACACTTTCCCCAGCAAATGAGGGTCTGACACCTCCTCCCATACAACAGCTCAAAGGGCGGCATACCAATGCACTAATGATGGCTGTTGATATAAGATAACTCAACCAAGGATAATTACATGCCGCAACTCCCTCCGAAATCTAATACACATGCCTGAAGCATGTCTTTGAGCGTCTGAATCGTTCGCTCCGTTTGAGGTGTCCTCAGACATCATCATGATAAGCTCTAGCTCATCTCATATCCCTCTTCGAGACAGAGCACCAAGTCAGCCTTTGACTCCACAGCTGAGCCTCCAAAGGTCACCCATATCATGATCCAAATACCCCACTAACTTCCTCCCCGTGACCACTATCCCGGCCCCATGACACGCAAGTCCCGAAATTCTCTTTTCCTTATGCAAGAAGGCACAATCCAACCGAGGATCGTCTCTACTCTGATCTCTGGTTTCTACTGCGCATATCCCTTGCGCATCTCACCACATTCCCCGACAGAGACGGGGACCCCAGACTCGCCCCCGGTCCAACATCCAGGCTCCAAAAACTCAATACTAGGGCTACTCAAGCCCAAAACTCTTCCACATCATACACTGATCGGAGAACATTCCATCATCACATTCTCTTGCCATCTAGTGAGCACTACGGCTGCCCCGCGGTATCACAACACCCTCTGACTAGTGAGTACTACGGCTCTCCGCAGTATCACAACACCCTCTGACTAGTGAGTACTACGGCTCTCCGCAGTATCACAACACCCTCTGACTAGTGAGTACTGCGACTCTCCGCAGCATCACAACACCCTCTGACTAGTGAGTACTACGACTCTCCGCAGTATCACAACACCCTCTGACCCCACTAGCTCGTGCTCCACAGACTATCATAGGCGGCTACCCATACTCGTCTCGAATATTCATCACAGACTCTGGAGGCAATCGTCATAATGGACGCCCACCCTTGCGAAGATCCACTCTCACAAGTAATCTCCCTGGATGCCCATACTCGAAAGGCTCTCACTAGATCCATAGATACCCGATATACCACAAGTCATCTCAACTCAAGATTCACGAATACTTCGAAATAAAGATATCAATACCCGGATACCTCGGAACACCCCCACCGAACATCACAAGATCCTGCCACAACCACTGATCTCCTGCCCCAAGCACCATATAGAGGCAATAATACATTCCCTCTGAACCCCATAATTAGATCTTCATTTTTCCAAGTTGCAACTTCGGTGTATCCAATTTCTCAATTGCAGTACGAAGAAACGCTAACGCTACGAAATACGCTGATAATTCTACGAAACCCCCTTTTTCCCGCCGCTCAAAATCCAACAAGGATACACATACCGACCCGGGAGTTGGCTGCCCAATCATTCTCTATCTACTTGCCCCAACACTGACCAATACCAGATTTCTGACTAATAAACACCTGTCGTGGAGACATTCATCCTTCTCAAACAAGTACTTCCCGCATTAACTCACTCTGACCCCTTTCCTCGATCACCGACATCTCTGGTCTCATGATTTCTTACCGCATATCTCTATACTCCACTTATAACTGCTCTTGACAAATCTCTGCTTTCTTACATACGGCACCCGGTTCTCCCCCACTTAGGGTTCGAACCATCACCAAATAGCATGCAACTAACCCATAACTATATTCTCCAGCAAAATCGCACCTGCCCCCGGAAAGTGCTACACAATGCCCTATAATCCCCCTTACGGAAATGAATCGACCTCATATACTCTGAACCTCTGATGAACTCCTCAAGAACTTCTCGTCACGTCTGCCTCTAGTCGTTCCAAATCTCGTACCAACCTAGTACCAAACAACTCAACTGCTCAATAACATCCCTGACTCATAGACTGAACCATAAAATCACCGTACCCCTCACCTCAACTCATCAACCAACGCTCCAACATCGGGATCATCCCAAGAACAAGGACCCACTCCCATATTCAACACCCCATGGATAGAAAACTCTCTGCACCGCTAACCTCGACTGAACTCCCCACTGATACCACTACCATACACCCGACTATACTCAATTAGGTGTAGCATGGCCCTCGACTATCTCAGTCCAAACTGACTATCTGCTCATGATAAATCACTGCCTCGCGGCGCACATGCTACCTAATACTCTGGTGGGAAATCATCATCAATGACGACCTGCAGGGTTTACCCCTAAACCCAAAACCAAAACATCATGCTCCTCATATTTTCACACGTACATAAGCAGTACCTCCCAGATCATAGGAGGTGACATATCCTTTATCGACTGATCACTCAACTCAGATCGAAATTCTCCCTTCTCACTGACTCCTTACTAAAATACTCTGAGGGACTCTCGATCTCCCTCTCAAGGGACGCCTCTTCGAACTTACTCATGACCGAATAACCGGAGAACCACAAACAACCTTCACTACGAATCGTGGTACTCATTCCATGACATCTCTTCTTAATATGCCCCAGTGTATGGTACCCTAACCATAACATCACTCCTCCATCCGCTCCGATGTATGGTATCCGGACCATAACATCACTCCTCAATCTGCTCTGATGTATGGTACCCGAACCATAACATCACTCCTCAATCTGCTCCGATGTATGGTACCCGGACCATAACATCACTCCTCAATCTGCTCTGATGTATGGTACCCGGACCATAACATCACTCCTCTATCTGCTCTGATGTATGGTACCCGAACCATAACATCACTCCTCAATCTGCTCTGATGTATGGTACTCGAACCATAACATCACTCCTCAATCTGCTCTGATGTATGGTATCCGAACCATAACATCACTCCTCAATCTGCTCTGATGTATGGTACCCGAACCATAACATCACTCCTCAATCTGCTCTGATGTATGGTATCCGAACCATAACATCACTCCTCAATCTGCTCTGATGTATGGTACCCGAACCATAACATCACTCCTCCATCCGCTCCTTAGAACCTTCAGAATACTCCCTGTATCAAGTATGGGTCCTCTGCTTTCAGTAGTACGGGCCCATACTACCTGCCACATCTACCCATACTTTCCACACAGACCATCCCAGAGCTTCTAAGTAACTGCTCGACCTGCCCTTTCACTAATCCCATTGCGCGTGCTTGCTCCCCAGCGAAATTCTCTACTCTGCAAGCGCACTCATTTGGCTAGGGTTACTCCCTAGGCTCTTCCGTTGTCCTCCCCCTTCTTTGCTATCAGCTGCTGAAGAGCTCCTAATGATGCCAGCCACCTACCTCCTAAATATCGTCATATTCACTTGGTAGCTGACTCCCATCATCGAGAGTTCCACAAAGCACAAAGCAAGCAGCATTCGAGCATCGAAGAATACATAGGACTCCCTCTCTGTGATAACTCCACCTTCTCGGCTCATCCTCAAAAGTACCACCGAACTCTGTAACTCTACCCCTCATGGGTTCTAACTGGATACTCTCACTCATCACATACTCAAAAGCATAACACATATAACAACGAGTCCTAGGCTAAGGCATCACAAATCAGGCCACTCTAGTCCTAACATATGAAATACCTAGCCTGTCTCTAGCATGTAATAATATCTCATAAAGTGCATCATAAATATCTCATAACACAAAAATAAGGGTATTTTGGGAAATCACCGTTCGGGCTCTGGCTGATTGTACACACTGCTCTTTCTTGTTTTCTCTTTGAACTCTTATTCATTTTTAGAAAATTATCTCCTTAAAACTTTTCTTACTCCCTCAGTTTGAGTCCAGATTTTCCCGAAGGCGCATCCGAATCCCTCAAACCAAGGCTCTGATACCAACTTGTAACACCGTGAATTTCAAAACAATTTTTCATTTAAAATAATCGTAAATTCTTAGAAACACTTGTTTAAAATCTCATTTATAAACGAATTACAAAAAACAAAACTCTTTTTTTTCACTTGCATAGAAAACCAGGATCCTCCAAAACATGACTCTTTCTCTGGTGTGTACAATCAAGCCGGTGCCGTCCCGTGATACTGAAAGAAACCTGAAAAACAACACAACACAAAACACTGTAAGCACGAAGCTTAGTGAGTTCCTCAAAATACCACACATAACACATATTAGCCACTCGAGGCTATAACTCTGTGGGTCCATGCACCCAAACTTTGTGAACCCTCAGGTTCTAACTCTGGGAACCTTCCGGTTCCAACTCTAAAAACATGCACAACATAAATCACGTAGAAATAATGCAGTACAATACATCACGTACATATAGCATACAAATACTCTGATCACATAACTCTGGTTACCTACTCAAGGTAAAGTATAGTGAGAAGACTCACCTGGCAAACAGAAAGCAGATATCCCCACACTTGAATCTCGAACCCACCACCGCCTAACACGTAAGGCAAATACTCTCATGAATATAACTCTCGAGACTAGAATCAACCCTCTCATGGCACCCTCTTAAGGGTAAAAGACTATTTTACCCCTCTCTTGGCCCAAAGGCCACATCGCTGACTAAGCCTTAAAAGTCAACGGTCAACTCTTGGTCCAAGTCAAAGTCCTCCGTCAAAGTCAACCCTCCTGGTTGACCCTGCTCGCCGAGTCAACCCATCGACTCGTCGAGCTCCCATGCTCAGAACTTCCCCAATCTGCGACTCAACTCGCCGAGTCACCCCGAGACTCGCCGAGTCCCACAACTCTGAGTCCACTCGCCCACAACTCACCGAGTCATCCCTCGACTCACTGATTCTCGACTCAACCAGAGAATATCGGGACCCTTCGACAAGACTCGTCGAGTCCAAGAACAGACTCGCCGAGTCTACGGCTATCTTCAACCTACTCGCCGAGTTGTTCATACAACTCGCCGAGTTCCAGGCCATCTTCATCCAACTCGTCGAGTACTCCCATGTGACTCGCCGAGTACCACCGTTCTGAATCCATTCGGAAGCATTCCAGGCCATGCAATTGCTCCAAAACATAGATCTAGTCTCCTACCACTCATCCATCACATAAAGTGGCAAACTTTACGTGAATCCAAGGAGATCTAATCCGTTTGCTCATTGGGGCTAGGGTTTGGGACATGTAAGCTTCACTAAACACTCCAATACAGGGACTTTCATGCACTCTAGACCTTCTCCCTTCCAGATCTGAGGTAGCAACCTCAGATCTAACCTATAAACTCCAATACATCCAAAGATATGATCTCCAACACCCTCAAAATGATGCATCTAAGAAATAGCAGCTCAAAAAAACGAGATATTACCTCAAAGGAATGCCCCAAAAGAAATGAGACTCGAATCCAAACAAAGCCCCTTACTCCAAGCCTTCAATCCCCCAAAATTCCTTCACAAATACATTCTCCAAGCTCCAATCCATTCAACAATGGTGCTTCTTCGTGATTTAGGGTTTTCTGGGGCTCAAGGGGTGATAAAGAGGCTGGGAGGGAAACATAATGATCTTTATATAAGGCTCAACCCCGAGAATTAGGGTTTTCTCCACACAGCGCCTACTCGCCGAGTCCATTACACTGACTCGCCGAGTCGGCCACTTAACACGCGACCAAGTCGCGACTCTACTCGCCGAGTCCATCCATGGACTCGCCGAGTCACTCTTTCACAACTTACTCTTTTAGGCCCTTAAACTCTACTATTGATATTTCGGGATGTTATAGAACTCTTATGGTCTATTCTCTTTGTATAATTTGTATATTACTCTCCTTTCGTTTTCTCTTCCTCTTTAAACATTTCTAAAAATTCAAAAACATTTTATTTTTTGTTTCTTTTATCAATTATGAAAACACAACAATATTTTCTTTTACTTTCAGTATATTTTTATGCAGATTCACTTGCTAAAGTGAATGAAGGGACATGTATAAAATTCTTTATCTTTGTATTAGCTAAGTGTCCCTAGAAGCATGTTGTTACATGTTGTCTGAAGCCTTACTTGACTCTATGTGAAGCCTTAATGAAGCGAATCTACCATTCTTTTCATACCAATTAGGCTGCTAAATTCACATTAGTCTTGATCTACCTTACTCTTCTCACATCGAGTCAAGAGTTAGCTGCTTGGTCATTTACGTTTAGCAGAGGTACTTTCGGTTCTTTATCCATCTTCACTCTTCTCCATTCACCTTCACATTCATCAATGTACCCCTTGAGACTCTCAGTAATACCACTGAGGTTTATGGTTACAAAACATCTATGTCCATGATCTTAGCTTCATTTACCACAAACAGAGTGAAACCCAAAATTCAACACACTTACATGAATAGACGGTGAAAAATTAAAAGTTCTAGATTTTCACCATTGAATTAACGAAGTGTTCTATTACAAAGTCACTTCTTCCCAAAAGATCCACTTTTTTTAAGATTTCAAAAATTTATCTCGTCACCAAACTAATTCCAAACCTACTCATTCAACTAACTACATTGGTCACCACGAGTACTTCATCCGACATTCGTTCTTATATCAAGTTCGTTGTTTGGTTGGAGAATTAGCCACCCAATAAGGCGAATTAAAAGATGCCTTTCATTGTGTCTTAACAAACAAATGATCGTACTTCAATGGGAAACCACACATACACTTCTTAGTCTCTCTTGACTTAGAAGGAAGATATTTGTGCCCAAGATCTTCAGTTTCATGTCTTTATTGACATCACTTTAATCCCACTTATATACTTCGATTTATTTCTTTATCTTTGGCACACTCTTGCACGAAGATTTTTATGATTTTCAATAGTCTAGTTCGTGACTCTTATGGCATTTTTCAGTTTGTAGTTTCGCACTCATCTGCTCTTCTGATGTTCGTTTCACAAAAACAAAAGGCACTTATTCATTTCAACGATATCAAGGATTTTGCAACTTGGGGATAAAGGGTGCTGATGCAGCATTTAGTGATAAGATTTTAAACTAAATGGTGTGATGGATTTTAAACAGTTCAAATTCTCACGCCACCTGAGGTCATGATGACACCTTGTCAGCCACTATAGTTGTCATACCACGCTTTTCTTGGCGTCCAATCAAAGATCGCCATGCAATCGTCGCTTGGGTTTCTCTCTCTTCCTATAAGTATTTAAATCGATTGACGATTTACCTTTTATCACTCTCAAAGAAATCTTTGAGCCCTAAATGGTGCTCTCTATCAACTATTCATCTTCTTCTTCAACCTGTAACAATGGCAGAATCTTCGTACGCTCAAGAACAAAACGCTCAGTCCTCTCTTCTTACCATCAAACAAAATCATAACTTAATTCTCGATCTGGCTTCGTTTAAAGGTGATGCATATATGTTACAAATCATAGAATGCTTGAAGTATTCACCTTTGGTAAGTGCTTTGATAAAGGTTGAATGTGTCCCAATGTCGATGTTATCAAAGGCTTACTCTACAATCGCCTACGTCAAGGGGGAAGAAAGCATTTCCTTTGAAGTGTTTGACAAGAAAACCTCAATCATGAAGCAGAGATTTTGTTCTCTTCTAGGGCTTACTCATGATGATACACTGGTTAACCCCGATTCCATCGCAACTGCACATCTTCTTGATATGTTCTACCAGATGGGGTACACTGCTCCTATTTCTTCTCTTACCAAATTAACGAAATCAAACCTTCCCCCACTATGGAATGGACTCTTCACCCTTCTCTTCAAAGCTTTTTCTGAAAGGATCACGGGTTCTGATTGTGCTAGCAAATCTTTCATGATGATCCTCTATGGCCTCTACCATGGGATCCGTCTCGACTATGGTGTTGTATTATGGGCTCAAATTGTACATGGCATGAACTCCACCACTCGCCACAGTGAAATTTCCATGGATCGCTTCTGGACTATTGTGGTCCAGCATGCCATCACAAAGCTTAACATTTCACTCATGGTGGCTTCTTTGATGTCTTCAATTGCTACTTTCCACACTACAAAGATCATAATCCCTGAAAATACTAAGTTTGCCTTTGTGGGTTCTATTCCCGAATCCATGTACCAATATATGTTGGGGGCTAGCAAGATGATTGGTGAATACAAGAAACAACCCGTTTCCGGACCTAGAATTCTCACATAAAAAATGTAGCAAACACTCGATGAGGTTGATAAAGTCAAGAAAGTGGGAAAAATGAAACTGGTTAAAGAGGGCCCTTCCACCCTAACTTTTCCTTCCAAAAGGAGAAAGACGAAAGGTGATTCGTCCAAGCCTGCTCCCTCCTCCCTGAAGCGAAAAAGAGTAAAGAAGCAAGCTCGCAAGCCTCGCATTCCCTCCTCACCCTCATCTGACAGCGAATCTGACGTTGGTCATCAAAGCGAATCTGAGGAACATATCCAACAAGAGGTAAACCTTCCAAAACCTCCACCTTCACCTCCTTTATCATATGTTCCTATCACTATTGCTCCTTGTCCACCTCCAGTTTCTACACCACCACCCACTTCTACTCCACAGCAAAACACAATCTTTACTAAAACCACTACTACCACCACCTCAGCCCAACATACTGTCGATGTCAACGCATCTAATGCGGGGAAAAAGACTTCAGGTTTTGAAACTACTACCACTACATATCCTATTTCTCCTAAACATCATCATGATTCGGAAGAATTTCTTGGGGCTGAGGGTCTTGATTTCTACACTTTTCCTTATAGTCCCTTCTCCATTCAAGAAGATAGTGATGAGGATGCACCTCTCACTCAGAAGGATCTAAAATCCCTGAATGCGAAGCTAGATTCTCTTCTTGCTTCCTCTACAACTTCTTCTATTCAGGCTTATGCTAAAGCTATTGTAAAGGGTATGCTTGATACTCTGGTTAAGAAGCATGTCACGAATCTTGAGAAAGCCAACAAAGCAGTTGAAGATTTTGCTCGTTCTTTTCTGCAAGTGACCGAAAAATTCGATAAACTAATCTCTGAAACAAAGACATTTATAACAAAGATCAACACAGTAGCAGAGTCGAATGCTTCAAAGGCAAATGATGTCATCGTCAACTTGAATGCTTCGCTTCAAAAAGAAAGAGAGTCTATCGAGAAGCTTTGTGCCGATATCTTTGTTGACAATTCTGCCTTTTAAAATTCTATCTCTTCCAGACTTTCCAAGTTTCAAGATGATTTA
Source organism: Lactuca saligna (assembly GCF_052625555.1). NCBI lineage: Eukaryota > Viridiplantae > Streptophyta > Magnoliopsida > Asterales > Asteraceae > Lactuca > Lactuca saligna. The sequence continues at coordinate 10,423,212 of NC_136420.1, forward strand.
ACTGTTGAAAGCAAATTGATGGATGAACTTGCTCTTCGCACCACTCAACTCAAGACTTAGTCTGTTAAGCTCAAACAAGTGAATAAAGAGATAGATGAGCTCAAATCTGAATGAATTGGTATACAAACCTATGTGGGTGATGTAAACTCTCTGCTATCCAACCTCCTTGAAGCACATGATCCAATATTGACCATCACCATTCATCGGAACTTAGCTAATAAACTTAGTCCTTCCATCGCTCTTCTAAATAGGATTGAAGGTGTTCGAGAGGCCCATGTCCCTTCGGAACAAGGGGGAGACGATAAAGATGCTAAGGTAGGGGAGAAACCAAAGAATGATGAACCGAAGGTTAATTTAGCTTCGGGTTATAAAGGAAACAAGCGAGTAGATGATGATGATGAAGATGAAGAAACTGATGAAGAGTTATTAAAATGAAAGGCTAGTGATAAAGAATTGAATGAAAATATTCACGCAGAGAAGGAGGCTGAAGAGAAAGAACGGAAGGAGAAGGAAGCTCATGACACATTGGAATGTAGAAAAATGTTATTTCCTCTGTGGGCATTAGAGAGGTTGATGCATGAAGCCGTTGATCTTCCCAGTGTTCACTGGTTGGAGCCGGTTGTCACATTTGATCTGGAGAACACGAAGGACTCTAAATTTCATATGCCAATAACTAGAAGAGCCTTCGTTTTTCACTGCTTTGACACAATAGTTGATGCTCCCTCTCCAGATGCCAAAGTAGATAAAGCCTTAATTGACTTCTATCTTACTTTCGGTAAACCTCATTACTTGACCTGGAGTGCTCAGAAAATAAAACCAGTAATGGTCATAGGACCCATTCAAGGTGATAAGGGGTTCTGAAAATTCTTTGCATGAGTTCACGCTTGCTGATCTGCCGAATCTCAACCCTCATGATCGAATTTTGTTGCTCAATCTTTTGTTAACCGAAGAAAAGAAATACGAACCCATTCTTGCTCATTTTAAGAGAATGTTGGTTTTGTACATCTATGAAGTGGCGAAGCTCGATATTGAAATTGCCAAAATTTTGAAGCGAAAGCCTACAATTAATCCGATTGACAAAGCCAACGATGTGAGCGAAATGAGTATGGGAAAATTGACACTGGACACTTAACAATGATGTTTCAGTGAGGGACCGATGTTCCTGGTGCTCTTTAGAAATGTATTTTCGCTTTACCTGACAAACACCTGTTCTCCACAGCCTGCTTAGAACACATTTTGGAGGTCACCAACATGTGTACCCTTAATGATGCTGCTGCGAAGAAAAACTTTAACGACATGATTAAGTGGTATATCTTGCTTGCTGTGACTCCTAAGCTCTTCAAGACAATCAAGAAGACACGACAGTGAAGCCTCTCTCGCCTCAATTGACGCAAAGGGGGGAATTGTTAGGTGTTTTGTGTTGCGTCATTTGGGCTTGTAATTACTAGTCCATTTTGTACATGGTTTGGACCTCTCTAACCGTATTTACTATTAGGGTTATAGTATTTATAGTGCATGCATGCACCGTAGTTGATAAGAGTTGATCGATCCTTTCTTTGTAACCCTAGCACGCCTCTACAGTAGCAATTTTTTATAGAGTTCTTTTGAGGTTGTGTCTTTTAATCATTTGACACCTGTTAATCCATCTTGTGTTCTTGTTTTCATATCATGCTAATACTTCACTTGTTAGAATCTAATCGATCTAAAAGCATTTTATTCCTAACAGATTCGAAATCTATTCTTTAAGTTCTGAATGATTGCGAACCCTCGGAACGACTCGAAGTCCACTGTTCATCTAAAGGTTCGGAAGTTTTGTATCCTTTGTATATTAAGTCTCTTCCGAATGATTTGGAACTTACTGTACATTTATGTTTTTAAGTTTATTTTTCTGTTTTTATTTCTTTTTCAAAAAAAATCCAAAATTCACAAAAATATTTTCTTTATTTCTCTGTTTTTATTTCTTTTTCAGAAAAATCTAAAATCACAAACATATTTTATTTATTTTTATGTTTATTTTTCTTTTTTAGAAAACCCCAAACTTACCAAAAATATATTTTTTTTATTTTTTGTTTTATTTTGTGTGATATGTTCTACATTTATTTTAGATGCATGTATGTAATCGTTATGCTTTCAAATCAGAACGATGGGGAAAGGTTTATAATTCTGAATCTTTGCGCTAGTTAAGTGTCCCTAGAAGCATGTTGTTGCATGTTGCCCAAAGCCTATGAGACTCTATGTTTGAAACCTTAGTTAATCATTAACACTAATTGTTTCTTCCCAAATAGGGTATACATTCATATAAGTCATTGAGCTACCTTACTCTTCTCACAATGAGTTAAGATTTCATTACTTGGTCGGTTTTATATAGCAGAGGTACATTTTATCTTTGGAACCACCTCCATTATTTCTCCATCATTTTCAATTCCAAAAATGTAACCCTTGAGACTCTCATAACTTAACACTAAGGTTTATGGTGACACAACATATGTGTTTATGATCTTAAAATCATTATCGCCATGATTTTAGTGAAACCCAAAATCCAAAACCAGGTTCTAAATTGACGATGAATAATCAATATGTTATAGATATAATCATCATTGAATTGACGAGTTGGTACCTTTCACATTTGAAATCTCATTTTTTTTTTGTGATCTTTATGAGAAGCTCTCATCCTAAGACTTTTCTTCCCCAAAGATCCAATTTTTTATTTTTCTTGAGATTTCTACACTATCCAGCCACTTAAATAATTCAAAAGCATACTTGTTATTATGACTACAGTGGTTGAGATTCAGAACTTGGTTGAAGCTTAAGCTACCCTTTAAAGACTAAATGAGAAGAAGCCTTTCACTATTTCTCAACAAACAGATGATCGTTATTCAACGGCCAACCACAAAGACATTTTCGACTCTCTTTTGAATTCGAAGGAAGAGATTGTTTCCCGGGATCCTATTGTTTTTATGTTGATTTGTAATTGACATCACAGATTCTCAGATATAGTTTGTTTTATTTCTTTATCTTTGGCACACTATTGCATAAAAATCCTCGTGATTTTTCTTAAGTCTGGTTTCATAATTCTGAAAGGTTACTTTTAATTCTGAGAACAAGTTATGGAAATTTGCTTTTTTATTACGAATGTGGAGAACTAAAACGACAGATTTCAAGGGGTAAGATTTCAAAAAGGCGCATACTTTTCAAAAACCCTAATGTCACGCATGTCAGTTACACCGCCTGACACACATACAACTCTCGCGATTTTCCTGGTTCCTTTATCAAGATATGGAAATGTCAATCATGATTTTCTCTCTCCACTTATACCGTATAAAAGGAAAATCGACGTTTGCTATCAAAATATTCAAACTCTCCGGCAAAAATATCTCTTTCTCTCTCCACTGTTCATCATTTTCTCCAATAGTTTCCATGGCTAACTCCTATGAAACTCCATCCATTGTTGAACAAACCGCTTTATCGGTCATGCTAAACATCAAGGTAAACCAAAATCTGGATCTGGATCTCGATTCTTCCAAGTATGCCAATTTTCTCAAACCAATGATTGAATGTCTGTGTTATTCGCCTCTTGCTCAACCCCTAACAATGGCTTATTGTGTTCCTTTAGTTCATCTGTGTATGGCGTATTCATCAGCCAAATTCAATCCAAATGAAGCGATCATTACATTTAAAGTCCGATCCACCAAAACTTCAATCACCAAGAACCGATTTTGCAGGCTGCTAGGGTTTACAGCTATAGAAAACCCCGACAATCCTGAATCGATTTCCTTTTCAACAATTATCGAAATGTTCTATCAAATGGGTTATCGTGAAAATATAACCCTTAATTCAAAGTTCAGGAAGGCAAATCTTCCAACCATTTGGAATGGGCGTTTTACCGTATTATTCAAAAGCTTTTCTGCAAGAATTACAGGGACATACAGTGCCAGTAAGCTATTTTGCACAATCATCTGTGGTTCATACAATGGGATTAACCTCGATTACATTTCAATCCGTTGGGCACAACTTATTCATAGTACTCTTTCTTCAACAAGACACTCTGAGATCTCTTGTGCACGATTCTGGTCAGTCATCATCAAAAGAGTCATTATTCGTCACCAAATTCTAGTTCCCAGTGATTTTGTTCTTACTGCAATTCCAATTCTGCACACTTCCAACTTTATCGTATCTAATCCAAGCAAGTTCGATTTTATTGGTTCCATTCCGGAAGCCATGATTATCCATGTTCCTACTGAAAATGTGGTTATTGTTACATACCGAAAGAAGCCCGCATCTGTTATCCGTTCGGTGCCAGAAGATTTTCAAAAGGCACTTACAGAGGGAAATAAGCCCAAAAAGGGTGGAAAGAGAAAAGGGAAATTTGGACCTTCCGAACCTGATGCAACTCAAAAGAAGAAAGTAAAGAAGGTTGCTCGGAATCCTAAGTCTCCGTCTCCTATTTAAGTGGATGTGGTTATTATTACTTTCATGTTTCTTCACCTCCACCTTCACCTACTGTTACTTTTACACAAATCTCTACACCCATCACAATAGCTCGTTGTCCAAACGTATCTGTTAGGGTTTCGCAACCATAGATATATGTTGCTCAAACCACTCCACTCTACATTGATTCAACTGCAACAACAACCACTAATACTAGTTCACCTTAAGTGACTGTCAACGTATCTGATATGGGGGTAAGTACTTTTGGTGTTACTGTCGGCCCTAGTTCCTCTCCAGTCTTGCCCTTAAGGGATGATGATTGTGACACAGTTTTTGGTGATGATTGGGATGACTTTCAAGACTTCCAATTCAGTCCATTCACTGTTCATCAGAAGAGTGATGATGATGATGCACCATTAACGAAAATGTTGTTCAAGGCCCTCAATGAAAAACTGGATACTCTGCTTGACTCTTCCAAATCTTCGTCCAACAGTGAGTATTCCTTTGAGGCTCACAAAGAGTTAATTGAGACTCTCACAAAGGAGCATTCCAAAAGCCTTGTTGCATCTGCCAAAGCAGTTGAGAACTCTGAGAAAACAGTTCGTGACACGACTGAAAAAGTCAAAAAACTATTTGCTGATGTTACTCAATTCATGGAGGATTTTCAGAGTTCCTCTGAGAAAACACTGAAGCTGAGAACAAGGTGATTACTAATCTTGGCTCCACTCTTCAAACGGAAATAGAAGCTTTATCTAAGGCTCGTTCACACCTCAGGGTGGATAATGCAAAGATGAATGCCTCTATTGTTTCAAAGATTGAGAAGCTACAAGAGGATCTAGCTATCGAGAATAAAATCATGGAAGATGGCAGTGAAAACCGAGAAAGCGAAAGTTCTTTCTGTGAAGTTGTCTCAAGCCACAAAAAAAAATTGATGGTATTAACTCCGAGAAGGCTGTTCTCAAAAGTTGTGTCGTAGATTTCAACCTTTACTTGCAGAATCTAGTAGAGACTCGTGACTCGTTGCTTATGGTCTAGGTTCGACAACTCTTTCGGAAAGCTCAAACCAGTATTCTCCATGCTTATCTTATAAAGGGTGTTTTGGAATCGGATGCTCTTCGGAAAAAAAAGGGAGAACCTATGAAGACATCTGGTGAAGAACCTAAGAAGCCATTTGATGAAGAACCCAAAAACATAGCTGGTGATTCTGGTGAGTTCGAACAAAAACCACATCCAAAACCAAAAGATTATACGGGTAATGAAGCTTCTGGATCTAAAGGCAAAGGAAAATTTTGATGATGATGATGATGAAGAATATCTATCAGAAGATGCAAAGCTCAAAAGAAAGAAGCGTGACAAAGAGCTCGATGAGATTGAGCGTGTTACCAAGGTAGCTGAAGCTCGTGAAAAGGAGGCTTGTGATGCACATGTCACACTTAAAACTCATAAGGCCCTCTTTCCCCCTTGGTCCATGGAGCAGATTCTGAACGAGGCAATTGATAATCTGAATGTTTACTGTTTGGAGATAGTTGTCTCATTTTACTTGGATAACTCTTCAGAATCTCAGCTTGATTTTCCTATAACTCCGAAGGCCTTTTTATTCCGTTGTTTTGATAAGATTGATAAATCTCCTGATTCGGATAATGATGTCAATCTTATGCTTATCTCCTTTTATCTTAAGCACAGAAATCCCCAATATCAAACATGGAAATCGAAGAAGATTGTTGTAATGAAAGTTTTTGGACCAGTTGAAACAAAAAGCTTCATCAACGTTCAATTCAAGGCTTTCCGAGGAGCATGAAGTTTGGTCTTTGAATTCACTCTCGCTGACTTGCCATGCCTAAATCCATATGATTGGATTTCTTTGTTCACTATTTTGTCAAAAGCTGAACAGAGGTTCAAACCAATTGTGGCACACCTGAAAAGAATGTTAGTTTCTTACATTCAGGAAATCAACAAAATGGATGTGGAGATTGCTATTGTGCTAAGAAAGAAACCATTGTGCAACCTAAAGAAGGTCCGAATGATATCAGCAAGATGAATCTAGGAAAAATCCGAAAGGATAACTGGAGCGTGGTGTTTCAACCACGACAAGGCGAGAAAGCTCAGAGGTGCTTATTCTTTTTATTAGACAATCATATTTATTCTACATCATGTCTGCTTTACATTTTGGGGATTACCGAACAATGAAAAGCGAATGATGTTGCGGCTAAGAAGTGCTTTGCAGATATGATCAAATGGTATATCTTGGTTCGAAACACTCTACTTGGTTTGATGCCGAAGCTGTTCAAAGTTCAAAAATGTTAGCCGAACTGAAGAATCTACCTTCTTTATTGACACAAAGGGGGGAGATTCTTGGGATAACTAATGTTGTGTCAATTATTTTGTACTAGAATAATCCATAATATAATGGGTTGGGCCTGCTCACGCGAGCTTTAATGATATTAGGGTTAGACTATTTATAGTGCATGCATGCACCGTTTTAGGGTTAACAAGTTGTATTGCCCTACATAGTCGTTACAAAGAATTCTTGTTGAACTCTTCTAAGGCTATTGAATCTAATCATTCGGCACTATTTGATCTTCACTGTTCTTATTGTTTGGTTGGTTACACTTGTTAGAATCTATCGATCTATTCTTTATTGTTTCAACAGGTAGATCAGAGCCTTTATGGCAACATTTTAGCAAGGTTGGAGTTCTATATACATTGGAACCAATTTTCACAGTTATACTTAGTTTTATTCACAAGGTAATATCATTTGTTTATGGTTTCACTGTAATTGTTATACTTGCCAAGGTTTAATACTTTTATCTTATTTCTTGAGAGGTTAAAAACATAATTGTATTTGATATTTTTCACACCTTAAAAACAAAGTAATTCAAATATTCACAAAACACTTATTTCTATCTTTTTTTTGGTATGTTAGATCTTGCTTTGCCTATAACACTTGAAAACTTCATGCTATTATTTGAAAATGATTTAAATATCATAAAGTGTTATTACTATATTGCATATCCAATGGTATGCATAACAGTGGCACATAGAGGCAAAGATGGGTCTTGGCCCATCCCACAAAAGTTCAAGTTTATATATATATATATATATATATATATATATATATATATATATATAGAGAGAGAGAGAGAGATGTGCGTGTAATATGTCTATTAAATAAAATGAATTAATTCATCTCATTCAAAACTTCAGATCCCGTATCGGGATCATACTTAGTAAATTATTTGGTCTACCCTAATTGAAAACTTTAGATCATATATCTCGTTCATACACTGTAAATTTTTTGGTCTACCCTAAAGTAGAATCCTCGCTACGCCATTGATGTATGATGCCTTTTTTTAATCATATTTAAGCTCTCTGACAATTCTATTGACAAAATGTATGTTTCCCTATTATTTGGGGTTCGATCTGGAGGCTAAATATTGACAGTGGCTGTTAATCATAATAATATGAAGAGTCAAGTGGTGGAAAAAGACTGAATGTGCAGGTTGGCAGGTAAGTTTATTGATAAACTATTTGCTTTTTTTTAACGAGAATTCTATTGTTTGAACATCTTTGTTGTCATTAATTTTACGAATAGAGACTCTAATTAGAACTGTCATACAAAAAGATGAACCATGTACGTTTATATTTTCACTACCAATAAGTTTTAAAGTTTTATTCTTGGTTTTGTTCTTTAGAGAAGGAAATTGATAAAAAAGAAAAAAAAAAAAAAAAAATCTTTGTTTCGTAAGGATCTAATCATTTAGGTTTTTCATCTTACTTTTTTAATTTTTTAACTCTACATCTAAGTTGAAGCATTTTTTCCCATATTTAACACTTTTTTATTGTTCTTTATTATATTGTTGCTATATTTTATTGCAATGTGCAGAACTTTATCTTGAAAAACCCGTCAAACTTTATATGTTATGGAGCAAATGAAATGTCATAAATACCAACTAATACATGGATCGTGTATGTGGTTTTCATGTCAATATTTAATAATTGTTTAGTTGTTGACGTCAGTGCTAATAGGGAAAGATGTACTTAATGAGAATATTTTCAGAATTAGTTCCTCCTCTTCTTAACCAGAGAAGATGTAGGTATCAATTTTTTTTGTTACTTTACTCCATTTAAAACATTAAATAATAAAGAATATTTTTTTGATATTGTAACCTAAGAATTTTAAGAAACGTAACTTATTTTTATTTATTCATCGTAGATTTTCTTATATCTAAAATGACTACTTAATAAACAATATTTTTTTGATATTGTAACCTAAATATTTTAATGAACATGATTTATTTTTATTTATTCATTTAGATTTTCTTATGTATACAATGGACTACTTAATATCGATGATGTGAAGAAGCATATTGGAGTGATTTTAAGGAACATAACTTATTTTTATTTATTTATTTAGATTTTCTTATGTATACAATGGACTTCTTAATATTGATGTTGTGAAGAAGCATTTTGGAGGAGAGGTAGTATAGAGGTAGATTTAGATTAATCATATTGTATCAAACTAAACAAATGAATTTTGAGGTACCAACAACGTTTTTCATAACAACTTAAATCCAAATAGAATACCATGACCCATGCCCAAGATAGGTAACTACACTAGTTTACTATTAAACTAATAGACCAAAATGATAATACAATAATTCAAGAAAATAATTAAATAGTGTATATATATATATATATATATATATATATATATATATATATATATATATATATATATATATATATATATATATATATATATATGAGGGTTCAATTGAGAAAAAAAAGGTTGAGAATAGGAGAATCATTCTCAGTCAATCATTTATTTTTGCCGCAAAAGCCTCCAACGTACCGGCGGAAATGGGAAAGGAATGCACGTGTTTTCCAACAAAACATATTTTTTTAAACTATGCTAATCGTTACCTTAATATGTACAAAAACATAGTGTTTTTTATTTTTTTTATTTTTAAGGAATTATTTTTACCCAAAAATAATTTTAAATATATCAAAATTCATAATTTTTTATTCTTTATAAATAGACATCTATATTGATATAGTTTTAAGATAAAATGATTTTTTTTTATAGTTTCAGCTTTTGTTATTCATAAGGGAATAAAAACGAATCAGTTTTTTCTACACTACATCGTTATTCACTTATGAATAAAAAGTATGATTAATTTTTTTTTTTTACAGTTTAGTATCATTCATATGTGAATATAATATATAATAAACATAGTATATTCATATTTAAATATTAGACGATACATTCACTTGTGAATATTACATAGTATATTCACTTGTGAATGTTAGATGATATATTCACTTATGAATATTATATGATATTTTCATATATGAATATTATATAGTATTACATGGTATATCACATGAGAATAGTACATAGTATATTACTTGTGAATATTAGATCGTATATTCACTTATGAATAATAGTTGGTATATTCATATGCGAATATTGCACAGTATATTCATATATGAATATTACAAGGTGTTTTCAGAAATATATATAATTTTTATATGTTATTCACATATGAATAACATACAGACTTGCATATTTGTTTTGTGTTTTAATAATCACTTGTGAATATTACATAGTATATTCACTTGTGAATATTAGATAGTATATTCACTTATGAATATTAGATAATATGTTCATATCTGAATATTACATAGTATTACATGGTATATCACATGTGAATATTACATAGTATATTCACTTGTGAATATTAGATGATATATTCACTTATGAATATTACACATTATATTCACATATGAATATTACAATGTGTTTTCACAAATATATATAATTTTTATATGTTATTCACATATTAATAATATACAGACTTGCATATTCGTTTTTTTGTTTTAATAATCATATACTGATTCAGGTGAGAAAACATATTCATATATGAATATAACGTGGTAATTTAGTTTATGCATTTCATCAAACAGTTGGAGTGCATGCAATTTAACTTTTTTTAAAATGTTAAAAACATGATACTTTGACTATTTAAATCTTACAAAATAGTAGATAGTTAGAGAATTATATGAAAATTTTCAAACAAAAAACGATTTGATCTTTTTCTAACCTCAATTTTGAAGTTTTATTTGAGAATCGATGTTGAATGAATGATATGAAGTGGATTTTTTTGTTGATTATCGATGATGTTGATCTAATAACACAGGGAGTATAATTAATCGTAGATATTAAAGATCTGATCGTATCAAGCATAATTGAAGGTTGGATTGAAAGAGTAAAAAACGAATTTTTGTTGTCAGCATGTGTTATTGACAAATATCGATGATTGATTAACACAGGATGACGTTGATCGATGATTTAATTAAAGAAATCTGGATGATTGTTGAAGGTTGGAAGAGAAATTTGGATGATAAACGATCGATTAGAATGAATTTTAATTGCTATCTAATTCTCTACACTTACATATTTGTGATTGAAGGCTATTATATCATATTTACAAGTTTGTCACCGTATCCTTTATGTTTAGAGACTAATTAAATGAGTGACTGAGAATGATTCCCCCATTCTCAACCTTTTTTATTTTCTCAATTGAACCCACATCTCTCTCTCTCCCTATATATATATATATATATATATATATATATATATATATATATATATATATATATATAATAAAAAAATCAAAAATAAAATAAAAAATAAAGAGTTGAATCTTTAGTTCTCAATAAGTTTATATAATTTAAACCGATTTATCACACTAGCTAATTTTAGTAGTTTCTTTTGGATTATTTTTTTTGATTTATCACACTAGCTAATTTTAGTAGTTTCTTTTGAGGATTCATGTCTCGTTCAAAGATAAAATATATAAATTTAATAGTAGAATAGTTACTTTATGTAAGTTGTTTAGAAAAGTGAAGTGATTCGTATCCAACAACTTATAATTTGTAGAATTTTATAAAATAACATTTTAAAACACAAATTATCGTATTTGAAATTAATTGTTACGTATGAATCAACTTCCTTTAAAAAATAGTTTGGAACAATACTATGACGTAGATATCAATTTGGACCGAATCATATTAACTATTATGTTAATATTTCGACTATTATTGATGATTATGTAAAATAATTGATTTAAGATTAGATAAATATATGCTTAATTACTAAAATTATTAACATATAGACTAAATTGCAAAATCAAAAAGTTTTGGACTAAACCACTAGTCCAAAATAAGAATTTTGTTGCAACTTTAGTTCAATTTGTTTTTTTTTTAAAAAGCAATCTTTGTTATCCCCTCTCCTCTTTATCTCTCTCTACATTAACTATACTCTATGTTCGTCGTTACCGTACCTCCGGCTCCGACGAAGATGGTGACTTGCCGGAAAAGGAAAGAAACAAAGCATGGTTTTTCACATCGTGATGAAGATCACCACGAGCATATCGTTGTTGGACCTCCCCTTCGTATCAAAAATTCCTAGTTGTTAGACCTCCCTTTCACAGATCGACTTTATGTTACATTCCCACCTTCATCGGAGGCATCAAAAACCCCAAAGGTTTTTCAACGCCACATACATTAACTATCGAGCCAGAGATCTGATAGAGCAGCAACTTCGATGACCGTAGCGGAGAAGGCGGATGGCGACGGTGATAGGGTTTTTATCGAAAGGCGGCCGGACGAGGCTAGATTTTACAAACCCTAAAACGTGAAGACGGGAACTAGGTAGCGGCTGAAAAACCCTACTAGTTGGCTCTGTCAAAGACCGAGTCGAAGAAGAAGGACGACGGCGACAAAGGTGACTCTAGTGGTGGACATATTTTTTAACGGCTACAAAGCATTCATTTAAATTGTACTGATAAATCCATGATGAGATTTGGACCCTTAACTTCTTTAAAAAAAAAATATACATTTTCGAACAACTTGATATTATTAGACCAAAATCTATTTTGGTAGATATAGACTTGTAAATAATAAAATTATCAATAAAATTTTTGTCAATTTTATAATTTTATTATTAAAATATAAAAGCAAAAACAGGTGGAAGGTCGACTTGAGGGGTGGGGTGTCATTGTCTTCAAGATGTTGACAAAATCAACAATGAAGGCAAAAGAGAAATGGGCTGTACAAGTGGTCTTATCTTTTTGTTTATTTCATTATTACCACATTGCTTTATTAATTTAAATTTGATTTTCGGAATATAAAGAAAATAAAAAGCTATTTAGTCTAAAATACATATTAAAGGTTTCTTACGTAAATTTTTTATTTTGGGTCAACTAAAATCATGTTTTATCGCACAAGTTATTATGCGCCATATCGTGATAACGGGGTGTTTGGGATCACCGAGTGTTTGAGATTATTTTTTGAGTTTAAAAGTTTTTTTGTAAGGTTTTTTTTTTGAGTTTAAAATCAAAATTTATTTTTAAAAAGTGTTTGGATTGTATTTCTTGACTTTTAAATATAATTTATCTTTAAAATGCTAAAAGTCACAAAAAAAATTGTACTTTAGGAATTTTTAAAAGTCATATTTTTCTTTTTTACAAAGGTTATTCAGAAAAGAACTTTTGTATCTTCCAAACATTTTTTTGATTTTTTAGAAAAATTAAAAGCAAAAAATAATTTCAAAAATAATTCCAAACACCCTCCATATACATTGAGGACAAAACAAATAATATAACATTTTCATTTAGGTGGAGGGTATTCATGTCTTGGTTGTTCAATCCATGATAAAATTGTAAGATTGGTCCCTGTGGCATTCAAAAAACTTTGGATAAGATCTAAAAAGTCTTTCACTTGCATAGAAGGTCCAAAATCAAGGTTTTTCTGTGTTTTTGGTCCAAAAAAACATGAAAAGACGGTTATACCCCTTTACTTTCTTTTTTATATTTTTAAAATTTTTCAAATACTATTTTAATTTAAAAATAAAAGGAAAAGAAAATAATTATCCTCTCTCTCTCTCTCTCTCTCGATTGAAATGTTTCTTCTCCAATACATTAAAACTACATCGATCAACAATCCTCCAATTCAACCTAATTCAGGGATCTCAAAGCACATACACACACAGACGAACACAAAATCTTCCAAACCCAAGCACTCTATACCTCTCATTGAATAGCAAGACACCTACTGTATCTGGTGTTCTGATTTGGATCTCTCGGACCTTGTGCTCTGATAACGATTCCATCATCGACACATCCATGTCCGATATCCTCTCCTTTTCTTTCTGGTTTGGATCTCGTATACTCGAAAATTATTTCACTAGGGATAAAGTTGAAGAAATTATTATTGGGTTTGGAGTTCACGAGAGAACTTGTGATGAATCAAGATCGTTCACAACACTAGAAAGAATCCCCGTTGCTACACCCTCTTACATCTTCATCCCCTTCTTTAAGAACTCGTTTCCCCATTTTAATCGATCTATAGTCACATCCCCACTCCACAAAATCCCCTTCATTAACTGACTTGATCCTACAACAATCATCCTTGCAACAAACCCACTGTAATCCTCAACATTTTGTGACAACATCGTCTGCCAAGGTTTTTTTAACAACATCAAAAGAGAATAAGGTGATTGTTCATGGTTGTTGAAATAAAAATCATATCTTTACAGATAATTTGATAAACCCACTTGTGGTTGATCGAAGAAAGTTAAAATTGAGTAAATCTTGCTCATATACCTCAAAGGATTCTACTTGAAATTTATAATGAAAATCAATGTTACTGGGCAATCAAAGCCCGACTTTCACCTTCAAAGTTCATGCCACCAGCATTAGATGCAACCACCTCCACCCATCATCTCCACACCCATGTTCTTCGAATCAGGTACCACCTACAAGTTACAATCATATTCAATATAACCATGTTCATCGTCCTCTTCTGTTTACATCATGACCTTGTTCAACATATCACCAGACCTGTGGATCGAGAGAAAGGGTAAGAGAGATCAGAGATTAGAGTTTTACCCATTTTGGGGTTTTAGTGAGAGAGACAGAGAGAAAGAGAGAGACGTAAGAGAGATAGAGTTTTATCCATTTTATTATTATTATTATTATTATTATTATTATTATTATTATTATTATTATTATTATTATTATTATTATTGAAATGTTAATAAAATGTAAAAAAAAATGTAAAAGTAAATAAATACGGGATAACCATCTTTTTATGTTTTTAGGACAAAAAACAACGAAAAACTTTGATTTTGGACCTTCTATGCAAGTGAAAAACTTTTAGGACCCTATCCAAAGTTTTTTGAATACCACAGAGACCAATCTTACAGTTTTGTCTCAATCCATTTATCACATTAATTAGTTTTTTTTCTAATCTACAACATATACTTATATTTCCAACTCATTCAATCTATTTGTCACGTCATTATTATTATTACTAAATTAGATGTAAGACCCATGTATTACATGAGTTAATAAAAAAAAATTAGATACAAATGTTTAAATATTTAAGAACATTTGATTTATAAGAAAATAAGAAGAAAAATGAATTATTAAAATTGATTTTCTTTATCTTTTAAATTTGAATAAATAAACAAAATAAACTAATTAGCTTTAATTTGGGAATTTTTAAATAAATGTGTAAGTCCATTAATGAAATTGATATTCATTTATTACTATATTTATTGTAATTATTACCTTAAAGCATTATGTGAAATTTATTAAAATAGAAAAACCATAAATTGACATGTGGAAAAAAAATTAATTTAAAATAACCACAAAATGACATTTGTCAAATTGAATGAGAATGTGACATGTGATAGAAATGCATTCATTTATTAGAGGATACTAGTTTATAACCAGTGAGAAACACGGTTATAAAATTAATTAAATTTTAATATTAAAAAATTAAAATTATTAATAAATTATTTTAAATAAATTATTATTTAAGAGATATTTTTTTGTTATATAAAATTATAATTGTTGATTTAAATAAATAATTAATGTTATATCACCTTATAATCTGTATTAATTTTATTTTATTTTTCAATCTAATGTTATGAATTTAATACAATTAGAGTGGAAAAATTATAATTATAAACTTAAAATAGGTAAGCAATTATTAATTAGTGTAATTATAGTGGAAATTTAAATTTTGAAATTTAAATTGGATAATTAATAGGTTGACAAATGACATAATTGGTGATATATAACATTAATGACGAGCTCTATTTATATGACACTTGTTAATATGAGATTAAACCTATTCTTTTATTAAAATAAGGATTAGAAATTTGAAAATAAGATACACATACATATTTTAATTAAAAAAAATACTACAAAAAAATACACAATAAAAAACAATAGTAAAAATCCACGATAATTAAAACAAACACAATAATAAAAGACAACATAACATTTTAAAACTCTCAACCGTATATTTGAGTCTTTATCTCCTTCTCCAATAGTTGAGCTTTTCTATGCTTTATTTTCTTGAAAAATACGTAATTTTATTTTTATCTCGGTATCGTTTTCTCTCTTCTACCTTTGTTTAGTTGGCAGTGTTCATGTTTATTAATGTGATTTTCAGATAATTTGGTGTTAATAGGACGTGCATAATAATTTCACTAATTAGAATTTAATAATTAAATATTTATTTAATAAAATATTTTGTTAAAATCTATAAATGGTTTTGAATTTAGTATAGACAGAATCAGAGTAGTTTAGATATATATTAGATTTTCCGATAGAAAGACATTTATATTTAAAATTTTTATTGTGAGAGATTTGCCTTTAAAAAAACATTTATATTTAAAATTTTATTTTGAGGCAATAATTTATTCTTAGTATAAATTCAAAAACTACAAAACATTTTAGTTGCATAAATTTTAGATCCTTATTCAGGTATAACTAGAAACTTGCCCACCGCGCGTTGCGGTGACGTCCATCCGTTTTGTAAGTTCAATTTTTGACGATTGTATTGCTAAAAATTTTGTATCGTTGCATTTATTGGTAGATAAATATACATGTAACATCTGGAATTTAGAAGTTCAATTATGAAAATAAATCATCTTTTCTAAGGGCCAACTCGTCGAGTTCTAAGAGGGGAACTCGACGTGTTGGTGGTCTTTGGCACGCGCATTCCTAAGGACCAACTCAGCGAGTTGGTGAAAGCAACTTGACGAGTTGGACGTTGTTTGAGAAACCCTAATTTTTAGAGTCTTGCACCCTATTTAAGAGTTTTAAGTTTTTTTCTTGGCCTCCTTATGAGCCTCTACTGTTCCCAAACACCTAAATCGTATTTTAGCCTCCACTATCAAGCATTTGGACCTTGGAGAAGAGCTTGATGTCCATTTTGTGCCTTGTGAAGGGGAGAAGAAGATCTTGAAGTTTCAAGCTTGGAGAAGGAAGCTTTGGAATTAAAATGACTCCATTTTTGTAGTCATTTCGAGGTATCAACTTCAAACCTTAATTGGTATATGATTAGATCTTCTCATTTGGGTTTTGATATGTGCATATTTAGCTATATATTTTGCGTAGAATCTTAATACTTTTTTGCTATTTTATTTCAATTAATGAACAAAAGGTACTTAACTATGCTTAAATTGTATTTTTCAGCCTAAAAGACGTGCTCGGAAGCAAAAGGAAGCGGAAATGGCAATCGGAAGCTCGGGAATTGAAGAAAGAAGAAAAATAGTCAAAAAACCTGAAGACTTCGACGACTTGGACGCCTACTCGACGAGTAGGCACGGACATTCGCGAACCGTTGGTTGCCTTACCGCACACGGGTTTTAAGTGGGGGGCTCAGCGAGTCGGTCTATGGACTCGATGAGTCGCCCCTGTTTTCATAAAACTATATAAAGGGCATAAAATCACTAGACAAGGACTTTTCTCTAGAACCCTTGGAGACTGAATTGCGATTGAGAGTGCAGCTGGAGCTCTGGAAACCTTGGATCAACCTTAGCATTTAACTTTGAGTATATTCTCTTTTCTTAATCTAGTGTTTCTATCATGTTTGAATCATTAGGTTTAGTTTGTGAGATATTTTCTGCTAAGAATATGAGCTAAAAACATCTTTGCTTCTGTTCAGGGTAGACAAACTTATAACTATGGTCTGAATTTTATGGCTTGGATTGTTTAAATTGATGAATTTTGTTTTGTTAAGCTTGTTAAAGATCCTTATGTGTTGACAATAACTATTTTTTGTTAATTATTAAGTCTACTAAGTTGCATGAGCATCTCTTAATTGCTTGTCTCATATAATTTATGTGATAACAATATTATATGCCTATGAATAGTGAACATGAAACTAGGGTTCATTAGAAAATAGGTAAATCAATGTGTGAGCTTGTGTGATGAACAAACATACAAGAAGTTAATTGAATTAGTAATTTAATTAGCTAACTACAAGTCTTACTTAACCCGGATCAATAAACTAAGAAACTCATTAGTTTATCCAATTGACCACTATTTGAATTGATTTGTTTTCTAAGGATTAGTAATTGTGAACATGAACCTAATCACATTAATTGGTAGCCAATGACAAATTAATCCATTGCACATACCATACAATCAACCATAAGAATAAGTAAGTTAAACCTGAATAGAAGTCTCCTTTATTATTGAATTTAGTTGATTTTTATTAGCTTTAGCTGTTAATTATTTTGTTTGAGTGTTAGTTAAGTGTTTAAGTTTCTAGTCTTGCAAAACTAGAGAAAACCTTTTTTCTTTCATTATTTGTTTTTTTAAGATAATTCTAGTAGTTAGTTTAATTATCTTTCCATGCGTTTGATACCCTGCTTGCTTAACTATACCACCAATTGAATGGTACACTGCCTTTTGTATGTCTAAATTATATTTAAAAAGTAGGAGGAACGGTTTTAATTAGTATCTTAATTGCTAGAGTTATCGATCATTTGTGTAAGATTTATCTTGCACAAAGTTACTGTTTTAGTTACGTAGTTATCTAGTTTGAGTTATTTAGTAATTTATTTAGTTTTTGCATTTCCTGTTGAACTCAACGAGTCCAATCGAACGGACTCGGTGAGTCCAACATAATTTCACAATTCATTTTATTTCATTTTTGTTCTTATTACGTGTGTTTTCTGTTTTCTTTCAGGTATTTTATGACCCGAGGATCCAGCTCTTCACTAATTCCACCACTTGAAGACCCGAAATCCGCTTTTCTCAAGAATAAAGACAAAAATGAAGAGGATACTCCAAGGAAGTCACCTTTCAAGAGTCTCAAATCAGTTTTTGGAAAGAAGAAGGGAAAGAAAGTGGGGTAATCCAGCAAAATGAAGGAAGACACCGAGTACGAAACCGAAAAGGAAGAAAGTGAATCTGACATAGAAGGAAGTGACTTAGAAGGCGAACTCGCTAACACCATGGCTAACATCGATGAAGTTCCCATGGATGAATGGAAGAAAAGGATGCGTGACGATACCGGACCAGGACTCGTGTAACCCGCGATTCTTGCAACTGGCAACTTTGAACTTAAGGGCCACATAATCGCCCAACTTATGGAAATCCCATTCTACGGGAAAGATCACGAAGACGCATACAAACATCTAGACGAGGTCAATGACATAGTCGACTACTTCAATGTTCCTAATGTGTCTCGTGATACTGTTTTGCTTCGTATGTTACCAGTCACATTTAAGGTAGCCGCGAAAGATTGGTTAAAATCACTCCCTTCAGGATCCATCACCACTTGGGTAAAGATGCGTGAGGAATTTATTGATCAATTTTTCCCTCCCTCAAAAATAGCAAAATTGAATAAAGTCATAGCAAATTTTGAGCAACAAGCTGGCGATTCACTTTATGAGGCTTAGGAGAGATACAAAGGCTTACTAAGGAACTGCTCACACCATGATCTAAACAATCAACAAGAAGTCTTCATTTTTTATGATGGAGTGAACGTGACAACCAAGTACCTTCTTGATTTGCAAGGACCACTCACAAATAAAGCACCCCCGGTGATAAAGGAGCTAATTGAAGAATTCTCTAAACACTCTAGAGAATGTCATAACCCAAGGAATGACTCAACTCGAGGGATGGTGAATGCTATTTTGGATGACATGGAGGCAATGATGGCAATATTAGAAAGCATGGATTGAAGAATGACTAAGATGGACCAATCCATCCATGCCATTAGAGTAGGATGTGAAAATTGTAGAGGGCCTCAGCTTACTAAAGATTGTGAACTTGACGAGAACGTGATCCAAAAAATACAAGTGTGTTATTCAAGCGGTGATAGATATGATGATGATTGACGAAAACCCAAGAAATAATGGCTACCATATGATGAGTACAAGAAGGTAAAGGAGGAAAAGTATAAGCAAAAAGCAAGGGGTTTTTTTAACAAAAAGAGGAGTCGGTGTAAGAAAAGAAATCAGACTTTAAAGATATGCTTAAGATATTTGCAGCTGCATCCGAGAAAAGGCACAACGATACCGATGCTGCAATAAAAGAGCATCAAAACTTAATGAAAGAGCACCAAATCATGATGAAAGACCAAGCAACATTACTTAGGAACCAACAAGCTTCCATTTTCAACATTGAAAACACTACAAGAAAAATAGCCTTTAATGACGCGCAAACAATGACACTCGCTGATTCACGTTACGTATTTTTGGGCGTCCTTAAAAATATTGCCAGACTTCCAAAATTTGAAGGATAGTGGACACGCATTTTTGCGTGCCCTTAAATTAGTGTTTCAAGAAAAAAATTAAAAACACGGAGGGCGCATCTTAAGCGTGCGTCTTCTGTAGGTGTCGCTTTATAATTTTAAGGAAACGCGCCTTGAGAAGATAACGGGGGGAAACGAAACCCTAAAATTTTGAAAACCCGCCTTTCTTTTCTACCTTCTTTTCTTCATCTTCACAATCAAATCTCCCATTTTGTTTCTCTATTTCGATGGTTGTTTCCCTCTTACCCTAATCACGTCGTCGCCGCGAATCACACACCGAAGGCTGAAGCAATGAAAACATTGTAACTTTGTCTTAACTGTTTCATGGTGGTTGAAAAGGTTTTCCTTGTGTATCAGTTACCACTATCGTCGCCATCATCTGACCTTCACTTGGTTCTAACGAAAAGGAAAAAGCGTGGTTTGTGTATTTGTAAACCCGATATAGAGATTTTTGGGTCCGATTTTTAGGGATTACCATAAATCCCCCTAAATCCAACCATTACTCATTCATTCCCCATAAATCCCTTCATCTTGATTACGATCTACAAACCCCCTAAATCCCCCCATTAGAGTATCTACCATGGATGTTGTACGCCGACCTAATCTCGATCTTAGTAATTCTTCACCCATTTCATCAATTTACACCAAAACCCCTCAAACACCAACCTCTTCAACTTTTCCCTATAAGTATCGATTATCTTCTTCCAATTTCAATGGTTACCATAGCAAGTGTAAAGTACCAACACCACCTCAAGCTTTACCCAAGGCAAATTCGAACGAATATGTTGAATCCAATAAAAAATTGATTGATTCAATTGCTAAAGGTTTGATCGGGCTCGCTGCTGCAGTCTCTGTTTGTTTAGATTCGCCAGATCTTGCCGAGTCCTTGACAATAGCATTCCCAGCTTCTCGTACTCATGAGGTAGGTGTTCAGTTCGATCATCTTTTTTAGTAGTTTGTTTGGGTCATGCAGATAAGGTGTTCGATCTATTGCTTATATGGGTTTGGTAAAATTTGATATCGTAACAGGTGAATGCTGTGCAACGAACTCTCGTAGAGACTTGGGGTTTGAGATGCAAAAAATTGAAGATCACAACTTATAAACATACCTACCAAAAATTTTTATTAGAAGTTGTTAAATAAGTATCCCAAGGATCTTATTGTTCAATGTAATCATTTCTATAGCACTCCTCTCCTCTTTTCAGAAGATACTTCTCAGTTGTGCATACCAAATGTTTATGAACTTGATGTTATTACTGGAAGCTGAAAAAAGAATTAGTGTTGGTTAAAAGTGTTGTTGAACTTTGGTTGTATTATTGGTATCATAATTTTTATTTTCCATATTATATATTGTGTATCGATATGCTCTACAGGCAGCAGACATAACTCTGCACTAGCAACACTTGATGGAATTGATGTAATGGGAAGCAAATTAGCAGATGAGGTGAGTATCATCCTCCTTAATAATTTTTAGGGTTAAATCCAAGACCTAGAAATATTCATTTCTGCTATGACACATCATTGTAGTTTGAAGTAAAAGTGGTGGTTTTGGTTGCAGGTGATATCTATGATAGAACGCAATCCTAAAGTTGAAAAGATATCATTTATAGGTCACTCACTTGGTGGCCTGATATCAAGATATGCTATTGCTAAGCTCTACACACAGAATCAAACATACCAAGACAGATCTGGAAAAATTGCTGGAGTTGAGGCTATTAACTTTATTACAGTTGCGACTCCACACCTTGGCTCAAGAGGACACAAACAGGTTTGTAAATTGTGAGTTAATTATTTGGAAATAGTTGATGGAAGTGTTGGTGGTTTCAGGTCCCAATGTTCTGTGGAGTCAGAGGTCTTGAGAAAAGTAGAGTACCACAGTTCAGTGGTGGTTAGAAGAATAGGAAGACATTTGTATTTGAAAGACAAGGCTAATGGATAGAGACAGACCCCTCTCTTGGTTCAGATGGCCAATGATTCAGAACACCTAAAGTTCATGTAAGTCTTTCATTGACATCCCCCCCCTTTTTCAGCTAAACACAGTAGAAAAGAAGGAGAATTTGGAGATCTGTTTGCATGAATTTTGTAGTTGATTTTGTAGATCCGCATTGCAGTCGTTCATACGCCGTGTTGTTTATGCAAATGTCCATTCAGACCGTATCCTAATATTTTTTCCTGAAAAAATCTACCATTAAGTTTTGGATGTTTTTTTCCTTAACTCAAGCACTTGAAATAGATCTTGTGGGATGGATCACATCATCAATCCGTCATCAGATTCAGCTGCCTAAGGTAAAAAAAAATGAAATAAAATAATACTACTGGGTATAGTGTAATTAATTTATCTCAGTATTTTTATAGATTAAAAATCTTGTGAGAAGTGGTAGATATCCCCATATTCTCAAGGAAGATGCAGAAAATATCACAAAATAAGAAACCTCTCTGGACCCACAGCCCAAAACCCACAAGACTAAGACAGCCATTGCCACTGCCACTGCCAGCATGGTAGGTAGCAACCAATTCATTATTCAACTATTGAGTTATATGAATTCTAATACCATCAATTAAAAATGCAGAAATGATGATTAAGGGATTGAGTCAAATAAGCTGGGAACGGGTTGATGTCAGCTTTAAAGTAAGTAACCAAAGATACCTTGCACACAATACAATCCAGGCAAGCATCACACCCCCGCCCATATGTTTCTTTACATTTCAATCTCTATTCTTTATTATTATTATTCATGTTGTTATTCAAACTTAAAATAAAATTTCCCAATTTGTTAGGCAACTTTATGCCAGTCAGACAATCTGTGGAAGATCACAACTTATAAACATATCTACCAAAAAATTGAAGTTGTTAAGCATCTGAATCTGGTTCTTTCCCAAGTTTGAGATGCAAACCAAGAAAGTAGCAATGGGAAGAAATTCTTCTAAAGCACTTACTAGTCCAAAAGTTTCAAAAACTCAGAAGAAGGTGCCTGAAGATGTTAACAACCAAGAGAACAGAGCCTCTCAGATGATTACATCCTCTGCTAGAAAAAAAAACCAGGTTAGTTGGTTACCGTTTTTTATTTTTTGACATTATTATTACTTTTTGTTCACTGAGGATTATAAATTTGGATGTTTTATGTATCTATATCTTTTGTAACTAGCAGCAGCCACCTACCCAAAAGATAGCAAGGAGAATGTTGATGCAACTAATTTAAATGCTAGAGGCATATGTTTGGACAATGATTCTTATATTGCAATCAACAAAATGTCTGTGGATTCTGAGGTAATCATATATCTGTCCATTTGTTGTTTGACTTTTGGATTTCATTTTCATCAATCATCATCATAAGATAAATGGCAATATCTTGTAATTATGGATTCTCACAAAGTGAAAGTGTTTCTTTTTTATATGATGTAGGGATGTGAGACAACAGAATCTTTTTCAAATGGATCCATATTTTCTCTGGCATTCCATATTTCCAGAAATACTGAAGGAGAAATTGTAGATGGAGGTATATAATTAAACTGCTATTTTGCTTACATGAAACATATTTGCTTACATGAAAATCTATGTATTCACCTTCTGTTACATCTTTTGCTAGTGCTGACATGGCAGTGAGACAACAGCCACATCAGAAGATGTATAAGCTGAGAACTGGCTGTGTTAATGTCCCATTCTCATAACCCTGGTAACAGGGAGCACACAAAGGCTACAGCTCAAGAAACATGTGATAGTTGGCGAAAAAGGTTTTGTTTTAGCCCCCCCCCCCCCCCTTTTTTATATATTTTACATTTGTATAAACCTAATATGCTTTTGATTTCTGAAATAAATTGATTTGTGCAGGGGAAACGAGGCTTATAAGAGTGGAGATTTATCAGAAGCTGAAGTATGTTATTCAAAGGGTATTAGTTCAATACAACATACAAAGACACATGGCGTTTGTATACAACTTCTTATTTTCTGTTATAGCAATCGTGCAACTATACGCATGGAATTGACTGAAATTCATTCCATTTCCTCTAGCCAACCAAACATGATAATGGAATGTAATGATCTATTCCATTATTGTTATGGATTTTATTTGTTTATGTATGCTCTTACAAGATTTTTTGTAAGTCCTTTAATCCTAAGCCACTAGACATCAGGACAGTTATTAGCTTTTGTACACAATCGTCTAACTGAATGTACCTTTTAAACTGGGATAGTGCAGGCCTATACATGAGATCACATTTTCAACAATAGACATACCACAGCTCCTAAGTCAAGTATTAAAAATTCCACCTTTTGCCCTTGGCTTGATGCATATTTACTATTTATGTAACACCGTAAATTTCAAAACAAAATTTTCAATTTTCTTATAAAACATAATTCCATTACTATTCATCAAACAACCATATTAATTATCCAAATTAGGTCAATACAAAATCCCAAGATCACAATGTACAAACTCCGAGTGTGTGTGTACGGATCAAGCCAGCGCCTTCCCACGGTCGTCACTAGTACCTGAAATAATAACATCAAACACTGTAAGCACAAGGCTTAGTGAGTTCCCCAAAAATACCACATATAACACATATTAGCCACTCGAGGCTATAACTCTGTGGGTCCGTGCACCCAAACTCTGTGAACCCTCAGGTTCTAGCTCTGATAAACATACACTACATAAATCACATAGAACTAATGCAGTACAACACATAACATACATAGCATACAAATACTCTATCATATAGCTTGGGTTACCTACTCAAGGTAATATAGTATAGTGAGAAGACTCACCTCGCATATCTCGGTATCTCACGAATCCTGGGAATCCCTCATGCTCGATCCTCCGAGCTTTAATCCTCCTATAGCATTATATGTTTCTAATTAATACTTTATATCTTTAAGGTTGACTATCTATAAGAAGTCAACACAAGTCAACTCTGGTCAACGGTCAACGGTCAAGTCTGACCGGACTCGGCGAGTACCATAGCGACTCGGCGAGTCTAGACGTTTTCACCAACCCTCTGAAATCTTCTTACAACACGTCGAGTATCCCCCCCCCTTACTCGACGAGTTTCACCTGCATGAATCGCGGGGCTACCCCGACTCAACTCGCCGAGTCTCTAGGACAACTCGGCGAGTCCAAGGTTGACTCAGTCCACCCGTCACCCCTCTCCAACTCACCCTGACTCACTGAGTCTACCCATGACTCGATTGGACCACTCGCTGAACAGTCCCAAGGAAATCTTCAAGATACTCGCCGAGTCGGATGAACAGACTCGGCGAGTCCGTGCCATGCAACCACTCCAATCTCGCTTCTAAGGTCAGATCTGCTTCCAAAACTATAGATCTGGCCTCCCTCGACTGATTCATCACGTAAAGTTCCCATCTTGGTGCTCATAACACCCACTATAGCTCCATAATGGAGTTTTTGACCTAAGGCATGAGGATTCCAATCCAAAACCTCCATTGATCCCCAAAAAGCTTGGGTAAAGGGACACTCTGGACCCCTAAGGGTCCAGATCTATGGTTCCAACCTCATAAGGGACCAAAAAGGACACCAAACCTAGCCATGAAAGGGTTCAACAACCCTAAATCTAAATAAACAGTAACAAACAAGAAGATAATTCGGATTTATTACCACAAAATGATGCTCTGGACTCCTAACCCACAGAAATGGCTCCTTCTTGCTCTCCCTTGGCTAGCTCTTCTCTTCCTTGCAAAAATGGCACCTTCAAGGTCAATAATGGCCTCCTACTTAGCTCAAAGTGCTCACACACGATTAGGTTTTCACTCAAGGGCTGGTGGGCACAAATGACGGCCATTAGGCCCTTTAAATAAGTCTCAAACCCGAGAAATTAGGGTTTCATTACACAGTGCAGACTCGCCGAGTCCATACCCTGGACTCGTCGAGTCCAGGCACGATCCTGCGTCCAAATCCGCGTCCCTACTCGGCGAGTCTGAGCTCCAACTCGCCGAGTCCCCCTCACAAATCAACAAAATGCAATTAACAAGATACCTGATAAAAGTCCGGATGTTACAATTTAGCTTATTATTTTGATTTACAGTACTTGCAGGAAATTAGAAGTGAGGAGCTACATAATGATGTTTCATAGGTGCTCCCTGGTTATAAACAGGTATGAATATGATTTACACTTCCAGTTCACATTGTATCCAATTATGGAGAGGATATTTGGCCCCATAGTAGTAGCTCGTTTTGCAGGAGTAAGCAATTTTTCTTTAATTTAGTTTTTCTTTTACCATTTGTTTAATTTATTTATTCATTTTTTATGTAATTATTGATTTTGCATGAGAGAAAAAAAGTTTTATATATGAATCTTGAAAAATGGGATGTTTGTTTGATAAGTGAGGTCTTGAATATGTTTTGTGTAGGTTGTGTCTATACCACTACTCACAAGTAATCCATTCATAGCCATGTTGATTGGATTTGTTCTCTCGTTGACTTTAAATTGTGCATCCATTATAAAGAATGTTTTATCTGTAAGTTTTTCAGGGACTAAATATGTCTACTTCATTAATTGCATGCTACTATTAGTTTACTACTTAATATAAGATAATATTTGCACATATTTATGCAAAATGCAAGAAATGTTATAATTATTTTTATCTTGATAATTTGGTTTCTTGTCATCAACAGGTATCCATCATAACGGGGACATTCATGCTGCAAAATAAAGTTGTGTTAATCTTCGCCTTCTCAGTTCTATAGCTTTTTTTTAGGGTTAGATTCATAAAGTAACAATACACTTTCATTGATTTATTTATTTATTACAAAGTTATAACATCCTAATTTCATTTTTTCTTATTAGAACATTGTACTTTGAAAAATCTACCCAATTAGCTTATTGTATAGCTTGAGTGCATCTATGGCTTAATCTTAATAATAATTCAGTTTTATATTATCTTATTGTCAAGTTTATTTAGTAAGCTTAAGAAGAGTAAACATGGTATCCTTATCTCAGTTGCAGTCAAATCACAAGCTTCTGGGGCCAATTCAGTTGCTGCGACATTTTCTGAATTCAAACACCTTCTTCTTGTGTATAAGTTCAATAGCAAATTCATTACTTTCTTGTGTATAAGTTCTATTAGAAGACAAACATATTTTTGATCCCTTTGAGATTTATCCATTTGTCTACTATTGGAATGATTATTTGTATGACATCAACTTTTGTGCAATGTATTATATTTTTGTATATGGTATTTTATTTTCTATTATGAGACATGAAATGGAAATTTAATTTAAAAATTAGTAAATCTATAAATAATTTTTTTTAAACAGTTAAAATTATGATACGCAAAAATGTGTGTCATCTGTATTTATGACATGGCCTTTCTTGACACGGGCTTTCTTGATATGCATTGCGTGTCATTAACACGCGCGTCGTAAGGTTACGATACGCAAATGCGTGTCGTCTTCCTTTATGACAGGGCCTTTCTTGATACGCATTGCGTGTCATAAACGTGCGTCGTGATTGCGCGTCGTAAATGAACGTCGTAAATGCGCGTCGTCTATAGACGACACGCAAAGCGTGTCGTCTCTCTTTATGACAGGGCCTTCCTTGACGCGCATTTGCGCGTCGTCTGAGCCCTTTACGATGCGCAATGAACGTCGTAAAAGGCTTTTTTTCTAGTAGTGAAAACATCTAGGCCAACTTGCACTACAATTAAACAAGAGACGACCGGGTGGACTTCCTAGTAATACCAAAAATAATCTGAAAGGCGCACATATAAATATCATGAAAACTAGGAGTGGTAAGTTAATTACTCATCTAGCCCCTATCCAGAAAGAAGATCCTAAATTGATGCAAGAGGAAGAGGTAGAAAACCAAAAATCGCAATAACTCGATGCGACTTGCCGAGTCGAAGACACAGACTCGACGAGTCCCCTACCTGAACAAAAAAAAAATAAGCCTCCTATTAAACCGTATCAGTCTCCATTTCCGTTTCCAGGTCGATCCAGACAAGATAAGCACGATATTGATTACCAAAAATTCCCGGAACACATAAAATCCCTTCAAATCAATATGCCATTCATCGAGGCGGTTGCACAAATGCCTAAGTATGCCAAATTCTTAAAGGAGCTTCATACAAATAGAAAGAAGATGGAAGAAGTGAAGAATGTGGTTCTAAATAAAAATTATTCAGCATCCATGTTGAACAAATTACCTAAGAAGATGGGTGACCCAGGTAGTTTGACCTTGCCTTGCCAATTCGGAAATTTATCAACTATCTATGCATTGGCAGATTCGGGGGTAAGTGTTACCCTTATGCCATATTCATTCTTTAAGAAATTGGACCTTCTGGAGCCAAGGCCAATTCGAATGGCAATTTACTTAGCTAATAAAACGGTAACATTTCCAAGGGGGATATGCAAAGACCTAATGGTGAAAGTTGATGAATTTGTGTTCCCCGCGGACTTCATAGTTCTAGACATGGAAGCAGACCCTCAAGTACCGATCATACTTGGAAGACCTTTCCTCAACACCGCAAGTGATATAGCATACATGCGAGATTCTAAACTTACCCTTAGGGTGGGAGAAGAATCGGTTACATTTGGAGTTGATCAAGCCATGAAGCATGCATGGTATAGTGATGACACGACATTTTCGGTTGATATGTTGGAAGAATTAATGGAAGAATGGAAAGAAGACAAGACAAGAAATTCTACCATCACCTTTGAAGATGATTTTGATGTTGAAAGAGACCTGATGGAGATAAAGAGACTGCTTGAAGAAGCTAAATATTATGAGTTAATCAGAAGTGCTGAAAGCCCGATTCGCCGAGTAGCACCTACCGACTCGACGTGTCCATTCGAAAAACTGCGATAAAATGGGACTTTTGGCCTGGACTCGACGTGTTCAGTGTACAAAACACGAAATCAAACCTAAAAACTTTACCTGATCATTTGGAGTATGCATTTCTTGAAGAAGGTGAGCAAAAACCTATAATTATAACTTCTGACCTCACCAAATCTAAAAAAGAAGAGTTAGTCCGCATCTTGAAGAAGAGAAATAATGCCATTGCATGGAAGATCACTGATATTAAAGGGATAAGTCCTTCTTATTGCTCTCACAAGATCAACCTGGAAGAAGGAGCAAAGCCGGTAGTGCAACATCAAAGGCGGTTGAACCCGAACATGCAAGAAGTGGTCAAGAAGGAGGACGTCAAGCTTCTAGATGCGGGAATCATATATTCCATTTCCGATAGCCCATGGGTTAGTCCTATTCAAGTGGTGCCTACGAATGGAGGGATGATAGTAGTGACGAACGAGAAGAACGAGCTCATACCAACTCTAACGACAACCGGTTGGCGAGTGTGCATCGATTACCGAAAGTTAAACGATGTCACTCGTAAAGACCAATTTCCCCTTCCTTTTTTTGATCAAATGCTTGAAAGATTATCTGGCCATAGTTATTAATGTTTCTTAGATGGATTTTCGAGTTACTTCCAAATTCCCTTAGACCCAATTGACCAAGAAAAGACTACTTTCACTTGTCCAAGTGAGACTTTTTCCTATCGTCGCATGTCTTTTGGGTTATGCAATGCACTCGCAACCTTTCAAAGATGCATGACAATGATTTTCCACGACATGGTGGAAAAGTTTATGGAAGTATTTATGGATGATATTTCTGTCTTTGGCTCTTCTTTTCATAATTGTCTTACTAAACTTGACTTGATGCTTGCTAGGTGTGAAAAGACCGATTTAGTTCTAAATTGGGAAAAATGTCATTTTATGGTGAAAGAGGGCATAGTATTAGGTCATAAAGTATCCAAGACAGGGATTGAGGTGGACCAGGCAAAAATTGATACTATTGCTAAATTATCCCCACCGAATAATGTGAAGGGTGTTAGGAGTTTTTTTTTAGGGCATGCAGGTTTTACCGCTGTTTTATAAAAGATTTTTCTAAAATAACTAGACCTCTAACTCAATTACTTATAAAAGATACAACATTTAATTTTTCCAAAGAGTGTCTAGCGGCTTTTGAGATTTTGAAAGAAAAATTAACTAATGTTCTGATCATTATTGCCTCGAATTGGAATATGCCCTTTGAAATAATGTGTGACGCAAGTGACTTTGCCTTAGGAGTTGTGCTTGGCCAAAGAGTTGACAAGCATATTCGACCCATCTATTATGTAAGAAATACTTTAAATCCGGCCCATGAAAATTACACCACAACCGAAAATGAATTATTAGCCGTGGTGTATACCTTTGACAAATTCCGCCCCTATCTTATTTTATCTAAAAAAACTGTTTTCACAGACCACTATGCTATTAAGTATTTGTTTGCCAAGCAGGATGCAAAGCCAATATTGATTCGATGGGTGCTGTTACCACAAGAATTTGACATCGATATCAAGGATAAGAAAGGGATGGAGAATATAGTTGTTGACCATTTTTCTAGACTAGAAAATCCAGAAAGGGAAGAGATAGACAACATGGGTATTGAAGATAGCTTCCTGGAAGAGTATTTGATGGTAATCATGGGGGAAGAACCATGGTATGCGGATATTGCAAATTACTTGGCTGATGACTACCTTCCAAAAGGCTTCACTCATCAACAAAAGAAGATGCTCTTTTCAGAAATTAAATATTATTTCTGGGATGAGACATATCTTTTTAGGAGCTGTGCGGATGGAATCATAAGAATATTCGTTTTTGGCAAGGAAAGTCGGGACATATTAGAGTATTACCACAATGGACCGGCAGGAGGACATCGTGGGGTACAATACACTGCTAAAAAAGTGTTTGATGCTAGTTTTTATTGGCCTACTATCTTCAAGGATGCTGCTACTCACGTAAGGGAATGTGATGCTTACCAAAGAATGGGTAATATATCGGCATGGAATGAAATGCCCCAAAGGAATATTCAAGTTTGTGAAATCTTTGATGTATGGGGTGTGGATTTCATGCGACCATTTCCTTCATCCAAAGGCAATAAATACATATTAGTGGCGGTGGATTATGTGTCAAAGTGGGCGGAAGCACAAGCATTATCAACCAATGATGTAAGGGTCGTGGTAAAATTCTTAAAGAAATTAAGTTCTAGATTTGGAGTGCCTAAGGCGTTACTTAGTGATAGGGGTACCCACTTTGCTAATGATCAACTAGCAAAAGTGTTGCAAAAATGTGGGGTACGCCATAGATTTTCATCACCTTACTATCCACAAACAAATGGGCAAACCGAAATTACAAATAGGGCACTCAAAAGAATATTGGAGAAATTGGTCAATAATAGTAAAGATTGGGCGGACGAATTGGATGATGCACTTTGGGCATTTAAGACTGTGACAACCCGAAATTTCTAGCTTAAATTACTTATTGTTGTTACTATTTATTTTAGCCAAACCAATAATGTTAAGTAATTATGGATATCATCTCATTCTTTCTGGTGGCAATTTTTTGTTTCTTGATAAAATGTTAATACTTTAATACATAAGTTTATTCTACTATTAGTACCTAAAGGATATTTTTCATTACTGAATATCAATGATTTTGTAACAGTATTTAAATAACAATATATAAATGATTTATCTATTTTTTTAGTAATATTTAAATTTTGGCCCATGAGTGTAGCTGAATTTTTAAAATTTGATCCTTTATGAGGTTTGTAATTTTTTGATCTTTGTTTTTAGTAAAATGACGTAACTTTGAGACCAAAATTGCAGAAATCAGATAAGGAATTTCAGGTGCGTCAACCTTGTATTTTGGTACAATTTACTCATTTACCCTTTTGGCCAGTTTTAAGTTAATCTGTTAATGATGACATGTAATTCTAGGTTTGGGCATTTTTCATGGGATCTTATTCATATGATTCAACATACACAGAGAGGAGAGGCAGTATGTTGTCTTACTTAACATCAGAGTACATGACTATCAAAAACCAGTGACATTTAAATGTATTTCCAGAAATGCCCCTATGTTCCTAAAAGTCATGCTTGTGTATTATCTCCAGGAAATGATGGGATTAACATACTTTATGACATTGCTATAACTGGGTAGATTTTTTCAAGCACAATTCTATAATAGGAAGTATTTCTTGCATTTAAACCAATATTAATGAATGATGTTCCTGTTTCAGATGTAGATGTTCCTAAGATGTAATATACATCCGATGATCAACCATCATACCCTGTTGGTGTAATTTGTGTGTGTACTAAAAAGATGAAGTGCAAACGTATGGTATGTATAAATATAATAATCCTTACTCTATTCTCTTCTGCTTTTGGCATGCATTAGACTGATGTCAATGGGACAATCATCACCCTTTTTGTCCACCAAAACCAGATGATGTTACAATATGTTATACAAGCTGACACCAAAGGTTTCTATTTCTTATTCACTTATGTTTTTTCTTTTCAAGTCTACTATAGTTGAATTTTTTTTTTCTTAATATAAGTGGAACTTATTTCTTTTTTTACATAGTTAGGGGACTATACTTTTCCATGGAAACCCGATTGTAATTGTTTTTTTTTTCTCTAGTGGAAGTCTTGAAATTAAGTATATGCCAATTGTTTCAACATTATTTTGTTGTAATATAATATTGCCCATGCTTATTTCAGTTATATGTATCTTATCTTCTTTTTAGCACACATGTATGAAAGGTCCAACCAGATCATATTGGCGTACTATGGTGGCTCAGCTGGATTTTATCAAAGAGTAAGAAACAAAAATGTTATGTTTTTTCCGAATTAAGTTCATGATAATGATTTTTTTTATTGTACTTAATCACATCATGGCAAAACTGTTGTTTCTTTATTACTTGATTACTGTATTTTCATTCGTGTAGGATAACTGAAGTTGTTGGATGACATGGCATAACTGAGACCTTACGCCTAGTATATGAGAAAGTTGTTAAAAAATCATTTTTTTTGCATTCATTTGTTACGTTTTCTTTCAACCAAACCAATCATCTTAAAAAAGTTTGGATTTCATCTCGTTTTTTTTTCTGGTGGCAATTTTTATTACTTGATCATATATTAATATCTTAATAAATAATTTTGTTTTACTATTAGTATTTAATAGATAATTTACATTATTGAATAGCAATGTTTTTGTAACAGAAAATAAATACTGTATATAAATGATTTATCTATCTTTTTTTAAGTATTTTTTAAATTTTGGTCCCTGAGTGTAGCTGTTTTTTTTTTTTTTTTTTTTCAGTTTTGGTACTTACAATATGCAAGCTTTTTTCAGTACAAAGGCTTGACATAAATTGTCTTTCTTTATGCTGCAAATGTATAAAACTGCAGTTAAGTGAATCAGGTCCGGATGATGTGTATCACTCCTCTGTAGAAGCCAGATTTTGTGTGCCACACAGACTTTGCCATTTGCCACAGTTAATAGTTTCAAAAGGTTAAACTTTGTATTAGTTGCTAATTAATCACTTTGACATTTGAGTTGCTGATCTTTTTGTGACAGCATCCACCCTTGAAATTCACGTATCAGAGACAAAAGGCACAAAAAGATTCCAATGGGGGACAAAATGCAAATTGTTTCACACGCTCCAACCAGATGATATTGGTGTACTATGGTGGCTTAGTTGGATTTTATCAAGGAGTAAGAAACTCAAATTTCATCTTCTGTCTGAATAAAGTTCATGATAATGATTTCCTTATTGTACCTAACTAATAACATCGTGCATACAAAACTGTTGTTTCTTTTTGACTTAATGGGCAATGTATTTTCATTCATGTTTGAAATTGTTGGATGAGATGATGGTGGAATTGAGTGACACCTATTATGTTCTGAAGTGTTCCATGATTATATATTATTTTTTCTGGTGACAATTTTTGTTACGTGATCATATATTAATATTTTAATTGATAATTTTCATTATTGAAAATCAATGATTTCGTAACAATAATTAAATACAGTATATAAATGATTTATCCATCTTTTATTAAGTATTTTTTAAATTGAGGTTTATAACTTTTTTGATCTTTGTTTCTAGTAAAATGACAATAATTTTGGGACCAATTAATCTGCAAAAAATAGCCAAATTACTTGGAACAGGGACCAGAAATGTTACAAGAACCTCAAATAAAACATGTCATTAATGCATACAGAAATGCTCTTTCTGTAGAAGCCATATCCTGTTCTTCATTTGTTCTTGATTTGTTATGAACTCACTTAATTGATAACTTCTGTTGTTTTGACAGTTAATCATTTGGTTCATTTCTTATTGGTTGCACTGATAAGATTCTTCATTGAAATGAAGCTACAACCTTCAAGAACTCATATTGACTGATAATATAATATATACATATATATATATATATATATATATATATATATATATATATATATATATATATATATATGTAGGTGGTTGAAGGGCTAGATGAGCTTGATCCCATCTCTTCCATCAACAACTAGGTGGGGTTAAAGGTTAAGTGTATCATTTTCTGAACTTATTGCTCAGGTAGCTTCAAAACCTTTTGTTGAGTCACAATTAAGTTCCATCCATCATATGTTTAAATAAACGCCAATTGGGTCACCATTAATTTGTTGTAATACTCCTCATGCTTATTTCAGTTACATAAATCTTATCCTCCTTTGGCACACCAACAAATTATGAAAAGTCCAACCAGATCATATTGGCAAACTATGTTGTTTCCAAATTAAGTTCATGATAATGATATTGTACTTGATCACATCATGGCAAAACTGCTGTTTCTATTTGACTTAATGGGGAACAAAACTTTACACTGTATTGAATTTGTTGGATGACATGGCATAACTGAGACCTATTGTATTAAAAAGTCCGCTTTTTTTATTTATTTAAAACGTCCGTTTTTTTTTTAATCGAAATGGGACATCGGGGAAGGGAATGCCACATGCTGAGAAGTGATCAATATAAAGAGGGTGTTGGTGTGTACTTTCATATCTCTGATGAGCTAATAATCAATTCTCTTTTGTGAATAAAAATATTAATACATGAGAATATTGTTAAAAAGCTTCAATTTATATTGCAGGAACCTCTTCATTCAGCTGTGATATTTTTGAACAAGCATCTTATTATTACCTTTTATTTCTGCCAAACCAATTATGTTAAGAAAGTATGGATTTCATCTCATTCTTTGTAGTGGCAATTTTTGTTACTGGATCATATATTAATACTTCAATAGATAATTTTGTTTTACTTCAATAGATAATCTTGGAAGGTTTGATGTGGTAATGAAACATATGTTGGAAATTGTGGCTTCTAGTCATCAATCAAAGCCAATGCAATAATTTTGTTGCATATATGTAGGATGGAATTAAGCTCAAAATCCAGCTAAAGAATTATTTAACAAATGTAAGTGCTCTCTTTTCCTTGTTTCATAAATAGTCTCTTTGAAAAATAAAAAGGTTATGGTATGTGCAGCTCAAGACATTGAAGACAAGCCCTGTTATGTTATCTGGTTTCATTAACAGAAGAGGCTAATAATGCACAGGTAGTGTAATTCCAGTTATTCTCATGTTTTATGTCTTTTGCATCCATTTTTGTTGGTCATTTTGTAAACTATTTTTAATCCATTTTCCGTCTAATGTTTCGATGTATGACAATCAGATTTCTCAAGAAAGTTGATTGTGTTTTGATTTCAATCATGTATTTTTTGGGTTAATGTGAGAATTAGCAACATAGTTTTGTTGATTTGTTTATTATAACATCCTACTTTTGTTTCTTTTTGTTTCAAATATTGTAATTTCAAAAATATTCTCTGTCTCGTTATTCATTATAACACACTTATGCATCTATCTCCAATAACATGAGTTTCTTTAATTTGAGTTAATCCTTCATGATTTCTGCCATTTGATTGCTGATTTTTTTCCCATATGAGTTAGTGCTTTAGTGAAGGAACAACCATCACCTTTTTTTTTCACCTAGTTATACGCTTATACTGCATTAAAAGTTACACATAGTTGTAAGAGTTGAACTTGGATGCAACATATGTGTATCCTTTTCAGACCATAAAGCCTTTGATCATCCTGTTAGTTACATGTAAGTGCATTCTTTCTCATTCTCCCATTTAAGTTAGTTACATGTAAGTCTTTGATTATAATGAATGTGCAGGCCTTTTTGTTTTTTCTTCAACTGACATGGATCCTAGGTATTAACATGTTTCTGGATCTTTCTTTTTTCTTTTGGTCCACGATGGATCATCAGAGAGGTTTTTTCACTCCTTAAATATATAAATTTTATTATGATGTAAAAAATATTGAATATAAATATTTGCATTTCATAATTACACGCGAAACAGATTTATTGTACATAACCAACTACTTTAGAATGTGGCATATTTTAGAATCAGCGAGACACCTAAAAGTTTTATATTGCATATCAAATATTTGGATTCGATGTGTGAATTGTTGAATGCATCTATCTTTGTGGTCCACTTTCTGAAAACTCGAAACGAAATTAGTTTTAATAGGAGAAGCTGTAAAAATAAGACATGAATAGTTGATATGTTACAGACATTTGGGGATGATGTTTTGAAGGACACTCATGAAGGTTAGGATTTGATATTAGTTTGTTTCAGTCATCAAATCAAGAGACATTTTTGCCTAAATCAATGTACATTTTTGTTGTTCCATGGTAGTGTTTTTTTTTTTTTTTTTTTTTTTTATCAACGTTAGATTTCATATTCTTAATGTAAATACACCATCTTCTTTTGCTCTACATTTAACACCATAGTTACTGATTTGGTTGCTATGTTAGTGGTAGAACACTGGTACAATGTTGATCTTCCAAAGAAATTGAAGACATGAAAGTGGAGAGTGTTTACTTTTACAGGTTGGTTCATCATCAAAAATTATAATGATTGAATATGAAAGCTTGACATATTTCTCTTTTGGTGACAGATTATCCTTTGAAGCTAGTCAGTAGATTTCCTGATCATCCACTATATTAGGCTTTCTTCACTAAAACTGAATATAAAACATTGACATAAATCGTCTTTCTTGATGCTGCAAATGTAGTAAACTGAAGTTAATGCCCAATCTTGATCTTGCAGGTCCGGATGATGTGAATCACTCTTCTGCACAAAGACATATTTTTCAAACGCTTAAATTTGTGATATTAGTTGCTGCTAATCATCAATCAATCACTATGACATTTCAATTGCTGATGAGCTTTTTGTCAGAGATTCCTTCTGTGGGGTTTTGATAATGGTACGATGGTTAATCATTTCTTATCAATTGCATCTCTTCCATCAGAAACTGGGGTTAAAGCTTGTATCATTTTCTAACATGAGTTTCTTTGATTTGAGTTTTTAATAATGCACAGGTAGTGTAATTCCAGTTATTCTCATGTTTTATGTCTTTTGCATCCATTTTTGTTGGTCATTTTGTAAAACATTTTTATTCCATTTTCCATCTAGTGTTTGTGTAGCATGGTTTTTAAGAAAACAAACTTCCATGATCATGGTTCAATGTATGACAATCAGATTTCTGAAGAAAGTTGATTGTGTTTTGATTCCAATCATATATTTCTTGGGTTAATGTGAGAAAATAGCAACATAAGTTTGCTGGTTTATTTATTATAGCATCCTACATTTGTTTCTTCTTGTTAGGAATCTTGTAATTTCAGAAAATGTACTCTACTCTATCTTGTTGTTCATAATAACAGACTTATGCATCTATCTCCAATAACATCTTTCATGATTTCTGCCATTTGATTGTTGATTTTTTGCCATATGATATGAGTTGGTGCTTCAGCAAAACCAGTTGATTTTGTTACAAACATTGTTAGACAAGTGGACACCAGAGGTTTCTATTTCTTATTCACTTGTGCTTTTTTCTTTTCCAAGTCTACCAAAGTTGAATCTTTTCTTACCCTTTATTCCTTTTCCTACATTACTGTGAGATTGATTGTTATTCTTAATTTCAACTTGTTTGACAAATTCCATTCATTACTCTGCAACAAGAAAAGGTTTTAGAAACCAAATAAAGAGCTTATGGTATGGTGGAGAAAAGGAAAAGAAGATCCCCTGAGAATCAAAAGTGTGAACATGTATGTTTTTACCCTTAAAACTATAAAACACTTGATGCTTTTTATGTTCTTATTTAGCTTTCCATTGAATCTCACATAAGTGCGTTGGGTGATTATGCCTTTCTGTTACAAGATTATGAGAACTTGCTTTATCAAATTACTTGCCTTATTTAGCTATCCACTGATTACAAAAGATATGAGTCTATGACCATGTTTATGTATTTCCAAAAATACCCCTATGTTCCTAACACTCATGCTTGTGTATTATCTCCAGGAAATGATGCTTGTGTATTAATTTGTATGTGATTGCTAAAACTGGGTAGATTTTGAAAGTAGAATGTTGTAATAAGATGAAATGAAAATAGGATTGCACATATAATAAGCAATCACTGAAAGTAGGATGATCTGAGGTGAGTTTTATATAGTTTGTTCATTATAGCATTGTGCATCCATTTCTTTATGTTACAACATTGTAATTCCAACTTTTTCTTATAAGGGCTGCATTGCATTATGAAAGTTCCATGAATTCATAGCGTTGTAATTTTTCTTATTAGGACATCATACTTTGAAAAATCTATCCAATCAATCATAGCAATGGAAATTGCTTTGTATCTTTATGACATTGCTATAATTGGGTAGATTTTTCCAAGCACAATTCTATAATAGGAAAAATGAAACTACTTTAGTATTTCTTGCATTTAAACCAATATTGAAAGATACAAATACAATGGTGAAGGAACTTACAATTAGATTTAAGACAAAATTGCAAGTTTGATTCTGTCAGCCTTTTAAGAATCCAACACCTAATAATGATTTTTCTTGTTAATCAGAAGGCTAAACTACATTAGGATTATACCATGTGCCTTCAGTTATTAAGATTGTACCAGATCATATTGGCGTCCTAAGTCATGTTTATGGTGTTTCCAAATTACAAGGGGTCAATTAAAAAAGGGTTTTTGGTTTTTATTTTTGTATCTCTGATGAGGTAATAATCAATTCTCTTTTGTGAATAAAAATATTATATACAACTTTTGTTTAAAAAACTTCAATATTTTGCAGGAACCTCTTTATTTAGCTGTGGTGCTTGAACAATCACCATCTTATTGTTGTTACCTTCTATTTTAGCCAAACCAATTATGTTAAGAAAATATGGATTTCATCTCATTCTCTCTGCTGATCTGTACAAGAAATGCCATCATGTATTACATTTTTTGTTACATGATCATATCTTAATACTTTAATAGATAATTTTGTTTTACTTAATAGATAGTTTTCGTTATTGAATGTCAATGATTCTATAACAATGATTAACTAACAACATACATGAATGATTTATCAATCTTTTTCGAGGTTTGCAAAAACTCTGAATGAAATTAATTTAATAGGAAAACATTTTCAAATAAGACATGAGTAATTGATATGTTTCACAAACGGTGTTAATTGTTTTGAAGGACACAGATGAAGGTTATGATTTGATATTAGTATGTTCAATCATCAAATCGAGAGACAATTGCCTAAATCAATGTACATTTTTTCATGTTTGTTTGTTTTTTTTTTTTATCAGCTCTAGATTTCATATTCATATACACATTCTTAATGTAAACTCTCTTCTTTTTCTCTACATTTCATCACCATAGTTACTGATTAGTGCCATATTTTGTGTGCCACAGACATTGCATATTGTAAGTTTCACCCATTTTCCCAAGTTAATATTTTTAAATGGTTAATCATTTGTTTCATATCTTATCAATTGCACCAAGCTTATTACTGTGTTTACTTTTGCTGAAAGTTTAAAGAGCCGAGAATTTGTATAATGTATTGATCGATCATCTGTATATAATACTAAAAAATTACATATTAGTACGCTCTAGTTTAATATTATTATAATTAATTATGTCTAATAATGTTTCACTAAGTCCGTCTTGTTATCATAATAAGAGACTTAAATATCTATCTCCAATAACATGAGTTTCTTTGATTGGAGTTTTTGATCCATTTTCCTTTAGGAATCATAGGGATATGCATTACTTGAAAACAAATAGAATCATGAAAACCAGAAGAGTGAGTGAAGATAATCAAGGTGCAATGCAATACATCCTTACACAAGTGCTTCATTGCCTATATTGTTGCAAGAATAAGCAAGTTGCCCTTTTGTATGCTCATATAATCAAAATTAATAGAAAAATAAATTAAGTAACTGTAAATGTTATTTCTATTATACAGTGTTCAAGCTTTTTGGATTTTTGAAGGCCGAGTCATGGATCAAATGCTTTAAAAGAGGTTTTTATATTTTGGTACATTTTACACATTTACCCTTTTTGCTAATTTTAACTAAATCTGTTAATGACATGTAATTCCAGGCCGAGTCATGTTCACAAGCTGCCTAGACCATGTTGTGAATGATGGACAGAAGAAACAAAGTTTTCCACATAGTTACAGCACCATCAATTTTAGAAAAAAATCAAAAATCTATATCCATTAAATTTAAAACCGCTAAATTAAAAGAAGTATCACACCTACTTGGCTTGAATTATCTTTGCCTAACTAAAATGAATAACCTCTTCTGCAAAAACGAAGATAAACAGGAAAATATTTTTTGTTCAAATAATTGATGATTAGTTTAAAAAAAAATATAAACACTACTAATTCCTACAATAAGAAAAGAAACAACATTTTGAATTGTGATATGAACCTTTCTTACTTTTATAAACTGTTTAAATTGCGATATAAATATGTGACATAAACCTTTCTTACTTCTGTATCCTTCCAAAAATTATCAGTTATGCTCAAAACAGAAGCTTGGGTTCTGCCACACATCTGCTCATGCCCATCATGGTCTTATTACATGGATGACAAATCAGAGAAGCAAGTTGATACTGAGTGAAGAATTTAGGGCTCAAGTGTACATGATTCAGATTGCCGGGTATGTAGAAGGATTGGATTTCACAATTGAACAAAAAAGGCTTTATTTATAATATTGATTGAGTCAAACATTTCATCCAACACTCGGTGTGCTCAACTAAAGAACTATCCACAAAGAGGCAAAATAAAATCAAATAAGTAGTTTATGGAGGCAATAACACCCAAATAAAACATGATACTAGTTTCTGGAAGCAATAACACCCAAATAAAACTTGATATATATACCTGATAAAATCGAGAAGGGATTAGGTAAAATGGTGGAAAACACATGACCATCGTCTTCATAGTGATCCTCTGCACCGACAAAACCGACGAAATTCATCTGAAATGGATGAATCAGAGGTGGGTTAAAAAGATGAGAGAAGAAGAAGAAGAAAACATAACATTCTAAAAGAATCAACAATGAAAACCCAAACACAAAATCAAGAAGAAGAAAACATAATTTTCACTAAACATGTAAAAATTGAAGGTGATGATAGGGAAAGACGGATGATGAAAGATAAAAGCAATCGGAGGTGGATGAGACCTTACAGGAAGACATCGGCAGGCGGAAGGCAACCGGTGGGTGGTGGACAGTTACTTTGTGTCGACGAAGCTGATAATGGAAAATGGCCATCAAGCGATGAGAATTTCAATGGTTGGTGACGAAGAAGAGGGGAGAGGTGGTGGGATTAAGAAAGCGAGGGTACATCGGTTGATAATGACGGCCGATGGAACTGAAGCTCCGCCAAAATCCTTCGATTGGACACATCTAACTTCAAGTGCTGGAAGTATGAATGATAAATTCGAATATTCCTTCTCTGGACTTGAAATCTGGGTCTGAAATCAATGGTTTCTACAGTCGGTAGAAGACGACGGCGGAGGTCACTTTAAAGCTCATAAATAGAAAACATGGAGAAACCGGTGGCTTCTTCAACCTCTGTTTCACCACCGTCAGTCACTTTAAAGCTCGAATACACATATGATAATGGGGTGCTTCGACCCGGAAGTGTGTAGGGTTAAGGAATCCAGCGGAGAAGGCGAGCGGTGAAGAAGGTGGATGACACATCGAGAACAGTAACTCGGGTTAGCACCTGTTCATAAGGATGCTGTGATTTAATTCTATATATAATATAGTACATATATATGATAATTCCAATTTTCTTTTTAGTAAGATATATTATTTATAAGCACTTTTATGTTTGATTTGGGTTTCTCTTTTATATTATAATTTCTTATAGCTTATTATAGTTTATTAGTTTAATATTTAATTAATCTTATTTTATGATTAAATAATTCGATATATGTATATTT
The DNA here is from genome assembly GCF_052625555.1 of Lactuca saligna. Classification (NCBI taxonomy): domain Eukaryota; kingdom Viridiplantae; phylum Streptophyta; class Magnoliopsida; order Asterales; family Asteraceae; genus Lactuca; species Lactuca saligna. The sequence goes on from NC_136420.1 coordinate 10,465,449, forward strand.
ACGTCTAATTTACAAAACTATGTTCAATCAAGTTATATATCCACAACAGGAATATATATTTTATTGATATATACATATATATATATATATATATATATATATATATATATATATATATATATATATATATTTTTGATTAAATGTATTATCACTTATAATTATATTCTTCGTTCGGTCAATATAATATAAATTGTAAGCTATGAAATATTTGTTAATAAATTTTAAATTAATATAATATTGAAGTATGAAATATAACTCGATATATAACAGATAAGAATATATAACTAACGTTGTAAAATAAATGTAGTCAATTATTATTGAAAATACGAATATTACAACTCTCCCCCAATTACCAGTATTTTGTCCCCGAAATCTAAATAAACAACTTCGGGTAGTTGTTTCTCATCTCTTCTTTCGGCTCCCACGCCCATTCTAATACTTTTCCGATGTTTCCACTATACTTTTACTAAACCAATCATCTTGTCGTGTAATGTCTTTTTCTTCCTTTCCTAGATAGCCTTTAGACATAAAATGTTGATTCGTTTCGTGAGTACTAGGAACACTGTCTACACGTTAAAGAAACAAGTAATTAGGGGAATTTACATATGACGTCCTAACTAAATCTTATTTCTGAAACATGGCCCTAAAAAAGGCGTGTGGTATACCAATATGGCGTTATGTCTTGCAACATCTTTCTATGGTATCCTTTTAAAACACACATGAACCTTTATTGCAAGTGGTCTCTCTATCTACTTCAGATGTTCCAACATCCTAAATTTTAATCAAATGTGTCATAACTAGTTTACTGGTTTGAAAACTCTGGAACCAATACTCTAATATTGGTGACATACTCATTATAAGACTTGCTCATCTTTCAATCTACTGGATCATAATGAACACTAGACCACCATTAGCCTACATTCGATCGATCTCACACACACGCATTCAAGATAAGTCGCGATGCTATCCAACTACTAGGTCTACGATACTAGATCGTTGTTGTCATCATCCCTCATTGGGTCTAAAGACTCATGATCAACACCTTGGTGGCTTGTAGACTTGCACCCATTATCTCACCGTTCTGAAAGAAATAAATCATCATCCCTTTTGATGTATATAAATCACAACATGCATTTGCTACTTAGCCTCTTGAGGCTACAACTGATTTGAGACCCTTAACTTATGTAACACGGATGCTAAAGTCTAACTGTTTCCCTATATTAATATATGCATTTCATATATTCGATTATAGTTTTATAATATCTTACTTAGTTATCAATAAAAGGAATGACTAAACCAAGCACATAGTATACTCTGAAGTCTAAAATAGCATTGGCACATCGCTAGACACACATGTAGTCGCACTCGACTGTGGCCTTCAATTGAACATACGTACCTAGGAACTTACTCTAACTTCTTTTGATCTTAGGTGTCCTTTATTGTCAATCGAAATTTTGCATCCAATAAAACTCGGAGAGCTTAAACAAGTTTATGACGATATCTTACAGCTTGACTATCATTCTAACTCCCAAAGGAAATATTTGGATCCTCTTGTTGCTTATAGGTTGAACTTTTTACTACTACAATCACACTTGCACTGGTGAGGCGTCTCCATGGCTGAATCTCCAAAAACCAAAATTGCTTACACAGGCGTTAATGAGGAGTCGCTTCTTTATACCAACCTTACTAATCCATGACAGGGTTCCTTAGTTATCCTCACTGCTATTGATAACCTCAAGATTAACTAGTCTTATATGGATCAACGACTCGATTCACCAATCCTATCATGTATATTGTTGATACATTAGTAAACTTCGTACTGATCCTCTCGTAATGGTCATCTCAACCGTTTATGGAACACTCGGATGCAAACATACGGAAGACACTCACACGTGTCTTTTTATACTCTCTACAATGAACCCTACTTTCCTAATCTCTCGAGCGGGAATCTATTGGCCTGAACCTATTTGTCGAGCAATGCGCGTGAATCTGCACATGTTCTTTTATCCTCTGATTGAATTTCAGTCCCAGCTTTTGAGTCGTAGACTCAACTTCCAGTGAGCACTGAGTACACACGTTCCTTCCCAACTCATCTTATGAAGTGGTATCTATCTTAACTACAATAATTAACTTAGCGATCATAAACTAATAACATTTTGTTACAAAAAGATTCATGGCGATTTGAATTCTTGTCTCTACGAGATAAACCATGGTATGGAAGACACCTTCCTTCTCTCTTATTCTTCTTATGTCAGAAGCTTGATCCTTCTTCCTTAGGTTATGAGAGGTCGACATACAACCACACCATAACAGGTAGCAACTCTAGTCGCCAGTTGCTTCGTCACAACGAAGGCTGCAATTCTTATGTCGATCACCATCATCATCTCCTTCTTAATTCTCGTGATTAAATTTGGCTCTATGTCGGACAAGGTTCTCAAAACCCACTCTCTTAAGCAAATTTATTTTATTCGGACTCAATCTTTTATGCCCTACTTGGGTTCGAACTTAGATTCACTCTTATAAACGTCACCGTACAATAGGTAATGACAACACAAATGAATTTTATAGTGTTAGATACACTATCTACCAGTGCGAATAGCAACACCCTAACTTTTCACTTTTACCATTTTAACCTATAAATTTATCTTTTATTGGAAAATTGATACCTTCCTCTTCCCTTTTATATTTTGACTAAGTTTTTTTTATAAGTTTTATTTCTAATTTGTCCAAACTTCTTTTAGAAACTTTTACAAATATTTTTTATAACTTTCTTTTTATATATTTCTTAAAACTTAGTCTTTTTTTTTTTATTAATTTTGTTATAAGTATGAAATCATATTTATAAAATGAGTTATTTTACTAAAACAATTATTTATGTTGTGTTGTATTTTTTTTTTATATAAATTAAAAATTTTAATTCATTTTCTGTATTTATAAAGGCTATTTTTTACAACTTTTTTTTTTACTATCTTTGTTTTTTTAATGAAATCATTTTATAAAATTAGTTTTCTTTAAATAACAATTTTTACAAATATTTAGATTTTCCTTTTCATACATTTATTTTAAAAATTTTCCTATATTTAAAAGGGTATCTTAAATGTACCCGTATGTGTGGGTGTAATGTATATGTGTTGACCTTCACACAAGCATGTTCCATCATGTGAGGATTTTTTTAGCAACACTTAAAATATATAAAATTTATGTTTTTTTAACATGTTTATTTAAAAAAAAATGCACCTTAAAGAGTGCATTATGCTATAACTAAATGTAATCCTAGAGTAAATCATGTATTGTTTATTGTACATGTTATATTCTCCGCAACACATATTTCGATCCATGTATTTTCCTTTGTTTTACAATTTTGGACTAATTTCGTTTTCAAATTTGGTCCAAAGTTTTTTTACAAATCTTAAAAAATATATTATATTCGAGTTTGTCTACGTTTCGATATAATTGTTTTCAATACAATCGTCAAAATTCAACATACAAAATTCAATGCTTATAATTATGTTTTATCTATTATATAATACGAGGTAAAACATGAAAATTTAGAAAATAAAAAGGTCAAAGTAACATTTTTTTAAATTCAAAGTGAAAGGTTTGAAGTAATATTTTAAAAAGTAAAGTGGTGGAAAAGGTACACTCATAAATATCAGTGGCAAATCTAGCACATGACACAACATGGTTCGTAATTAACTGAATCCAATAAAAATAAAATAATCAATAATACTTGAGGTCGGATTGTAGACCTTAAAAAACTAGAACAAATTATTTGACTGGTTAAATAGAAATGTCACTTATTAAAAAAAAAACGCGGATGTAATTAAAAAGAAAGAAACCTTTTGGTTTAATGAAAAACTAATTGAACTGAGAGGTTATACCGGTAAAAAAATCTATTTTTTTTCAACTTAAAACTAGGTTCAATATTGTTAAAAGGCTTAAGATATTATAACAAATATTATTTTAAAGATTATAACGTAAATAAATAGAAAGGAAAATACATGTAATAATTATTGAAAACTAAAATTACATTATAAACATTGATATAGAAGTTATTTAGTCTAAATCAAACATAAAAATAAAAATAATATTTAATTTAAAAAAAAAGCAAAGTAAACATTAGGATGGATGAGTTTTTGACCAAAATAAGGTTATTGAAAAAAATATTTACCGATTTAATGTAGTTTGAAAAATATTTACCAAACTAGTATTTTTCTCATTTTTCCTCTATTTTTTAGTTTTTCTTATGTTTTTTATTTATTTTAATTATCAATTTTTTTACTTTTTTCTTTTATTTAAATTTTTTACTATTTTCTTATTTTTTTTAATGTAAGTTTTTTTTTTAAATTTTTTTACCTTATTTCTAATATTAATTTAAAATATATGCTATTACATTATTCATACATATTATACAAATCATTTTAAACATCAAATTTTAGCAATTTTAAATTAAAACTATCGTTATACATCCAATTTCTACTCACTTCTTAAAAAAACGTATTGGCCACAATCACTATTTAATGAATTGCTTCCAAATTTAAAACTATTTGGGAATAAAAAAGATTGTACTCATTCAACATGACTAAGAAATTTTACTTAGTTCCAACTTAGATTAATAGTCGTTTAAAAACAATTAATAATCAATTGAATTATAGTTGAGGTCCCCGAGGAGGTAATTTTGTCTTCGTTCTTACACGTCCTTGTAAAATAAAAGATACAAGAATAATGGTTATACTTAATATCACAAAGTCATAAATAATAACCGACTTGGAGAAACGTCTCAAAGTTGTATGATTGAAATGGTAAAAAAATAATCGTTAACCCGTAAAACTAGCTAGTGAAAAAAAAAAAACTATATGGTTTTTATATGATTTGTCCTTTAAATAAATAAGTGTTGTATAACACTAATTATATAACAACCTGAAATGAGTAATTGATTATACTGAAAATCGAATTATAGTTCTTCTACTGTAGAGCACTAATCATTTTGGCTCACTACAAATCAACCCCAAAGTAATAGTCTTAAGATTTAATTAGCAGTCGAAAATTCAAATACAACCATAACTTCAATTTCAAGTTAATTATGATGTATATATATATATATATATATATATATATATATATATATATATATATTTTTAATAATGTTGGAATTATTTGTTACCTTAAAAAAATTGTACGTATAATATTGAAATTTTTGCACGTTAGTTCTTAAAGAATATTGTATGTGTAATGATAGTTTTAATTTAAGATGGCTAAAATTTGATGTTGAAAATGTTTTATTTAATTTGTATAAATACTGCCAAAGCATTTATGTTAAGCGTCAATAAAAAAAATTGATATTTAAAAAAATAAAAACATTGATATTTAAAAAATAAACTAAAAAAGATAATAAAAAACCGAAAAAAAAGATATTTAAATTAAAAATAACAATGAGAAAAACTGAAATAAAAGAAAAATAAAAAAAAAAACACTAATTTAGTAAATATTTTTGAAACTAACTATTATATATTTTTTTTAATATTTATTTGATTTGATTCGATTGGTAACTTTAACCATGTGTTTAGAATCCCCGTTTTAATTATGGAAAAGTTTTAATTTTGGATTTTGTTACTCGTTTGACTTTTGGAAAGGTTTTAATTTTGGAAATGTTTTATAAAAAAACCGTTGAAATTAGGAAGTCCAAAGGGTTGGGTCGGTGTATTGCGCCTAATTTATACCTTCTTCACTCACTCATAGTCATCCCGCTGATCTCCAAACACCATAGGAGACATGTTTCAGTGAAGAAGAAAAAGAAGAACGAGGGTTTTATTGGGAGGCACCACCTTCTTCTCTTTTTTCTTCCAGCGACACCACCGTTGTCTCTTTCTTTCATTATCCGGCGTTCAACAATCCTCTGTGTTTCCCTCTTCGTCTGTTAGTTAAACTTATTGATTTTTTTTTTGTGTGTGTGTATTATTGACTTTGATTTTGTTTTTGTTAGGTATTTTCAATAGGCCAAGAAGATTATTCAGGTCGCTCTTCGTTCATTATTCGTTCGTTCCTGGATTCATCGGTCAGTTTGGTTTGCCATCATCATCGATCAATAAAAAGAGTATAGATCTTTTTCCTCTGATTTCTAGGTATAGTGTTTACTTGTATCTTTTCAATAATGACGTGACGTGTTTTAGGCTAAGTGTATGGCAACTTTTTATGTCACGAAACTAATTTTTTTCTTCTAAGCATGCTTCATCATCGCTAAAAGGTTCAAACACTGTACAAAAGGTATATTAACGACGTAGTTTTACTTAATTGCAGCTTTTATTAACACCACGACCTCTCTGTGTTTTTTCTCTTTCTCCTCCATTTATCTTTTGATTCGATGGTTTTTTGAATCAGGTCGCCAAATTGAAACCAAAGCATCCATCAAACGAAGATGATTGGTCAAGCAAGTGGTGATGTTGGTAAAATTTAAATAGTTTTGAAACCCAAAAAGTATTCTTAGTTGTAGATTGTTTATCTGTGCAGTTTAGGTGTTTGATGAAATGTCTTAATTAACCTAAAGAGTTGTTTTGCTTTGTTTTGAGGGTAAAAATGTTGCTGGATTAAATTATGTAGAGAGATGTAAATAATCACAAACCAAATTAAAATATTAAACAACTTATTGAGTTATTAGAAATTCAATTAGTGAAAGATAATTTATTGTTTGTATTTCTAACTCAATTAGAAATACAAGTGTACTTTGGTTCTAACTAAAAGTTTCATATAAAGTTGTGTGTTTCTGTTTAATTAAGTTATGTTTCCTCTCCAATTAAATTAAAATACATGAGATGTTCCACTTCCACAACCAAATCTGTTTATAGATGTTCATAACATTCATCACATGTTATAATGTTTTCCTATTAAGTAACTTGTTTAATATCCAAATGAATGTGCAGGCTTTTTTGTTGTTTCTTCAACTGACATGGATCCTGATGTTTACTTTTATATATCTGATGGGGTGATAATCAAGTCTCTTTGGTGAATAAAATCATTATATATGAGAATATTGTAAGTGCTCTCTTTTCCTTGTTTAATAAATAGTCTCTTTGAAAAATAAAAAGGTTATGGTATGTGCAGCTCAAGACATAGGAGAAAAGCCCTGTTATGTTATCTGGTTTCATTAACCGAAGAGGCTGATAATGCACAGGTAGTGTAATTGCATCTGCATTCCAGTTATTCTCATGTCTTATGTCTTTTGCATCCATTTTTGTTAGTCATTTTGTAAAATATTTTTAATCCATTTTCTATCTAATTGTTTCACCATTAGTGTCTTATTTTTTTGTTTAATGTTTATGAAATTAGAGTATGTATGTTTGATGTGTATATAGTTAGTGTTTAATATCATAAATAAAATCTTCTTTGGTATATAGCAATTCTGTTATTTTATAAAAAAACCACTAAAGGGTGTTTCAGTCATTTTAACATACTGCACTTCAATTCTTTTGATAGATTTTTAAAATAAACACAAAACAACAAAAGAATAGAATTGAAATCCTTTCCATTTCATTTGACAAATTCCATTCATTTCAAAAGTATTTTGTGAACCACTTCCATACGTTAATCTGAGATTGATTGTTATTCTTAATTTCAACTTGTTTGACAAATTCCATTCATTACTCTGCAACAAGAAAAGGTTTTAGAAACCACATAAAGAGCTTATGTTATGGTGGAGAAAAGGAAAAGAAGATCCCCTGAGAATCAAAAGTGTGAACACGTATGTTTTAACCCTTAAAACTATAAAACAGTTGATGCTTTTTATGTTCTTATTTAGCTTTCCATTGAATCTCAAATAAGGGTGTTGGGTGATTATGCCTTTCTGTTACGAGATTATGAGAACTTGCTTTATCAAATTACTGCCTTCTATCCACTGATTACAAAAGATATGAGTCTATACCATGTTTATGTGTTTCCAGAAATACCCCTATGTTCCTAAAACTCATGCAGTCATGCTTGTGTATTATCTCTAAGAAATGATGGGATTAACATACTTTATGACATTGCTATAACTGGGTAGATTTTTTCAACCACAATTCTATAATTGGAAAAATGAAACTACTTTAGTATTTCTTGCATTTAAACCAATATTAATGAATGATGTTCCTGTTTCAGATGTGGATGTTCCTAAGATGAAATATACATCCGATGATCAACCATCATACCCTGTTGGTGTAATTTGTATGTGTACTACAGAGATGAAGTGCAAACGTATGTTATGTATAAATATAATAATCCTTACTCTCTTCTCTTCTGCTTTTTGGCATGCATTGAAATTAACATTTCTAAGATTTTGTCAGGAGACAAGTAATTGATGAAGAAGGATGCATGATTTGGCTTCATACATGGAGGCCGCTTAAAGATTATATTCATGGGTAAGATATAATAAACTAATCTTTAAAGTAAAACTTGAAAGATACAAATACAATGGTGAAGGAAATTGCAATTAGATTTAGAGAAAAAATTGCAAGTTTGATTCTGTCAGCCTTTTTATGAATATCATGATGTTCTAGTCAAATCTCTTTCTGTGGGTATGTGATCATGAAAGAATCCAGCACCTAATAATGCTTTTTTTTTTTTTGTTTCCCTTTCATTGATTTGCATTTTACTAATTGTGTTAGGTTTAACATATTGTTGTTTGTTGGTTTGTTTATCAAGTTAAATCATGTATTGATTGTTATATGAATTTCTGAAGATTGTAAGCGAATCTTAATTTATGTATTTCAATTACTAATTTGTGGTTATTTGGTAGGATAAATGGAGCAGTCAAAAAAAAAAAAAACTAAATGACCATATATGATGCCAAGGTAAGAAAGTGCATTGTTATTGCTTAATTTATAATTGAAATCAGTCTTTTGAATATAAGGTTACAAAAAAGAGGTCCATCTAATAGATGTTATATGCACTTCAACCCTACAGGCTCCATATAAGTTCAAATTGAGATGTTATATGCATGAGATGTTCGACAATTAAATGTTGAGGTATAAATTCATCTGTTACAATGCTTTCCTGTTCAGTAACTTGTTTCCTTTTAGCCAAGAAAGTATGGATTTCATCTCTGATCTGTACAAGAAATGCTATCAGGTATTGCAATCTTTGTTACCAGATCATATCTTACTACTTTAATATGTAATTTTGTTTTACTATTACTACTTAATACATAATTTTCGTTATCTAATATCAATGATTCCTTAATAATATAAGAATGATTATCTATCAATCCTTTTAGAGTAATATAAGATTTTTGGTCCCTGAGTGTAGCTGATTTTTTCATATTTGGTCCTTATTTTGGAGAACACTCATGAAGGTTAGAATTTTGATATTAGTTTGTTCAAATTTTCAAATTTAGAGACAATTGCCTAATTCAACGTACATTTTTGTTGTTTCATGGTTGTTGTTTTTTTTTATTTTTTTATCAACTCTAGATTTCATCTTAATGTGAACCCTCTTGTTTTGCTCTACATTCCACACCATAGTTACTGATTTTATTGTAATGGAAGTGGTAGAACAAGTGTACAATGTTGTTCTTGAAGAGAAGTTGAAGGAAGTAACAACCAATCCATCACCCTTTTCTTTTCATCCACCAAAACCAGATGATGTTTGTTGCTACAATATGTTATACAAGTGGACACCAGAGGTTTCTATCTCTTAATTCACCTGTGCTTTTTTTTTTTCTTTGTTCTTGATTTGTTATGAACTCACTTAATTGATAACTTCTGTTGTTTTGACAGTTAATCATTTGGTTCATTTCTTATTGGTTGCACTGATAAGATTCTTTATTGAAATGAAGCTACAACCTTCAAGAACTCATATTGACTGATAAGATTCTTTATTGAAATGAAGCTATATCAACCTCATCTAGCCCTTCAACCACCTATAATATATATATATATATATATATATATATATATATATATATATATATATATATATATATATATAGGTGGTTGAAGGGCTAGATGAGGTTGATATATCCCATCTCTTCCATCAACAACTGGGTGGGGTTAAAGGTTAAGTGTATCATTTTGTGAACCTATTGCTCAGGTAACTTCAAAACCTTTTGTTGAGTCACAATTAAGTTCCATCCATCAGATGTGTAAGTAAATGCCAATTGTGTCACCATTAATTTGTTGTAGTACTCCCCATGCTTATTTCAGTTACACCAACAAATTATGAAGAGTCCAACCAGATCATATTGGCAAACTATGGTGGCTCAGTTGGAGTAAGAAACTCAAATTTTATGTTGTTTCCATATTAAGTTCATGATAATGATAACTTTATTGTACTTGATCGCATCATGGCAAAACTGCTGTTTCTATTTGACTTAATGGGGAACAAATTAAAACTTTACACTGTATTGAATTTGTTGGATGACATGGCATAACTGAGACCTATTGTATTAAAAAGTCCGCTTTTTTTTTTTTATTTATTTAAAAAGTTCGTTTTTTTTTTTTTTTTGCAAGAACCTCTTCATTCAGCTGTGATATTTTTGAACAAGCATCTTATAATTACCATTTATTTCTGCCAAACCAATTATGTTAAGAAAGTATGAGTTTCATCTCATTCTTTGTAGTGGCAATTTTTGTTACTGGATCATATATTAATACTTCAATAGATAATTTTGTTTTACTATTAATGGATAAACTTCATTATCAAATATCAATGATTCTGACACAGGTGTTATGCTTTTCTTGGCAGGTTTGATGTGGTAATGAAACATATGTTGGAAATTGTGGCTTCTAGTCATCAATCAAAGCCAATGCAAAATTTTTTTTTGCATATTTGTAGGATGGAATTAAGCTCAAAATCCAGATAAAGAATTATTTAACAAATGTAAGTGCTCTCTTTTCCTTGTTTAATAAATAGTCTCTTTGAAAAATAAAAAGGTTATGGTATGTGCAGCTCAAGACATTGGAGACAAGCCCTGTTATGTTATCTGGTTTCATTAACAGAAGAGGCTAATAATGCACAGGTAGTGTAATTCCAGTTATTTCATGGTTTCATAGCATGTTTGGTACCTGGGTTGTCACCTAGATGTTAAATAAGTTGATCAACAAGCAACTACAAGTATAAGATGTTTACATGATTACAGCAGTTTCATGGAATTTGCAATTTTTTCCTTTTAGAAAATTTTAAAATTTACAAGTATCTATTTGAACAAGCATCTTATTGTTACATTTTCTTTCAACCAAACCAGTCATCTTAAAAAAGTTTGGATTTTTTTTGTTACTTGATCATATATTAATATTTAAATAGATAATTTTGTTTTGCTATTAGTATTTAATAGATAATTTTCATTATTGAATATCAATGGTTTTGTAACAATAATTAAATTTTTTGGTACAAAAATTTATCAATCTTTTTAGAGTAATATTACATTTTTGGTACTTACAATAGGCAAGCTTTTCAATATAAAAACTTGACATAAACTGTCTTTCTTTAGGCTTCAAATGTATCAGACTGCAGTTAATGCCAATCAGGTCCGGATGATGTGTATCACGCTTTTGTACAAGCATTGCATATTGTAAGTTTCACCCATTTTCCACAGATTATATTTCAAATGGGTAAATTTTTTATTAGTTGCTAATCAATTACTTTGACATTTGAGTTGCTGATCTTTTTGTGACAGATAACCCTTGCAATTCACCTATCAGAGACAAAAGGCACAAAAAGATAAAGATTCCAATGGAACATCAAATCTTGAAACCTGACTGCAAATGTTGCTGGTGGAAGTCTTGAAATTAAGTTGTATCCATCAAATGCCATTTGTTGTATGAAAGGTCCAACCAGATGATATTGGTGTACTGTGGTGGCTTAGTTGGAATTTATCAAGTAGTAAGAAACTCAAATTCCATCTTCTGTCTGAATTAAGTTCATGATAATGATTTCCTTATTGTACCTAACTAATCACATCATGCATACAAAACTGCTGTTTCTTTTTGACTTAATAGGCAATGTATTTTCATTCATGTTTGAAATTGTTGGATGAGATGATGGTGGAATTGAGTGACACCTATTATGTTCTGAAGTGTTCCATGATTGTGTAACAGAGTATATGATTTGATGGGTATGATAAATTTATTGTATTTTTCAATTTGGTATGGGTTATTGATGCTCAATTAGGTTTGTGGTTGTTGCAGTGTTATGAATCCAGATGACTAGTCATATGGTGCTCATAGAGAAAGATTGTTTAATGTTACATTTAATCCGAAGAGGCAAACATTACTTAAAGGTAACTATATATAAAAAAAAAATTCAGCACAAGGGAGGGAGCCTTTTAGATAGCTTTCCATACTTTAAAGAATATATAATATGTCTGATATTATATCTTTCAGGCAAGAGTGCATCTTCTATGCTATGTGGGACAAACAGATTAGTATTTAACAAAATAAAAGACAAGACAAACTTGCTTTTATGGTTTCAGGTCCATCACCCTTGTCTCCTGATGTCATGGAACTTACTTCCATTTATTTGTGTCTTATTTCATTTCTTTTTAATTATTACAGTATTGTTGTAATAGCAACTTTTTCATTATCTATGTTTCATGCAAAAATAAAAAAAAATGGACAAGTGGCTTTGGTTATGGTCATTTCTGTTATGCTTTGCCCTGTTTCAAAGGTTTTGTTCAGATTAGTCATGGTCTGATAGTGTTCTGTTTAACATAATGTAGTTTGTTGGTTTGTTTATCAAGTTAAATCATGTATTGATGTTCTATTATCATTTTTACTTGATTTTAATCTTAGTGTAGTTTTGGCAAACAACAAAAACATTGTCAGCACGGATTGTTATTAGGGTCACCTAATGTTCCACACTTATCAACACATGGATTCTTCCCCATGTTATATGGATTTCTGAATATTGTAAGCGAATCTTAAAATATGTATTTCAATTACTAATTTGTGGTTATTTGATAGGATAACTGGAGCAGTCAAGAAGAGCATATAGAAAAAAAAAAGCTAAATGACCATAAATGATGCCAAGGTAAGAAACCAACTTCTACTTTGCAATATACATGCAAGATGTCTAATATGGTAATAATAAAAAAAATCTTTTCCATGTTTCCTCATGACTTTGTATATTGTAATTGAATGCTATTTAGATGCTAAGGTCTAAAACCTTCTATTAAGACAGTTTAATTTTATTATTTTCCTATCAAGTCACTATACTTTGATTTATCAAACATGTTGCCAATTATAACAATGTAGTTCAATTTTTTCGACAACTATTTTTCCTTTAAGACATTGTACATTTAATTTTTTTTTAATTAGCACATTGTATTTTAAAAAATCTAACCTACTAAGACATGCATTTTGAAATTATGAACTTGTTTTGTTTTGGTTAACATTTATAGCATTTTATATTCAAAATATTTTGAACATTGTACTTTGAAAATTTAACATACTTAGATATTATACTTTGAAGATCTAAATTATTATAACAAACCTCAAGGATAATGTGACAATTCATCCAACTCAATATGCCACAGAGAGAGAGGATCAAACAAGGCTCTTCACTATTTATGGAAATGACCTATTCCTCTGAAGTATTATTTTAGTTTTTTGTAATGTATGTATGTATGTTCTATTAGATTGTTTATTATTGTAGTAAGATAATACTATCTTTGGATACCTTATAAAAGCTAAAGCTCAAATCCATGGCTGTCTGAGAAAGGTTAGTTTTGTCCTTTAAGTTACAGTCTTCTGTGCTATAATTTGATCTTGTTGTCATTGTTATTAACATCTATGAGGTTTTCATATGCATTTGTTTATGCCATAAGGCAAAATATATTTCTCTTTTGACCCTTGGTTGGTGATAAGTGATTGTATTGCAAAGTTAGTTCTTAATGAACTGACTAATAATCAAGGTTTTGATATTGTACACTGAATTGGTTGAAATTACGTTATTACCCTCTTTGGATGCAGGTGGTTTACTTTTGTTGGAGGTTTGATCTGGGAAGTAAACATGTGTTGGAAATTGTGGTTTGTAGTCATCAATGAAAGGCAATGCAAAATTTTTGTTGCATTTGTAGGATGGAATTAAGCACAAGAATTATTTTAACAAATGTGTAACTACTCTTTTTTAATTGTTTTACAGTCTCTTGAAGACAAGCCCTGTTATCTGGTTTCATCAGCAGAAGAGGCTTGCTTATAATGCACAGGTAGTCTAATTGATTTCATCTCATTCTTTCTGGTGACAATTTTTGTTTCTGGATCAAATGTTAATACTTTAATACATAATTTCATTACTGAATATCAATGATTTTGTAACAGTATTTAAATAACAATATATGAATGATTTATCTATCTTTGTTTTTAGTAATATTTAAATTTTGGCCCATGAGTGTAGCTGATTTTTTAAGATTTGATCCTTTATGAGGTTTGTAATTTTTTGATCTTTGTTTTTTAGTATAATGACATAACTTTGAGATAAAAATTGCAGAAATCAGATAAGGAAATTCAGGTTTGTCACCCTTGTCTCCTGATGTCTTGTATTTTCTTAAAGTGTTATTGGTAGAACACAGGTACAATGTCGATCTTCCAAAGAAATTGAAGACATGAAAGTGGAGTGTTTACTTTTATATGCAACATTGACAATCATCACCCTTTGATTTGAGTTTTTAATCTTTCATGATTTCTACCGATTGATTACTGATTTATTTGGCATATGGATCGGTGCGTTTTAGGGAAGTAACAATCATCACCCTTTGATGATTATGAAGGCTGAGCCACAGATCCAGATGCATTAAAAAAGAGAATATTGGATGAGGGAGTGGAACACTTGCGAAAAAGAGGCTTTTATATTTTGGTACAATTTACTCATTTACCCTTTTGGCTAGTGTTAACTAAATCTGTTAAGGACATGATATGATTCAACATACACACAGAGGAGACAATCAAAAACCAGTGACATCTAAATGTCTATTTTGCCCTCCATATTATATTTATTGCAATTTCATGTTGCAGAGTATTTAGCTGGAAAATGATATTTTTTGGATACCCCAGGGGACAGACAATAGTATTACTCCTTCTACATACAATTTTCATCTTGGTTATCTCCGGGTAACATGCCACTGCTATTTATAGAGTAAATTACAATTTCGTCCTTTTGATATTTCAAAAGTTATGGTTTTCATCTTGAAAAAGTTGTCGAAAAAGTACAGTTTTGTTGTAAGGTCTGTCCCTGGTACTGAACTGCTGATGGTGTTAGAAAATGTCTGTGAAGTCCAAGTGAAATGACTACTCTGTCCTCGTCTTTTTCTCCTTCATCATCTAAACCTAAAATACCTCACTCAAATCAACCAAAACCCAAAATAAAACTACAACTAAAACTAAATTAAGATCCAAGGTGCCAACAAATTGAAAAAAAACATGAACAAAAAACTAAAAAGATTAGTAAGTTGGGTTTTTTTTTTTGAGTAGATGATAAGGACAAAAAAGTCAGAAGAAATACAACATATCGAGCATCCTATCAACTCATCAAAATTGAACCTTTGTTTTCTTTCATGCTTGTTCCTTGCTCTCCCTGAACTTGATGAGTTGATCAACAAGCAAAAAAAAATATAAGATGTTTAAATACTACAACACTTTTCATGAAAGCTACAATATTTCCCTTTTAGAAAAGTTTAAACTTTAAAAGTACCTATTTGTCCATTGATTTTTAGCCTAGACAACATTTCCATGAGTTTTACATACTTCATTGCTTCTAAAAAGTTTTTAACATCTTAAATTATGGTACAAAGACTCGTTTACTTTTGCTTTTTACTATTGATTTGCATGAAACACTCATGGGTTAGTTTTGTTGGTGTAAGTAGTGGGAGTGATCTTGCAGCATCCATACGATGAACTTGGAACAAGAGGACTAGAGAAAAAGAGTTGTTTGTTGAGAATGTTAATCATTATTGATGGTTTATGTTAATAGCTTTTTGAAAGTTTAATAATAATGACTTGTATGTAGGATACTATGGTAAACAAATAAGTGTCAGTAGTTTGCTATATATTGCAATTGTTGTTAATCATGAACAATAAGATTCACATGCTTTCAAGTTTGAAGTTTGAACTACTAGGTTGTAGCAACATACAAAGGATTCAAGGACTGTTTATGATTTCCATGAGTACTTGAATCTTAAAATATGTATTTCAATTACTAATATGTGTTTATTTGATAGGATAACTGGAGCAGTCAAGAAGAGCATATAGAAAAAAAAAACTAAATGACCATATATGATGACAAGGTAAGAAACCAAATTCTACTTCGCTGATTACTTAACATACATCTAAGATGTCTAATAAAAAAAATACCTAATATTAAATTGTAAATGCAATCGAAAGTTGTTAACATCTTGAATTATGGTACAAAAAATCGTTTACTTTTTGATTTTTACGATTGATTTGCATGAAAAGTTATGTAGTGGGAGTGATCTTGCAGCATCCATACGATGAAATTGGAACAAGAGGACTAGACAAAAAGAGTTGTTTGTTGAGAATGTTAATCATTATGGATTGTTTATGTTAATGGCTTGTTGAAAGGTTATTAATAATGACTTGTATGTAGGATACTGTAGTAAACAAATAAATGTAAGTAGGTTTCTATTTATTACAAGTGTTGTTAATCATGAACAACAAGATTCACATACATGCTTTGAACTGCTAAGTTGTAGCTGTTTATGGTTTCCATGAGTACTTGAACCTGTTTGACAAGTGTTTACCTTCTTTTTTTCAGATTTGTCAAACAATATTGACATAGATGAAGAGATGATGAGATAGATGATAGCTTATGAAATTGAATCTTTATTAGATAAACTTAAGGTTCTTCACTTGTCTGAATTGTTAGTATCTCTCATCTTCCTGTTTGATTAGTTCTTGTAGTATTTCCTAAGGATTTAAAAGTTAAAAACAACATATTTGACATTGAAGGTCCAAATTTTCAGCCCATGAACTTTGATCCTTTAAGATGGGGGTATACTTAAGTTTGAGGTTTGAGTATATATTGAGACATGTATACGAAATAGGACCACAACGCATCCAAACACCAAAAGACCAACAAACTTTATACAGTGGATCCTTAGCCGACACCATTCACAGACTGCCAAACGCCGTGCATTAACCATTTTAATTAATGCATCGCCGCCGTGATTCTTTAGAGCCTGACTCGACCTTCCTCATGGATTGGACTGCAATTAGGGGTGAGTATCAGAACCAGGTATTCGGTACAGGAACTGGAATCGCCTTGGAACCGCCGGTTCCGGAACCGGAACTGTCTTAAGTGGTTCTGGTTCTGTTTTTTTTTTTCCGGAACTGCTACCTGCTGGGTACACGCCGAAACCTATATATATATATATATATATATATGTTGGATTTTATCAAGGAGTAAGAAACTCAAATTTCATGTTCTGTCTGAATTAAGTTCATGATAATGATTTCCTTATTGTACCTAACTAATCACATCATACATACAAAACTGTTGTTTCTTTTTGACTTAATGGGCAATGTATTTTCATTCATGTTTGAAATTGTTGGATGAGATGATGGTGGAATTGAGTGTGACCTGTTATGTTACACGATTATGTAACAGAGTATATGATATGACGGGTATGATAAATTTATGTATTTTTTAATTTGTATGGCTTATTGATGCTCAATTAGGTTTGTGGTCATGCGAAGAGGCAAGCATTACCTAAAGGTAACTATTTATAAAAAAAAAATCAGCACAAGGGAGGGAGCCTTTTAGCTAGCTTTCCATACTTTAAAGAATATATAATATGTCTGATATTATATCTTTCAGGCAAGAGTGCATCTCCTATGCTATGTGGGACAAATTGGTAAAGACAAACTTGCTTTAATGGTTTCAGGTGCATCACCCTTGTCTCCTGATGTCATGGAACTTACTTCCATTTATTTCTGTTTTATAACCAAAATTGGGGCAACCTAAGATTTTGGCAGAAATGAAAAAATGCTTCCTTTATGGATTTCACCTACAGGCTATATATAGCATCCTAGTTTCATTTCTTTATATTACAGTCTTGTACGTACAACTTTTTCTTATTTAGACATCGTACTATGGAAAACAATAATAGTTCTTCCTTTCTCTTCTCTTCTTCTTGTGGCATGCATTTAAATAAATTAACCTGGAGTTGATTTTTATGACTAACATTTATAAGATTTTTTCAGGGGATAGTAGAAGGCCGATTAAAGATTATTTATTGGTAGGTAAGATGTAATAATTTAATCTTTAAAGTACTTGTTGAAAGATACAATGGTGAAGGAAATTGCAATTAGATCTAAAGGTATGCTCTGTAAATGAGTTTTTATATAAATCCATCACGCTCTCCAAACACCCCTGTAACTAAAAGAAATTATATCAATCCTTGGAGAAACAAAATGACAAGACAAGAAATTATATCGTTTAAGAATGTATTTCAGATTCAATCAGCCTTTTTATGAATAACCAATTTTATCAGATCACAATGTTCTAGTCAAATCTCTTTTTGTGGGTATGTGTGATCATGGAAGACTCCGGCACCTATTTATTTATTTATTTTTTTCTTGTTTCTCTTTCATTGATTTGCATTTTACTAATAAAATAACTGTGGTCAAAATCTTGGATTAGTCATGGTCTGAATGTGTTCTGTTTAACATAATGTAGTTTGTTGGTTTGTTTATCAAGTTAAATCATGTATTGATGTTCTATTATCATTTTTACTCGATTTTAATCTTAGTGTAGTTTTGGCTAACAACAAAAACATTGTCATCACGGATTGTTATTAGGGTCACCTAATGCTCCACACTTATCAACACATCGATTCTTCCCCATGTTATATGAATTTCTAAAGATTGTAAGCGAATCTTAAAATATGTATTTCAATTACTAATTTGTTGTTATTTGATAGGATAACTGGAGCAGTCAAGAAGAGCATATAGAAATCTAGAAATAAAAAGCTAAATGACCAAAAATGATGCCAAGGTAAGAAACCAAATTCTACTTTGCTGATTACTTAATAATATACATGCAAGATGTCTAGTATGGTAATAATAAAAAAAAATCTTTTCCATGTTTCCTCATGACTTTGTATATTGTAATTGAATGCTATTTAGATGCTAAGGTCTAAAAACCTTCTATTAAGACAATTTAATCTTATTATTTCTCCTATCAAGTCACTATACTTTGATAAATCAAACATATTGCCAATTATAACATTGTAGCTTTAATTTTTTCGACAACTATTTTTCCTTTAAGTTATTGTACTTTCAAAATCCAACAGTGTACTTTCAAGTGTTTTTCTATTAAGACATTGCATTTTAAAAAATCTAACCTACTAACACTTATATTTTGAAAATCTGAACTTGTTTCGTTTTGGTTAACATTTATAGCTTTTTATATTCAAGATATTTTCAACATTGTACTTTCAACTTTTTGCACTTTGAAAATCGAACATACTTAGACATTATACTTTGAAGATCTAAAGTCTAAACAATTATAACAAACCTCAAGGATAATACTATTTATGGAAATGACCTATTCCTCTGAAGTATTATTTTAGTTTTTTGTAATGTATGTATGTATGTTCTATTAGATTGTTTATTATTGTAGTAAGATAATACTTTCTTTTGACATAATAGACGTCGATACCTTATAAAAGCTAAAGCTCAAATCCATGGCTGTCTGAGAAATGTCCTTTAACAGTCATTGTTGTCATTGTTATTCATTTTATATGATTAAACTTCAAAATTAGATCTTAATTCCCTTAAAATTTAACTACATGATATGAGTAAAGTCCCCCCCTGCAGGGAATATGACTTATAAGGGTAAGGATTATGAGTCTCCTACTTTATCATAAATCAAATCAAGTAAAACAAACTTCTAGACTATAAGGGTAAAGATTAAAATTTAACTACATGATATGAGTAAAGTCCCCCCTGCATACATCTTTGCAGGGAATATGACTTATAAGGGTAAGGATTATGAGTCTCCTACTTTATCACAAATCATCTCACAAGAACAAACTTCTAGACTAAAGAATCACAAATCAAGTAACTTTATCATCCTATTCCCGTAAGATTCCTTAGCCTACCATCAACTAGCATGTAAGTCTATAAGCTCATAGTATAGATATATTTGCTTTGCACTACTCATAATATAAAGTGTGGTATTTTGGGAAACTACCGCTCCAACGCTGGTTGATTGTATATAATGTTTTTCTGGGTTTTCCTCTTGTAAAAATCTTCACTCCTTGTTAAGTTTTTAAAATTTTTTAGATCCTTAGTTTGAGTTTGAAATCACCTAGAGGTTCATCCAAATCCCTCAAACCAGGGCTCTGATACCGAATTGTAACACCTCAAATTCTAGATCAAAATTTTCATTTTTAAATTACCAAAATCAGTGTTTCACAACCAAGTTATCAAATACATAATTATCCTAAAACAACCAGTATCATAATTATCAGAGTTCATAAACATGTCCCAGTAGTAAATCTCCCAGCACGCGTGTACAATCAGACATTCGCCTTCCCGCGATCCTGTGAAGTACCTGCCACATATAAATCAACAACTGTAAGGTAACTCACCTCAAAGTAGCTGCTGAACTGATCGGGAACTAACTGACTGCTGCTGCTCCGGGAGTCCTCCGGCTGCAATTCCCACAACATACTCAATCAAACACTGCTAACTGTCCTTTAGGTAAAATGACCATTTTACCCCTGGTCTAGCTCTAAGCCAATGATAGAGTCAACTTTCAATTGACCCGACTCGCCGAGTGGATCACCACTCGCCGAGTCCCTAGCAAACCATTGTCCTGGGTCCCTGGTTCTACTCGTCGAGTCGGGCTATGACTCGACGAGTTCACCTTCTAACTGTCATTCAACTCCTTCATCCTACTCGCCGAGTTGTATGAACAACTCGTCGAGTTCATCTTCATCCGAAGAACACTTTATGCTAAGACTCGCCGAGTTGTATGAACAACTCGCCGAGTCTGTTTTTGATCTATGAAGATTGCCTTGGACTCGCCGAGTCAGGGCATTAACTCGCCGAGTCCTAACATGGGTGAGTTCAGCTCCCAACTCACCGAGTCACCCCCTGTGACTCACGGCTCAACTCGACACATCAGGAAGGGACCAAATCGGTGACTCGCGACCAGACTCGCCGAGTCGTCACCATGCATCCACCAAATACACAGATTTACTCGATTTCAGTCCATGCCATTCATAGATCTGGACTTCTAGGACACAAATCACACGTAAAGTTTCCAACTTTACGTGTGGATATTCACTAATGTGGATTTTAGGGTGCAAAATGCCTCAAAAGGGTAAATCTAGGATGAACAAGCCACATGGGGCCATAAAGCTCACAGACCTGAGCTCCTGGAGCTCAATCTTGCCTAGATCTAAAGGTTAATCCACTTATTACGAATCATTAAGCACAAACAAGCTTGAAGAATTGCTCAAGAGTGTCCCAAATGAAATCCTAAGCATAGAAACAGGGGAAAAACGAGATATACCTCAAGGAAAATGTTGAAATGACACAAAGATGGCTGATCTCCTTCTCCTCTTCTTGATCTACTCCTCTTTCTCCTCAAAACCTTCAAGAACACACCAAGAACACTTCAATCTCTCAAGGAAATAAGGGAAAACGATGTTGGGGGAGTTCTGGGGGTGAATGGGGACGAGTTGGGGCGGAATGAGGGTTTAAATAGGGTGCAAACCCTTGAAACTTAGGGTTTCATCCAACAGCGGTGACTCGCCGAGTCCAGGATATGGACTCGCCGAGTCGCCCACTTAAACGTGTCCCGAGTCTCGTCCCTACTCGGCGAGTCGGACCTTATGACTCGCCGAGTCCAAGGCTAAAATAGGGCAATGCTCAAATAAAATTCACATACCGGAAACCAGGTGCTACAAGCAGTCTCAGCGGGCTAACAATACGCCCTGTGGGTTATCAGCAACTCTGGTTGGCTATCAGCAACCTCAGTCACATATAAATAGCATAACATAACCAAAATAGCTAGAACCAACTGGTCATCATAAATAGAAATATCCTACTACACATGTAAGAATAAGTGACCTGAAACTGACGACACGAAAACCTAGCACTTGAACTACCGGATCAGTGAAATGACGAGGTTGGGACTGTGTGGGGTGTAGCCAGGAGTAGGGATGAGCAAAAACCGCACTGCAACTAAAATTAACTGCAAAAAGCGCATAAACTACAACTGCAATAAAAACCGATGGTGAAGTTTTACGTTTTTCAAAAACTAGAAATTTGTGGTGCGGTTATTAGTTTTTAAAAACCGCAAAAAACCACACTTCACCGCATATATTATATAGAATTTAATTAATTATTAATATATTAAATATTAAAATTAAGCTAAGTTTCATGAGTGAAATAAGGATGAAATTTTAGGAGACAAAAGTGTTTATTTTTTGTTATTTTTAACTTTAGAAAATGGTTAAATTTGACAATTTTAATATGTTTGTTGTTAATTACTAGTGATTTGACGTTTTTAAGATATTTGTCTTTTGTGATTTAAGTTAATTGTCTTATACCTTATGGTTTTTATTACTACAAATAATATGTTTGAACTCTTAAAACCGTTTGAACTCTAAACTGCGGTTAAAAATTACAAAAAATAACCGCACCAAATCCATGCGGTTAATAACCAAAACACAAATAAACAAAACCGCACCGCAAAAATAACTGTCTAACCACACCACAAAATAACCGCACAAAGCGGTTTTGAAAATTGATTAACCGTATTTGTTGTTAGTGGTGAGGTTTTGGACGAATAACCGCACTAAACCGCACCATGCTCACCCCTAGCCAGGAGTACGCCCAATGTACTCCGTCTGTTCCCCTTTCTACCAACTTGTGTCTTAAACCCTTTATACAATTACTCCCAAACGTAGATCCGACCATTGTAAGACGTCTAAAATCATAAAGTTATCAACTTTAAGCATTTGCATGACTAGAAAAAAGTCCCAAAGCAACATTCATAAACTCCCAACACATTCTAAGCTATTTTGCTCATGCGTGAACCAAAAGAAGCGATCAAGCTACCATTTTTATGAATCCACAAGTCCCATAATAGATGAAAGGACAACTACAAACCCCTGGAGTGCCCCAAACTCATAAAGGTCCAATCTTTGGGGACAAAACTCTTAAAACTTCAAACATAGAGACCTAATGAAAGACTTGTCAAGGTACACACTTTATAGCTGAATATGTTGCACAAGGAGGGGAGCTTTCTGGATCTATAAGCTTGCTAACACCCACTTTTTCTTCTCAAGCTTCCTTCAACTAAATGCACCAAAACACAAATGAACTTGCAGGGCTCACACAAACACTCAAACTCGGGATTAGGGTTTAGGGAAGGTTTGGAGGCTGATAAGGGTGACCAAAAAAGGACTTAATATTCTTTATGCAGGGAGTAACCCATGAAATTAGGGTTTGGAGTCCGGGCTAATATGCTCAGCGTACCACATGTACACCCAACGTACTAGCTGGCCATCCGTGATCATGCACACTACATGAGTATGTTGCACACACTTATATGTATGCCCTACATACGACCTAATCCAAAAGACTTTTTCTTCAACGGACCAAATGTGTCATTTTTGATAAAATTTCAAGAGATAATAAATATACCTAATTTCCGAGATGTTACAATTTAGTCCTAACTTACGGATGTCACATGAGAGCTTCAAATACGTACTAGTATTGTAAGGGTACCACATCAGTGTGTTGTGTAGGGGATTTTGTATGTCGTTTTTAGAAATGTTGACTTATGACCATACAAAGTTCCATCGTTGATTGCTCTATGCTATAGTGTCGACGTTACACACAAATATTATGAAGAATGTATAACATATAAACATCTTAAGCTTTTGAATTGATGTTTATTTGAATACATGTTTTGTGTTGAATGTTTAGTTTAACAATGATGTTCTATGAAATCTAAAACAAATTAATTAAAACGTAAAGATTACTACAAATACATACAAATATTAGTTTATTTAAACATTATAATATGCAACCTAAAACATTAATAGAAACTATGGATAAATAAAATTATCGATAAATTTAAGTTTTTAATAATAAAAAATAGAATTAATCAAATTTATATGTTTTAGAAATGATTTAATATGTTGATTATATAATAAGTTGTGACTAGTAATATTATCTTTGTGTATAGTGATAAATTGTGTGTGTATAAAGAAAAAGTTAATTAGAAACTAATGATATCATCCATTTTCCCCTTTTGCTTAAACTTACTATCAAATGTGTCTATAATTTTGTCAAATGCTAAATTCTTTTGTTATATGTTATGGAAAAATTGTAAAAAATAAGGTTTGGAAAAAATTTGAAAAAAAAATAATTGTTCCAAAATTGTAAAACAAAAGAAATTGCATGATGTATAATATACGTTGTGAAAAATATAACGTGTGCAACAAACAAGATATAATTGTAATTTACGATAAAAGGTGGGTTACATTTAGTTATAGCATGAAAGTGTATTCCCTTAAGCTGCACTTTTAGTTTTATTTATTTATTTATAAACAAATATGTTAAAAAATAGAACTTTTTAAATATATTTTTACAACTAGACACGCATAAAATGAATATGTAAAAAAGTAGAAGTTGATTTTTGAAAAAATATATTTGTAAATACAGGGAAAATCTTAAAATACATGTTTCAAACAGAAGATCTAAATCTTTGTAAAAAAATGACTTAAAAAAACTACTTTTATAAAAACAATTTGATAAAAAAAAATTAAAATTTTGTAAAAATTATTTTTTGTAAAATACAAGAAACGAAGGGGCTCGGCCTCCGAACCGTACGTGGGACGAGTTTCTGCCTCATACAGCTCGGGCCGAAACCCAGGAGAAGTTTAGGAGAGATGGAGAGCCCGTAGCTGACAGTCGAAGCGAAAATAAACATCCTTCTTGTAAGACTTCAATGATTTATTTTAATATACAAAAAAATAGGTGATAAATGAAAAGAAAGACTTACAGTATGAATTGTAATTTATAATAATAAAGGAATTTTAGAAACATGCATACAACACAAACCATTTTTTAAGTAAAATAACTAATTTTATAAAAATGATTTAATAGTTGTAACAAAATAACTAAAAAAGCTAAGTTTTAAGAAATATATATAAAAAGAAAGTAGTAAAAAATATTTGAAAATCTTTCTAAAAGAGGATTGGACCAAATTAGATAAAAAAAAATGGTTAAAACTTAACATGTAAAATGAGAGAGTAAGATACCAATTTTACAATAAAGGATAAATTTACTGTTTAAATGGTAAAAGTCAAAAGTTAGGGTCATGTGGCTTAAGATAAATGGAAAAGTTTTGTTTGTTAGTATCGTAATTTAGGAAGACGTTATCTTATGATTGGCATTTAGGTTTATAAAAAAGAACCGTTGGAATCCGGAAGTCGAAAGGGTTGGGTCGGTCTATTGGCGCTTAATATATACCTTCTTCACTCATCCGCTGTTCTCCAAACGCCACCGGAGACATGTTTCTTAGAAGAAGAAGAAGAAGAAGAAGAAGAAGAAGAAGAAGAAGAAGAAGAAGAGGAAGAGGGTTTTATTTGGAGGCGCCACCTTCTCCTCTTTTCTTCTAGCGACAGCACCACTTCCTGTTTCTTTCATTTTCCGGCGTTCAAGAATCCTCTGCGTTTCCCTCTTCGTCTCTTAGGTAACGTTCATGATTCCTTTATTTGTATTATTGATTTTATTTTTGTTTTTGTTAGGTATTTTCAATAGGCCAAGATTCTTCAGGTCTCTTTTCTTCATTACTGGATTCATCCGTCAGTTCGGTTCAAGGTCATCATCGATCAAGAAAAAGAGCACAGGTCTTTTTTCGCTCTGGGTTTCTTTCTCTTTCTCCTCCATCTATTTTTTTCTTTGTTGGTTTTTTGAATATTTTTCGTCAAATTGAATTCAAAGCATGAAAGCTTCCATCAAACGAAGATGATTGGTCAAGGAAGTGGCGATGTCGGTAAATTAAGTAGTTTTGAAATTCAAAAAAGTATGGTTTAATTATAGATTGTTTTTCTATGCAGTTTAGGTGTTTGATGAAATGTCTGCATTAAGTTAAAGAGTTGTTTTACTTTGTTTTGAGGGTAAAAATGTTTCTGGATAAAATTACGTAGAGATAAGTAAATAACCACAAGCAAAATTAGAATACTAAATAACTTATTGGGTTATCAGAGATTCACTCACGGAAAGATAATGTATTTGTTAGTATTTTTAACTCAGAAGTGTGCTATGGTTCTATAACTTAAAGTTGTGCATAAAGTTTTATGTTTCTGTTTAATTAAGTTATGTTTCCATTCCAATTATTTTAACATACACTCAGATGCATTTGCATATTTGAAACAGTTTTTTGATTGTCTTTGCTACAAAAATATTTTGAAACATTCACTCATGCTTTTTATTTTCTTTTCAAGTCTAGTATAGTTGAATTATTTCTTACTATAAGTGAACTTATTCCTTTTTTAGCATAGTAAGGGGACTTATTTCAACTAGATCATACTGGCGTACTATGGTGGCTCAGCTGGATTTTATCAAAGAGTAAGAAACAAAAATGTTATGTTTTTTTCTGAATTAAGTTCATGATAATGATTTTTTTGTTATTCTACTAAATCACATCATGGCAAAACTGCTGTTTCTTTATGACTTGATTACTGTTTTTTCATTCGTGTAGGATAACTTGAAATTGTTGGATGACATGGCATAATTCAGACTAACTGTATTCTGTAACCTAGTAATTCGTTACAAAAGATTCTTGTTATTTGGTTGATTCTTTTATTTATTTATTTTTTTTAAATGTGCTTTTAGTTAGCGAAATTCCACATGGTGTGTGGTCTTTTGTGGGTTGAAATATTAAATACAAGTGGTCAATATAAAGAGGATGTCAGTTTTTACCTTTGCATAACTGATGAGGTAATAATCAATTCTCTTTTGTGATTAGAAATATTATATATGAGAATATTGTTAAAAAAGAAAATAATTTTTTTGCGGAAACCTCTTCCTTCAGCTGTGTTATGCTTGAACAAGCATCTTATTGTTACTAAGACAATCATCTTAAATAAAGTTTGGGTTTCATCTTGTTTTTTTGTTAGCAATTTTTGTTACTCGTCCATATATTATTATTTTAATAGATAATTTTTATTATTGAATATCAAAACAATAATTAAATACAGTATTTAAATGATTTATCTATATTTTTTTAAGTATTTTTAAAATTTTGGTCTCTAAGTGTAGCTGATTTTTTAAATTTTGGTTCTTTTTTGAGGTTTATAAGTTTTTTGATCATTGTTTCTTATAAATTGACAATAATTTTGGGACCGAATTTACAAAAAATAGCCAATTTACTTGGAACAGGGACCAGAAATGTTATAATAAGGACCCAAATTCATAAATTAGCTATACAATCAGGGACCAAATGTATAATTTACACTGCTCTCTAAGTTTTGTGCTCTGAGAAGTTGTGCTATTGGTGTACTATGGTGGCTTAGTTGGATTTTATCAAGGAGTAAGAAACTCAAATTTCATCTTCTGTCTGAATTAAGTTCATGATAATGATTTCCTTATTGTACTTAATCACATCATGCATACAAAACTGATGTTTTTTTTTTTTTTTTTTTTTACTTAATGGGCAATGTATATGACCTATTATGTTCTTAAGTGTTCCTTGATTATATAACCAAGTATATGATATGGGGATGATAAATTTATTTTATTTTTCAATTTGTATGGCTTGTTGATGCTCAGTTATGTTTGTGGTTGATGCAGTGGTCATAGAGAAAGATTGTTTAATGTTGCATTTAATCCGAAGAGGCAAACATTACTTAAAGGTAACTATATATATAAAAAAAAATTCAGCACAAGGGAGGGAGCCTTTTAGATAGCTTTCCATACTTTAAAGAATATATAATATGTCTGATATTATATCTTTCAGGCAAGAGTGCATCTCCTATGCTATGTGGGACAAACAGATTAGTATTTAACAAAATAAAAGACAAGACAAACTTGCTTTTATGGTTTCAGGTCCATCACCCTTGTTTCACCCTAGTTTCATTTCTTTTTATTACACTATATATTGTAATAGCAACTTTTTCATTTATCTGTGTTTTATGCAAAAAAAAATGGACAAGTGGCTTTGGTTATGGTCATTTCATCCTAGTTTCATTTCTTTTTATTACACTCACGAAGGTTAGGATTTGATATTAGTTTGTTTCAGTCATCAAACTGAGAGACATTTGCCTAAATCAATGTACATTTTTCTTGTTCAATGGTAGTGTTTTTTTTATCAACTCTAGATTTCATATTCTTAATGTAATACCCTCTTCTTTTGCTCTACATTTCACCCTTTGATGATTTTGCTATAATATGTTCTACAAGTGGACACCAATTCTTACTTCCATTTATTTGTAGTTTCATTTCTTTCTATTATTACACTTTTGTACTTGCAACTTTTGCTTATTATGACATGATACTTTGGAAAAATCTACCTATTTATAGCATAGTGTCAGCCATTTTATTATTACGACTTTCATCTTTGTTTTAGATGTCCACCCAACTATAGCATTGTTTTTTTTCTTATTAGGGCATTTATGCTTTGAAATTTTTTTTCTTACTATGACATTACACTTTGAATAGTCTACCCATCATATTTTCAATTTTTTTTAAAAAAAAAGTTTACTTTTTTAAGCAGTGAAATCGCTTTGTATTTGTAGGGTTATTCCCCATGTTATATGAATTTCTAAAGATTGTAAGCTGCTAAACAAATCTTAATTTATGTATTTCAATTACTAATATTTGTTTATTTGATAGGATAACTGAAGCAGTCAAGAGCAAATAGAAAAAAAAAAAAACTAAATGACCATATATGATGCCAAGGTAAGATACCAAATTCTACTTGGCTGATTACTTAAAATACAAGACCTTTTGCCTTCAAAATAAGTTTTTTATTTTTTTTTTTATTTTTATTTTTTTATTTTATTTATTCCGGTTGCCAATTTATAGTTCAATATTTTTGACATTGTACATTTAATTATTTTCGTATCAAGACATTGCATTTTAAAAAACTAACCAACTGAGATTTGTGTTTTGAAAATCTGAACTTGTTTCATTTTGGTTAACATTTATAGCATTTTATATTCAAAATATTTATAACATTCTTCTTCAACTGTTCCAAAAAAAAAGAATAAACAAATGATTTAATATGTTGCTTGTATAATAATAAGTTGTAACTAGCATTATTATACTTGTGCATTAATATAAACATGTCCAAACTTTTCTCAAATGCTAATGTTTATTAGATGAATGAAAAATGTTAGGGAACTTTGTTAAAAAAGCTTTAGACCAAATTTGAAAAAGAAATTAGTCCAAAATTGTAAAACAAAGGAAAATACATGGGTCGGAATATATGTTGCGGAGAATGTAACATGTACAATAAACAAGACATAATTTACTCTAGTATTTAGGGTTACATTTAGTTACAGCATAAAAGAGCACCCATGCATTTTTTTTATTTTTTAAAAACGGATATTAACACTACGACCTCTCTGGGGTTTTTTTTTTTTTCTCTTTCTCCTCCATTTATCTTTTGATTCAATGGTTTTTTGAATCAGGTCGCCAAATTGAAACCAAAGCATCCATCAAACGAAGATGATTGGTCAAGCAAGTGTTGATGTTGGTAAAATTTAATTAGTTTTGAAACCCAAAAAAGTATTTCTTAGCTGTAGATTGTTTATCTGTGCAGTTTAGGTGTTTGATGAAATGTCTTAATTAACCTAAAGAGTTGTTTTGCTTTGTTTTGAAGGTAAAAATGCTGCTGGATTAAATTATGTAGAGAGAATTAAATAATCACAAACCAAATTAAAATATTAAACAGCTTATTGAGTTATTCGAAATTCAATTAGGGAAAGATAATTTATTGTTTGTATTTTGTTGTTTCTTCAACTGACATATAAGTTTTTGGATCTTTTTAACATGAATCATTTACCCCTGCTTCTTAATGATGCTGATGTTTACTTTTGTATATCTGATGAGATGATAAACAATTCTCTTTGGTGAATAAAATCATTATGTATGAGAATATTGTTAAAAAACTTCATTTTTTTTTTTTTGCAGGAACCTCTTCATTCAGTTGTGATATGCTTGAACAAGTATCTTATGGTTACCTCTTATCTCAGCCGAACCAATTATGTGAAAAAAGTATGGATTTCATCTCTCTCTCTTTATGGTGGCAATTTTTGTTACTGGATCATACAATACTTTAATAAATTATCTTGTTTTACTATTAGTACTTAATGGATAAAGTTCATTATTGAATATCAATGATTCTGACACAGGTTGTATGCTTTTCTTGGCAGGTTTGATGTGGTAATGAAACATATATGTTGGAAATTGTGGCTTGTAGTCATCAATCAAAGCCAATGCAATAATTTTGTTGCATTTGTAGGATGGAATTAAACACAAAATCCAGCTAAAGAATCATTTAACGAATGTAAGTGCTCTCTTTTCCTTGTTTAATAATATCTTTGAAAAATAAAAAAGTTATGGTATGGGAAGCTCAAGACATTGGAGAGAAGCCCTGTTATCTGTTGTCTGGTTTCATTAACAGAAGAGGCTAATAATGCACATGTAGTGTAATTGCATCTGCATTCCAGTTTTTCTCATGTTTTATGTCTTTTGCATCCATTTTTGTTGGTCATTTTGTAAAATATTTTTATTCCGTTTTCCATCTAATTGTTTCACCATTAGTGTCCTTTCTTTTTGTTAAAATGTTTATGAAATTAGAGTGTATGTTTGATGTGTATATAGTTAGTGTTTAATATCGTAAATAAAATCTTCTTTGGTATATAGCAATTCTGTTATTTTATAAAAAAACCACTAAAGGGTGTTTCTGTCATTTAACATATTGCACTTCAATTCTTTTGATAGGTTTTCAAAATAAACACAAAACAACAAAAGAATAGAATTGAAATCCTTTCTATTTCATGTCAATCATACACATGACAAATACCAATTCATTTGACAAATTCCATTCATTTCAAAAGTATTTTGTGAACCACTTCCATACATTAATCTGAGATTGATTGTTATTCTTAATTTCAACTTGTTTGACAAATTCCATTCATTACTCTGCAACAAGAAAATGTTTTAGAAACCAAATAAAACTATAAAACACTTGATGCTTTTTATGTTCCATTGAATCTCAAATAAGGGTGTTGGTTGATTATGCCTTTCTGTGATGAGATTATGAGAACTTGCTTTATCAAATTACTGCCTTCTATCCACTGATTACAAAAGATATGAGTCTATGACCATGTTTATGTGTTTCCAGAAATACCCCTATGTTCCTAAAACTCATGCAGTCATGCTTGTGTATTATCTCTAAGAAATGATGGGATTAACATACTTTATGACATTGCTATAATTGGGTAGATTTTTTCAAGCACAATTCTATAATTGGAAAAATGAAACTACTTTAGTATTTCTTGCATTTAAACCAATATTGATGAATGATGTTCCTGTTTCAGATGTGGATGTTCCTAAGAAGAAGTATACATCCGATGATCAACCATCATACCCTGTTGGTGTAATTTGTGTGTGTACTACAAAGATGAAGTTCAAACGTATGGTATGTATAAATATACTAATCCTTACTCTCTTCTCTTCTGCTTTTGGCATGCATTAGACTGATGTCAATGGGACACAAATTGAAATTGCAATTTTATAATTAACATTTCTAAGATTTTGTGTAATTGGTGAAGAAGGATGCATGGTTTGGCTTCATACGTGGTGGCCGCTTAAAGATTATATTCATGGGTAAGATATAATAAACTAATCTTTAAAGTAAAACTTGAAAGATACAAATACAATGGTGAAGGAAATTGCAATTAGATTTAGAGACAAAATTGCAAGTTTGATTCTGTCAGCCTTTTTATGAATATCATGATGATCTAGTCAAATCTCTTTCTGTGGGTATGTAATCATGAAAGAATCCAGCACCTAATAATGCTTTTTCTTGTTTCACTTTCATTGATTTGCATTTTACTAATTGTGTTAGGTTTAACATATTGTTGTTTGTTGGTTTGTTTATCAAGTTAAATCATGTAATGATTGTCTATTAACATTTGTACTCAATTCTAATCTAATTGTAGTTTTAGCTTTCCATACTTTAAAGAATATATAATAT
Source organism: Lactuca saligna (assembly GCF_052625555.1). NCBI lineage: Eukaryota > Viridiplantae > Streptophyta > Magnoliopsida > Asterales > Asteraceae > Lactuca > Lactuca saligna. Next base: position 10,497,669 of record NC_136420.1, read on the forward strand.
GTCTGATATTATATCTTTCAGGCAAGAGTGCATCTCCTATGCTATGTGGGGAAAACAGATTAGTATTTAACAAAATAAAAGACAAACTTGCTTTTATGGTTTCAGGTCCATCACCCTTGTCTCCTGATGTCATGGAACTTACTTTCATTTATTTGTGTCTTATATCACCCTCCTTTCATTTCTTTTTGTTACAGTATTGTTGTAAATGCAAAAAAAAAAACGGACAAGTGGCTTTGGTTATGGTCAATTCTGTTACGCTTTGTCCTGTTTCTAAGGTTTTGTTCAGATTCTTCCATGCTTTTGTAAATTTTGGATTTTGATTTTTCGAATTTTTGTCATATTGAAAATATTTGGCTTCCTACATATGAAAGTTTGATCATGGCATTCATGTACCTTTTTTTAAATGAAATGAGTAAAACAAAACCCACATGAATTGTTTAGAGCTTCTTGACCTAAATGGGGACTCTCTCCCCCACTCTGGCTGTAATTCATTTAAAAAAACTTTGTCTTTATTGTTTGGACTTTTTCGTTGAAATCGGTCTCTTTTGAATATTAGATTATAAAGAAGAGGTAGATGCATAGTTTGTAGACAAGAAACTTGACCCCTACAGGCTATACAAGTTCAAATTGTGAATGTTGTATGCATCAGATGTTCGACAACCAAATGTTGAGGTATAAATTTATTTGTTTAAATGTTCACAACATTCATCAAGTGTTACAATGCTTTCCTATTAAGTGACTTGTTTATAACCATCTGTAAGTTTTTCACCTAGTTATACGCTTATACTGCATAAAATTACACAGTTGTAAGAGTTAAAATTTTATCATTTTGACAGTATTTAGTTACCCTCCCATGCAGCTTCTCAACCTGATTTTGTACAAACAAGGTTCCAGTTTTCCAATAAAGAAGTTGAACTTGTATGCAACATATGTGTATGTGTATGTGTATTCTTTTCAGACCATGAAGCCTTTGATCATCCTGTACATGTAAGTGCATTCTTTCTCATTCTCTCATTTAAGTTAGTTACATGTAAGTCTTTGATTATACTGAATGTGCAGGCCTTTTTGTTTTTTCTTCAACTGACATGGATCCTGGGTATGAACATGTTTCTGGATCTTTCTTTTTTCTTTTGGTCCACGATGGATCATCAGAGAGGTTTTTTCACTCCTTAATTATATAAATTTTATTATGATGTAAAAAATATTGAATATAAATATTTGCATTTAATAATTACATGTGAAACAGATCTATTGTACATAACCAACTACTTTAGAATGTGGCATTTCTTAGAATCAGCAAGACACCTTGATGCCGATTCTGTGAGAATCAGCAGCAAGAACTCGTGTAACAAAGGTTTTCCCAGAAAACAAACTTTTATTCAACTTTTTTCTAAAACAAAAAAACTGCTGAGAATAAGTTTCACCAAAAACAAATAGTAATCAGCTCCTAAGAAAACGGAAACAAAGGATAAACACACGTATGTTTTTTAAAACTCAAAACAAGATAAAGAGACAATTAAAATATCCCCTAATTAATTGGCTGGGACCAATTTGCAAAGAAAAAAAAGGCTGTTGGTTCTCACACCAGATCATCGCCATCATCCTCCCCTTCTTCGAGAGGACTCGTCCTCGAGTCAAACAATTCCTCTTCCTCTGGCACAAAAGGTTTCAAATCAGCAACATTAAATGTTGCAGACACATTGTAGTGGCTTGGCAACTCAATTTTATACGCGTTGTCATTGATACGCTCCAACACTTTGAATGGTCCATCTGCCCGTGGTTGAAGCTTGCCCGCTCGACCCTTAGGAAACCCGCTTGCGATGAACATTAGCACGCCTTTGGTACACGATATTATTGTTAACAATCTGATCCCGTACTTGTCGATGTATCGATTTAATCTGCTCCGACCTCTCCTCCCTTTCAGCACTAAAGTGGTCAGTAGCAGGTAATGGCGCCAGATCCAATGGAGTAAACGGATTACGTCCATAAACAACAAAGAATGGACTTCGACCTGTTGATCGATGTGACGAGCGGTTGTATGCAAATTCAGCTTGTGGTAGGATAAGATCCCATTGGCGTGGATTGTTCCCCACAAGGCTGCGCAGGAGATTACCAAGGCTGCGATTTGTCACCTCCGTTTGTCCATCACTTTGAGGGTGATGTGCACTACTAAAAAGGAGACAGGAACCCAAACGCTTCCAAAGTGTTCTCCAAAAATGTCCCACAAACTTAACATCACGATCAGAAGAGAGAGATTTAGGCACTCCTTGCAACTTAACAATTTCAGCAAAATAGAGGCGGGCAATTTGACTTGCATCATAAGTCTTTGCACACGGGACAAAATGCGCCACTTTTGAAAACCGATCCACTACCACCATGATAGAATCTTTCTGTCGTTGGGTACGTGGAAGACCAACAACAAAATCGAGGCTAACGTCCTCCCAGGGTCCATCTGGAACTGGTAAAGGAGTGTTGAGATTTGGCTACATGGCAACTTCGACATCGATCAATAATACGTGATACATCAGCAATCATTTTAGGCCAAAAATACCGTTCTTGCACCAACTTAACAGTTTTGTCCCGTCCAAAATGGCCCGCTAATCCTCCCTGATGACTTTCTAACACGATAGCATCACGTAATGAACATGTTGGTACACAAAGTTTTTGATTTTTAAACAAAAACCCATCATGAATCGAGTAGTGTTTCATTGTCAAACCAGTCGATGCCTGACACTGTTTCCATATTTCTGCAAAGTCCGGATCGTTGAGATACAACCCACGAAGCACTTCAAACCCTTCAACTTGTACTTGGAGTAAGGTGAGTAAGGCTCATCTTCTACTGAGGGCATCAGCCACTGTATTATTGATACCTGCTTTGTGACGGATGACAAACGAGAAGTCCTGAAGGTATTCAACCCACTTGGCGTGTCGCGGATTGAGCTTGTGTTGGCCATTAATGAAACGAAGAGCTTGATGATCTGAGTATAACACAAACTCACTAGGTAAAAGATAGTGACGCCAATACTCCAAGCTCCTAATGATGGCATAAAACTCCTTGTCATAAGTGCTATACTTGAGCCTGGTTTCATTGAGTTTCTCACTAAAGAAGGCAATGGGGCGATCAGCTTGGCTGAGGACACCCCCAATCCCAACACCAGAAGCGTCACACTCAACTTGAAAGGCGAGATTGAAATTCGGTCAATTCGGTAGTGCTAGTACTGGTGCTCGGGACACTCTTTCCTTCAACTCCTCAAAAGCGTTATTAGCTGCCAATGTCCATTTGAATTGGCTTCCTTTGGTGCAATCAGTGATGGTAGCTACTATAGAGCTAAAATTTCTAATAAAACGTCTGTAAAATGAAGCTTACCCGTGGAAACTTCTAACCTCGTGAGCTGATGATGGTGCAGGCCAGGTCGTGATGGCTTCCACCTTAGATTCGTCCATACGGATACCGTCACCAGATACAATATAACCCAAAAATAAAACCTCAGCTGCAAGAAAATGGCACTTAATCCGATTAGCAAACAACTTCTCGTCTCGTAAAATGGATAAGACATCACGTAGGTGTCGAAGGTGTTGGGTCACATCTTGACTGAACACTAGAATATCATCAAAATACACGACGACACAACTCCCAATAAGAGATTTAAATACATGATTCATCAAACGCATGAATGTGCTGGGTGCGTTAGATAGTCCAAAAGGCATCACCATCCATTCATAGAGACCGTCTCGTGTTTTAAATGCCGTTTTCCATTCATCCCTGGGTCGCATACGAATTTGATGATAGCCACTCCTTAAATCGATTTTTGAAAAGACCGATGCACCGTATAACTGATCGAGTAGGTCTTCAAAACGTGGTATAGGAAAGCGGTATTTGATTGTAATCTTGTTAACAGCTCTACTGTCAATACACATCCGATATGCACCTCCATGTTTGGGTACTAGCAACGCGGGTACCGCGCATGGGCTCATACTTTCCCTAATCAGTCCTTTGTCAAGGAGTTCAGTTACTTGCCTATTCATCTCTTCAAACTCCTTAGGATTCATTCTATACGCAGGTTTGTTTGGTATTGTCGCCCCAGGAATAAAATCAATACAGTGTTGGATTTCCCTCATGAGAGGTAAACCCGCTGGGATCTCATCGGGAAATACATCTTGGAATTCATCAAGAAGAGCCTGAACAACTAGTGGGGTTGTCGGCCGTGGCTTGTTTTGTTCTACTATCACAAGGGCATAGAAAAGCGGATTTTGTTAAAATTAATGCTTCAGTCCCTGTTTCACGAGTGTCAAAGGGTGCCAAGGTGATGTTGACTCCGTCTTTTCGAAATGAGTATGTATTTTTGAAGCCGTCGTGTTTGGTGTGCCTGTCGTATTGCCACGGCCGCCCTAAGAGTACATGACAAGCATCCATAGGAATAACTTTGCACCACACTTCGTCGGAGTATCGATTACCAATTGAGAATTTTACCAAGCATCGTTGACTAACCTTGACCACGTTTCCTTTTCTTAGCCATGTTAATTGATACGGCTCCGGGTGGGGTTGAACTTCCAATGCCAACTTTTCTACCATGCTAGTAGCCACCATATTCTCGCAACTCCCTCCGTCGATGATCAGGGTGCACACCTTACCCTTGGCTGTGCATTTAGTGCGAAAGATGTTGTTTCGCAACCATAAAGTGTCGCCACTTGTCGATGTCGGCGTGGCGCTGAGGGCTCGTTGTACCACCAATGCTTCACCTTTGTCTGGATAAATAATTTCGTCCACCGTTTCCTCTTTTTCTTCGTGTTCGGTGTCATAGAGAGGCTGAGAATCTTCTGTGAGGGTAACAAGCTGTTGATTGGGACAATCCCTTGCGAAGTGGCCTATGCCTTGGCATTTGAAACACCGGTTTAACTTAGATATTTCAGTTTTGAATGGGATGGTCTTGGTAACGTTATTGGATGGTTTGCTTGACGAGGTTCGGAACAAGTCAGGTTTGGTGGCACCAAGCTTGGTTGGGTTGATTTTGTTTTTGTTTCTATTCTGTCTTTCTACCTTTAGTGCCAAAGTGCACACGTCTGTGAAGGACCAATAGGGTTGGAGTTGAACCACATCAGCGATCTCGGGTCGTAATGATCCTAAAAACCGGGCAATAATTTGTTCTTCCTGTTCTTCGGCCCCACAGCGCATACGTAAGTAATCGTTCAAACTCGGCAATAAAGTCTTCCACTGTAGAATTTCGTTGATGCAAGTTGTGGTACTCCAAAAATGATTCCTGGCGGTGAGTTGCTGGTAAAAATTTGTCAAGTAGTAGCTTCTTCATCTTGGCCCACGTCTCGACTTTGGACCTCCCCTCTTGGATTCGTTTCTTTTTTATATGATCCCACCACAGCGATGCATTCTTACGTAATTTAATGGCAACAAGTTTTACCTTAAAGTTGTCTGGTATGTCCTTCAAGTCGAAAACACGTTCAACAGTGCTCAACCAATCAATGAAGTCGTCAGGGTTCAGCCTTCCATCGAATTGGATCTATTTGATGCCGCCTGTGAGGTTGATTCCGTCCCCCAAAAGGATTTCGGTCTTCACCATCACCGAAAAACCCGAGATCTGATTCGGTTTCTTCTCTGCGTTCCTCTTGTTGCAGTTCCAAGTCCCGGACTCGTTGTTGCAACCTTGCGATTTCTGCAACATCACGTGTATCTCGTACGTAATCCTCGTTGCCTCTGTCGGCGTCTCTACGGGGTTGTTGTCGAGCTCCTCGTCCATTGTGATTCATCGCCGCCTATCGAGTTCTGGGCTCTGATACCGATTCTGTGAGAATCAGCAGCAAGAACTCGTGTAACAAAGGTTTTCCCAGAAAACAAACTTTTATTCAACTTTTTTCTAAAACAAAAAAACTGCTGAGAATAAGTTCCACCAAAAACAAATAGTAATCAGCTCCTAAGAAAACGGAAACAAAGGATAAACACACGTATGTTTTTTAAAACTCAAAACAAGATAAAGAGACAATTAAAATATCCCCTAATTAATTGGCTGGGCCCAATTTGCAAAGAAAAAAAAGGCTGTTGGTTCTCACACCAGATCATCGCCATCACACCTAAAAGTTTTATATTGCATATCAAATATTTGGATTCAATGTGTGAATTGTTGAATGCATCTATCTTTGTGGTCCACTTTCTGAAAACTCGAAACGAAATTAGTTTGATAGGAGAAGCTGTAAAAATAAGACATGAATAGTTGATATGTTACAGACATTTGGGGATGATGTTTTGAAGGACACTCATGAAGGTTAGGATTTGATATTAGTTTGTTTCAGTCATCAAAACAAGAGACTTTTGCCTAAATCAATGTACATTTTTTGTTGTTCCATGGTAGTTTTTATCAACTCTAGATTTCATATTCTTAATGTAAATACACCCTCTTCTTTTGCTCTACATTTAACACCATTGTTACTGATTTTGTTGCTATGTTAGTGGTAGAGAACACTGGTACAATGTTGATCTTCCAAAGAAATTGAAGACATGAAAGTGGAGAGTGTTTACTTTCACAGGTTGGTTCATCATCAAAAATTATAATGATTGAATATGAAAGCTTGACATATTTCTCTTTTGGTGACAGATTATCCTTTGAAGCTAGTCGCTAGATTTCCTGAATGTATAACCTTGACATAAATCGCCTTTCTTTATGCTGGAAATATATTAAGATGTCTAATAAAAAAAATTTAATATTAAATGGTAAATGCGATCAACAGTATAACACAAGACCTTTTGCCTTCAAAATAATATGTTTTTTTGATTCCGGTCGCCAATTATAGTTCAATATTTTTGACAACTATTTTTTCTTTAAGTTAATTGTAGTTTCTACTGTTTGTCTATTAAGACATTGTACATTTAATGCATCTTATTGTTACATTTTCTTTCAACCAAACCAGTCATCTTAAAAAAGTTTGGATTTCTTCTTGTTTTTTCTGGTGGCAAATTTTGTTACCTGATCATATATTAATATTTTAATAGATAATTTTGTTTTGCTATTAGTATTTAATAGATAATTTTCATTATTGAATATCAATGGTTTTGTAACAATAATTAAATTTTTTGGTACAAAAATTTATCAATCTTTTTAGAGTAATATTACATTTTGGGTACTTACAATAGGCAAGCTTTTCAATATAAAAACTTGACATAAACTGTCTTTCTTTAGGCTTCAAATGTTTCTTTTTGACTTAATGGGCAATGTATTTTCATTCATGTTTGAATTTATGTGTAACAGAGTATATGATACAATGGGTATGATAAATTTATGTGTTTTTTAATTTGTATGGGTTATTGATGCTCAATTAGGTTTGTGGTTGTTGCAGTGTTATGAATCCAGATGACTAGTCATATGGTGCTCATAGAGAAAGATTGTTTAATGTTGCATTTAATCCGAAGAGGCAAACATTACTTAAAGGTAACTATATATAAAAAAAAAAATTCAGCACAAGGGAGGGAGCCTTTTAGATAGCTTTCCATACTTTAAAGAATATATAATATGTCTGATATTATATCTTTCAGGCAAGAGTGCATCTCCTATGCTATGTGGGACAAACAGATTAGTATTTAACAAAATAAAAGACAAGACAAACTTGCTTTTATGGTTTCAGGTCCATCACCCTTGTCTCCTGATGTCATGGAACTTACTTCCATTTATTTGTGTCTTATTTCATTTCTTTTTAATTATTACAGTATTGTTGTAATAGCAACTTTTTCATTATCTATGTTTCATGCAAAAATAAAAAAAAATGGACAAGTGGCTTTGGTTATGGTCATTTCTGTTATGCTTTGCCCTGTTTCAAAGGTTTTGTTCAGATTAGTCATGGTCTGATAGTGTTCTGTTTAACATAATGTAGTTTGTTGGTTTGTTTATCAAGTTAAATCATGTATTGATGTTCTATTATCATTTTTACTTGATTTTAATATTAGTGTAGTTTTGGCTAACAACAAAAACATTGTCATCACGGATTGTTATTAGGGTCACCTAATGTTCCACACTTATCAACACATAGATTCTTCCCCATGTTATATGGATTTCTGAATATTGTAAGCGAATCTTAACATATGGATCGAATGTTAATACTTTAAGGCATAAGTTTATTCTACTATTAGTACTTAATGGATAATTTTTGTTACTGAATATCAATGATTTTGTAACAGTATTTAAATAACAATATATGAATGATTTATCTATCTTTTTTTTAGTAATATTTAAATTTTGGCCCATGACTGTAGCTGATTTTTTAAAATTTGATCCTTTATGAGGTTTGTAATTTTTTGATCTTTGTTTTTAGTAAAATGACATAACTTTGAGACCAAAATTGCAGAAATCAGATAAGGAATTTCAGGTGTGTCAACCTTGTATTTTGGTACAATTTACTCATTTACCCTTTTGGTTAGTTTTAAGTTAATCTGTTAATGATGACATGTAATTCTAGGTTTGGGCATTTTTCATGGGATCTTATTCATATGATTCAACGTACACAGAGAGGAGAGGCAGTATGTTGTCTTACTTAACATCAGAGTACATGACTATCAAAAACCAGTGATATCTAAATGTATTTCCAGAAATGCCCCTATGTTCCTAAAAGGCATGCTTGTGTATTATCTCCAGGAAATGATGGGATTAACATACTTTATGACATTGCTATAACTGGGTAGATTTTTTCAAGCACAATTCTATAATAGGAAAAATGAAACTACTTTAGTATTTCTTGCATTTAAACCAATATTGATAAATGATGTTCCTGTGGATGTGGATGTGGATGTTCCTAAGATGAAGTATACATCCGATGATCAACCATCATACCATGTTGGTGTAATTTGTGTGTGTACTACAAAGATGAAAGATGAAGTGCGAACGTATGCTATGTATATATATAATAATCATTACTCTCTTCTCTTCTGCTTTTTGGCATGCATTGAAATTAACTTTTCTAAGATTTTGTCAGGAGACAGGTAATTGATGAAGAAGGATGCATGGTTTGGGTTGTGGGCACCTGGAGGCCGCTTAAAGATTATTCATGGCTTTTTAGGGAAGTAACAACCATCACCCTTTTCTTTTTCTGCTTTTCGTCCACCAAAACTAGATGATGTTTGTTGCTACAATATGTTATACAAAAGGTGAATAATTGTACCCTAATCCCTGAAAAGATTCTCTAAAAAAGAATATATATATATATATATATATATATATATATATATATATATATATATATATATATATATATATATATATATATAACATGACCATTTTGCCCCAGTCTTGTTCAACACTTTCATTTTCATGTTCAAGCAGCATAACTGAAACCCCAACAAAATTCATCTCTTTCCTTAAAGAAAGTTGTGTTTAATATCTGATATGTTTAAAAACTGTTGTTGTTTATAACTAGTCATTTTTTTTTGTTTCTGTTCATCAGAAAACGTTTGTGTATTTGTTGTGAATAACTTTCAAGATTAAAGCATTGTGACAAATAATAGCAATATGCCAATTCCTTACTCATTGTGGAAACATACTTGGATCACTTTACCAATAATATTTGGCTAGTTTTAACTAAATCAGTTAATGACATGTAATTCCAGGTTTGGGCATTTTTTTGTGGGATATCTAATTCATATGATTCAACATACAAAGAGAGGCAGTATGATGTCTCAGTTACAACATCAGAGTATATGACTATCAAAAATTAATGGCACTATGTAGAGATAAGTAAATAATCACAAGCCAAATTAAAATACTAAATAACTTATTGGGTTATTAGAGATTCACTTAGGGAAAGATAATGTATTTGTTTGTATTTTTAACTCAGAAGTGTGCTCTGGTTCTAACTAAAAGTTATGTTTCCTTTCCCAATTATTTTAACATACACTCGGATGCATTTTTGCATATTTGAAACAGTTTTTTGATTGTCTTTGCTACAAAAATATTTGGACTTATGTTTGTAATTTTCTAGCTGCAGGATTTTAGAGATTGAAATTTGATTTTTGGGGTCCTAAGTAAGGTTAGCTTGAATCTTAATCAAATTATCGTTTCTGCTATTTGATTACTGATTTAATTGCTATATGAATTGGTGCTTTTTAGGGAAGTGACAATCATCACCCTTTTTGTCCACCAAAACAGATGATGTTACAATATTTTATACAAGCGGACACCAAAAGGTTTCTATTTCTTTTTCACTTATGTTTTTTCTTTTCAAGTCTACTATAGTTGAATATTTTTCTAAATATAAGTGGAACTTATTCCTTTTTTTAAATAGTTAAGGGACTATACTTTTCCATGGAAACCCGATTGTAAATGCTTTTTTTCTTTCTAGTGGAAGTCTTGAAATTAAGTATATGCCAATTGTTTCAACATTGTTTTGTTGTAATATAATATTGCCCATGCTTATTTCAGTTATATGTATCTTATCTTTCTTTAGCACATATGTATGAAAGGTTCAACCAGATCATATTGGTGTACTATGGTGGCTCAGCTGGATTTTATCAACTAGTAAGAAACAAAAGTGTTATGTTTTTTTCCGAATTAAGTTCATGATAATGATTTTTTTAATTGTACTTAATCACATAATGGCAAAACTGATGTTTCTTTATTACTTGATTACTGTATTTTCATTCGTGTAGGATAACTTGAAGTTGTTGGATGACATGGCATAACTGAGACCTTACGCCTAGTAATTCCCTACAAAAGAGTCTTGTTATTTGGTTGATCCTTTTATTTTTTGAAAAATGTGCTTTTATTTAGCGAATTAGGACATCTGGGAAGGGAAATGCCACATGGTGTGGTCTTTTGTGGGTTGAAATATTAAAAACAAGTGGTCAATATAAAGAGGATGTCAGTTTTTACCTTTGTATAACTGATGAGGTAATAATCAATTCTCTTTTGTGATTAAAAATATTATATATGAGAAAATTGTTAAAAAATCATTTTTTTGCATTCATTTGTTACATTTTCTTTCAACCAAACCAATCATCTTAAAAAAGTTTGGATTTCATCTCGTTTTTTTCTGGTGGCAATTTTTGTTACTTGATCATATATTAATATTTTGATTAATAATTTTGTTTTACTATTAGTATTTAATAGATAATTTTCATTATTGAATAACAATGTTTTTGTAACAGAAAATAAATACAGTATATGCAAGTTTTTCAATATAAAAACTTGACATAAATTGTGTTTGTTTATGCTGCAAATGTATCAAACTGCAGTTAATGGCAATCAGGTCCGGATGATGTATATCACTCTTCTGTAGAAGCGAGATTTTGTGTGCCACACAGACATTGCATATAGTAAGTTTCAAATGGTTAAAATTTTTATTAGTTGCTAATCAATCACTTTGACATTTCAGTTGCTGATCTTTTTGTGACAGATAACTATTGTGCATCCACCCTTGCAATCAGAGACAAAAGGCACAAAAAGATTTCAATGGGACAAAATACCAATTGTTTCACATGCTCCAACCAGATGATATTGGTGTACTATGCTGGCCTAGTTGGAATTTATCAATTAGTAAGAAACTCAAATTTCATACTCTGTCTGAATTAAGTTCATGATAATGATTTCCTTATTGTACCTAATCACATCATGACAAAACGGTTGTTTCTTTTTGACTCTTAATGGGCAATGTATTTTCATTCATGTTTGAAATTGTTGGATGAGATGATGGTGGAATTGAGTGAGACCTTTTATGTTCAACGATTTGTTGTATTTTTCAATTTGGTATGGGTTATTGATGCTCAATTAGGTTTGTGGTTGTTGCAGTGTTATGAATCCAAATGACTAGTCATATGGTGCTCATAGAGAAAGATTGTTTAATGTTGCATTTAATGCGAAGAGGCAAGCATTATTTAAAGGTAACTCTTTATAGAAAAAAAATCAGCACAAGGGAGGGAGCCTTTTAGCTAGCTTTCCATACTTTAAAGAATATATAATATGTCTGATATTATATCTTTCAGGCAAGAGTGCATCTCCTATGCTATGTGGGACAAATTGGTAAAGAAAAACTTGCTTTTATGGTTTCAGGTGCATCACCCTTGTCTCCTGATATCATGGAACTTACTTCCATTTATTTCTGTTTTATACAACCCTCCTTTCATTTCTTTTTATTACAGTATTGTTGTAATAGCAACTTTTTCATTTATCTGTGTTTCATGCAAAAAAAAAAAAATGGACAAGTGGCTTTGGTTATGGTCATTTCTCTTACGCTTTGCCCAATTTGGCTTCCTACATATGAAAGTTTGATCATGGCATTCATGCACCTTTTTTAAACCCAAATGGGGCATCACATGAGTAAAACTAAACCCACACGAATGTTTAGAGCTTCTTGACCTAAATGGGGGCTTTCTCCCCCAATCCTGCTGTAATTCATTTAAAAAAACTGTCTTTATCATTTAATTTTTTAATTGAAATTGGTCTCTATTGAATATTATTAGATTATAAAGAAGAGGTCCATCTAACAAATGCATAGAAGTTCAAATTGTGAATGTTGTATGCATCAGATGTTTGACAACCAAATGCTAAGGTATAGATTTATCTGTTTAGATGCTCACAACATTCATCACATGTTACAATGCTTTCCTATTAAGTATAATAATCCTTTTTTTTTTCCTCTTCTCTTCTTCTTGTGGCATGCATTAAAATAAATTAATCTGGAGTTGATTTTTATGAACATTTATAAGATTTTTTCAGGAGACAAGTGGTGAGGTTTTCATATGCATTTGTTTATGCCATAAGGCAAAATATATTTATGAATTTTTAAATGTGATCTACTAATTTCAGGTCTAGCATTCCCTCCTCTTTACTTCTATAGTGGAGGAGTCTTCGAGTTTCTTGCTACAGTTAAAACAACATGTTCTTATTGCTAGGTTGGTGGTTTAGGTCTAAAAGGTTTTATTATTATTATTTTTTTTTTCAATTTTGATATTTATTTACATGGTTTCATAATGCTTTCTGTCGTTCCAGGTATTTATCTTTTGACCCTTGGTTGGTGATTGTATTGCAAAGTTAGTTCTTAATGAACTAACTAATTATCAAAGGTTTGATCTTTATACACTGAATTGGTTGAAATTACGTTATTAACCTCTTTGGACGCAGGTGGTATACTTTTCTTGGAGGTTTGATGTGGGAAGTAAACATGTGTTGGAAATTGTTGTTTGTAGTCATCAATTAAAGCGAATGCAAAAATTTTGTTGCATTTGTAGGATGGAATTAAGCACAAGAATTATTTTAACAAATGTGTAACTACTCTTTTTTAATTGTTTTACAGTCTCTTGAAGACAAGCCCTGTTATCTGGTTTCATCAGCAGAAGAGGCTTGCTTATAATGCACAGGTAGTCTGATTGCATCTGTTTTTGTTGTTCATTTTGTAAATTGTTTTCGTTCCATTTTCCAATTAGTGTTTCAGTAGCATGCTTTTTAAGAAAATAAACATTTTAGGGATCATGGTGTTAGAAACATTGTAATTCTCAAAAATCTACTATGTCTTGATATCACATTAACAGACTTAAACATCCCCAATAACATGAGTTTATTTGATTTGAGTTAATCTTGCATGCTTTTTAATTATTTTAGGGATTTTCTTAAAGTGTAAGTTATATTTAGTGCTAAATGCAATAAACAACAACTTATTTTCTTTTGTTTGTGTAATATGTTAGGGTTGCAAAGTTATTCATTCATGACTTTGTAAATGTTTGACATTTTTTTAAACCCACTTGCATGTGGTGCTTTAGCCTTTAGACCCATTTGGTAGTTACAGTGAGAGAGAGACATGTAAACACCTTTATAAATAGTGGGTTCATACCACTTGTAGAGGTGTGCTGGAGAGATGTAGAAGTGAGTGTGTAAGTGTGTGTTAATTATGTAGTCTAGATCTAGATCCTTTTTGTAAACCATATACATTCAATATATCTCTTAAACACCCAAATCACCATGTTCAATTGTGCATGCTTTAATTCCGCATGTCAAACCATGTTCTTTGTCACTACAATTGGTATCAGAGCTTGGTTTTCACGATCAACGTGACTTTTGAAGAACGATTCTCGGTTTGGCAATTTTTGTCGCAATTTGATCAATTTTGGTGAGTCTCTCTATGATCTCTCGTAATTTCATTGAAATCGTGCGTTACGTTTTTAATTTGTGATCATTTGACTCGTTGGATCTAAATTTTTCTTTGAAAAACCCATTTGTTATGATCCAATAATTTTTTTGTTAATCAATTCCCAACCCAATTTTATATTCGTTTGTTCGATTCAAGTTTCAACTTGCATTTATTCGTTTCAATCAAAAACTAGTCCAAAATTCATTGTAATTCATTTGATATCTTGAGATCCCGATACTATTCATCGAGTAGCCCAAATCATCAATTAATTCAAGGTTTAACCCAATTCTCAATCCATTAGTATTGATTGGTTCATTCTTTAGCCCACATGATTTTTTTTATCTGATAATGTTGTTCAAGCCCAATTAACAATAAACGTGTTTGTCTCTTACTTGCTGTTCGTCATTAATTGTTCATCATACGTATTCATCATTTGTACATTCTTGGCGGTTCGTAGTTAGTATTTTCTTTCAGAGTTCTTGTAAATCGATTTCTTCTTATATTTCTTGCAAATTGATTACCGATTATCGTTGGTAAACTTGTGAATCGATTAGATTATTTGTGTTCAATCAAAATAATCGATTATGATCAAGTAAGAGTCAAGGAATCGAAAATTGGATCTTAGATTTTGATCAATATTGTCATGAACAGTTGAAGGAGATGAAGAACAGTTGAACAAACACATTTTGATCTAAAATTGGCCATCAGAATATTCAATTTCGTGTTCATAGTTTGTTGACTTTAAAAAGTCAAACTGTGAAAAAGATGAGATTGAAGTGATGAATCGATGAATTAGAGGTCGAAATTTGTTTATACAGGTTGTATTTGGGATGTGAATGTCGAAATCGGGTTTAATTTGGAGATTAATTTCGAAATTGGTTGGATTTGTTATACTGTTGACGAACAATCGATGGGAACGAACCGAGAACAGATGGCTCGATTGATTCGATGTTCGAAGGGTATGCTTGGAATGGATAATCGATGATTTGCGATTAATCAATGGATTTTGATAGTCGAACTGGTGATAGTCGATACTTGTGAATTTGCGATGTTTGGAGTTTAGATTTTGGAATGGATTCGCTTTTGGATGACGAGTTGGAATGATCGAGATTGAAAAACTGATTCAGAAAACTCGATTTTGGGATTCGCTTTTGGTAAAAGTTGCGAATTCGATTTTGAGTTTGATTTACTGGAAACTGGATTTGGAATTCGATGTTTGGAGTTGATTTCTTGCCTGGATGTTGATGTGAGGTTCTTTGATGATTTCGATTTGAGTTGTTGTGGTTAATTGATGATTCACATCTACAGGGAAGCGACAATTATGAATGTTTAATTGAAGGATTGGAGTCGATATTGCGAAGGATATATGGGAGTCGATGTTGATGATTTGGTTTCGCATGAACGTTTGCATCTCCAATTGCATCTGGGTAGTTCGCATCAAAATTTGGTTCGCATTTGAAATCAGTGGGTTTCGCATCTGATTTCACATTTGGGTTTCTCAGTCAAGTTCGCATTTATTTAATGCGAAGGGATGCGAAGGGTGTAAGAATGAATATGCGAAGCATGCGAAAGCTTTTAGAGTAAAATGCGAATTGGGGAAGAAAGCCAAGAGTTTCGCATTTGGTCCCTGCTCTTTTCAAGAAATAACACAAGTAACCCAACTTCGCAAGTTTGAAGATGCAGAAATTGTAAAAACGAATATCTGTAGTTTCGCATTTTTGACAGTTTATACCCAACTTCGCAAATGGGGTCATAAAATGATGAAATTGCAGATTTTCCAAATCTGATCCTTACAGTTTGTGCGAATTTACACATTTTACCCAGTTTCGCAAAAGGGAGTGTGTTTCGCATATTTGGCTGTTTTTGGCGCAACGGGTCACTGTAGAATTTTGAAATTGACAATTTCTACCCATTTTTGAGAAATTTTGTCAAAGGTGATCCGTGAACGGCAATAAAAATTGAATATTTTATGGGTTTTCTGGATTGAAGCACAAAGTTTATGCCACATGTTAAGGGGGAGTTTTGACATTAAAATTCCGAATAGAGCACGTTCTTTTTCCTTTGGAGTTTTATAATCAAATTTCGATTATAAAAAGGGGGAGAAGTTTTATATGGAAATTCGAACTTGAATTTTTCATATTACGCGGCTTTGAAGACTGAAGTGATCTTGAAGTTTTGAAGATTACGAGATGATGCAATTGGAATTTCGGAAGTGATGTATTCGAAATAGGTTTGGAATTATTGAAGATTTTTGGGGTGTGTTTTTATGCGCAATTATTGGGTGATTATTTGGAGTTTGGAATACTCTTAGTCATTCGTTGTTGCTCGGATTGTATGGTCTCACATCGTAGAGCCCAAATTGAAGAATCATAGAAGAATTGAAGATTGAAGTTCGTGTCGACACGTGTCACCTTTGAGGCTCGAACCGCGTAGTGCTTGATTTTGGAAGATTTGAAGTGGGTCATTCATTCCTAACTTTGAGGGGGAGAATGTTGGGGTTGCAAAGTTATTCATTCATGACTTTGTAAATGGTTGACTTTTGTAAAACCCACTTGCATGTGGTGATTTAGCCTTTAGACTCATTTGGTAGTTAGAGTGAGAGAGAGACATGTAAACACCTCTATAAATAGTGGGTTCATACCACTTGTAGAGGTGTGTTTGAGAGATGTAGAAATGAGTGTGTAAGTGTGTGTTAATTATGTAGTCTAGATCTAGATCCTTTTTGTAAACACCATATACATTCAATATATCTCTTAAACACCCAAATCACCATGTTCAATTGTACAAGCTTTAATTCTGCATGTCAAACCATGTTCTTTGTCACTACATAATATCCTAATAAGCAAGAATCTTCTAATAAGAAAAAAGCTAACTGTGCAATTGTTGGATAGATCTTTCACTTATTTACTTTTAAGATTGTACTTTTAATGAGAATACTGTTAAAAAAAACTTAAATTTTTTATTTGCAAGAGCCTCTTTATTCAACTGTGATGCTTGAACAAGCAACTTTACGTTGTTACTATTTATTTTAGCCAAACCAATTATGTTAAGAAATTATGGATTTCATCTCATTCTTTCTGGTGGCAATTTTTGTTTCTGGATCAAATGCTAATACTTTAATACATAAGTTTATTCTACTATTAGTACTTAAAGGATAGTTTTCATTACTGAATATCAATGATTTTGTAACAGTATTTAAATATTAATATATGAATGATTTATCTATCTTTTTTTAGTAATATTTAAATTTTGGCCCATAAGTGTAGCTGAATTTTTAAAATTTGATCCTTTATGAGGTTTGTAATTTTTTGATCTTTGTTTTTAGTGAAATGACATAACTTTGAGACCAAATTGCAGAAATCAGATAAGGAATTTTAGGTGTGTCAACCTTGTATTTTGGTACAATTTACTCATTTACCCTTTTGACTAGTTTTAAGTTAATCTGTTAATGATGACATGTAATTCTAGGTTTGGGCATTTTTCATGGGATCTTATTCATATGATTCAACGTACACAGAGAGGAGAGGCAGTATGTTGTCTTACTTAACATCAGAGTACATGACTATCAAAAACCAGTGACATCTAAATGTATTTCCAGAAATGCCCCTATGTTCCTAAAAGTCATGCTTGTGTATTATCTCCAGGAAATGATGGGATTAACATACTTTATGACATTGCTATAACTGGGTAGATTTTTTCAAGCACAATTCTATAATTGGAAAAATGAAACTACTTTAGTATTTCTTGCATTTAAACCAATATTAATGAATGATGTTCCTGTTTCAGATGTGAATGTTCCTAAGATGAAATATACATCCGATGATCAACCATCATACCCTGTTGGTGTAATTTGTGTGTGTACTACAAAGATGAAGTGCAAACGTATGCTATATGAATCGGTGCTTTTTAGGGAAGTGACAATCATCACCCTTTTTGTCCACCAAAACCAGATGATGTTACAATATGTTATACAAGCGGACACCAAAAGGTTTGTATTTCCTTTTCACTTATGTTTTTTCTTTTCAAGTCTACTATAGTTGAATTTTTTTTTAACATAACTGGAATTTATTCCTTTTTTTACATAGTTAGGGGACTATACTTTTCCATGGAAACCCGATTGTAAATGTTTTTTTTTCTAGTAGAAGTCTTGAAATTAAGTATATGCCAATTGTTTCAACATTATTTTGTTGTAATATAATATTGCCCATGCTTATTTCAGTTATATGTATCTTATCTTCCTTTAGCATACATGTATGAAAGGTCCAACCATATCATATTGGCGTACTATGGTAGCTCAGCTGGATTTTATTAAAGAGTAAGAAACAAAAATGTTATGTTTTTTCTGAATTAAGTTCATGATAATGATTTTTTTAATTGTACTTAATCACATAATGGCAAAACTGATGTTTCTTTATTACTTGCTTACTGTATTTTCATTCGTGTAGGATAACTTGAGACCTTACGCCTAGTAATTCCTACAAAAGATTCTTGTTATTTGGCTGATCCTTTTATTTTTTTAAATGTGCTTTTATTTAGCAAATTAGGACATCAGGGAAGGGAAATGCCACATGGTGTGGTCTTTTGTGGGTTGAAATATTAAAAACAAGTGGTCAATATAAAGAGGATGTCCGTTTTTACCTTTGTATAACTGATGAGGTAACAATCAATTCTCTTTTGTGATTAAAAATATTATATATGAGAAAGTTGTTAAAAAATCATTTTTTTGAATTAAATTGTTACATTTTCTTTCAACCAAACCAATCATCTTAAAAAAGTTTGGATTTCATATCGTTTTTTTCTGGTGGCAATTTTTGTTACTTGATCATATATTAATATTTTAATAAATAATTTTGTTTTACTATTAGTATTTAATAGATAATTTTCAATTTTGAATAACAATGTTTTTGTAACAGAAAATAAATACAGTATATAAATGATTTTTCTATCTTCTTTTAAGTATTTTTTAAATTTTGGTCCCTGAGTGTAGCTTTTTTTTTTTTTTTTTTTTTTTTCAATTTTGGTACTTACAATATGCAAGTTTTTCAATATAAAAACTTGACATAAGTTGTCTTTGTTTATGCTGCAAATGTATCAAACTGCAGTTAATGTCAATCAGGTCCTGATGATGTGTATCACTCTTCTGTAGAAGCCAGATTTTGTATTAGTTGCTAATCAATCAATTTGACATTTCAGTTGTTGATCTTTTTGTCAATTGTCACAGATAACTATTATGCATCCACCCTTATAATTCACTATCAGAGACAAAAGGCACAAAAAGATAAAGATTCCAATGGGACAAAATGCCAATTGTTCACATGCTCGAACCAGATGTTATTGGTGTACTATGGTGGCTTAGTTGGATTTTATCAAGGAGTAAGATTGTAAGAAACTCAAAATTTATGTTCTGTTTGAATTATTTTCAAGATAATGATTTCCTTACTGTACTTCATGACATCATGACAAAACTGATGTATCTTTTTGACTTAATGGGCAATGTATTTTCATTCATGTTTGAAATTGTTGGATGAGATGATGGTGGAATTGAGTGAGACCTATTATGTTCCACGATTATGTAACATAGTATATGATATGATGGGAATGATAAATTTATTGTATTTTTCAATTTGAGTGGCTTATTGATGCTCAATTAGGTTTGTGGTTGTTGCAGTGTTATGAATCCAGATGACTAGTCATATGGTGCTCATAGAGAAAGATTGTTTAATGTTGCATTTAATCCGAAGATGCAAAGATTACTTAAAGGTAACTTTGAGTTCCAATAAGGGTGTTGGGTTATTATGCCTTTCTGTTACGAAATTATGAACTTTGCTTTATCAAATCACCGCTTTCTATCCACTGATTACAAGTCTATGACCCTATTTGTGTATTTCCAGAAATACCCCTTTGTTCCAAACTCATGCTTGTGTATTATCTATCTTCAGGAAATGATGGGATTAACATGCTTCATGTAGAATCAATAATAATAATAATAATAATAATAATAATAAAAGATGTTGAATATTGCATGGAAAATGCCTCCAGCACTTATTTAGTATGCCTGGTAATTCTTTACAAAAGATATTTGTTATTTAGTCAAGTCTTTTATTTATTTAAAATGTGTGATTTTATTTAGCGAAAATGGGACATCAAGGAAGGGAAATGCCACATGATGTAGTCTTTGGTGGGCTGAAATGCTAAAAACAAGTGGTCAATATATATATAAAGAGGGTGTTGGTGTTTACCTTATCAACATATAGATTCTTCCCCATGTTATATGAATTTCTGAAGATTGTAAGCGAATCTTAAAATATGTATTTCAATTGCTAATATGTGGTTATTAGATTGGATAACTGGAGCAGTCAAGAGCATCTAGAAATCTGGAAAAAGGCTAAATAACCATATACGATGCCAAGGTAAGAAACCAAATTCTACTTTGCTGATTACTTAATAATATACATGCAAGATGTCTAATATGGTAATAATAAAAAAAATTCTTTTCCATGTTTCCTCATGACTTTGTATTTTGTAATTGAATGCTATTTAGATGCTAAGGTATAAAAACCTTATATTAAGACAGTTTAATTTTATTATTTTTCCTATCAAGTCACTATACTTTGATAAATCAAACATCTTGCCAATTATAACAATGCAGTTCAATTTTTTCGACAACTATTTTTCCTTTAAGACATTGTACATTTAATTTTTTTTTATTAACACATTGCATTTTGAAAAATCTAACCCATTAAGACTTGTATTTTGAAAATATGAACTTGTTTCATTTTGGTTAACAATTATAGCATTTTATATTCAAAATATTTTAAACATTGTACTTTCAACTTTTTTTTTCTTATTAAGACAGTGCACTTTGAAAATTTAACATACTTAGATATTATACTTTTAAGATCTAAACAATTATAACAAACCTCAAGGATAATGTGACCTTTCATCCAACTCAATATGCCACAGAGAGGATCAAACAAGGCTCTTCACTATTTATGGAAATGACCTATTCCTCTGAAGTATTATTTTAGTTTTTTGTAATGTATGTATGTATGTATGTTCTATTAGATTGTTTATTATTGTAGTAAGATAATACCTCTTTTTGACTTAATAGACATGGATACCTTAAAAAAGCTAAAGCTTAAATCCGTGGTTGTCTGAGAAAGGTTAGTTTTGTCCTTTAAGTTACAGTCTTTTGTGCTATAATTTGATCTTGTTTTCATTGTTATTAACATCTATGAGGTTTTCATATGCATTTGTTTATGCCATAAGGCAAAATATATTTCTCTTTTGACCCTTGGTTGGTGATTGTATTGCAAAGTTAGTTCTTAATGAATTAACTAATTATCAAAGCTTTGATATTATAAACTGAATTGGTTGAAATTATGTTATTACCCTCTTTGGATGCAGGTGGTATACTTTTCTTGGAGGTTTGATGTGGGAGGTAAACATGTGTTGGAAATTGTGGTATGTAGTCATCAGTTAAAGCCAATGCAAAATTTTTGTTGCATTTGTAGGATGGAATTAAGCACAAGAATTATTTTAACAAATGTGTAACTATTCTTTTTTTAATGTTTTACAGTCTCTTGAAGACAAGCCCTGTTATCTGGTTTCATCAGCAGAAGAGGCTTGCTTATAATGCATAGGTAGTCTAATTGCAATTGTTTTTGTTGTTCATTTTGTAAAGTGTTTTCATTCCATTTTCCAATTAGTGTTTCAGTAGCATGCTTTTTAAGAAAATAAACATTTTAGGGATCATGGAGTTAGAAACATTGTAATTTTCAAAAATCTACTATGTCTTGATATCACATTAACAGACTTAAACATCCCCAATAGCATGAGTTTCTTTGATTTGAGTTAATCTTTCATGCTTTTTAATTATTTTAGGGATTTTCTTAAAGTGTAAGTTATATTTAGTGCTAAATGCAATAAGCAACAACTTATTTTCTTTTATTTGTGTAATATCCTAATAAGCAAGAATCTTCTAATAAGAAAAAAGCTATATGTGCAATAATTGGATAGATCTTTCACTTATTTACTTTTAAGATTGTACTTTTAATGAGAATACTGTTAAAAAACTTCATTTTTTTTGCAAGAGCCTCTTCATTCAGCTGTGATGCTTGAACAAGCAACTTATTGTTGTTACTATTGTTTGATTCCAGTTGTCAATTATAGTTCAATATTTTTGACAACTATTTTTCCTTTAAGTTAATTGTACTTTCTACTCTTTTTCTATTAAGACATTGTGCATTTAATTATTTTCCTATTAAGACATTGCATTTTAAAAATTTGAACTTGTCTTATTTTGGTCAACATTTATAGCATTTTATATTCAAAATATTTGAAGTTGATCAAGAAAGGCTCTTCACTGTTTATGGAAATGTCCTGTTCCTCTACAGTACTGTTTAAGTATTTTGTTTGAATTTTTGCTACTTATTTCATGGTTTCATAATATGTTTGGTAGTCACCTATATGTTAAATTTATAAAAATGGCAACATCTCTTTACCAATAATTAGCAATATGTAACAAATAAAATACATTTTGCTCATTTTAGTAGGGAAATAAAAATATGTTGCTATTACAGGTAAAAGTATATAAGTATTTTTCTATTATGGATAAAGAATAAAGTATATTATTGCTTTTATCAGTAAAGAAATTTAAGTACGTTGCTATTTAGGGTATAAAATATAAGTACATTGCTTCTATTGGTAAAGAAATGTAAGTAAGTTGCTCTTTTTGGTAAAAAAAAAATAGTGCATTGTCTATATTCAGTGTAAACAAAATAAGCAAGTTGCCCTTTTGTGTTCTCATATATTCAGTGTAATGTTATTTTTGTTATTCAGAGGTCAAGCCTTTTGGATTATGAAGGCTGAGCCACGGATCCAGATGCATTAAAAAACAGAATATTCGATGAGGGAGTGGAACACTTGCGAAAAAAGAGGCTTTTATATTACGGTACAATTTACTCATTTACCCTTTTGGCTAGTTTTAACTAAATCTGTTAATGATGAAATGTAATTCTAGGTTTGGGCATTTTTCATGGGATCTTATTCATATGATTCAACATACACAGAGAGGAGAGGCAGTATGTTGTCTTGCTTAACATCAGAGTACATGACTATCAAAAACCAGTGACATCTAAATGTCTATTTTTCCCTCCAACTTCTATCACCTTGACCCACATATTATATTTATTGCAATTTCATGTTGCAGAGTATTTACCTGGAAAATGATATTTTTTGGATACCCCAGGGGACAGACAATAGTATTACTCCTTCTACATACAATTATTATCTTGGTTATTTCCGGGTAACATGCCACTACTATTTATAGACTAAATTACAATTTCATCCTTTTGATATTTCAAAAGTTATGGTTTTCATCTAAATATTTCATTTGTTGCACAGGTGGTCAAATTGTTGTAAGGTTTGTCCCTGGTACTGAACTGCTGATGGTGTTGCAAAATGTCCGTGAAGGCAATAGTTTCTTCCTCAGATGTTGTTAGTGTTTATGATGAACTATCTGCTTCTTTTTGCTTCTTCGTATGTGAAGGTCCATCTGTACAATAAAAAGACAGTAATAAGTGTTAATGTTTTTTTTTAATAGAAAAATGAACTCATGATCTATCAAGTAAGGAACAACCAGGTAGGATCATATCGGAGGTAGGTCTGTTTGGTATACAAAGTATACTGTTTGGAAATCCCACTTTAAACACCTCACTAAATCATAGCCTATACATCATCCCCGTAAGCAGATTAATCAGTATAACGACTTGGAATCACTGATAAATCTTGTTTATAGGTTCATAATAATGATAATGAACTTAAACATAAATTATACTTAAAGTAGGGTAAGCATAACTCACTTACCGGGGGTTTGGCTAGGAGTCGGGCTCTACAGGGGTGGACAGAACTTCTGAGCCAAAATCTCTTCTTCTCGGAGCCTTTTGGCGCTCCGGGACTCACCTCTAGCACTTAGAAGTTGCTAGGAAGGGGGAGAGGGTTTGGGGGTAATGGGAGAGAAAAGGTATGAAAGGTGTGAGTTTTGGGGGTGATTTACGCCTCTATTTATAGGTTGTATGGGCCTTCTCACTTCGTGAAACAAGGTGCTCACGTCGTGATCCTTGCTTATACACCAAGGCGAAGTCTGGTGCTGACACGTGACGTCGGATGCAAGTAAAACAACCAATCTTTAAAAATTCACAACTTTTACATACAAACTCCGTTTTATACGTTATTTATATCCACACGTAGGTAAAGACAAGATCTACAACTTTCCTTTTGACTCCATCAGCTAATTCTTGACCAATTTTAAATTTAGCAGTATGAGAAGATTACACTATTAAATGAACGCATAAAATTCGTAACTTCTTCATATGGACTCCATTTTCATCTATCTTTTTATCGTTGAGTTCCTATTAATGAGATCTTCAACTCTCATTTAGGTCGCGTTGGCCAAAAACCGCTCGATCTAAAATTCGAATTTCGAGTTGTGCACTACTAAGCCAAATCTTAGAAAAATCATAACTTCCTCATACGAAGTCAGATTTGACGTTCTTTTTATGCACTCTCTTGATTTAACGTATACTACGACTGATATTGCCATATTTATACCTATTTATCAAACTGTTTTACCTCAAATTGTCTTACAAACTCCTTAAATGGTCAAATACTTTTACTTAAACTCTTTTAAACTTATATTCTATGTATCTGTATAAATATAGTTATATAAGTAGGATTGAAAGGACTTAGGATTGCTAGTCTACCCTGCTTCCTGTTCTTGTTTGATGTGGTCTTAGGGTATCAAGGATAGTTGTCCGAAGGTAGTTTGAATCCTAGTTATATATTATGTATATGTATATAGATATAAAAGGTTATTTCTTTCATTCAATTCCATGCCCTTGGGTAGCAAGGGCATACAGACATGTTCATACTTTATTAGTAAGCTACCACAGGGGTAGTTTAGGAAGATACTATTACTAGAACAATGAAACATACAATGAGTCAATTCATACATGAGTCAATACATACTATGATGAGAATCAAACATGAAACAAAGTGAGGAGAAACAAACACTAGACACTATGACGAGAAACAAACATACAGGCTAGACAGGGAAAGAACGCACAATACAGCTAGCACACATATACATTACATAAACATTAACACAATTATGTGAGCCATTAAACAGGGCATGACACTACCTGCCATGACTGTTTTTGTATCAAAATCTCCTTCATTGGGGAGCGTATGAGTTTGATTATAGATCTATACTCGATTGACTATCCTACACCTTGCTGTTCGCTACAGTGGGACTTGCAAGTCTACGGGTATCAAACGTCATTTTTGTGACATCTTACATTGTCACTTTACTATTGATTCGGTAGCAAGATACAGGCCGATCACATGTTACCTTAAAGTATACAATTGGCTTAAGGTAATTAGTATAGCAGTAGTTTACTTAAAACTACGTTATAGTACTAAAACATTTTCCCTTTACATTTTACTTTGTGATATCCGCACGATGCACGGTAATGTAGAAACTATATTTTTGGTTAATGATAGTCGGAATTGGGAAAATACACACTTTTACAAGAGATACACACACAGACACTAGATGCCTTGGTAGAAGGCTACTTTTAGTAGGAAACATAGGGTTTTCTAGAGTAGATCAAACAAACACAAAACCTTTACAAACATACACAATACATCTTACAAATGCTTTCATACAAACTCAGACACTAATATACTTATGAACTCACCAGCTTTAAAGTTGATACTCGCTTTCAAAATAACTTGTATTCTCAGGTCAGCAGTAGACAGGTACAGGTGCCGGATTTTGAGAAGAAGGAGCGTTTTCAAGACTCCTCTTTTATTTTTGATGTATATTTTGGTGTCTATATAACTTGACATAACACACGTGTATGAAATTATATTATTAATGCAATGGATGATGTTGTTGCTTGTTTACTACTTGCATTGTTGTGATACTGTACATGACGTCCTCCACCCCCGAACGATTCCGCCGTTCAGGTTTTGGGGTGTGACAGATTGGTATCAGAGCATTGTTTATAGTGAATCAAGTGTATCAACCCATAAAAGATATATGAACTATAAACACAAGCGGGATTAAAATACTCTGATAAAGAGTTTATACTTTTAAATAATAAAATATTTAACTAAGTATACATGCTTGCATTCATACTAAAATCAGTGTCACTAGGACAGCACAAAAGTATTACGATTGTTGGACTGCACAAGTAGACTTAGAGACATATGGTAAACCCTGGGAAGATGTAGCCTGATCAACTACATTATCCGAGGAGTGATTAGCATGTGTCTAAGTATGGTTGTGAAGTTGCAACAAGTCTAAAAACTTACCAACACTACTACAACGAGAATAGTAGAACAGAACACTAAACTTAAAATACTATAGGAGTATTTTGTGTTACGATAATTGCTTATCTGAGAATTAAAGGTCTTTATTTGTATGCCAATAGTTGCTTAGTGGATACGTTACGGGTATATTTGCCTAGGATATCATAGGCTAAGAATATGTAAATCTTTGCTTTACTTCCTGTTCTTGTTTGATTGTGGGCTTAAAGTTAGGATTCACTTATTTGAAGGGTTATCCTATCATGAGTATATATAGCTGGTATGCACTAAACAAGTATTGGAGTAACTGATAAAGATCATCTAATAACTATCTAGTTAGCTTGTCTATTACTTATTTCCTTATCCCTATTCTCGCATAGATTAAATGGTTGGATTCCATATCCCCGGAGACCCGTACTTCCCCAACCACGACAATGCAGGATGGCTAGAAGAGGAACCGAAAGATGATCACCCGATTCCTTTGGATGATCATGAAGCTGAAGGCTTTTCTGATGGTTCTGAATCGAAACCCGAAGTCAACAACCTACCTCAAGTAGGCCGAGCCCCAAATAACAATCCCCGACCTGCATTTCAAGGACCCGCACCTCTGTGGGCAACAAACTTGAATACCTGGAGCCATGAACAAGGTCAACCCATTCCCTACAATGGATACATAAGTTTCTACAACCTCACTGATGGGGGTTCTGCTGACAGAGTTCTATCCATCATGGTCAGAAGGATGTCTCGGAACACGATACTGGGGCAATCATCTATCAATCGAATCTTGGAGATTGATGCCAACACTGATGTTAACATTGTACACATTCGCCAACTAGAGTCTGCACAGGAAAGGGCTCATGTCAGCAATGCAATGCTTCAGAGGGAGCTTGCTGAAACCCGAGCTGAAGTCAAGGAACTTCGAACTCAGCAAGCAAGATCGGATATGCGTATAAGGGACATTGAGCGTCTTCTGTCGGATTCGAGAACTCACTCTAACAGTTCTCATCGCCGATAGAATCTTATTAGCTTTTCTTTTTGGATATAACCTAGTTATGTAAAACTTTAGGCTAATTTCCCATCCTTGAAAATCTTAGACCTGTTAGGTCTTGATTAGGTCGTAGTCTATCAAAATTTTCCATTATGGTTGATGTAAGGCCTCTTTATGTTGGCCGTTTTTCCTAAACTTGTTACATCTACAATTCCAGTAATATTGACAGATACCTAATCTTATGGGAATTATTATCCAAATGTCATCATCTATTAGTTCTAGACCTACATTAAATCGTATTGTTGGGCTATGTAGAGTTAGTCCACGAGTCATATTCATAAATTATTCAATTAAATTCTTATCAATGTTTGCATCTTCATAAACTTATAGATCAAAGATGCCGCCTCGCAGAAATCCAATGAGAAACCCTAATAACGAAACATCACCTCCTCAACCACCTACTCCTCAGTTCGACACGACAGCCTTGAATGTTGTTGTAGTTGCAGTTGTGGCTACATCCATGGCTCAATACCATTCATCAGGTTCCTCTGTAGGAGGAACCCATGTTCAGTCTGTTCAAGTTGAAGCCCCTGTGCGCTCGAGAGAGTGCTCCTATAAGGACTTCATGAACTGCAAACCATTGTCCTTCAATGGGACGGGCGGAGTCATTTCCCTCTCGCAATGGTTCAAGAAAACTGAATCGGTTTTTGAAATCTACTCTTGTTCCGAGGATAGCAAGGTGAAGTACGCTGCTTGCACCTTCGAAACTAAAGCCCTAACATGATGGAATAGCCATGTTAAGTTACTATCTCTAATAGTGGCAAATGATATGGGCTGGGGATCTTTAAAAGACCTCATGATAGAGGAGTACTGCCCGAGAGGCGAGATCCAAAAGCTGGAGGAAGAACTATGGGGCCTAACCATGAAGGGCTCCAACGTAGTCGCCTACACCGTCAGGTTCTGTGAACTGGTGGCCCTCTGTCCCAACATGATTTCTTCAGAAGGAAAGAAGATCGAGAGATACATATGGGGACTGGTGCCCCCATACCAAGGAAATGTATTGACTTCACATCTAGCTACATTTGATAGTGCCAAGCGATTGGCACAACGGCTAATTGACCATGGGGCTCGTACCCCGGCTGCAACAAAAACAACTACCCTGGCCATCTCAGAGCCTACAAGAACCGCTGACTCCAAGCGGAAATTCTGGGATGACAAGAAAAAGAATAAGGCTGCCAAGAAGAGGCAGGTCGTGGCAGTACATGCGGCGACAACACCTGCCATTGCTGCTACTCCGTTAAAGTAGTATTCTGGAAGCCTACCGCTCTGCAACAAATGTAACTACCACCATGTGGGAGCCTGTCGGGAAATGCAGTGTGTAAACTGCAACAGGAAGGGGCACACAGCTCGTTTCTGCAAAGCTCCGGCGAGGCCAATCACCCAAGTCCTCGACACTGGAGTGGGCCAAAATTGCTACGGATGTGGCAAGGTAGGCCACTTCAAAAGAAACTGCCCGAAGGCAGGGTTTGCCGGTGGATCGGCAAGAGTTCTCGCCATAGGTCATGAGGAAGCGGTTGCCGACCCCATAGTGGTCACTGGTACGTTCCTCCTCGATAACTCTTATGCATGCATTCTATTTGATAGTGGAGCGGAGAGGAGTTTCGTTAACCAAAAATTTGCTCATTTACTTAGGCAAAAATCACGAGCACTTATTGAACCATTCACTATAGAGATGGCTAATGGAAAGACAGAAAGCACTAGCAGCATATTCATAGGGTGTACCCTAACTTTAGATAGCCATTCATTTTCGATCGATCTCATGTCGGTCTCAATTAAAAGTTTCGACATCATTATCGGCATGGATTGGTTGAGTCGTCATCGTGCCGATATCATGTGTTACGAAAAGGATGTTCACCTCAATCTTCTGTCTGGCAAAACCTTAGTAATTTATGGAGACAAACCCGGCACGAACCTTCGTATAATCTCGAGCATCCAAGCTTAGAAATTCTTGCGAAAGGAATGTCGTGCATTCCTCGCTCATGTGGTCGATGTGAGCCAAGAAACGAAGGACATTCAGAACATCCCAGTGGTACGCGAATTTCCCGACATCTTTCCAGAAGAACTCCCAGGATTACCTCCGCAATGTCAAGTTGAGTTCCGAATCGACTTAGTTTTAGGGGTTACCCCAGTAGCCAAATCACCCTATCGTCTAGGACCTGCAGAGATGCAAGAGTTGTCCGGTCAACTTAATGAACTGCTCAGCAAGGGCTTTATAAGACCAAGCTTCTCACCATGGGGAGCTCCAGTCTTGTTCATCAAGAAGAAAGATGGATCGTTTCGTATGTGCATCGACTACAAGGAGCTCAACAAACCGACGGTCAAAAATCGTTATCCATTGCCTCGGATAGACGATTTGTTCGACCAACTGCAAGGGGCGAACTTCTTTTCAAAAATTGACTTAAGATCCGGATACCATCAACTACGAGTACTAGGGGAGGATGTTCCGAAGACAGCCTTCCGGACTCGTTATGGACACTATGAATTCGTAGTGATGTCGTTCGGATTAACAAATGCAACCGCAGTATTCATGGACTTAATGAATAGGGTGTGTCATCCGTACTTAGACCAGTTCGTCATCGTCTTCATCGATGACATACTTATCTACTCTCGTAGTAAGGAGGAGCATGGTCAACATTTGCGACAAATCCTCGAAACATTACGTTCGGAGAAGCTCTACGCAAAGTTCTCGAAATGCGAATTTTGGATTCGACGAGTCGAATTCTTAGGGCACGTGGTTAGCAAAAAGGGAATACACGTGGACCCTTCCAAAATTAAAGCCATTGAGAGCTGGTCAGCACCGAAGACGCCTACAGAAACTCATCAATTTCTAGGCCTCGTTGGCTACTATCGTAGGTTATTCAGAACTTCTCCCGCATAGCTAAACCTCTTACAACACTGACCTAGAAGGGTGTGGCCTTTGACTGGGAAGAGAAGCAGGAAAGAGCGTTTCAAACGCTCAAACGAGCCTTGTGCACCACGCCAATACTATCCCTTCCCGTAGGAATAGAAGACTTCGTGGTCTATTGTGATGCATTGAAACAAGGACTCGGATGTGTTCTGATGCAGCGAGGTAAGGTCATCGCCTATGCCTCGAGACAGCTGAAGACACATGAGGTCAACTATACGACCCATGATCTTGAACTAGGAGCAGTTGTTTTTGCTCTAAAGATCTGGAGACACTACTTGTATGATACGAAGAGCACAATCTTTACAGACCACAAGAGCCTACAACACATATTCAACCAGAAGGAGCTCAACATGAGACAACGACGGTGGGTCGAGCTACTCAGTGACTACGAATGCAAAATTCGTTATCATCCCGACAAGGCCAATGTAGTAGCTGACGCCCTAAGTCGGAAGGAGTATTCTGGTCGTAGGGGTCAAATCATTGACTATGACTATCCATTCACACTTATCCACACAAATACAGGCGTCCCAACTCGACGCTTTGAAGCCTGAAAACGTGGCGAGGGAATCCCTGAGAGGAATGGATAAGAACTTAGAGGTTAAGGATGGAGGAGCTTATTATTTCATGAATCGGATTTGGACCCCGAAACTAGGTGGTTTCAGAGACTTGGTCATGAACGAGGCGAACAACACTCGTTATTCTGTTCACCCAGGTTCAGATAAGATGTATCTAGATCTTAAAAAGTTATACTGGTGGCCTAACATGAAAGAAGAGATTGCTACCTTCGTAAGTAAATGCCTTACTTGCGCCAAGGTCAAGGTTGAATACCAGAAACCCTCAGGCCTCCTACAACAGCCGGAGATCCCGGAATGGAAGTGGGAGCGGATCACTATGGATTTCATTACCAAGTTTCCCAAGACAATGGGTGGACTTGATACCATATGGGTCATCGTCGACAGATTGACCAAGTCTGCACACTTCGTGCCGATCAAAGAAACAGACAAGATGGAGAAACTTACAAGAACTTACATTAGGGAGATAGTACGACTGCACGGTGTTCCCATATCCATTATCTCAGACAGAGATAGTAGGTTCACTTCTAGGTTCTAGTAGTCGCTATAGAATTCCCTAGGAACTAGGCTGGACATGAGTACAACCTACCATCTGCAGACAGATGGACAAAGTGAGAGGACTATTCAAACCTTAGAAGATATGTTGCGAGCCTGCGTGATCGACTTTGGGAAGGCATGGGATACTCATTTACCCCTTGTCGAATTTTCCTACAACAACAGTTATCACACAAGCATAAAGGCTGCTCCCTTCGAGGCCCTCTATGGCCGCAAGTGCAGATCCCCTCTGTGCTGGGCTGAGGTGGGTGATACCCAGTTAGCTAAAGGACGAGTTCCTGAAAGCACTCTCATAGGTACGGAGATCATACGGGAAACAACGGAGAAGATCATTCAGATCCGTGAACGATTGAAAGCCTCCAGAGACCGACAGAAAAGCTACGCTGATAAACGTAGAAAACTATTGGAATTCCAGGTGGGCGACCGTGTTCTATTGAAGGTCTCACCCTGGAAGGACTTGATACACTTTGGAAAGTGTGGGAAGCTAAATCCAAGGTACATTGGGCCTTTCGAGATTATTGCCAGAATCGACCCAGTAGCTTACAAACTTAAACTACCGAACGAACTTAGTAACGTACATTCTACCTTCCACGTATCGAACTTGAAAAAGTATCTGTCCGACGAGACTCTTGTAATCCCACTCGACGAGATCGAGATCAACGAGAGCCTCAATTTCTTGGAAGAACCAGTAGAGATCATGGACCAAGAGGTCAAGCAAACGAAACAAAGTCGTATCCCAATAGTGAAGGTTCGTTGGAACGCCAAGCGAGGACCTGAATTCACTTGGGAACGAGAGGATCAGATGAAACTGAAATACCCTCATCTTTTTACTTAATTGCTTGTAATTACTTAAATTGCTTAAATTCTAATTTCGGGACGAAATTCCTTCTAAGGAGGGGATGATGTGACAACCCGAGATTTCTAGCTTACATTCTTCTTTTATATCAAAGTTAGCTTCGTTTTGCTATTTTATAATGAAGTTTTGGGTCTAAAAGAGTGCTTAAAGCTTAGTATAATTGAGTTACGTGTCGGAGGATGAGTTAGTTTGGTTGTAGCATTGGAAAAATGAGCCAAACACACCAAAACTGGTGTGTGCGGCCATCCAGTCGCACACAGGCCAACCACACACACCTCCAGCCGCACACACCCTCCTATGAGTACTACCCTTGGTTATTTTGATCATTTCTTACACTTCTACAAAGCTAGGACTCGAAAATCCTCTCAAGTATCACCCGAAAAGGTAACATCTTTCACCAAGAACAACAAGAACACCAAGAACACCATGTTTTCTGGCAGCACACCTAGCCGCACACATGGCTGCACACATGTCCGGGCAGCATACCTGGCCGCACACATGTGCTGGCAGCACACCTGGCCGCACACACATATAGTGTGTATCTTGGCCATACACACTCTTGTATAGCCTTTTTAACCCTTCGTACAATCATTTATGGTTGTAACACTTCAATATAAGTGTTTAGTAGTCCCTAAGGTGGTCCCAATTCGTTAATTAGTTGTTCATAACACTAATTATATTCATATGTGTGACAATATATGCTAAATAGGATTCGCGTGTGTACTCAAGTCACCACTTGATACTTAGCAACAGATCCAGCATTGTCATCAGAACCACTCACTATAGGTGAGTTCATACCCCTAAAATAACCTTTGAAATGTTTTTAAATGCTTTTATGGGTGGGAATACAAGTTGAACAATTATAATTATTATATCAATCACATGTGATTAATGACTACCAAGCAAATGGTTTACTTACTTTCCAAACTATTTATCAAACTGTTTTACCTCAAATTGTCTTACAAACTCCTTAAATGGTCAAATACTTTTACTTAAACTCTTTTAAACTTATATTCTGTGTATCTGTATAAATATAGTTATATAAGTAGGATTGAAAGGACTTAGGATTGCTAGTCTACCCTGCTTCCTGTTCTTGTTTGATGTGGTCTTAGGGTATCAAGGTTAGTTGTCCGAAGGTAGTTTGAATCCTAGTTATATATTATGTATATGTATATAGATATAAAAGGTTATTTCTTTCATTCAATTCCATGCCCTTGGGTAGCAAGGGCATACAGACATGTTCATACTTTATTAGTAAGCTACCACAGGGGTAGTTTAGGAAGATACTATTACTAGAACAATGAAACATACAATGAGTCAGTTCATACATGAGTCAATACATACTATGATGAGAATCAAACATGAAACAGAGTGAGGAGAAACAAACAATAGACACTATGACGAGAAACAAACATACAGGCTAGACAGGGAAAGAACGCACAATACAGCTAGCACACATATACATTATATCAACATTAACAAAGTTATGTGAGCCATTAAGTAGGGCATGGCACTACCTGCCATGACTTCTTTTGTATCAGAATCTCCTTCATTGGGGAGCGTATGAGTTTGAGTATAGATCTATACTCGATTGACTATCCTACACCTTGCTATTCGCTACAGTGGGACTTGCAAGTCTACGAGTGTCAAACGTCATGTTTGTGACATATTACATTGTCACTTTACTATTGAGTCGGTAGCAAGATACAGGCCGATCACATGTTACCTTAAAGTATACAATTGGCTTAAGGTAATTAGTATAGCAGTAGTTTACTTAAAACTACGTTATAGTACTAAAACATTTTCCCTTTACATTTTACTTTGTGATATCCGCACGATGCACGGTAATGTAGAAACTATATTTTTGGTTAATGATAGTCGGAATTGGGAAAATACACACTTTTACAAGAGATACACACACAGACACTAGATGCCTTGGTAGAAGGCTACTTTTAGTAGGAAACATAGGGTTTTCTAGAGTAGATCAAACAAACACAAAACCTTTATAAACATACACAATACATCTTACAAAACATCTTACAAATGCTTTCATACAAACTCAGACACTAATATACTTATGAACTCAACAGCTTTAAAGCTGATACTCGCTTTCAAAATAACTTGTATTCTCAGGTCACCAGTAGACTGGTACAGGTGCCGGATTTTGAGAAGAAGGAGCGTTTTCAAGACTCCTCTTTTATTTTTGATGTATATTTTGGTGTCTATATAACTTGACAGAACACACTTGTATGAAATTATATTATTAATGCAATGGATGATGTTGTTGCTTGTTTACTACTTGCATTGTTGTGATACTGTACATGACGTCCTCCACCCTCGAACGATTCCGCCGTTCAGGTTTTGGGGTGTGACAAAGACCGCATTGAAGACACCCATTGGAAGCACACCCTATAGGCTAGTGTATGGTAAATTGTTATTTACATGTGGAGCTTGAACACAAAGCCTATTAGGATTTGAAAACATATAATTTTGAGCTGAATGGGTTGCGTGCAAATCGACTATTGCAAATGAATGCTTTAGAAGAACTGAGGAATGAGCCTTACACTAGCTTGTTGATTTAAAAAGACAAGACTAAATGATGGCATGATGAATGGTTAATGGGTAATAAAGAGTTTGAGGAAGGACAAAAAGTTCTCTTGTACAATTCAAGGCTAAAACTCTTTCCAGGAAAATTACGTACTCGTTGTACCGAGCCGTTTACAATAAAGCATGTCTTTCCATACGGGGTGATTGAGCTATGGAGCAAAGATGAGTCAAACTTCAAATTCAATGGGCATCGGGTCAAGAGATATGAAGAAGGAATGCCAAAGGACGAAGGACTTGAATAATGTCACACCCCAAAACCATGAACGGCGGAAACGTTCTGGGGCGGAGGACGTTATGTACAATATCACAACAATGAAAAGTAGTAAACAAGCAACAACATCATCCATTGCATTAATAATACAATTTTAATACAAGTGTGTTCTGTCAAATTATAATAGACACAAAAGTATAATAAAAAAGAAAGATGAGTCTTGATCGAGCTCCATCTTCTCTAGACCTTGCATTGGTACCTGTCTATCATCGACCTGAGGATACAAGTTATTTTGAAAGGGAGTATCAACTTTAAAGCTGGTGAGATCATAAGTATTAATGTGTCTTAATTTGTAAAACTTGTAATGAAAGACTTGAAATTATTTTGAAAAGAAACTCGTATAAGTATGAAAATGTTTGTAGAACAACTATAAACGTTTAAAAAACCCTAGAAATCCCTATGATTCCTACTATTATAAAAGGGAGTCTTCTACCAAGACCTAACTGTTCTGAATGTAGCCTTTTACCAAGACCTAACTACTCTGAATGTAGCCTTCTACCAAGACCTAACTGCTCTGAATGTAGCCTTCTACCAAGACCCGACTGTGTTACTATTATTATTATTATAAGAAATTGTATCCTTTGGTACTAGGATACTCAAATATAATTCACCTCATCGGTTATGTGAATGAATCACAAGATAAAGGTAATAATATAAATAACCTAAGTATTACCCTTTGGTACTAGGGTAACTAACAGTGTTAACTGAAGACATCCGTAGATGTACATTTACCTCTGTTGCTAACAGCTGGGTGTAGGAATAGTTAGTCCCTTAACGTATACCTGTAATGGTATCAACCGTTGACATCCGTGGATGTGCTTTTACCTCTGTAGCTAATAGAGATTCTAGGAATGGTTAATCCCGCAACGTATTCCTTGGTACTAGGATATTAAATCCAATCTATCTCGTCGATTATGTGATTGTATCACAAGGTAAAGATAAGAATGAGGATTATATAACATAATCTATACATATAAAATGTAATAATAACACATCATATATTATCTATGTAAACGTACTCATGCAAGCATGTTTATGTAAATGTACTCATGTAAATGTAATCATGTAAACAAATCTATGTAATAATATAGTAATGTACTATAATGTTCTGCGTGTGCTAGCTGTAATGTGTAATCTCTCTCTATCTAGCATGTATAGTAATGTACTGTGTGTACTAGTTGTAATGTGTGTTCTATCTCTATCTAGCAAGTATTGACTCATGAATGAACTGACTCATTGTATGATATCGTATTCTATTAATAGTTCTAGTATCTTCCTGAACTACCCCTATGGTAGCTTACTAGTAATGTAACTGGTACGTATGAACATGGAGGTATACCCTTGCTACCCAAGGGTATTGAATGGACTGGGAGAACCTTTATGACTATATATGTACACATAATATATAACTAATATTTAAACAACCTTCGGACGGATACCTGATGTCCCACCAGACTAGATCTCAAGCGCGAAAAGGAAATAGGGCGGGCAGGCCTTCCTAAGCCTTTTAAACATTGCTTATATAACTATACATACGTAGACATGCAATTGATAATATGAAAGAATAAAATAAGTTTTGTAAAATCCTTTGAACATGACTTTTATCTAAGAAAAGATCGAATTAATGTCAATCTATAAAACGGGTTGAAAGCATGGGTTTGATAAAACAGTTTAAGTATAAAGAAACATTTGTTTAAAACGCAATTGTAAATCAATTTGAAATGAAACATACAAAGTAAAATGAACCTTTTAATAAGGAGTTTTAAACCTATAAAATGTTTATGAATATCATTTGAGGAAATCCGTTTGGTAAAACGGCTAATGAGTAGTAAATCATTTGAGTAGTAAAACAACATTCAAATGATTTACTACTCATTAGCCGTTTTACCAAATGGATTTCTTCAAATGATTTTCATAAACATTTTATATGTTTAAAACTCCTTATTAAGCTGTTCATTTTACTCTGTATGTTTCATTTCAAACTCATTTACAATTGCGTTTCAAACAAATGTTTCTTTATACTTAAACTGTTTTATCAAACCCATGCTTTCAACCCGTTTTATAGATTGACATCAAGTCGATCTTTTCTTAGATAGAAATCATGTTCAATGGATTTTACAAAACTTATTTTATGCTTTCATATTATCAATTGCATGTCTACGTATGTATAGTTATATAAGCAATGTTTAAAAGGCTTAGGAAGGCGTGCCTGCCCTATTTCCTTTTCGCGCTTGAGATGTGGTCTGGTGGGACATCGGGTATCCGTCCGAAGGTTGTTTAAATATTAGTTATATATTATGTGTACATATATAGTCATAAAGGTTCTCCCAGTTCATTCAATACCCTTCGGTAGCAATGGTATACCTCCATGTTCATACGTACCAGTTACATTACTAGTAAGCTACCATATGGGTAGTTCAGGAAGATACTAGAACTATTAATAGAATACGATATCATACAATGAGTCAGTTCATTCATGAGTCAATACTTGCTAGATAGAGATAGAACACACATTACAGCTAGTACACACAATACATTACTATACATGCTAGATAGAGAGAGAACACACGTTAAAGCTAGCACACGCAGAACATTACAGTACATTACTATACTATTACATAGATATGTATACATGATTACATTTACATGAGTACATTTACATAAACACGCTTACATGAGTACGTTTACATAGATAATATATGTTGTGTTATTATTACATTTTATATGTATAGATTATGTTATATAATCCTCATTCTTATCTTTACCTTGTGATACAATCACATAATCGACGAGATAGATTGGATTTAATATCCTAGTACCAAAGGATACGTTGCAGGATTAACCATCCCTAGAATCTTTATTAGCTACAGAGGTAAAGGTACATCCACGGATGTCAACGGTTGATACCATTACAAGTATACTTTAAGGGACTAACTGAGGTAAATGTACATCTATGGATGTCTTCAGTTAACACTGTTAGTTACCCTAGTACCAAAGGGTAATACTTAGGTTATTTATATTATTAACTTTTATCTTGTGATTCATTCACATAACCGATGAGGTGAATTATATTTGAGTATCCTAGTACCAAAGGATACAATTTCTTATAATAATAATAATAGTAACACAGTCGAGTCTTGGTAGAAGGCTACATTTAGAGCAGTTAGGTCTTGGTAGAAGGCTACATTCAGAGCAGTTAGGTCTTGGTAGAAGGCTACATTCAGAACAGTTAGGTCTTGGTAGAAGACTCCCTTTTATAATAGTAGGAATCATAGGGATTTTTAGGGTTTTTCATACGTTTACAGTTGTTCTACAAACATTTTCATACTTATACGAGTTTCCTTTCAAAACAATTTCAAGTCTTTCATTACAAGTTTTACAAATTAAGACACATTAATACTTATGATCTCACCAGCTTTAAAGCTGATACTCCCTTTCAAAATAACTTGTATCCTCAGGTCGACAATAGGCAGGTACCAATGCAAGGTCTAGAGAAGATGGAGCTCGATCAAGACTCATCTTTCATTTTGATTATACTTTAGTGCCTATTATAATTTGACAGAACACACTTGTATTAAAGTTATATTATTAATGCAATAGATGATGTTGTTGTTTGTTTACTACTTTTCATTGTTGTGATACTGTACATGACGTCCTCCGCCCCAGAACGTTTCCGCTGTTCATGGTTTTGGGGTGTGACAAATAAGGGTTAGACTTGGAGGAAGCTGCTGAAACGTAGAGCGAGTAGAAGTCCAGCTAAAGACTCCTAAAAAAGAATCGCTTACGGGAGGCAACCCGATACCAGAGTTTGCTTTTTTTTACCTTTCTTTTTCGTTTTATTTTTCGTCTTTTATTGCTTTTCTTAGGATATGTCTATCTAAATCTTCTTATTTGTCTAAAATGATTGCTTGAGGACAAGCAAAGTTTGACTGTAGGGTGTGGTGGATTTATTTTAAAGAGAGTAAACTTTTTGAAAAAAAATTCCAACATAACAAATAACTCACAGAGTCGGGTTACCTGCTCGACGAGTCAGTGCGAAAAATTCTGAAAAGTTTTGACTAAATCACGACTCTACTCAACAAGTTGGTGTACCTACTCGATGAATAGATTTATTTTCAGAAAAAAAAATTACTATTCTGTAAAATTAGGGTTTTTACCCTAGTTGGTAAACATTAGTCTTATTCCATCAGCCATCGCCTCAACTTGACGTGCAAGTCTCCCTCAAGCAACCATCTCCAATTCCTTCGATTTCTTCCCATTTCTTCCAACAAGTTAACATTTTTATGTCATATTTCTGATAAAGGTTCCATCTTTATTGTTTTGATGGCTTTAATTTGTTAATTTGTGAAAAAAATCGGATTTTTGAAATTTACTTCAATTCTAGGGTTTCGATTTTGGCCAAATTAGGGTGTTATAATTAAATTTTCTTGTGATTTAACACCTGATATACATCCTTGAACAAACCCCTGGAACAAATTTTGAGTTTTGATGGATGATTTGGTCTAAATCAGATTTACGAATCGAGCAGTTCTTCTGACTCGCCGAGTCAGTTCATGGACTCCACGAGTCCATGTTGCAGTTGTCCAGACTTTAATTTTATTTTTAATGTTTTTGTGGTATTTTGGTGTTGTTTTGTCTTGTGTTATGTTATAAAAAATGTCAAGGAAGGGTCAAAGTTCTAGGAGTAGCCACGAAAACATTCCTTGGTTTAACTTTTTGAATATTACTTCAAAATCATCATTGGTCCGAGAAAAGAAGAAACTTGAAATACTTAGGGGGAAAGAAATTTATGTCCCAAATGAAATAAATTGGGAATGGATTAGCCAGGTTGGATTGGAAGAAGATTTGACGCCGTATTTGATCAAAACGTTTCTGCACAATGGGGTGACCATCACATACGATGAGTGGAATAGGCTGTTTAGAATTCAGGAACTGGTGTACCAAGAATTATGATGGGAGTTTTTCTCGACCATTTCTTTTCGAGGTGGTAGTGATTAAGCAAATCCGAGGGCCATTACATTTTTTCTTGGCGGAGAGTACCGCCAATGTAGCATAGCTGAACTTGGATGGAGGATGGGAAATTATGACCAGTCAGTGGTAATGACTGAAGCTTTTGGAGCATTTCTTGAAAACTGCCATAAAGATTTACCAAAGGATACCGTTGCTTCCACATGGTGGAACACTATAGCTAATTGGGTTTACATTCCCTCGACGGCTCAAGAGGGAACCATTTGTTCGCCTATTCACCGTTTGATTCATCGTTTGATTGCTAGCACCATTAACATACAAAAAGATGATGATAAAGTTCCAACCCTTGACATCTTCTATTTATGGGTCATCATTATGCTGAACACATTTTGCAACATTCCTTATTGTTTGGCCAAATATTTTGGTGAGGGATCGGTGAAGAATCAGACTACATTAAAAATAAATGTTGGGATGTTTGTAACCCATTAAGCAAGGACATATGGTGTGTTGGAAAGAGGGGTCGAGAATTTCTTGAATCTGGTGCCTACACCTCCATTTAGTATTATGCTTTATCGGAGGGCAAGAATAGTTGAAGATTATGGGGTGGCCACTTTACAATTCCAAATTATGATGCGGTTGAGACACCCAAAGAACTCGATAGGCGGGTCCGACCAAGACATGAACATGCACGAGAAGACCCACCAGCAATTCCGATGGATGATGAGTTGCATATAGATTGGTATAATGTTGAATTAAGAAGGTACTAAGACGACCTTGGGAGGAGCATGAACTATCACAATAGTTCATTTGTTCATTTGTTTAATCACTTAAATATTCAACCGATGGATGGGTGTGGGTACGTGTATGTGAGAAGTTGGGATGAGAGGATAAGCCAAAGACAAAGTGCAGCCGAGGGAAATGGAATGGGAGATGGAGACGAAGAAGGAGATGATGATTAGATATCTTTTTATTTTTATTTGTGTGGTTGGGTTTGAGACAATTTTTATTTGTTTTTGTTTGTTTTTGGTTGATGCTTGAACTTGTAGTAATTAGGACTATGTAGGATGTTTTATTTGTTTTCCTTTCCTATCACTTGTGTTTGTTTTGATCTTTTCAGTTTGAGGGTAAGTAATGCATGCGAGAGTATGGAGTCAAGGCTAACCAAGAAAAAAAAATCGAGTCTAGGCAAGAGAAAAAAAGAGAGAAGTTTTGAGTCTAATTACGAGTCCGATAATGATAGGGGTTATTGAGAGCTTGTTTACTGAAGGAAAATGAGGGAAAATGTCAATTTGATATTACCCAGACACCTGAGCAATGGACCTGGAGCAGAAACAAAGTTTGTCCATACAGCGATGGACTCAGCGAGTACATATTTAGGTTCAACGAGTCCAATTATAAAAACTCGACTTTTCCCAGCATTACGCTTCAACTCGCCGAGCCACCCTTGGAACTCGACGAGTTGACCATTATTTTATATTTCAAGCCAATGATTTGATGACATTTGACACGACAATTGGCTACATTTTTAAGATCATTTTTTGAGCGTTTCCAAGAGTTTTTTTCGGTATATTTGGAGCTGAACCACGATGAGCTGTTCCCATGTCTAAAGTCAATAGATTATGGAGATTTAAATGAAGAAGATCAACCTCGCAACTACTATCCCAAGGGAATTTGTTCCAATTCCCTCTTTATTTTCTTGTTCTTTATCATGCATGATATGCAATGAGGACATTGCATCAATTAAGTGTGGGGTAGGGGTTGTTTATATTTAGTCAAAACCTTAGATTCTTAGATTAATTTTAAAAAAATTTGCATAAAAGTTGCTAGGGTTAATTTAGGATATTTTGGTAAAATCAATTAGGATTCCATGTTAGTATTATGTTTGATGATTCTTTGAAGACCCAAATGTTTAGTTGAGCCTATATACGTTATAATGCATTTGTGACCTCCTTTATTCTAGTGAAATCATGGGAAAAAAAAACACAACCTCACTTAGTTTGAGGACGTAATATGTTTAGCGTCGTGTACTTGAAATGTATCAAGGAAGACTAGTACCTTTAACCAATAAATGTTGAAGTCGAGCGCCCTTGCTTAAGCATGTAGGTATTGAGTGAAAAAAGTGAGATACATATTACAAAAAGAGAGAATTACAAGAAAAAGTTGAAAGATTTTGGAGCTATCAAAGTATAAATTCAAAAGATCAAAATTCTGAAGAATCAAAAAATTTGAAGATACCAAAAATCAAACAAGAAGGTGGTTAATTCAAAGAAATCAAGATCAAATTATCAAAGAAGTGAAGAATTCCATAGAGCTCCATTATGGTATCGGTAATGAGTGACTCTCTCAAATGAGAGATCATGGGATCAAGTCTCATTGGGAGACATATGTAGTGTTTAGGATTAGATTAGGAGTATGATAATTTACCGTTTCAAAAAATTAAAGAGCTTTAATTTTGAGAATTTTTTAAATTAAAAGTTAAATTCATTAATTAAATCATTATTCATTTATTACTATATTTATTGTAATTATTACATTAAAACATTATGTGCAATTTAATAAAATAGAAAAACTCATAAAATAACATTTGGAAAAAGAATTAATTCAAAATAAGTAAAAATGATATTTGTCAAATCAATTGAGAGTGTAACAAGTGACAAAAGAAAACTTCATATATATATATATATATATATATATATATATATATATATATATATATATATATATATATATATATATATATATATATATATAAATTAATTATTACTTAAGATATGTTTTTTTATTATACGAAATTATAATCATTGATTTAAATAAATACGTGAAATAATATCTCCTTATAATCTGTATTAATTTTATTTTATTTTTTAATCTACTGCTATTAATTTAATTTAATTACAGTGGAAAATTTTAAAATAGAGAATCAATTATTAATTTAATGTAATTAGAGTGAGAAATTTAAATTTTGAAATTTGAAATTTATAATTAATAAGTTAACAAGTAGCATGATAGATGACATATAATATTAATGAGGATTTCTAATAGTATGACACTTGTCACTAGGAGAATAAACATATTCATTTATTATAATAGGAAGATATATATATATATATATATATATATATATATATATATATATATGTGTGTGTGTGTGTGTGTGTGTGTTCATATGTTTGCTACAACTATTGTGTGCAAATATGGACCAATGAGAATTTAACAATAATTTAATCATTAATTAAATTAATAAGGGAAAATTAGTAATATTACATATGTATTAATTAATATCCAAAAATAACAAATTGATATCCCTTTATTTAGGGAATCAGTTTTTATTTATCAATTAAAACCCTACTTCGCCTATCAAACGTCGACCACAATATCATCCTCATTTTCGACCAATACGAATGACAACCATATCCGATAGATCCATCCACCAACGTCGCCCACCTCCAGCAGCCCCTCGGTCGAGTTTGTTGAACAATACACCACCGACTCTCTTTAGGTTGATTTTGGCAGCATATTTATTTCTTTTTTGTGTTGTTCTTGTTACGGAGGATCTGTCAACATCTCATCTTCGTAGACAGGTTCGTATAATACTTCCTCAATTTTAGTTTTCTAATTATTTTGATAGTTTATGTTGTTAACTTTGGGGTTTTATTAGTTAAATCACATATGGTGTACTTGAAATAATCTCGACGGGATAGTTTTTGTTTTAGTTCATTCGATTAAGGTTTGACTTGAATTTCTATTATATTACTTTGAATTGGGATTAATTGTAGGTAAACATAACCATAATATAGTCAGCTAATGTATATGTATGTAAGGACTTAAATTAAATTACTTTCTTTAAATTTTTTGCCTCAGTGGTAAACATAGAAGATAATTTTGCTCTTAATTCCATGAACTTTGAATTAATTACATATGTTAATTATTGATTTTTTTTTATCTTAGATGTTCCATTTGATTTAATATTGTTGATGTTT
Organism: Lactuca saligna; assembly: GCF_052625555.1. Taxonomy (NCBI): domain Eukaryota; kingdom Viridiplantae; phylum Streptophyta; class Magnoliopsida; order Asterales; family Asteraceae; genus Lactuca; species Lactuca saligna. The sequence continues at coordinate 10,541,915 of NC_136420.1, forward strand.
CCCTTTCACATCAATTTATTCTTACATAGATTGGCAAATTAGATGAAAAGATTTTGTTTAAATGAATTATGTAGTATATTCTGTGACAACTAGAAAATTTTGGTTCAAACAAGGTATGAGGGGTCTTGTGTTGGATTAGTGTCTAAGTCCATAACTATTTTGGTATGTACTTGACCCGATGGTGCATGGTCCTTTTAGGTTGCCTTCACCAAAGCAACTTGATAGGATGAATTACGGAGAGAAAGGATTAAATATGATTTATCAATATATTATGAGAATAATATATTAAAGGAGAAATCATATTGCTTAATTAATATTAGTCAATAATTAATTGGTAATTAGTTTTGTGACTAAAAGAGATTAACTAAACTTAAGGGAATTGAATTGTAATTATAAGATAATTGCAATTTGGGCCATGGATTGTCTTGTATTAAGGAGTGGACGAATTCTATGGGGAAACCCATGGGGAAATCGTCCAATGCCTTAAGGAAAGGAGTCCATGGGTTGCTTAGGGCTTAAGCATCAAAATTAGGGTTTCCTTGTTAGATACCCCTAATAGCCTAACTATATATACATCCCTTATGACCCAAAAACGTGGCTAACCTTTGTTCTAGGGTTTCACACATTTTTGGGCAGCCTCCATCCTCTCTCCTCTTCATCCTCTTGCTCTTGGTGTTTGTGAACCATTAGAGGAGTGACATTTGTGACTCTAAGCTTTCTAAAGTCAATACAAGGAGGAATTGGGATTGTTGTTGCTACATAACAATCAAGGTAATATCTTAAACCTAATTATATGTTAATATCGATTTTCATATGTTAGAATTAGGGTTTATAGTCTTGGATAACTTGCATGTACAATAGAGAAACCTAGATCCAAGCATTAGGGTTTGTATGAGCACATAGGATGTTCTTATGACCAAAACCCATCATCTTGTGTATAAGTGTACCCACAATGTATATTTTGATGGGTTTTAGCCATAAGAACATCCTATATGCTCATATAAACCCTAATGCTTGGATCTAGGTTTCTCTATTGTACATGCTATTCATCCAAGACTTTAAACCCTATGTCTAGCATATGATAATCGATATTAACATAATAATGGGTTTAAGATATTACCTTGATTGTTATGTAGCAATAACAATCACAATTCCTTCTTGTATTGACTTTAGAAAGCTTAGAGTCACAAGTGTCACTCCTCTAATGGTTCACAAACACCAAGAGCAAGAGGATGAAGAGGAGAAGAGAAGGAGGCTGCCCAAAACGTGTGGAAACCCTAACCAATTAGTTTCCCACGTTTTTGGTGCCCAAGGGCTCCTTAAATAGTGAGGCTATTAGGGTTATCAAACAAGGAAACCCTAATTTGGATGCTTAAGCTCTAAGCAACCCATGGACTCCTTCCTTAAAGGCCCTTGGACGATTTCTAATGGGTTTTCCTTATAGAATTCGTCCAACCTTATATAATAAGGTAATCCATAGCCCAATTGCAATTATCTTATAATTACAATTCCAGTCCCTTAAGTTTAATTAATCTCTTTTAGCCATAAACTTAATTCTTGACTAATATTAATTAAACAATATGATTTCTCCTTTAATATATTAATAAATCATATTTAATCCTTTCTCTCCATAATTCATCCTATCAAGTTGCTTTGGTGAAGGCAACCCAAAAGGACCATGCACCATCGGGTCAAGTACATACCAAAATAGTTATGGACTTAGACACTATTCCAACAGTCTCCCAGTTGGATAAGTCTAATAACTATTCCGTTTATGACTTCAGATCCTGATCTGCAATCGTAGCTTTCTAAAACCGTTGTCAACTCTGATCTTATCAGATACGCGTGTCCTTTAGATAAGGGATAATATATTCCTCCATTCTAGATATTATCATATAGACTGAGACATGGATCTAAATCATTCTCTCTGTCTGTGTGCTGTTTCTCGAATTCAGATTTATGACGACTGACAACAGACTACAATTGAACACATCAATTGAGTCCCAGCTTGGCCAAGCGCTTAGGTGCCATCACTAAATCATCGAGGGGCCCACAGATATCGCTTTTATCCTACTTTGGATAAAAGGAACAGATAAACTTTGACTCAGTGCTCGCTTGCACTTACTCACCAAATCACACACAACAATATGTTTTATAACACCAAGTTACTGGTGTGTTTACATATTGTCAATGTGCAACCAACTCGCAAGATACAACTCACACATCTCGGTTTCAAGAATAAGATATTATCGTCTCACCAATCACTCGTGATAAAATCCATGAAGTGATCCAAGTGAGCATGGGTTTAATCCAATGCTCAAATCATATTCATAAGCACTCATGAATGTTGTAGCAAACATTTGCTTATGTCTAATGCTCTTTAGACAATCCACACACCAATTCACGACAGTCTTCTTTCATATACTTCCAACATATGAACGACTGTGGTCCGTTCGAATAATTCGATTATTCTTAAATAATTAATTATTCAGGAAGTCAAAACATGCAAAGTGAAACACAAGAATAATACTAATCCCATATGGCCTCAAACCTTTGAGTATGAATAAAACACCTTTTATTTATCACCATATCGATTACTCATTATTTGTTGTTTCGGGTAATCAACTTCTTATTTGAATTATTACACTTGTCCTATGCTCTTAGTATGCACACAATGTTTACCTATGGTTCTTACTTTGTGAAATAGATCAAATGAACACATTTCCAATCATACTCATTTCACAACTCCTAATCCTTTCCACAAGTGATAGAATATCAAATTCTTGCCACTTATAGAATATGCTAGATTATAACATTTTATATAATGATCCTTTTGTAATGTCATAGCACAAAAAGTCACATTGACTATTGCCAATGAAATTACAAAGTCCTCTATCGGAGATTGTTACAAGACAATTCCATAGATGTGATGTCTCTCACTCAAAGTACATTTCTTTGAACATCCTTTTGCATAAAGTTTCTAATCTAGACATAGATTCTCAATATCTAACTCCCAATACGGAAACCTTTCCATACTTACCATATCACAATAAAATCTTATCTATTAATAATAATGTCGTTATTCTCCATCCAATATCATAATTCCAACTACTCACAAGCGACCAATCCTCAGCAAGCTTTGAATCGTCCTTTGATAGTTGTTTAATTATCTTAGTCAAAACCGATTCTTGTCCTTTTCTCTCTAAATGTGTTGGACATTTGGAAAATTTTAGAATGGTCAAATATTATAGCACTAGAAATCAATCATATACCCGAAGCGTATGGGACACGATGCATAATGTCTTACATAAAGATACGATACTTTATCAATCTTTTGACATAATATTTAATGTGTCTCGTTCTTACAATTCGAACTATGAAGAGGGATACCACAATCATAATCGAAATTTAGAGAACGCACTATGTATCCTTGACTAAATTTATTAACATTCCACAACCTAAGCCTTTAGATTTGAAATGAAGCATAATATTCTCTCCCTTAATTATAGCAAAACAACTATTCATCCCTTAACTTTTCGAGGTATGACTCTTGTTTTCTATAATTAATATTGCTAACTTGCAATACTTGCCTTAATAATCATACAATCATAACATTTTTTCTCCCAATATCACGATGATTATTATAAACATAACACTTAAGTTCATGTTTCTAATACTTAATGCTTTGATAATCTTTTATCTAAGCTTCTTAATCTCATACACCTTTATCCAAGATAGCTCATATGTGTGTCTAAACAATTAATACTAATTGCCAAATCTCACAATTCGAATCATGGAAAGGGATACCATAACCATAATCGAATTCGAGAATCCAATTTTCACAATCACTATCTTCTCAAAATCTCTTTTCAGTGAAAGCATTTCCTCACATCCATCTTCATGAAGGATGAAATCTTATGACACTTAGATTTTAACGGTGCATGTGTTCCTATCCATGTGAATTGTCAAAACCAAAGTTTGTGACAAATTCAAACTCTTATGGACAGAACTTTCTTGATCTTGATTTCTTGCCTTATGGTAACATGGCTGCCCACCATGTCTTCCAAGTAGTAAGCAACTCACCCTTTCCTATCAATGTACTTTTCATTGATTAAGGTCCTTGCCTTTTATGCATTCAAATGAGAATTCGTAGGGCTCACATGCATAATTAACTCAATTGGAACGACACAGAAACAAGATAATGTCAACACGATAGGTTATAAACCTCAAGTCGTGTGCTAGTGATGATTGATAAGGTTTATTCTTGATTTGTTCTTGAAACCTTTCAAGACCATTAAGACTCCCACTGACTCCTTGACATATAAGATTCTCTTGTCAGTAAACATTACTCGACAATCAAATATTCAAGAGTTAGTGTAGCTTTTATCAAGACAAAACATTTCATAAAATTGGTCCTAGTTGGTCTTTGTCTTATCCAAGACATCACAACTTTCCAACTTCAAATGTGCGAGAATAAAACTTTTTTTTTTCATATTCTACATTTTATGAGTGTTATAAACCTTCTTAAGACTTGTCACTCAATATCACAATCTTAACTTTAAGACTTGTTTTGGAATGAAGTATGATTGACTTCTTGATTTAACCATTTCTTCAATTCTTGATTCCTCTTCTTAGACATATAATTGCACTAAGACTCACTTAGAGGATCAATTGAGATATGGTTCTTAATCATTAAGACTTATCATAAAACATAATAAAAGGTACTCTCCCTTCTTCTTAGAATAGAGAAACTTTTATCTTTTTGCCTACTTGATTCTTCTTATTCGTTCTGCTATTGATTTAAACTCTTACAATCAATTCAGAATTACACTTAATCTTATAAGTATAATCATATTTACTAAACCTTTAGTAAATCATGACCAATATCTTTGTTACTCTTTTGGTGGACTTAATCAATACACAACTTTGTGTACTCGATCTCCTAGTCCTTCACTTTACACTTTGTCAACGAATTTGTCTAATTTCCAAATATAAAATTTCTCATTCATCATGCAACCAAGTTGTGTGATTCCAAATTTCTGTCCGATTGAAACTTGGGTGATGAGAAACTCTCCCTATTTGGTAAATTCTCGACATTTCCATGAACAACATAATTAAGAATCACATCCATTTGTTGTAGAAATATGCAAACACCAATTTTTCATAATGATTTCATTGCAAGGAAATAAATAAATAAATAAATAAGTCAAACCAAAATTTATTTTATTCATAAAAGCAGCGGAAATCATTTGTCCTTACAATGCAAAATCAACTGAAAGCTATGTAATCAAAAGAAAAATTCCTAACAACTCTATCATAACTTTCTAAGCTCAAAATCTAATCTTCGAATCCATGCAATCGATATCCATTTCTTCGTGATTAGATTCATCTTGCTCTTTCATCAAGCTTCCTCTATTTTCATTGATCCTGCAAAACATTCAAATGCAATCTTATCACATTATGTGTTAAGAATCAACGAATAGGAACTTAATTGAGTTAGATAGTGGATTTTACCTGAAGCACAATCATACTCTTTGACTCTCCCATCTTCTGGACTTTTCAGGCTCTTATGGTAGACTTGTATCCAATGCCCTTTCTCTTGGCAGCAAACGCAGGTTGGTTCTCCTAAAACGTCCTTGGAAGCATGGTTGGTTGAATTTCCCAACAAATATGCTCCATTGCTTTGCCAAACCATTTCTGATTCAGCAGCAATGAGCATGTAAGTTAGGTCACTGAGGTTTGCGTCATGATCCATCATATAATACTTTCTTTTGAATTCATTATATGATTTAGGGAGTGACTGTAGAACCCAACCTATATCCAACTCATCAGGGAACGATGTACCCATCATTATCAACCTATCGATGTGTGATTTCATTCCTAGAACGTGGGCACACACGGGTTTACCATCTTCATGTTTGTGACAAATTCAAACTCTTATGGACGGAACTTTCTTGATCTTGATTTCTTGACTTATGGTAACATGGCTGCCCACCATGTCTTCCAAGTAGTAAGCAACTCACCCTTTCCTATCAATGTACTTTTCATTGATTAAGGTCCTTGCCTTTTATGCATTCAAATGAGAATTCGTAGGGCTCACATGCATAATTAACTCAATTGGAACGACACAGAAACAAGATAATGTCAACACGATAGGTTATAAACCTCAAGTCGTGTGCTAGTGATGATTGATAAGGTTTATTCTTGATTTGTTCTTGAAACCTTTCAAGACCATTAAGACTCCCACTGACTCCTTGACATATAAGATTCTCTTGTCAGTAAACATTACTCGACAATCAAATATTCAAGAGTTAGTGTAGCTTTTATCAAGACAAAGCATTTCATAAAATTGGTCCTAGTTGGTCTTTGTCTTATCCAAGACATCACAACTTTCCAACTTCAAATGTGCGAGAATAAAACTTTTTTTTTCATATTCTACATTTTATGAGTGTTATAAACCTTCTTAAGACTTGTCACTCAATATCACAATCTTAACTTTAAGACTTGTTTTGGAATGAAGTATGATTGACTTCTTGATTTAACCATTTCTTCAATTCTTGATTCCTATTCTTAGACATATAATTGCACTAAGACTCACTTAGAGGATCAATTGAGATATGGTTCTTAATCATTAAGACTTATCATAAAACATAATAAAAGGTACTCTCCCTTCTTCTTAGAATAGAGAAACTTTTATCTTTTTGCCTACTTGATTCTTCTTATTCGTTCTGCTATTGATTTAAACTCTTACAATCAATTCAGAATTACACTTAATCTTATAAGTATAATCATATTTACTAAACCTTTAGTAAATCATGACGAATATCTTTGTTACTCTTTTGGTGGACTTAATCAATACACAACTTTGTGTACTCGATCTCCTAGTCCTTCACTTTACACTTTGTCAACGAATTTGTCTAATTTCCAAATATAAAATTTCTCATTCATCATGCAACCAAGTTGTGTGATTCCAAATTTCTGTCCGATTGAAACTTGGGTGATGAGAAACTCTCCCTATTTGGTAAATTCTCAACATTTCCATGAACAACATAATTAAGAATCACATCCATTTGTTGTAGAAATATGCAAACACCAATTTTTCATAATGATTTCATTGCAAGGAAATAAATAAATAAATAAATAAGTCAAACCAAAATTTATTTTATTCATAAAAGCAGCGGAAATCATTTGTCCTTACAATGCAAAATCAACTGAAAGCTATGTAATCAAAAGAAAAATTCCTAACAACTCTATCATAACTTTCTAAGCTCAAAATCTAATCTTCGAATCCATGCAATCGATATCCATTTCTTCGTGATTAGATTCATCTTGCTCTTTCATCAAGCTTCCTCTATTTTCATTGATCCTGCAAAACATTCAAATGCAATCTTATCACATTATGTGTTAAGAATCAACGAATAGGAACTTAATTGAGTTAGATAGTGGATTTTACCTGAAGCACAATCATACTCTTTGACTCTCCCATCTTCTGGACTTTTCAGGCTCTTAGGGCAGACTTGTATCCAATGCCCTTTCTCTTGGCAGCAAACGCAGGTTGGTTCTCCTAAAACGTCCTTGGAAGCATGGTTGGTTGAATTTCCCAACAAATATGCTCCATTGCTTTGTCAAACCATTTCTGATTCAGCAGCAATGAGCATGTAAGTTAGGTCACTGAGGTTTGCGTCATGATCCATCATATAATACTTTCTTTTGAATTCATTATATGATTTAGGGAGTGACTGTAGAACCCAACCTATATCCAACTCATCAGGGAACGATGTACCCATCATTATCAACCTATCGATGTGTGATTTCATTCCTAGAACGTGGGCACACACGGGTTTACCATCTTCATGTTTCATTTCCATTAGGGCTTTACTGACATTGAACCTTTCAATTCTTCGATCTTGTGGGTTAGGGAGAACAAAGGGAGGAGGAGGAGGAGGAAGTGAAGCATGATCTCTTGTTCCTCGATCGAATCGTGGAATATCATCTTCATGTGGAAAGCTTGTTCCACGGGATTTGGGAAGACCATAGTTGTCGAACTTTGACATCTACAAAACGGGAGAAAAACAAATTCAAGTTAGTTGATCGATTGAGTCCTTAATAAATCACCCAAATGAGATATTAAGGCTACGACCCAACACAATACGCTACAACCTAGAAAAGGGATGCCGTAATCTAGTTGCATAATATTTGAAGGTAAGTGAATGACGATTCACTAATTTCCACCATGAAAAACGAAAAAGAAATTTAAGTTTTAAATATATGAAAACTCCTAGATCCTTTTAGATTCATTGAACATTTCAATGGCATGTTTAAATCTTGATATGTCCCTCTAGGTTGTGACTGGGATGACGAGGATCACAAAGCGGGTGTGAATAACCATGCAAACTTACATGGTGCGCTCACATGTTACGGTCACCTATTCGATCACCGAACTATGACAAACATTGAGTCACCCTTTTCCACCTTCGCTTAGAACCATTTAGTGTGCCGGTAAACCACACACGCTCCACTAACGTCTCTGCAAGGGTACAAAGTGTAATTTCATGGAATTGCATCAATTCACTTTTGCCTAAAGTAACTAAGATTGGGAATTTGAAAAACATTTAGTTACTTTTGTACTTCATTATACTTATAATGGAAGGTTTCTATCATATCCTACCCGTTCGGCTAACGACCCTCCACTAGTCAAGAGTGCGGTGGGTAAGAGTGGATACCCATTCAATCGCCATTTTATAGGCAATTTCCTTAAACACCCCTTATAGACCAGCTACGTGAATGAGGCCTACTAACGGTAAGACTGACTTTTACTCATATATATATATATATATATATATATATATATATATATATATATATATATATATATATAATGTTAGACTTTTAATGTTATATATAGTATATGGTTTATTTTTACACTTTTAAAATACTATGTGGTCAAATTTAACAATTATACTTTTAATTCAATTAAATTGTAAACCAAAACTTACGGATTTATTAAATCTCCTTTAATTATACATCTTAATTAATTAATAAAATCATGAGGGTGTGATTTGAACTTTTCAAAACAATACTAGGGTTTTAGAATTTAACATTTTTAAATTAAACTTTTAATCAACTTTTAAATTCCAAAACTTGAGGGCAAGTTTTTGAAACATTTCAAAATATTAGGGTTTTAACCATTTAAATTTCAAAACCAAAACTTTTAAGTTCTAATTTAAACTATAAAACTTACATGGGCATAATTGAAACTTTTTCAAAACACAAGGATCAAATAACAAATAATATAAATTAAACAATTGATTTCATCATTATCTATATTTGACCTAATCTCATAAGATAATTACCAAATAAATTAAATAATCCATATTTATCATATAAGGAAAGTATTATTCAAAAGATTTGAAATTATCTTTTGTTTTATGAAGGATAATCACCCAAATATAATAAAAATCGGATTTTATCAAAAAAAAAATACGTTTTTGGTATTAATCCTTCAGCAAAACAGCAAGAAATCCCGATATTCCCTCTGTCTGACGCTCCGACTCGCCGTGTCACACATTGGAACTCGCCGAGTAGGGCAGAATCGCCGAGTCCAAGTGGTGACTCGCCGAGTCAGATCGAACAGAAGGCCAAAATTTGATTTTCAGCTTGAACAAACATACAAGGCATCAATACAATAGAAACCAATCAAGGCTTTGATACCACTGATGGGTTTTAGCCATAAGAACATCCTATGTGCTCATGCAAACCCTAATGCTTGGATTATTTTTCTCTATTGTACATGCTATTCATCCAAGACTTTAAACCCTATGTCTAGCATATGATAATCGATATTAACATAATAATGTGTTTAAGATATTACCTTGATTGTTATGTAGCAATAACAATCACAATTCCTTCTTGTATTGACTTTAGAAAGCTTAGAGTCACAAGTGTCACTCCTCTAATGGTTCACAAACACCAAGAGCAAGAGGATGAAGAGGAGAAGAGAATGAGGCTGCCCAAAACGTGTGGAAACCTTAACCAATTAGTTGCCCACATTTTTGGTGCCCAAGGGGTCCTTAAATAGTGAGGCTATTAGGGTTATCAAACAAGGAAACCTTAATTTGGATGCTTAAGCTCTAAGCAACCCATAGACTCCTTCCTTAAAGGCCCTTGTACGATTTCTAATGGGTTTTCCCTATAGAATTCGTCTAACCTTATATAATAAGGAAATCCATAGCCCAATTGCAATTATCTTATAATTACAATTCCAGTCCCTTAAGTTTAATTAATCTTTTTTAGCCACAAACTTAATTCTTGACTAATATTAATTAAACAATATGATTTCTCTTTTAATATATTAATAAATCATATTTAATCCTTTCTTTCCATAATTCATCCTATCAAGTTGCTTTGGTGAAGGCAAACCAAAAGGACCATGCACCATCGCGTCAAGTACATACCAAAATAGTTATGGACTTAGACACTATTCCAACATATTTATGTAACTTTGATGTAATAATAATTCATTGAAAGCCAAAAAGGAATCATTTGTATGATTAAAAATATATACATGTTGAAAATCATGTTTGTAGTAAACACTTAAAGTCAAGCAAGTCAATTAATTAGTGCAAATCATGACAGTTAAAACATTACTTCATAGTTTAAGCCTAGTACCCCACTAAGCTAGGGATTTCGGCCCTCCTAGGACTGAAATCACCTCCTAATGGAAAACATCAAACCAAAACTCCAAAGATAAGTCCATTAAGGCCAAAAACTCTAAGGATGAGCCCACTAAGGCCGAAATCATATTTGGTGGGAGAGTTAGGACTGAAATCACTTAGGGTGCAAGGTGATTTCGGTCATGCCTTGGCCGAAATCACCATATTGGCACCTTTTTAACATGATTTCGGTTAGGAAAGGATAAGGGTAGGTGTTGACCTTCTGACGGGGCGAATTTAGCTTTACTTCATTTTACCCAACACATATCCATGCAAATCATGCCATTACCCACCAGATATCCATGAAATCACTCCATCCATTTCTCCCATTCACTAGTACAAAAATGACCTACGGTCACACTTTCCGAAAAATGGCCTGTGATATTTGTTATTAAAAGTGTGGCTAAAGGTCACTAAAAAAATTTAGAGACTGTTTTTGGATACATTTAAATTAGTTTGTGTGCCCATTATATAGATAATCAAAACTTTAACCACAATTAATTATACCAAATGTGACAAATATTAGTCACACTCGACCACTGAGGCCATAGGTCACAATCAACCACAGGTATTGATTAAGATTGTCATACTTTTTATATGAGAGACAGTAGATAAACTTATCGTGACATGAGTTAGTTCTATATGTGTTTATAACCTAGTGCCTTTTTAGCCACATAACAGACAAAGTAGCTAAAAGATGATACATATGGTCACACTAAATATTTGTGTGTCCATAGGGCGGTTCTGTACTAGTTGTACTTAGTTAACATAAGAAAATAAAACAAGTTAGTATTCGTTACTTACGGTCATGTACCTTTTATTATGTGTGTCAAAATGTTATGAATTGACTTTAAGAAGAAGCAAATATTGTGTGTGTAAGTAACATTTAGTTATGATTACAGCTATTATATGTGTCTATATGTAAATATAGACACATATGTAATGTTAATTTTGGTTGTACTATTGTATTTGGAAGACTCTTAAATTTGACCATATTTATCTTTGATATCATTTGGCAGAATAGAAAATAAACAAAAAGTTCAATCATGGCATTGAATGTGTGATTATGATTATATAATTGTCATTGTTTTCGTGCTAGTGTTTGTCTAAGATTAAATAATAGTCACCATATATAAGACGAAAATGTATTGTTGTAAGTATTTATTGGTGACTTATTAATATATTTTGTACTCGGTTAAAAATCCGGTTAACATAAATAAATAACACCAAACTACCCTTTGTTAACTAGTCAACAATTTGACTTATATAGAGCCATTGAGTCCCACCCAAACTGCATTACGTATGATTAGACTTTGGGACAATTTTTGCAAAAAAAAATGTCTTTTTTCGTTTGAAGACTGTTGGAATTGTCTATCAAATGAGTTTTGGTCATATAACAGTTGGAGTGCTTGCAACATGTACAAAAAAAATAGTTAAATTTGCATCTGAAGGGCTCCTTTCGATCGACCAAAATACCTTCTAGAAGGAGACATAAATTGTGATTAGTGTCTTTACCAATTTTCGCATCAAAACACCAAAAAAGCAAAGGACCATATTTGTTATGATAAAAGAAGAAGAAAAAAAATGTGCCCATACCACTGATACTCAATGTTTAATAGTTTAATTCTAGACATGTTTGTAAAATGGTCAAAATAGATATAACAATGGTTTAATAGATGTAGATGAAATAAAATAATACAAATTCATAGAATTTAAATGGAAAATAAATTATATCAAATTAAAATGACACAAGAACATGGAACAAAACAATCACAAGGAGAGAAAAATAAAGTACAATCTCATAATTAAAAATCTCCATCAATAATCCACCATTTTGTTAAAAAAAAAATAGTTTAGAAATAAGAATATTATTGTCCATATTGGCCAAAACACCAATGAAACAAAGGAATTCTAATTCTAATTAATTGACATACAATGGACCATTTTTCCTAAGGAGAACGGAAGCTACTAGGCTTATGCAACGTATATTAAGCCAAAACACCAATCAACGTATTTCAGATTTCTCGGTTAGGTTCATGTTTATTTTACCATCCTTAGGCACTTAGGCTTATGCAACGAATATTTCAATGGATAAAAAATATCACATTTGAACTTCTACCTATTCCGTCCGTACTTTTCTTAACTTCTCAGGGGTGGTCTACGTAACCATTTAATAATTCTTTAAATATTTTATTTGCCAAAAAATCCAATTTGACCACCATGTCCCCTACCCTCTATATAAATGCTTTCACCCCCTTATTCTCTCTCCTCATATCACCCTTCCCTTTCCCTCCTTTCTGCAACTCAATGGCGGAAGCACACACCAAACGCCACCACGAAAATGACGGCGACTCTCAAATTGAAAATACAAAACGCCATAGAATTTCTTACATTAATGAACAACAAGAAACTTTGCAAGATTTATCTGATTTCTTCACAAATCTTTCTTCCGACCCATTTCTTTACTTTACCCAACAACCAGATAACGCGTCAGCCTCAAACATAAAGAAAGAACTGGTCGAAGAAGATGATGAAAAAGAAAGGGCTATTAGACACCTTTTTGAAGCTTCCGACGATGAGCTAGGAATACCCAGCAGGGTTGAGGATGGCGGAGACGACGGGGAAGTTGGTGTCTGCGGCGGAGGTGATGATGAGATCGCCGGAGAGGAATACGGGGATTTTTCGTTGGCTTTATGTGATGGGTTATGGGAGCTTGAAGATGAGGCTGCTAATTATTACACTCTGTTGCAAAGTGAACTTTTTATCCAATAGTTTTCTTTTGGGGGGGTTAGAAGTGATAAAACAGATTATGTTGGGGGATGTGGATGAAATGAGTGAGGGTGAAAAAGAAATGAATACAAGTTTTGAGATTTTCATTTTGCAACCTAGAAGCACTAAAATATCCCTTAGGTTATTGAAAACTGTTGCAACAAAAGAATGTGCATGAGTGCTTATTATATTTATTTGTTTAGATGATGAGTTTTTTTTTTTTTTTTTTTTTTTCGTGTCTTCATTTGATTTTCAGTTATTCATCATTATATTAAAAGGCTTCTTGGTCGCAATATTAGGTTAGTTAGGTGGGAGCACTGTGTAATACATGATTTTTTTTTTTTTTATAATTTTAATTGTTATATTTTATTAATAATTATATGTTTAATAATTTATAAAATTGAATTTAAAAAGAATATCAATATTAGCTGTGAATGAACCAATTTTTATAAGGTTTCTACAAATTATTGTGAATTCAAAGACCAATTTTTATAAGGTTTCTACAAATTATTGTGAATTCAAAGACCAATTTTTATAAGGTTTCTACAAATTATTGTGAATTCAAAAGGAATATCCTGAAAATTATGTTTTTCAATTAAATGTTAACTTGAATTTAAATTGAATTTAATAAATTAATTGACAAATTACGTGAGAATTTATGAAGACATTTAAGTTTTCCTATTTTCTATATTATATTTTTAGATTAGATTTTTTATAATTTAATAATAAATCCAAAAAAAACTATAATTTGCTAAATAGATTTAAATTAAATTAAAAAAATTAAAAAAATGTCATGGATATATTAAATTGGGTGATGACATGTGATAAAAAAACTTTTATTTATTAGATATGATTTTTTTTAAAAACATTCAAAAATGTAAAATATAATAACCGATTTTGCTCTATTTTGTAGTTTAGTTCTTTGAGAATAATTCAATCTGATCAAACAAACGTAAATTCAGTTGGATCAACTTGAACATTTTAAAAATTATATAACTCAAATATTAACCAACTTTATAAAATAACAAAAACATTTATTTAGTTGTTAAATAAAATTAATAAAAAGCTGTTTGAAAAAATTAGAATTTTATACTTTATAGATAAAAAAACTTTTATGAATAAACAAAAATTGAGATTATTTATTTTTTAATAAACTAATAAACGATAAAAATATATATTAAGAATATAAATATTTATTAATACACATTCAATTTTATATTATTATTATTATTATTTTGGAACCACAAATTAGCTAACCTACTCTTAAATATATCATTTATGTCTCATAAGAAACTTGAACCTAAGACCTTAATAAAAACTAATCAAACCTTAAATATATCATTTATGTCTCATAAGAAACTTAAACCTATGACCTTAATAAAAACTAATCAAGCAAACAAAATAATGATTTGATTTATTGATTACTAATTCAGATATCCTAGTCAAATTAGCCAATACACTTTAACTGATTAGATAATTCAATTTTATCCAATAATAAGATACATTATTCAATTATTTAAGTATCATAAAACCAAATACACAAAAAAAAATGTCTAACTGTAACTTTAATAATCATGATATTACATTGTTATATTAAAACCAATCATTTTCGGACATGCAAACATGTACATAATATATGTTAGAGTAAATTTTACGGATAGTTCTACGGTTTATATAGTAATTTATGTAGTTGATCCCTTACTTATTTTAATTTAGACGGTTCCTATATTTTATTTTTGTTTCGCTTTTGTCAGTAATCACCTTAAATTGACTATTTTACCCTTAATATTATTTTAAAGTTATACATCCATTTTTTTTTATTAATTTTAAAAAGAAAAAAAAGAACACAACCCTAATCACCCAGTTGTCCATCCGGCCATCATATAGCCCATTTACCCATTCCATCTTCTCTTCTTTCTCTTTCTTCTTTACATTCAATAATTCTTATTTCATGGTGAAGTTGTCGAAAACAACAAACTTGTCACCGAAAACCTCCAACATGTCGTCAATCGCCTCTCTCATATTACTCATTTATCTCCTTACTATCAAACCCTAGATCTCTTCACAGTATATGCCTTGGTTGATTCCAGCGAACAAAAACCAAAAATAGAGAAGGCATATGGAGGCTTATCTCTATTGAACACAAACCACCATCACGTTTCTCTCATATCCTCTCTTTCTCTCTCTCAATCGTCGTCGTCTGGGATTCAATTTTGGATTTTAAATGTTAGAGGGGGTCATCGATCTCTTGGCGATGTTCGTCAGTGATTGTTTTGCTTTGATTCGCAGCAGTGTGACCATGCACAACATATTAAAAAAAGATATTTCATAAATATTTTTTTTTGGAATGATATTTCATAAATATCTGACATGGCTAAATTACAAGCCTTTGGTATTAAAACACAATTATATACAACTAGACGAATGTCCACACATTGCACAAAATACAAAAATATAGTTGAAATCTTTACAAATAATTGTTTTTTTTAATATAAAATGATGTTGTTAACTCTGATATAATAATTTTTGTATTAAGTTGATATAAAACATTGTTTATTTTAAACTCTATGATAATGTATATATCTTTTAAAACTTTATAATTTCAATTGTCGCTACCTGCAGGTTACTTATGAACAAAATCAAATATAATATATGGTTTAACAATATTATAGTTGTTATGATTAATTATTTATTTTTTTAAATATTTGGTTAACATTTTAATTTCTATCATTGTAATTATTTAAAACGTCAAATATTGTTTTTGTTTTTAAAGATAACAATCTAGTTTTTGTATATAATGTTATTTTTAACTGTTGTTGTAAGTTAATTTAAATTATTTATTTAGAAAATTTTAATTATTATAAAAACATATTGATGAAAAAATTTAGTTAATTTGGGATTAATGTTTAAGTTTTGCATTTAACAGTACAATTTATAACTTTTAACCATTTCCAAAATAATCTTTGGATTTTTTTATGTTTAACAGGTAAACCCCTTAACATTATAATTACTATAAAAATAGTTTTAAAATCTTTTTTAGTTAATTTAGGATTATAGTTTATTTTTTGCATTTAATTCTACACTTTATAACTTTTAACTATTTGCAAAATAATCTTTGAATTTTCTTTTATGTTTAGTTTAAATTTCGATCCAAATTAATCCTTTAACGTTATATTTAAATTAATAATTTTAAGTATTTTATACATACTATTCAAAACTTGTGGCTTTTAAATGACAATGTTTATATACAACATATTACAACTAATAAGTTAAATATAATATGTTTAAAGTTAAAAACAATTTTATAAGTAGAAGTAAAAAGATGTTATTTTAATATTGAAGTTTAGGTTAAATTAGAGTTATAATTTATGTTTTTGCACTTGTTAAACATTACTAACCAATTTATAATCATTATTAGAAAGAAGTTAAAAAGTCATTGAAGTTCCAAATGAATGTGGTGAAAAGAAAAATATCTTTTCTTTTAAACGGTATAGTAAATTAAAAAAGGCTAGCAAAAAACTAGCAAGAACAAAACGAGAACAATTAGGTCATGAGTGGATTTTGAAGCCACCCAGTTATAGTTTACTTAAGTTTATGATTCCTACTACAAAACCAATCAAAAGAGAATGAAACAATAGAATCAAACATGAACTCTCTCTTATACTTTACGATCCCAAAAACTAATGCATTCTGGGAAAAAAAAGATCTCCTTTATAGATAGATATAGATAAGAGAAAATTACTAATATAACCATTTTTCTTAATCTCTTTGTAGAAAATAGCCAAAAAAACCCAAAATTATAAAAATAACCACTAAAATTGTAGATAGATTAGTGTTATCTGCGATTTTACAAGTTGATTTGTGAAGGTACAAGCATTTAAAGTGTATGTGTGCATTAGCACTTGTACGTTCCTTGTCCATCTGTGACCACCTGCGATTTTCCCTTTTTCAAATATAAATTCCTAAAAAATTTGGAACCCTCATTTTTCTTGATTTTTCTTTGGGAAAACTCTCTCAAGCCTGTCAGAAGAAGTTATGGCTAAGTATTTGAAATCTCCGGAAAACATGGTAAGATCTTTACTCTTTGTGTGTTATAATCATCATTTATCATGTTTAGGGTATGTTTGTTTACGACTTATCCGGAAAAAAATACGAAAAAACATAAATCAAAATGTTGCCAATCCGATTTTAGTAGGTTTATAAGTTATATTTGATATTTAGCGCATTTGATAAGTAGCATTGTGGTTTTGATGCGTAAGTAGCATTGGTATTGTTAGTTTATTGAAGATATATGATTATACAAGTACATGTTGTGTATTGTGAGGTTTTACATTTGGTTTTCTTACATTATATTTGTAGTAAACAGATTTCTAATGCATCTCAAGTTGTAACTTTTTCCATTTGATGCAAGTGCCAGTATTATGTAAATACGTTAGACAATTGTGATATAAATATGATTTTTTTTTTTATAAAAGTGATTTCCGATGCATCTATAGGTTGAACCTTTGCATTTTGTAGTATGATTTTTGTATAGTTCGAACTTGATTTCTAATGCATCTTCAGGTTATTGCAAGTGAATTGTCATATTTATAAGTTTTTTTTTGATAGTTTTGTGAATTTTTAGTATAGTTAAAAAATATTAATAATGTGTTATTGAAAATAAAAATTATACCCTTTTAACATTTTTTTTTATATTTCAGTACAAGTGTGACGATGTTAAAGTTGTGGGTAATTTGAAAGGATTAGGGTGTAATATATGTGAAGTCATTGAACATTTGATGGCTACCTGACGTGAATTATTTAGCAGGACTATTTTTGGTTTTTTGTTGGATGCCCCTTCATTACAAGGAGACAACATGCTATTCCTTAAAATGTTCTTTTATCAGATACGACCAGATGCAATATTATCTACAGATGGCATAAATCGGTTGTTATTTAACGTGGGAGATATAAAAATGGATTATAGCCCTGAACAGCTTTTTTTGATCACTCGATTTATTTTTGGGATGTATCAAAACAAATAGGAAAAAATGTGTACAAAAAAGCAAACTTTTTAGTAAAAAAAATGTTTATTGCGGGAACGTCTCTTTCTAAACAAAACAATTAGTTTGGTGATAATATTTGATTTGAAAAGTATCACATTAAACAGTAGCTTGTTAGTTGCTAACAACGATGATGTAGTAAAAGCATGTATGGTATACGTTTTGTGTCAATGGTTTTTTGAGAATTAAATTAATGATGGTGTACATGAAGACTGGGTTTTTTTTTTTTTTTTTTTTTTTCGGCTGAGAACTTGGATGACTTGAACAGGTATAAATTATGGAATTATAACTGTTATTCTTATGTATAGTAACTTTTGTTCTAATTAAAAGTTTTATATTGTAGGTTTCCATGGGGTAGTTACTTGTGAGAGTTCACCTTTGATGATATTCAGGAGACTTGGAATAAAATAAATAACTATTTATCACTACTCGAGCCTCGACGACCTTTCAAATACTCAGTGTCAGGATTGACAGCACCATTTAGGGTGTGTATATATATATATATGTATATATATATATATATATATATATATATATATATATATATATAAGTTAATAAGTTATCTTAGTTGGTTATGAAATACTGTAGATATTGATTTACGATATGTTCTCATAAGCGATGGGTGTTTATGTGTCATGATGAAACAAAGATACACCTCGGATTAAGCGTTGGAGTGCAATAAGATACAAGGTATTAATGTCATTGTTAGATGAATCGGGAAATTTTGAAAATGAGGGGCCGATATTTGGATGATAATGACGCTTCACCCCCTGGTAGCTCTAGGACTCACAATCCATCAAAGTTTGTTCATAGCCCATACATCCAGGTATACTATATTATTTAATATGGAAAGAACTTTTTTATGTCAAGCATTATTAAAATAAAATTAAAAATGTTTTATTTACACATAACACCAAATCCTTAGCGAAGACGAAAGAAAAATGTTGCTACCAGTTCACCCTCCCCTCCCCCTCTACTATTCTTTGTTGATCCCAACTTTACAGTTCTGCGACTGCAACCTTACGTACTAGATGGTGAGGCTGCCTGACAAAATATTTTTTTCACGAGTATGAGTTGCGACACAGATTCAAAAAAATCATCCTAAATAAAGATTTTTGGAGTTTGTGTTTGGTCATAACGATGTCGATTGGTTGGTTAGAGAAAATAGTAAATAATTATAAATTTATGGTTACAAGTATTTGTTTTTTGTTGTTTTAAAACGAATGTACCAAAACCTTGGCAACATATGATGATTTGGATTAGATTTCTTGATGAGAAGTGGTTTGAAGGTGAGCGGTATAGCATCATGCCTCCAATTTTTTTGTTAGCCATGTGCTGGTAAAGAGTTTTGATTGGACCACATTTGCTTCGGGGAAAGCTAAATATATCAAATTTATAGTTCCTTGGTGGGATGTTGATATGGTATAAATATAGTTTTATTGAAATTACAGTTATTATAATACTTCATTTTTATCTCAATATTAGCAATTAATTATTTTATCAACTTTGTGCAGGTTTATGTGACGATTCATTGTTATCCAAATCATTGGATGTTTGGTGAATTACTACTTAAGTCAATAGAAGTCCATTTGTATGATAGTCTGGGTAGCAGTGCTTTAACTCAAATGGAACATTTACCTAGTTTGAGGCCCGAGTGGCAAATATTATAGAGAATTAATTACTGGGAGGAACATCTCAAGGACACAATTGAAAATGAAATTTACTCTCGAAGATAGTGTTCCACAATAAAGCATCGAGTTGGGAGATTGTAGCGTATTTGTTTGTATGTTTATGGAGCAATTAGTAACAGAATAACCAATAAGTTTAGTTACAGACACTAAAAAGGCAGATATGGAGTTTCGTCAAAGGATGACAAAAATCTATTAGGGATAATGCGTTGTACCTATATGGTTGCATGTGATATGTATGTAACTGAATGTTTGATTTAAAATATAACAACGATTACACAATGTTTATTGAAACTACAACTTAAAACGCAACTAATACAACTAAACCTAACAACTTGTACATAATAGTTGCCAAGAATAAGACCCAACTACAAACTAAGACTATCTTCAACTTCCTATTTTCAGATTCAATGTGTTTACTCGACATAGCTAACTTAGTTATTGACAAAGAAGATTGGTTCGTCGCTTCATTAACCCAACAGATAAACCTACATTCTGGCTTCTGTGAAATAAAGATAGATAACAAGACAAATTTAGGTTAAAATAAAATTTTTAAAAAAACCCCAAAATATTAAGTAACCAAAAATCATGGTACCATTTTTGGACAAGCATAAAGTAATCTTCCAGGGTTTTTGGGGTCCCCGATATCCTTATAATACATTCACCTACACAACTGCAGTATGCCATTCGCCTGATTTATTCAATCAAATATCAATAACTTCACAAATAAATTAAATTTTTTGAGTATTACACATTTATACAAAATGTAAATGCAGACAAGTAAACTTTGTTTATGGTGTGACTATGAAATCATCCGGTTTGACTATGAATTGTTCATGTTGAACTATGAAGTGCAGACAAGTACAATACCTTGTCTTGTCAATCACTAAACTTTATTTATGGTTTGACTACAAATCATCAGTTTGATTATGAATTGTTCCTGTTGAACTATGAAGTGCAGACAAGTACAATGTCTTGTCTTGTCAATCAGTAAACTATGAAGTGCAGACAAGTCCATGTTGAACTATGAAGTGCAGACAAGTACAATCCCTTGTCTTGTCAATCAATAAACTTTGTTTATGGTTTAACTATGAAATCATTAGGTTTGACTACGAATTAATCCAATTTCAATACCATCTATTGTATATTTATAATCGGGTTCCTTTGATTTTTATAATCCACTTTCATTGCATGTGAAAATGAGTTCTTACAATGAAGTTCACCAAAAAAAACTTTTGTGACCTACCAATATTCTTTCATAGTCTTGAAAGAACAATTCCTAGTACCTTCAAAACCATCAAGAAAACTTTAACCGATCGCTTTTAATTTTGTTTTGTGGCTTTAGGTTGCATGATATGTCATCTTTATTTTATTGAATTAATTAACGGTTGTAAGTAATGTACCTCCTTAAGATTTTTGGTGTGACTAATACAAGTACCTTTTATTTATATGTAGATTCGTAGCTTCATTAGGTGCATGATACCATTAATATTTGTGGGTTATGTACCCCTAATTAGGAACAATTTATTGAATTAACTAATGGTTGTAGGTAATGTACCTCCTTAAGATTTTTAATGTGTCTAATACAAGTATCTTTTATTTATATGTAGATTCGTAGCATCATTAGGTGCATGATACCATTAATATTTGTGGGTTATGTACCCCTAATTAGTAACAATCTGACAACAATGTACTTTGCGGTGGCTTTGGAAGGAAACCATGAACCCCTACTCTTAGCAGTTGGTTTGGGAACCTTGGAGTATGAGGAATCTTGGGCATGTTTTCATGAGGAAGTTAAAAGAATGTTTAGGTGATAGTACATAGTTTGGTTTCATAAGCCACCTATGTGATAAAATAGACTTTGCCGTTAGGAGAGTCTACCCAGATCTAAAGATATAGATCGAAAAATACGAGATTCATTCAGACATAATACCATTGTCAAAAAGATGTTCTAGAAGTCATGCGGTGCATATGTGTGCATGAATTTTACTTGTGTTTGGAAAGATTTGAAAGTGCATGTAATGATAATCCACTTGTCTGGCTTGACGATATAGCGATTGCAAAATGGGCACGAACATTTTTTCCTAAAGTATGCTAAAATGTTAAATCGATTGATATTCTTTTAGTTATGAATACTTTATCCGCCTATAGATATGAGTTACCTATAACAACAATCATTGAGTTAATCCATAAGTTGATTCAAGTTGCATATGTTCAACGAGCTAAAATCGGAGGTAATTTTTCTTATATACTTTCTTATATCTTGTGTTATTATATCTAAATTAACAAATTTCGCAGCGGGGATTTCTGGTGGTGTGACCCCTTATACTGAGAGTAAGGTTCAAAAGCAAGTGAACAAGTCTTATAATTAGGAGACAATACATATTTATGGGCATATATTTGAAGTGGATGAAAACTTCAGCACCGTGAAAGTACAACTTTAACGTAGGGTATGCAGTTGTGGCAAATGGTAAAAAAGTGGTATACCTTGTGGCCATGCTATAGCATCACTACGAAGTCGTACATATACAACCATTCACAAAATGGCTGATTATAAGTTGAATTTTGTCATGTATCGAGCTGCATTCTAATATGAGACGATGAATCCTCTACCATCATAAGTTCAATGAGAAATACCAACTAAACAGTGGTCTTGTTACCTCCCAAGTAGAAGTAGCTAATGATGTACCCCCTCCCTTTATGTCCTTTTATGTATTAGTTATGGTTTAATGTTTAAATGAAATAAACATGGATGTGTTTTCTTAATTCACGTTTTATGCTCATTACTGAAACAACATACATTAAAGCATTAACAAGACACGCGTCAGAAAACAAACAACGTACCTAAGGAACATTATACATCTAATCTTGTTTAAATAACATCCATATTAAAAATTAAGATATTCTTGAAAATATTACAAGCTTCCCCATGTGTAAACTCCCTACCTTTAGATTCGAAACGGTATAACTCCACAGCCACCTGTACGATAATATCTTCATCCATATTCGGATGTTCATTGTTCAACTCATTATAAATACGTTGAAAATGCTTCAAGCTTTAATTCAAATCCAAAAACTTGGATTTGACATCTCTTCTTCTATGATATTGAGTACGCCTTATCTGAAACAAATGACAGACACAAGACCAAAATGATCCATTGCGGACTTGTGGTGGACCTGGTTGAAAACTCTCTTCTATAGTTACATTCTAACCATGAACCAAAACAACTTCTTCTTCGATGATCCATCTCAGTGGTACAGGTGGTTCCATATTTGAAAGGTACAATTGTATGTTAATAGAATTAATATGGAGTTAAGTAACTATTTATAGTGACCCCATATGAGTTATCTCTGTGTTGTCAAGTCTTGTGTTGTCATTTAGTGCAATGACTTGTCAAGTCAAATAATCATCTCTTGTGTTGTTAGTAAGTACACTGCCTTCTCAAGTGAAGTTGGACTATGATTTGCAGACAAATTATCAAATTTGACTATGATTTTCTATATTTTTTCTAGTAACATTGAACTATGATTTACATACATATTATAAAATTTGGCTGCACAAGCATGTAGTTTGAATTTTGTAACGCTCGTAGATTAAGGCTAGTCAATTTAGAAACGATAAGCGTCAAAAAAGACTTATTGATAAAAGATTATTTAGAATGAATAATCTTAACTAAGTTGTAGTATATATAACAAGGTTTCCGTGCATATAAAGAACGCCGAAATCCGAGTTATAACGAAGAAGTTATGACATGTCGAAGTTTCGCGACAGAACCAACACGACGCTGAATGACGTAAAAAGTGAATTTACATTAGATTGACATTTAGCCTTAGCGATCTTAACAAAAGTCATAGAATTCGTTAAACCATGAGCGTGCATAAAAAGAACGTCCGAATCTGACTTCATATGTGGAAGTTATGATGTTTTTCTAAGTTTCGACTTAGCGGTATGCAGCCCGAATACTCGATTTGAGATCGAGCGGTTTTTAGCCGAAACAATCTAAACGAGAATCGAAGATCTTGTTGATAGTAGTCCAACGGTAAAAAGATAGACGAAAATGGACGTCGGATGAAGAAGTTGTGAATTTATAACAGAGTTTTCTTGTCCCGGCCTACTAACAATAATATAATAAAAATAAAGTCAAAATTAGCCAACGGAGTCTAAATGAAAGTTGTAGAGCATAATCTCACCTACGCGTGGATATAAAGAACGTCGAAATGGAGCTCGTATGCGAAAGTTATGAATTTTTGAAGATCGTGGCACACATACCATAGCTTATCCGAAGTGTACGCCCAACGTAACCAAAATTACGCCCAACAACCTATAAATAGAAACTGAGATCAGCCATTTTCTTTGCTCATTTTCTTTCTTCTCTCTAAGTTTTTGCCTCAATTTGCGTGCCAATTATATCCCGAAGCCCCGGTATCATTCCTGAGCCCCGAAGCAAGTTCCGAAGTCCCGAAGATCCCGATAAGTGAGATTCCCGAGCCGAAGCCCTGCCCGCGAGGAGCTCGGTTTTGGTTAAGATCTTCCAGATCTACCCAAGAATACTACTTCTACAAGGTGTAGTGCTGTCCGATCATCTTCTGATCAAGTGAGTGTATAGTCACTTTCGTCTTACACATAAATATGAAGTATTTTATAAAATACGTGCTATGTGTATATATATTGTTGTTTATATGTGTGAGTGTGTGGTTACTTTCTTCTAACACATAAATATGAAGTATTCACCATGAAATACATGCTATGTGTTTATATACTGTTGTTTATTTGAGATAAGTGTGGAATAGATGTTTTATATGGTTTTTAAATGAGTTAAACTATATATGTATTTTATATCTACTAATATGTTGGGTAGAACATGGGTAGATGAGATAGTTGGTATGTGATAAAATGATGAGGTATGTAAGATGATTAAGATTGATATTGGGAGATGCACCGATTAAAGAATGTCATAATACTACCAGATGCGCTTAAGAATAATATTGGTAGATGCACCAAATAGAGAATGTCATAATACTAGCAGATGCGCTTATAGGATAATGTCGGCAGATGTGCCTAAAAGAGAATTTCATTAACCTGGCAGTCGCGCCTCATAGTGTATGAAGTAATGCTGGAAGAGGCGCTTAAAGAATGATGTTGATACATGCGCCTTATGAATCATTAAATTTTGTGTCAATTCCTTAGGTCAATCCTTAGGAATGAATGAATGAATGATATTTGAATTCTTAGTGTAAAACATTGAGAAATAAAGAAGATAATGCGGATGGGTAATTGGGTTGATTGTTTGATAGTTGAATATAATAATTATACTATTATGGGTCGAAAACCCTATATGCTCACCAGGCTCCCAAGCCTGACCCACTCAGTTTTCTTTGTATCACAGGTATCAATACAAAGACATATTTCACCGAGAGATTAAAGGAGATGTAAATCATTAGTGTAAATAAATGTAAGTTCTGTTTATGCTTATGTGTCTGTATCGAAACATGACATCCCGAGATTTTGTTATATAATGAAAATACTTTTCTTTAAGAAATGTTTTGATAAATTCTTATCATATTTTGTTTTGGGGACAAATTCCGCAACAATTTTCTTTAAACGATTACTCTTATTTTAAAAACAAAGTATAAACAAATCGGTCTTTTCTGGCTGTGAAATTGGGGATGTCACAAATATGATTTGCACAGCAGTAGAATAGCTATACCTAAAAATTAATAAATGATACCACATGACTTTATGTAGACATCGTTAGGAGCACCAACCTTTAAACTTATAATTGTTTCGACATGAGCTTCTCAAACAGTGAACAAGAAGAGATCTTTGACAACCTACCAGTTTGCGTACATAACCTTAGGCTCACCAACCTTCATATGTACACGACCATCAAAATCAATTTGCACGTTCATTTCCAACTTTCTTTTGTTGCTATTGGGTCAGCCATAAATTTTTTGCTCTATGTTATTATTGTTTGTTTAAATTTTATAACGTTTGTAAACCTTTTAGTAATTGCTTAATTTTTCCTACAAAATACAGCTTCATGCATCCATTGGTTGCTTGATGCCAATCATCTTTGTAGGTAATCTCTGTCTAAGAGGTGACTACCTAAAAAAATGTTCTTAGCGGTTGCTATAGACGAGAACAACCAACCCCTCCCTATAGCCTTTGGTGTGGGTGTGGATAATAATGTTAACTCTTGTACATGGATTCTAATGAGGTTGAAGTAGGCTCTCAGAGAGGGTAGGGAAGTATTGTTCGTAGCCAATATGGACAATTCCATTAGTTCATGCATAGTTGACGTATTCCCCAATTCTTATCAAGGGTATAATTGTAACAGTGTGTTTAAGAATTTGAAAACAAGAATTGGTCGAACCATACATTTGGGATATTTGTTCTTCCAAGCTTGAAAATCAAACTATCTGTCTGATTTCAAGACAATTTCCGCCGTCTAATCCATGATTCACGTGTGATGCTTTCCAACATCGATCTTGCAAAATCAGCAAGATCCTATTTCCCTAACAACCGTTGGAATGTACTCAACATTGATATTCCATAATTCCTACTTGTGTTAACGGTCAACAAACACAATATACCAATAGTACCATCATACCGCTTACTAAGCTAATAAGTGACTACATTCGATAGACTTTTCTTGAATGCAGTTTCGTCGAAGGTAATAATCATGTTCCTCCTTGATCTAAATTGTATATACTAGATCCATTGTTGATCGTTCTAATACGTATGTAATCCAAACATTTTATGTTTGTAATATATTTGAATTTAGTAATGACGTTTATGTAATCATAAGTAATTATGTTTGTAATGTATTTGAATTTAGTACTGAAGCATATTTAATCATAAATAATTATGTTTGTAATGTATTTAAATTTAGTAATGAAGCCTATGTAATCATAAGTAATGATGTTTGTAATCTATTTGAATTTAGTAATGACACATATTTAATTATAAATAATTATGTTTGTAATATATTTGATGGTCTTGGATTTAACAACACTTAGACCACTATTTGACATGACAAGACATTACGCTTGTCTGCTTTGGAAGGACGCTACACATAGACGACTATTTAAGTTGACAAATCATTACCCTTCTGAAGCCTTCTTTGGACGAACATTACAAACGTTCCATTTTTCATTGTCATGAAGCCTACTATAAATTCACCTTAAGTAAAAAAAACATCATTTCATCTACTATATATCACTTCTTCATATATTACAGTTAAAAATTTACTCTCATAATTTCGCTCATAATGGCTTCAAAACCATGGACCATCGATGAGTATTTAGTTCTAAGTCGTGCATATAGTCATGTGTATGAGACCAACGAGTTGAATGATCCAATGCTTTAGACTCGTTTAACATATATCTTCAACGCTAAAACTCAAAAAACTGCAGACAACCATCGTGTCATCCTAGATATTACAACAAAATGGTATGAAATGGAAATAGAATTTCTATTATTTAAATACCTGTATACCAAAATTGATGAAGCCTGTTTAAATGTTACAGAGAAAGTCATCTTGGAAGCCACTAAAGAGAAATAAAAATCCATTAGTGACGGGTTAGAATGCCAGTATGAAGCCCATTCGAATATTTTGAAATATGTCCTGTTTATTTAATTTCTATTTCGTATTTATTATGTTTCTATTAGGTTATTTATATGTACTTCTTTTCTATTAGGTTTTAATATGTACTTCGTCTGTATTAGGTTTTTAATATATATTTTGTCTGTGTTAGGTTAATTATATTTACTTCGTTTGTATTATGGTATTTATGAAACTGGTTGAGTTATTTTCTAATTTATTTCATGAAACATTAAACATAAAACGTTACAAATAACAATTCCATGAAGCATTACACACAAAACATTACAAAAAACATAAACATTAAACATTACAAATAACAGAAAAATAAAGATTAAAAATACAATAAAGGAATGCAAAACATTACATAAAACATTACAAATATGAAATTTGCAGAATAAAAGAGTAGTCTACATGAAATATCGGTTATTTTTAACAAGATTCCAAACGTCCTCATACTCGAAGTCACTACCTTCATGCTCAAAAATGAAAAAGTAATTAACAATATCCAAAAGCTCTTCAGTGTCTGCATAATAAGTTTTGGTATTTTTAATATAATTATACCATCGATTGAACCATATGACTTTTTCCTTTACATATATCCATTTATTGACAATATCTGATTGTAGTTGGTGTTGTCCTTCTCTCATCTCATCGTTGAACAAATTTGTTATTCGGGTCCATCTATCACCTACAAGGCAATATGGGGGAGCCAGTAGCGTTACAGCTTCCTGAATGCTAATCCTACATCGTGTTACAACCAACACCTCGCTTGTCGTCCATGGTTGTGGTGCATTGGAAGCTGTTACTGCATTCGAAGAAGTTTCTAGATTTGACGACATTTCTGAATATTACTGTTCATTTCCTATAGATTAAACATCTCTTTATATTAAAAAAAGGACTTGACCAGTCTAGTGGCATCTTTGTGTACTACAGTGACTTATCATATCAAACAGTCATCTATGTATAGTCATTTCCAACTTTAACTACGAAATGTTTGTCTTTTGGACTATGATTTGCAGATTACTATAGTGTCTTGTCATGTCAAACAATCATCTGTGAATTCCAACTGTGACTACGAAATGGTTGCCTTTGGACTATGATTTTCAAATTGCTAAGGTGTATAAATATGACATATATGATTGTTTTCTTATTGAAAATACTATATCTATTCTCAATTTTATTATGAGTTCCTCCTCAAAGTTCGAAATTTACTCGTGCATCGAAGTAGATTGTTACTATTATGATCCAGTTAGCCCTTTTGTTGCACCCTCTTTGGAAAGCTGATATATGTCGGATGAAACTTTTCAAGAATTGAAATGGGCTAAAGAGCAAAAAACGGATAAAGAGTCGTCCTGGGTTCTCAGTGAACGTCGTGAAGTTATTGCATCAGAATGCAAACAAGCTCAAGAATGGATAGAGATTAATAAAAACAAAATTAAAGAGCATGAAGAATGGACCAAAAAGACTAAGAATATTATCAAAATTACTGAAAAATGGCTTGCTGATAAGGATGTAGAGATGATACATCTCAGGGTGTAAAAGGATCGTTTGGAAGATAAAATGAAAATTAGGATGACTATATAACAATCAAGAAAGAGAAGTATCAATTGCAATTCCCTGAGGTTAATTATTACTAGAAAAATTATTGTAAGTTTATCATATATGTTGGGTTTGCTATATGTATTTTTATCTTGTTTAATATGTTTGTTTAGC
This sequence comes from Lactuca saligna, assembly GCF_052625555.1. NCBI lineage: Eukaryota > Viridiplantae > Streptophyta > Magnoliopsida > Asterales > Asteraceae > Lactuca > Lactuca saligna. The sequence continues at coordinate 10,571,447 of NC_136420.1, forward strand.
GTTATTTTCAGAGTATTTTTAAAAATCATGTATAAAAACTTCTAAATTATAATCTAAAAGCATAAGAAAAACATCTTAACAAATTAATGAAAACATTACAATACAAAATAAATTAACGAATCTTCAATTTAAGGTAGTTTTAAATCATAATTGGCATTATAGCTCTATGAACAACTCATTGAAGCCATAATATTAATTGTTGTCTCCTTCTTAGTAGGATTTCTCGTACCACTTCATCTGCTACCGGACGCTCTTCCATAACAATTGTTTCTCATGTGTCTTGCTTGACCACATGTAGAACATTTTTTTCTTATTGGACCCTCACCTTGGGATGGAATACATTTTTGTGTTTCTTGGCCTGCCTGGCTGATGTTTATCCATTATAGGTAGCCTAGATTCATCAAACCATCAGGGATCTCCCATTTGGATGGCTTTGGCAAAGGATTCACTGATTCCTCATATGTTTTCCTCAATGTTTCATAATGGTAAGCTTTTAAAGCATACATCGAGCAGTCTTCGTACTTGTTGACTGTTAACACTCTTATGACATACCCATAAGGTATGTTGTCAAGTTGTCCCTGCCTACATGTACATGTCATTAGTTGTAAACCAACAATGACATTTTGTCTCTCCTTTTTGACATCGCATTTCTTACTTGAGATCATGTGAACATCCCAATTAGTAAAAGTATTTTTATTTTGTTTTACAATATCACCAGACTAAGGGGTGAGTGTTGTTGTTTTCGCTAAAAAAAATTACACATTTAAGATCAATGATATTTGACACAAACATTAATATTACAACTTATTACTTGCAAAGTTACATATTTGAAACCATCATTTTTGCATTTTTGCACGAATAAAGTCGATCAACATCACTATGGGCACCTTATATGCATGTCTAGATAACGCATTTATAGACTCTGCATTGTTGGACGGCATAAGATTGTATCGGTTGCCTCTAACATGTGTCCTAGAGCAAGTTTCAGGATTTAGGCTTTGTAAGCATTCCCATACTGGTTCTTTTGTCTCTCATTCTATCAGTGGCAACATTAAAAGCATCAAGTGTATAGGCTCTACAAGGCTCCCAAAAAATTGCTTTAACTGTCTTACTCTGCCCATATCTAGCTACCATGTTGAAATTCAAATTGACACCAGATATTCTGTGATGAGTTTGAGGAAAAAGGTTGTCAACAGATGTTGCTATAGATGGAGACCTATCAGATATAACTGTAATATCCTCCATATTAACTATGCTATCACACAGTTTTTGAAAAAACCATGTCTAAGAAGTTGTGCACTCACTTTTGCATATACTATATGCAACCAGTAATATTTGGTTTTGTTTGTCCTTACTAACTGCAATTAACATGGTACCTTTGAACTCGTTCTTTAAGTGGGATCCATCTAGTACAAGGATCGGCTTAAAACAATTAACAAAAGAGCCTACCTATAATTCATTGCATATCTATTCAAATATACTGATTATAGTTAAGTATATAATAATAATAATAATAATAATAATAATAATAATAATAATAATAATAATAATAATAAAATAGAGTAATACTAACCGAGCAACCAAGTGTTATAACGCCTCAAATTTCAAGCAAAATTTTCATTTTTAATTCAGCAAACATTATTCATAAATCCAAGTCATCACAAAGTTTTAAATCATTATCAGAACAATATTGGAGTATCCCAAAATCCACAAAACATCAAAAGCCGACAAATGTGTACAATCATGCCTCCGCCATCCTGGAATCTACAAGAGTACCTGAAACACATTTAAATCAACACTGTAAGCACGAAGCTTAGTGAGCTCCCCAAAATACCACATACACAATACTTAACCTCTCATAGCTATATCTCAATAAGGACCCTCCGGTCATGTGTCTCTATGGACCCTCCGATCATAAATCAATATATACAATGAATAATGTATAATAATATAAGTCACAAAGATAGAATACATAACAACATATATCTCAGTATAAGAAAATAAGACCCTCCGGTCAATAATACAGTTAAGACCTTAAGGTCAATAACACAAATATGACCCTGCAGTCACACATAAATTATCACATAAGTAAGTATAGTGAGAAGACTCACCTCAGATAATAAATAGATCTTACAATTGTTGCTGTTGCACACGAGGCCGAACCAATGAGCCAAACCCACACCAAACTTGATTAGGATTCAAGACTAAGTCCAAAAATTAAGTCTAAAGATGGCCCACAAATGGCCTAAGCACATTGGGCCCACTAAGGCCCAATACCAAATGGGCCCACTAAGGCCTAACCCTAAACATAGGTCCAAAATGGCAAGCCCAACAAAAAGGGTCAAAGACTCTTATATTCCTCTGACCAAAATACCCAATGCAGCAAGCCCAAAACCAAGACTTGAAACACTTAAGGCCCAAAAGGGTATCTAGCCCAAAAATCCCACAACGAGCTTACACGGGGGGTACCCCCTTGGTACGTTCAGCGTACACGCGAATCCTGATTGGGGAACTCAACCAGTACGTGATAGGTACTAAGATTTACACAGGGCATACTACCTAGGTCCAAAAAGTCGATTATTGACTTAATCACTTCAGCCCATTGCATCCAACCCTTATGGAAGCTTCATTACAAGCCCTTAACTGACAAAGTTGGCGACTTTATCAGTTTGCATGTCTTAATGGGACCCAACTTCCAAAAATAACTATTAAGGCTCATAAATAAAAACCTTAACACATGCATGGATGACTCTTGACCCTAAAGATGCAAACTTTAAGGTTCTTGAACCTTAAAAATGCCAAGAGTGGTAACTCAAAGCCCTTGAAGTGGTAACAACCACTAGATCTCCTCCATGTGATCCAAAAAGAGGACTAAGCCTTCATAACCCTAGATATAAACTTCTAAAGAGCACTTTCAAATCATTATACCTCAAATGAGCTAGAAATAGAGTAGAGAGACTGGATCTACAAGCCTTCCTTTGAATTCCAAACTTGCACTAACCACCTTCTTCAATAATATGCACCAAAATACACCAAAGGCAAAAAAACTAAGCTTACAACACTCAATGTCAGTGGAGGCTGAGATATGAAGGTCACAAGAGCCATAAATGTGTTTATATAGTGTCCAAATCCTAAAAATTAGGGTTTATAACTTCTGCTAATTACGTTGGGCGTACCCCAGCTTACCCTGGGTGTACGTGGCCAAACACACGATTTCCCTCTGTTGAGAGAAAAACTTGAGACACACTTGAACAAACGTTAGAACAAGTATAGTTGCAGAATTAGTTAATCTCAAATGATCTAAAAGCTCAACAATAATAAGTTAAAGAGTTAGATAGTTAGATAGTTAGTTGCGGAAATCTAAGAAAGTATAAATGACAGCAGGTGATATATCAAGTAAACACATAAGTTGATTCATAACATGGAATGCATTCAAACCAAGTTAGTGAGTAAAATCAATCTTAGTGATAAAGTCACGAATGACTTGCTCCGAAGTGAAGTAATTATCATTTAGGTTCGAGAGGATTTAGAGAGTAAGAAAGATATGAGATGCGTAAGAGAAATGTAATTGATATACTTGAAGATAGTTCAGATTGATAGATGTGTTAGATTTATTGAAAGAGTGAGCTCTATATATAGAGTCTCAAGAATTACATTTGATCCACTCTCTAAGAGTAGCCATGCAAGGCATAGTGGACGATAGAGAGTATTACAGAAAAGATAGATAAAATTAAACTAAGTAAAGTAAGTAAGACTGGGGTTGGATAGATGACTTTGAATGAGGCTGCTGGTGAGAGCTTGACTGCGGATCCTTGTGGGTTGCGGTAGATTAAGTTAAGAGGGTCACTTCATGTTTCAATAATTTCCCCTAAGTGACCTCTTTAAATTTTTCTTCACTTATCAAGTTTAAGGAACTTGATCAGAATCCACCAAAAATTCCTGAGATTTTCCAACCAGGTGATTCTTCTTAAAATCTCGAACTTGACTTCGGCAGTCGTGTGTTTTGTTTTTCTACTGCGGTTCAACAGATTTCAAGTTGCTTCCTTGAAAGACGATTCATGGAGGTCATGGGAATGAAGTATTTGACCTGATCGATCTTCCTTTTGAAGATGATTCCTAGTTCAAGGATGTTTGTTGCACCTAGGGATCTTTCTTGATAACCTTCGGTAGGCATTGGTGCAGGATCTAGTGGTGGTAGATTGAACTTCTTGGCAAGGGTTGGGTGGATGTCCGCATCAATATTTGCGAAGTCGCAAACTGTTTCCTTCATAAAAATGCTTGCCTTTTCAAGTTCTATCTTCAATTTAGGATACTTTTCACACTTGTTTTGGATAACCTTTGCTATAAGAAAGACTTCTTTTGGGTTCATACAGGGGAAGTTAGCTTGGGTGCGGACATAGTCCTGATTCCTTCTTGTGAGTGTGTATTGGACGAAGTTAGCCTTCATGAATTTCCGGGGCTTGAAGTACTTGACTGCAGATGGTCTATTGTTAGACCATATTTTCTCTATGGGAGAGGCATGTTTGGCATAGAATCTATTGAGTCTCTCGAAATCCATGGGTAGTCTTTTGTGATCTGGTAGGCTATGGTCAAACTACTCAAATACTCTGAAGTATTTAGCATTTGGGGAGATTGGAACATCCCAGTAGCCATTGGGAGGGGGTTCAACATAGGTGAAATATGGTTTGTAGTCATCATCCATTAGTCTGCGGTGGGGATTGGTCCAAGAGTTTATCAAGGATTCATCCATGACAATGTTGAAACCGCATTCTCTCCATATGAGCTCAACAAATTTAGCTGCTTTCCAGTCAACTTTCTTCTGTTTGGTGACGGGAGAGTCATTTGAGCTTGGAGATGACATGTGATCAGCTAGATTTTTGAAGTGAGGGGGAGTCTCACGTTGTTCAAGAGAGGGAACAATTTTTTGTTGCGGTGGAGGAGACTGATTGCTTGGACTCTTGTGAGGAGATGGTTGCGGTGATGGTTGCGGTGAAGGAATTTTCTGAGAAGCATTGTTGGATTGATGATCTTCTTCATAATGCTCTTTTTCATGATGGTATTATTCACTTCCCCCTCTCGAGGAGTTCAGACCCGGAGCCTCCTCAAGCCATTGTTTGAGACCATAAACCTTGGCACACACCTCCTGAAATTGAGCTTTAAGAACATCAGCCAGTTGCTGATTGTTTGGGATGGCGGTGTTGAAGAGAAGCCGGTGAATCTCCTTTGTGAGTTGGAGAATTTCAGGACCATGGAAATTTGAAGATAGGGATCGTTGGATTCTGTTGATGGTTGCATGAAGGACTGAGATAATGGACTCATAAGTAGTGTGAGTCTCAACTATCAGTTTTTGGGAAAGAGAGGATTGGTCCGCAATGGCTGTTTGCAGATTGTCTTTGATTGTGGATACCTCAGAGATGAGGCGCTCCGCAACAGCCATGAATTCCTTGTGATCTGCTTGGCAATTGTTGTCGAGGGACCGTATTCCCATTTCTACTTTGAGAGAAATTCTCTCAGCCGCTAGACGTTCCCTAGTCTCCAATCTTTCAATCCTTTCAATCAAGGAATGTGGTACCGGATGGTCTTATGATTGCGGTTGAGTTGACTTGATTGCGGCAAGAATATGATCTATTTTGTATTCTAGACTTAAGAATTCTTTTCTTGAAACGACCATCTTCTTCTTTTTCTTTTTCTCCTTGGGCTTAGAGGTTGAGTGTTGAGAACCACTCGATTCCTCTCCATTAAACATCATGAGGTCATCATCCGAAGGACTGGGCTGATTAACCTTATGTAGATCAACGCCATCAAAACCAAAGGTTGGAGCAGAGATGACTTCTATTTTGGTGCCTGTATCTTGAGAGTCTTTGGTAGTTGGAGATGGAGGGGGCTTTGAAGGAGTTTGATCAGCAGTCGCATCTTGAGCTTTGTGGATTGTACCAGCCATGTTGTCCATCAAAGCTTGAACTTTGCAGATAGTAGATACAGTATTGGCATTATTGATTGCGTCTGCCCAATACTTCGCTACGGACTGGATTTCTTGTTGTTTCTATTGATGCTGCTTTGTTTGTCGTGCCTTTCTTTCTTGGAATGCCCTACGAAAAGTGACATATTTCTTGGCTTCGGTTTCATTTGACGGTTGATACCATCTCCATGAATCATTGAGGTCAATTTCATCAATTCCTTGGTATCACACTGAGGTGTCCCTCAGGTCCACGGATCCTTGCACATTGGTGCTCACTGTGCCTAAACCACTGGTAAAAGATGTAAACAGAGTAGGATTTCCTAAGCTTCCTCGGTCTCCTTGACCCGTGGTCAAGTCTGGCCTCGACTCAGTTTTAGCAAGGGCTGAAGAATCGCCCTGCGGTTGGGAAGGTTTTTGAATTGTGTGGGTTACAAACAAAAGGATGGAGTTCAACTCCTTAGAGAAAAGAAATTTAAACGGGAAGCCATGGAGACCTTAGGGCAGGAACCAGTTCCATCCCCTTGGGAGTGAGCTGGGGGGCGGAGTCTCCACGTTGCAGTGAAACAGACACACTTTTTGTTTCTTAGTGGTATCGAATGGGTGTGCGGCCACCCCAAGGTCTACCGGAGCCTTTCGAGAGGCTTCGACATCAGTCCGGTCACGCATTTGGCCTATGGGATTGGTTTTTCTTTTCTTGGGGATTGAGATGGGTTGATTTTCCTCATCAGAATCACTACTAGAGTGAGAGGGAGATTGATGTTTTCTTGGTTCGTCATTTGTTGGTACAATTGAGATGATCTTTCTTTTCTTTGAAGGATTATCTTGTTTGTGAGCATCCTTTTTCTTAGGAATGCCTTGTTTCTTGGTGTGGCGGGGGCCTTGATGAGCAGAGGCTAAGTGTTTGTGTCTTTTTGATAAAGACAGGTTGGAAAGAGTGGTGAAATATGGGACTGCGATACTACCATGGGCAGTGATTGCGGATGGGGTTTGTAGAGGCGGGGTAGGAAGGTATGAGGCAATACCTTCTGTAGCCTCAATATGCTCTGAGACATCAGCAGTTTCAAGACCAATAATAGAGAGAATGTGGGCTAGTAGTCTTCTAATGGGTCCAAAAACATATTGATCAGATGAGGGTTTATACCTTTTGGGATATTTGGTGACAAAGAGATTTATGTCATTGCCCATGCTAAGTCCTGCATCCACATGGAGATCTGAGATGCATAGAGACCAAAACCTTGCAAACATGAGTTCGGTAGGGTTCTCTCTTGGGCTTTCCTTTGGAATATATTGTAAGAAGTCGTCCGATAGTACCTGGTCATGGTTGACGTCATGGCCAGTGAAGATACTCCACGCTAACTCTAGGATCTTGAGTCCCATATTATCCGTGCCTCCGGTTCTGTTGGACAGACTGTGGATCACAAAGTAGCAAACAAATTGCCAAACCGCATGAAGTTGATTTTTCTTGAATTATCCAATTCCGCCATGCTTTTGATAACCCATCTGGTAAAGTGCCGAGAGGATGTCCGCCATGCTTGGAGTGAAAACCTTGATTGAAGGATGAATAAAGAGGTTGATGGCAGTGAGAAACTTTTCTTTAGTCAGAATGACCAAAGAATCGTTAACTAGGTTCGGATGCACCTCTTGAGGATTCTCGAGTGGTCGATATACTGAGAAAACACATTTGAATAAGGTTGAAAGAGGAACCACATGTGTGAATGAATCGAAGGGTCCAAACAGTGAGTGATTGGACAGAAACTTGATCATCGACTTTGTTGGAGCATTGTCGAAGGAATGCTCTTCGAACACAGCCCTGAAATTGATTGAGGTAATCGTAGGAGTTGGATGTCTTGAAGCAGAGTCTGAACCAATAGGGTTACTGATCCAGATGCCTTGGAGTGTTTCTTTGAGATGTCTGATTTCACCATTGTAGGATGTTGAAGAAGCTTTTCAAGAGAAAAACTGAGTGCAAGAGAAAGGTTTGAAGTTCAGAAAGCATAAACTTTTCTTGGAGAAGAAGAAGGGGGTTTTATAGTGGCTTATTGGAGTGGGAAATGATTTTAACCTAAGTGAATTTGGTTAAAACGTTTGGGTGTTTTTCTTGGATTAAGAGAGATAATCCCAGCCACAGATTAAGAAAAAGGATTAAATATGTATTTTTGAGATTTACCAAAAAGGGTTTGCATTTAATGAAATGTCAGGCTCAAAACCACGTCTGGAGAACGTGTGGTGAGGGAGAGTTTAATCCGTTGGGTAAATGGAAGTTGTAACGGATTAGACGTTTTAGGGTAATAGGAAGAGACAAATTAAAAAGGATTTGATTTTGGGAAATCTCTCTTTTTGTCATCATACCTAAAATAGGTCTGACACGAGGTTTATTAAAAAAGAATAAGACAGTTACTCAAAGGATGTTTTTTTAATGTTTTCTCTATTTAATGAAGAATCATTAAATAGCACACCATGTTTTTTTGTTATTTAAAAAAAGAAAAAACAGTTTGAAAATCAATTAAGGTGACTGCAGATTGAGAAAGTGACTGCGGATTGAAACTTCATTGCGGATGGATCATTTGCCGTCGGATGGATGACTGCGGTAGAAGAACTGAAAGGGGCACTTGAACAAAGATTAGTAATAACAAACAGTAAGGACCATTGAATTATAAGTATGATATATGGTTGCAGTACATAGGATATATCAAAACCATCTAACATAGATAACTTCAACTAGGACAGCAACAGAGACCAAGGATGGTCTGCGGTACCTATCAATTCAAAAAGAATTGTGGCTCCGGATTCATCATTCCTAACATTTGTAAGAAACTATTTAGTTTTGAAGAGTCAAGTGCCTTTATGAATACATCAGCAATCTCTTCATGAGTATGGACAAAAATTAGTTCAATGTTACCTTTCAGAATATGGTCTTTGATGAAGTGATACCATAGTTCAATATGCTTTGTCTTGGAGTGTTGAATAGAATTGTGAGAAACCGCTATAGTTGTGTTTTCATCCATAAGACTTGTGAACAATAGCTGGCTGCAGCCACATATTAAGCTTCTGCGGTAGATAATGATACACAATTTTATTTCCTTGATGATCAGCTGACGAGTATTCCACCCAGAAATTGACATCCACCTGAGGTGCTTTTGCGATCAAGTTTACATTTGGCATGATCCGCATCTGTGAATGCTTGAAGGCTGAAGTTGTTTCCTGCAGGGTACCATAATCCAAGAGTTTTGCTACCCTTTAAGTACTGTAGGATTTGCTTGGCTGTGGTCATGTGTGACATTTTTGGGTCAGCCTGGTACCTTGCGCATACACCTGTTTATATCTGGTCGGATTGCGGTGAGGTACATCAAAGAGCCATTAATACCTCTATAAGTCTTGTGATCAATAGATTCGTCTGAGGGATCAGTTGATATCTTATATTCAAAGGCCATAGGAACCTTAGTTGAAGAACAGTTGTCCATTGAATATTTCTTTAACAGTTCAGAGGTGTATTTCTCCTGATGAATGAATATCCCTTTAGGGACTTGTTTCACTTGAAGTCCTAGAAAGAAGTTAATCTCTTTATTCATGCTCATTTGGAACTTTTTAATAATGAGCTTAGCAAATTCATTCACCATCTTTTGATCAATTGAGCCAAAAATGATATCATCCACATATATTTGTACAAGCATTAGATGATCACAATTTGCTTTTCTAAATAAAGTGGGATCAATCACTCCTTGTTTGTATCCATACGATACAAGAAATTCAGAGAGAGTCTCATACCATGCTCTTGGGGCTTGTTTTAGACCGTAGACTGCTTTTTCAAGCTTGTAGCAGTGGTCTGGGAATTCAAGACTTTCGAAGTCCGGAGGATGCTGAAGATAAACCTCCTCCTTTAATTCTCCGTTGAGAAAAGAACTTTTCAAATCCATTTGATGAACCTTGATGTTCGTGTGCGCTGCGTATGCTAAGAAGATCCAGATGGCTTCCATTCGTGCTACCAGAGCATATGTTTCATCATAGTCAATGCCTTCAAGTTGACTATATCCTTTGCCAACTAGTCTTGCCTTGTTTTTGAAGACTGCACCGGATTCATCAGCTTATTCTTGTACACCCATCTAGTGCCAACAATGGTGTGGCCTTGCGGTTTTGGAACGAGCTTCCATACTTTGTTTCTTTTGAATTTTGCTAGCTCTTCTTGCATTACGGATATCCAGTCTGGTTCTAGTATGCTTCTTTGATCGTTCGGGGCTCGACCAAGGACAGAAACGATGTGTAGTGATAGTGATCGGATAAGTCCATGGATGATCGAGTCTGGATTCCTGCGGATGGGTTGCCAATAATTTGACCTGGTGGGTGGTCTCTCGTCCATACGTGTAGACGGGGTTGCAGATGATAAACAACTGCGGTAGAGGGAATGTATTCAATATTAGAAGACTCTGTGGTTGGGGACTGCAGTTCCCCCTGGACTTGAGAACATCCTGTTGAATTGTCTTGAACTGGGAAGGAGGGATCAGAGTTTTCTTGGGCAGATGGTGAAGGTTCCCCCTAGAGTGTATAAGGGAGTTCGCCTTGAACCTGCGAAGGTTCCCCGTAGATTGCGGATGGGAGAGTGAAGATCCTTGAATCTGTTCTTGTGTCAATGTTTTCTATGTTTTCATCATCCGAATCCGAAGAAACGTTTGATGGTTGAAACTTTCTGTGGATTGGAGCTTCATCTTCTAGTACTGGAATCTCGATGGTTGTTGTATGAACCGGAGTTGAGTTTTCCCCCTCAACCGGCATGGTGGAAGTATTTAGTGATACTTCTTCGGACAATGTTGGACCAGATACATCAACATGCTGCTGCTGAGCTTCTAAAGACACAAGAACTTCGGATAACTTGGTTGTATCTACCGGATCGAAGAGATCATCATAGTTTACTTCAACTAGATTTAATGGACCTGAAGAGGCGGGAATATCACTTTCTAGAATTGCTGTAGTTTCAGTTGATGGAGTGGTGTTGCGGATGTGATAGTCATCAAATTTCACATCGAATCTTTCAATTATCAACCTTGTGCGTCTATTGAGAACTTGATAAGTAACCTTGTTAGTGGAGTAGCCAAGGAAGATGCCATCATAAGACTTTGGTGCGAATTTGTTGAGGTGATCTTTGTTTTCGATTACGAAGCATCTACACCCAACTATATGAAAGAATCGGACATTTGGATTGCGGTTGTTAAGGCCCTCATATGGTGTTTTGTTGAGACGTTTACAAACAATGCTTCGATTTTGTACAAAACAGGCTGTGGCCACTGCTTCGGCCAAAAAGTAGAGAAGAAGGTACGCAAAGTTGAGCGTAGATCTGGCAACTTCTACTAGACTACGGTTCCTTCGTTCTATTACCCCATTTTGTTGTGGTGTGTAAGGAGCTGAGAAGTTGTGAGAAATTCCTTTGAAAACCAAGAAACTATTTAGAAGATGGTTGGTAAACTCGGTTCCATTATCACTTCAGATACATCTAAGTGGTAACTTGATCTGTAGTTCAATTTCCTTGATGAAGTTGATAAACACCTGCGGTGTTTCTAACTTGAGGAGAAGAAAGAAGACCCATGTGAAATGTGTGAAGTCATCCACTATAACCAATATGTATTTTTTGTAATGAAGACTGGCTATGGTAGAAGGACCGTAGAGATCAATGTATAAGAGTTCCAATGGTTCAGAAACTGAGGAGTCAATTATTGTGGGGTGACTTGCCTTGAATTTTTTTCCACACTCACATGCAGGACAGAGAGTATCATTTCTGAAATTGATGATTGGAAGACCTCCGACTAGTTCTTCGGTGACCAAATTGTTGATGTATCTGAAGTTGAGATGAGCGAGCTTGCGGTATCATAGCCAGCTGACTTCGGATACTGCTTTGGATAGGAAGCATAACTGCGGTTTGCCTATGATCAGAGATACATCCAAAGGAGACAGAGTACCTTCAGATCTGGACTTGATCATGCAAGTGCTCCTATCGCTTGTCATTACATAGCAAAATTGGTCATCAAATTCAACACGATGGCCTGTGTTACGTAGTTGACCAACACTTATGAGATTGTGTTTAAGGCCTTCTACATAAGCAACCTTTTGAATAGAGAAGTTTCCCGTAGTGAGAACACCATAACCTCGGATTATCCCATTCACAATGTTCCCGAATCTGACATTTCCACCGTTGCAAATTGGCCTAAAATCTCGAAGGTATTCTAACATGTTGGATTAGTGTCTAAGGTTGTAACTATATTTGGTAAGTACTTGACCCGGTTGTGCATGATCCTTTTGGGTTGCCTTCACCATAGCAACTTGATGGGATGACTTAGAGAGAGGAGATATTATTATTGATGTATTATAAGAATAATATGTTAAACGAATAATAATATTATTTGATTAATATAAGTCATAAATTAATTAGGAATTAATTTGGTGACTTAAAGAGATTAATTGAATAAAGGGTAATAAACTGTCAAATGTGTGAAAGTTGTATTTTGAGCTGATAACCCTTATTGATATGGGTTGGATGATTTTAGGGTTGTGGATCACCTAGAAATCATCCAAGGACTTATCTAGGAAAGGATTTGGATTTCTTTAAGGCTAAGTTATCCAATTAGGGTTTTAAGGTAAAAACCTAGGAGCTCACAGTATAAATAGACCCATAGGGTTGAGGAAATCGGCCACTCGTGTGATTGGAGAAACTCTAGAGCCGATTTCCCTCTTCCTCATCTCTCTCAAATCATCTTCTTGCTAGTTGGTGTTTGTAAGCCATTAGAGTAGTGACATTTGTGACTCTAAGCTCCAAGAAGAAGAAGGTTTCAAGCAAGTAACTCAAGGTATTAATCTAGATCTGTTTTCATATGATTTTGATTGTTAGTCTACATTAGATCTAGCCATGAAAGTCTTGGATATGTTGCATGTTCAATTAGTGAAACCTAGATCCAAGCTATAGGGTTGTATGTGCACATAGGGAAAGTTCTTATGTCTAAAACCCATCAGTGGTATCAAAGCTATGATTTGTTTCAATTGAATATGATGCTTAACTGTTTTTGCTTGCTGGAAATCGTTTTTCTTCACCTCTGTTCGACCCAAATCAGCGAGTCAGTATTTGGACTCGGCGAGTTGGCCCTACTCGGTGAGTCCAAAGCTTGTCTCGGCGAGTCCGAGCATCAGACAAAGGATAATTCAGGATTTCTTTGCTGTTTTGTCTTGGATTGATACCTAAATCTTTTTATTATGTAAAAATCCGAATTTTAACTTAATTTAATGATTATCCTTGACATAAATATAGATAATTTCAAATCTTTTAAATATTGGTTATTTATATGATAAATATTGGACTATTTAAGATTATTTCGTAATTATCTAATGACTAAAATTTAATTAGGTCAAATATAGATAATTATGAAATTAATTGTTTAATTTGAATTATTTGTTATTTAATCCTTATTGTTTTGAAAAGTTCAATTTCTATCCCGAAGTTTTGAAATTTTAATTTTGTGATTAATAGTTTAATTTAGAATAATTTAAATTTCAACCCCTAGAGTTTTACAAGTTTAAAATTCAACCCTATACTATTATATTATTAAAGGCTTAATATATATATATATATATATATATATATATATATATATATATATATATATATATATATATATATATATAAAAGTAAAATTAAAATGCTAGTCTTACCGTTAGTAGGCCTCATTCACAAAGTCGGTCTATAAGGTGGGTATAAGGTTGTTGCCTATAAAATGACGCTTAATGGGTGTACACTCACACCCGTCGCTTGCTTGACTGGTGGAGGGTTGTTAGCCGAACGGGTAGGATAGGGCAACTCTCTCTCATCATTAATAAGTATAATGAACCTATAAAGTAACTAAACTATTTTATAAAATTCCCAATCTTAGTTACTTTAGGAAAAGTGAATTGATGCAATCCCATGAAATTGCACTTTGCACCCTTGCTAAGAAGTTAGTGGAGCATGTGTGGTTTACCGACACACTAATTGGTTCCAAGCAAAGGTGGAAAAGGGTGATTCATTTTTTTATCATAGTTCAATGGAGCGTGTGTGGTTTACCAGCACAATCGAATAGATGATTGTAATAATGAAGGCACCATGTAGATTTGCATGGTAATTCACACCCGCTTTGTGATCCTCGGTATCCCCGTCACAAACTAGACGGGCATATCGAGATTTAAACATGCCATTGAAAGGCTCAATGAATCTCAAAGAAACTATAGGAAATCTCAATAAAACTTAAGGTTATGTTTTCAAGGTGAAGAATTACTGAATTGTCATTCACTTACCTCCAAATTATTTGTGTGTTGGATTACAACATCCCCTTTCTAATATGTAAATAATGTTGTTGGGTCCTAGCCCTAATTTTTCATTTTGGATGTTTAATTAGGAATCCAATTCTAATCAAATTTTATCCTTTCTAATTGTAGATGTCGAACGCAAATAACGTTGCTGCTAACTCATTCACGTTAATGAGTCTTTGCCAAAAGGTGACCTTCGATGGTACGAACTTTAGCGAATGGATAAGATACATTCGCACCATTGCACGCTACGAGTAAAAAGAGTATGTCCTTGACGAAAAGCTCGAGAAGGTCAACCCAGAATTCGATAATCCCAAAGAGATGGTTGTCTTTGAGACACACGGACGTGATGCAACGAAAGTCCACTGCATCATGATAGCCACTATGAACCAAGAATTCCAAAAGTCCTATGAGGACATGTATTCCTATGAAATGCATAGAGACTTGATGGAGAGGTACCACCAAAGCGCGAGGCAAGAGCACTACGAGATCATCACTAACATGATCACCGCTAAGATGGGAAATGGAGAATCATTGACTGTGCACTTGCAAAAGATGCAACGATATGTTGATCGTCTTCGCAAGTTAAATGTTAACTTTGGGGAATATTTGGCCATCGACGTTTTTCTTCATTCCTTGCCTTCATGCTACAACCAATTTAGGATGACCTACCACATGAACAAGGAAGAGGTCACTCTAAGCAAACTCCAAGGACTCCTAAGGACTGCTGAGCGCAACCTAAAAGACAAGTCTGTTGCACCAACTCCCGCACCAACCGCTGCTCCTGTTTTGGGTATATGGATGGGAAGGGGTAAGAAGAGGAAGGCTTCGTCAAAAAGCCACCGCAAGGGAAAGTCCCAAGATGGTTCCTCTTCTAGTGGGACCAAAGTTGATCCTGCTAAGCCTAACCCTAACCCGAAGGAAGCAGAGTGCCATCGTTACCACAAAATAGGGCATTGGAAGAGAAGCTGCCTGGAATATCGGCAAGCCATCAAGGTTGGAAAGACCAAGCCATCTTTTACAGGTATATACACAATTAAATCTAATAATTCATCTCATACTATTTCTTGGGTTCTTGATACACGATGTGGTTACCACATTTGTTCTGATTTGCAGGGACTAAGAAGCGATAGAGATGTGGAGCGAGGAAGAATAAATCTAATCATGGGAAACAGAAGATCGTCACTTGTCACCAAGATTGGAGGGTATTCTTTAGCGCTTAATAATGGATTAGGTTTAGATTTAAACAATTATTGCTACTTTTCAGATATGGCAATAAACATCATTTCATTTCATGGTTTGTTTAGACAAGGATTTAGATATTCGTTTAATAATATGAATGGTTCTATTTATGCTTATCTAAATGGTGTTTTATACTTTGAAGCAATGCCTTGTAATGGAATTTATGAAACTGTTATGGTTGTAGATAACCTAGGAAATGATGTGTTGTGTATAGATTCTTCCAATAGTGTGGATAAAGCATCTTTGTGGCATTGTCGTCTTGGACATGTCAACAAGAAACGCATAGCCCAACTCCAAAAGGATGGAGTGTTGGAGTCATTTGACCTTAGGGAAGATGATACATGTGAATCTTGTTTACTTGGAAAGATGACCAAGTCGCCTTTCACTGGCACTTTTGAGAGGCGTGAGGGTTTATTGGATCTCATACATACCGATGCATGTGGGCCCTTTAGATCCACCACAAAGGATGGAAACCGCTTCTACGTGACTTTCACCGATGATTATAGTATATATGGGTATATTTACTTAATCAAGCACAAGTCTGAAACATTTGAAAAATTCAAAGAGTTCAAGAATGAAGTGGAGAATCAGTTGGGCAAGAAAATCAAGATGCTTCGATCCGATCGAGGAGGAGAGTACCTAAGTCTTGAATTCCACGACTATCTCAAGGAATGTGGAATAGTTTCACAATTGACGCCACCTAGGACACCGTAGTTCAATGGTGTGGCAGAAAGGAGAATCAAACCTTGTTAGACATGGTTCGTTCTATGATGAGTCGTGCTTCACTACCTATCTCACTTTGGGGGTATTCCTTAGAGACTACCGCCCATATCCTTAACCGAGTCCCTACTAAGAAGGTTGTCAAAACACCTCACGAGATGTGGACAGGGAAGGCTCCCTCGTTGGCACATATCAAGGTTTGGGGTTGCGAGGCTTTTGTAAGACGAGATACTCACGACAAGCTCGAACCTCGTAGTGAGCGATGTATTTTCGTCGACTACCCACAGAAATCCTTTGGATGTCTCTTCTATAGACCGAGTGACAATGTTGTCTTCATTGCGAGGAGAGGGGTTTTCCGAGAGAGAGAACTCATAAGCCAAGGAGACAGTGGGAGGCAGATCGATCTTGAAGAAATTCAAGAGTCAAGTGATGAAGGAACCTCTACCGCTGGCGCTCAACCCGAGGAGGAAACTCCGGTTGAACCTATTGACCAATCCTTATCTCTTAGACGTTCCGAAAGAGTTAGAGTTCAACCCCAGTTGTATGGTTTTCATATCACTACCGAATGGGACACATATATTAGTGATAGTACACTAATAAATCTAGATGAACCTAATTGCTATAAGGAAGCCATGGCAGGCCCGGGGTCTGTAAAATGGAAAGAGGCGATAGACAACGAGATTCAGTCCATGTATGAAAACCAAGTTTGGAATTTGGTTGACAATGTGCCTGGACGTAAGACGATTGGGTGCAAATGGATCTTCAAGAAGAAGACCGACATGGATGGGAATGTGCACACGTACAAGGCGCGGTTGGTTGCGAAGGGCTTTACTCAAACTCCCGGAGTTAACTATGATGAGACCTTCTCACCAGTTGAGAAGATAAAATCTATTAGGGTGACGCTAGCTATTGCCGTATTTCATGATTATGAGATATGGAAAATGGATGTGAAGACCGCTTTCCTTAATGGGAAGTTGGCTGAGGATGTTTACATGGCTCAGCCAGAGGGTGTTGTTGATCCGAAGCATCCAAATAGAGTGTGCAAGCTTGAGAAGTCCATTTATGGACTTAAGCAAGCGTCTCGCAGATGGAATCTTTGCTTTGATGAGAAAGTCAAAGAGTTTGGATTTGTACGAAGCGAAGATGAATCATGTGTATATGTCAAAGTCAGTGGGAGCATAGTTAGCTTTCTCGTTTTGTATGTCGATGATATACTGCTCATAGGAAACGACATTCCGACTCTGCAGGAAGTAAAGTCCTAGCTCGGGAAGTGCTTCGCTATGAAGGACCTCGGAGAGGCTTCCTATATATTGGGAATAAGGATAGTGAGAGAAAGAAGTAAGAGACTAATAGGACTTAGTCAGAATACTTACTTAGATAAGGTACTAAAACGTTTTAGTATGGAAAACTCAAATAAGGGAGAACTACCGATACAAAGTAATACCAAATTAAGTAAGACTCAAAGTCCGAGTGCCGAAGCTGAGATAACTGAGATGAGCCGAGTACCTTACGCTTCCGCAGTTGGCTCAATCATGTATGATATAACTTGTACTCGTGCTGATGTGGCGTTTACTTTGAGCATGGTCAGTAGATATCAAGGGAATCCTGGTAGAGCGCATTGGATTGCGGTCAAGAACATCCTTAAGTACCTTCAGAGGACCAAGGAATGGTTTCTAGTTCTCAGAGGGAGTGATGACTTAAAGGTGCGAGGATATAGTGATGCCAGTTTCCAGACCGAAAGGGACAACTACCGTTCGCAGTCAGGATGGGTATTTACCATTAATGGAGGAGCGATAACTTGGAAAAGTTGCAAACAGGAAACTGTAGCTGATTCAACGTGCGAATCAGAGTATATTGCAGCAAGCAAAGCGTCAAAAGAGGCAATATGGCTAAAGAACTTCATTGGCGATCTTGGAGTTGTGCCTGCTATAAAGGAGCCCATGGAAATTTTCTGTGATAATGAAGGAGCAGTTGGCTTGACCAAGGAACCGAGGGATCATGGTAGATCTCAGCATATCGACAGAAAATATCACTTTATTAGGAATCAAGTAGAAGAAGGACACCTCGTAATTAAGAGGATATCATCAGAAGATAACCCAACAGATCCGTTTATGAAGGGACTGAGCAGGATTAAGCACTTGCAACATGCTATGAGTGTTGGGCTGAAAGGATGATATTTGTTTAGATTAGATAGTTTTAGAAACGTTTAATAGGTAAATGTAATTGACATTTGATGATTAAATGAAAGAGTATTGTTTATAAGTAAAGTTACTATTTTATGTTGATTGTTTAGCTATTGTTTCACTTTGCATGTTTTGACTTCCAGAATAATTGAGTTTATTAAGAATAATCGAATTATTCAAACTGTCCAAAATCATTCATATGTTGGAAGTAGGTATGAATGAAGATTGTCATGAATTGGTGTGTAGATTGTCTAAAAGGTATTAGACATAGCAAAGGTTTGCCGCAATGTTCATGAGTGCTTATGAACAAGTTTTGAGCATTGGAATTAACCCACGCTTGCTAGAATCACCTTGGAGTGATCGCAAGATCTTAATATCATATGTTCTTAAAACCTAGATATATGGTTTATTATTTACTAATTGGTTGTACATTGATAATGCAAAACCGCATCAGTAAATTGATGTCATAAAACGCATTGTTGTGTGTAGTCGGTTAGTCGATAAGTAAATGCATATAAGTTGAAGTTTATCTGTTACTTTTATCCTAAGAGGGTAAAAGCGTTATCACGGCCGCTCGATGATTTGATTTGACTTATGTGCTGGGCCCGGTCAGGACTGAATTGATGTGTTCAATTAAGTTCTATGTCGAATATATCCGAGATCGAGAAAAATAGTTGTTGGACAACAAGTATAATAATTGTCTGCACGATATCAAAACATAGGACTATACGATCACTTATCTAAAGGACAGGTTACTGATAAGATCAGAGTTGACAGCGTCTATGAGAGCTACGATTGCTAATCGGATTGTGTTTGCGTTTATAGTTACTAGACTTATCCAAGTGTGAGACTGTTGGATTAGTGTCTAAGGCTGTAACTATATTTGGTAAGTACTTGACCCGGTTGTGCATGGTCCTTTTGGGTTGCCTTCACCATAGCAACTTGATGGGATGATTTAGAGAAAGGAGATATTATTATTGATGTATTATATGAATAATATGTTAAAAGAATAATAATATTATTTGATTAATATAAGTCATAAATTAATTAGGAATTAATTTGGTGACTTAAAGAGATTAATTGAATAAAGGGCTATAAACTGTCAAATGTGTGAAAGTTGTATTTTGAGTTGATAACCCTTATTGACATGGGTTGGACGATTTTAGGGTTGTGGATCACCTAGAAATCGTCCAATGCCTTATCTAGGAAAGGATTTGGATTGCTTTGAGGCTAAGTTATCCAATTAGGGTTTTAAGGTAAAACCCTAGGAGCTCACAGTATAAATAGACCCATAGGGTTGAGGAAATCAGCCACTCGTGTGATTGGAGAAACTCTAGAGCCGATTTCCCTCTTCCTCATCTCTCTCAAATCATCTTCTTGATAGTTGGTGTTTGTAAGCCATTAGAGGAGTGACATTTGTGACTCTAAGCTCCAAGAAGAATAAGGTTTCAAGCAAGTAACTCAAGGTATTAATCTAGATCTGTTTTCATATGATTTTGATTGTTAGTCTACATTAGATCTAGCCATGAAAGTCTTGGATATGTTGCATGTTCAATTAGTGAAACCTAGATCCAAGTTATAGGGTTGTATGTGCACATAGGGAAAGTTCTTATGTCTAAAACCCATCATAACCTTCCCATCATGTGCAAGGAGCAGGCACTATTGACTAACCATTCTTCTTCTTTTTCCTCCTTGCACAAGGCCTGCAAATTACACAGTTAGTTTAGGCATCCAAACTAGTTTGGAGCCTGAGACAACATATGAGTTTTCTAATTGATGCATGAAACGAGGTTGTAGGGACTGGTTCGTGTCAACTTTTAATCCCAGTCCTGGGTGTTTGTGAGTTTTTGGAGTGTTGTGCCTTTTTGAAAAGTTATGAGGTTTCTTAAAAGGATCAGTTTTGACATGAGATAACCTTTTCTAACAACCACATTAACATTGACAAGCTGAAATTTTGTCTTCTGTTTTGGCACTCTGTTTAGTCAATGGTCGGAATGATGTAGTAGATTTGTGACTGGTCTGAAATTGGTAAGATCTGACATGTGTGCTGTTGGACTTTGAAAAAGTTTGTTTCGAAGAAGATTTAGCACGTGATGATACCTTGGACCTTTTTCTAGGATTTGGTAAAACGCCCTTCCACTTGTTGACATTTTGATGTGATTTTAAAAGTGTTGGAGTGGATAAGATACCCTTCCATTTTGGGTCATCAGAGGAATAGATTTGAAAACCATTGCTTTGAAAAGACTTTTATTTCTTTTGGGTTTTATCAGATGAGTTAGGAGTTGATGTTGAAAATGTACATTCCTTTTCGCATGTTTTCTTGATGGGAGATTTTTTTGAAAAATAGTGAGCGAGTACAAATTTTTTTCTGGACTTTTAGATTTTGTAAATCTTTTGTATTTAGAAAAGGTTTGTCGATTTGTGCCTCGGGATCGAATTTCCTCTTTGAAAGCCTTTTTTGCTAATGTTTTTGGAGAACCGCAGTCATTAGTGTTCAACTGCGATTTCATGGAAACCTTTGAAAAATTTTGACAACGAGGGTTTGACTCATCAGAACTTGAAGATTCAGGGTTTTGAGAGCATTGACCTACTTCTAATTTTTCTATGGGCAGTTCATGATGAATTGGCTGAAGAGTCACAGAGCTTTTTATTGTGGACTTTGGTAAGGAAGACTTAGCTACCGTAGCGTAAGTCTGAGTTGTGACTGGAGTGGGATTTTTCTAAGGATCATGACTACAGTGAGGGGCACTTCGGTCTGAGGACATGTGTGATCCAAAACCTTAGGCAAAATTTCCTCAATGACACAATTATTAATTAGATTATGAAGTCTACCAAAGTGGGTTCTGATATCTTCGGGAAAAGTGTTATTGACTGGAAAATGAAATTCTCAGTCCGGAGGGACATAAAGTCGATCTTTGTTAAATAGGGGTGAGGAATCCTCAACGGTAGGATATCGATTGGACCAACCCCAATTGTATGTATTATCCATAATTCCATTATTAACCAAATTTTCAATAGCTTCACTTTCTTTGAACAATTTTTCTATTAATAGATTTAAGCGCAAATTCTCACTCTGAGCTAAATCTCTTTGGTTCAAAGCTATCTCTAGTTGTGTTTCACTCAACATTCTTGCATCTTTTTCTAACTCTAAATCTCTTTCTAACATGTCCATTTTGAGTCTTTTGTTGTCCAGTCGTCCTCTCACATGAAACATCTCTTGGGACGCTATGTTCTTCTCATCTAACGCTATGTTGTAGTTTGTAAGGATGGCATCACATGTGTCATGAAGATTGTCTATGAAAGGTTGACAATCATGCATGTTATAGTTTAGAGTTTGGTTCATGAGTTTTACCTATTCGAAAAAGCTTAGAGTTCCATCCTTTGCCATGTAGCAGTAGTTCATTTCCAGCTTTGTAGACCCATCATCATCAGTAGTTGCTAGCATGCAGATCTTGCCTTTTCCTTTGATATTGCTGATGGTTTCATCTTCATCTCCGGATGACCAAACTTGATGGTCTCTTTTGACATGGGCCACATATGCCCTAGCCTTTTCCTTTTCCTCCAATTCTTGAGCCATTCTAAGGTAGAACGCTCTGTCTTTCACCACATTAGTTTTGCAATCCTTTGCCATATGATTCTCTTGGTTGCACTTGTGACATATTACAACATCACTTTTTACTTCTGAACGAGTACCGGAGTAAGAGGTTAGAATGGACTGCGGTGCCTCATTTGATTGAGTGTTTTGAGATTGCGGTGGTGGATAAGAACTTTTAGGATAATGAGAGTGATTGTTTTGTGGGTTGAAGTTACGGTTGAAAGGAGGTTTGTTGAATTTTTTATTTTTACGAAAAGAGGGAGGTCGTAGCCGGTTGAACTGTTTACTAACAAGAGCAATAGCCTTTTGAAATTCTTCTTCGTCATCATACTCTGAGTCGGCTTCGTACGATTGCGGTGTAGTGTCATATGAGGGAGAGTAAGATTGATTATGAGGAGCTTGTGCTACAAGAGCAAGTGGTCCTCCGAAGTCAGCACAGTCTTTGAGTAAAGTGGATTCTTGTGCTTGCAATTCCCCATAGAGCTTGTAAAGAGACAGTGAATGAATCTTTGTATCTCCTTGAACTATCATCTTAGCAATAGTCCAATGTCTTCCTAAACCATTGAGAAATTGAAGGTTTGTTTCATGGTTACTGCAGATGGTGCCAACATTTGATAACTTAGTGACTATCATATTGAATCTTTTGAAAGAGTCTTCTAAACTTTCGCCAGTATGAGCTTTGAAGTTGTTGAATTCATTGAGTGAAATTTAAGCTTCTTATCTTGAGCTTGTTCTGAGCCTTCATACAAGCTCTTGAGAACATCCCAGATCTCTTTTGCTAACTTACAATTTATGATAATGTCGAAGTTGTTAGGAGAAACTCCACAAGAGGTTTCATAAAAAGCAACAACATCATTTTCCATTTTATCAAGATCATCTTTGGTGGGACGGTTCATGACTGGTTGTCCTCCTCCTAGTCTGGTTGTGGCGTCATCAGTATGAACAGGTGTAAGAACAGGGACATGTGGTCCTTCTTCAACAGATCGTCATACATCTCTACCAAGCCTCCATAAGTATCTTTCCATTCTTTGAGACCAGTGATGGTATTCATTTGCCACCAATATTGGAGCTCGATTTGAACCACCAACACTGTTGGAAACATTCAGAGAAAGTGCTTGTCCCATTTTTCCTTTTTTTTTTAAAGAAATTAGCTTCAGTGGTATAGAAGGCCCTTTGAAAATCATAGTTTTGTTTTTTTTTTTCAAAAAGCAACCACTATGGCACTGATACCAATTATTGAGAGAAAAACTTGAGACACACTTGAACAAATGTTAGAACAAGTATAGTTGCGGAATTAGTTAATCTCAAAGGATCTAAAAGCTCAACAATAACAAGTTAACGAGTTAGATAGTTAGATAGTTAGTTGTGGAAATGTAAGAAAGTATAAATGACAGCAGGTGATATATCTATTAAACACATAAGTTGATTCATGACATGGAATTCATTAAAACCAAGTTAGTGAGTGAGATCAAGCTTAGTGATAAAGTCACGAATGACTTGCTCCAAAGAGAAGTAATTATCAGTTAGGTTCGAGAGGATTTAGAGAGTAAGAAAGATATGAGATGCGTAAGAGAAATGTAATTGATATACTGGAAGATAGTTCAGATTGATAGATATGTTAGATTGATTGAAAGAGTGATCTCTATATATAGAGTCTCAAGAATTACATTTGATCTACTCTCTAAGAGTAGCCATGCAAGGCATACTGGACAATAGAGAGTATTACAGAAAATATAGATAAAATTAAACTAAGTAAAGTAAGTAAGACTGCAGTTGGATAGATGACTTCGGATGAGGCTGCTGATGAGAGCTTGACTGCGGATGCTTGTTGGCTGCTATAGACTAAGTTAAGAGGGTCACTTCATGTTTCAACACCCTCCTTACATGCACGAGACCAATTTGCCAATCTTTTCAACTAAGGACCATTTCTGCTAATTATTTCAAACTGCCATAACTTCCTCGTATTAGGTCCGTTTCCAATGAACCTTATATCCACGAAAAGGTGGTGAGAAGCCCTATGCTCCTAACAACTCACCATAGCCTTAAGACTTCCTGGACGAAACCCAAAATTCATAAGGGCTGGGCCAACTCCTTTACCGATACCCTTTGGGATCCAAAGCACAAACCAAACTCTTTTATCATACAACCTACTTTACCTGAATCCAAGAAGGGTCTAAACCTTTCTTCTTTAAAACCTCAAAACCTTCTCATACCCGAATTATGGCCTACAAACCTTGACTCACAGAACGACCCAAAACAGGATGCTACAAGTGCAACATAGAAGAACTCAAACCGATCATCAGCTGTAACGCTCGATTTCCAAGGTATTTATTTTATTTGTTAATGGATTAAATATTTTTGGTTGGTCCTTGGAGTCCTTGGGATTTTATCATTTTAGGCTATGGGGGTTGTCGTACGTTGGGCGTATCACCCTACGTACATTGGGCATACTGATTGAAGTTGGACGCGGATGCCATGCACGTATGTGCTGCGTACTGAGGAGCACGCGTAGTGTACATGTCCAAGACCCAAAACCCTACATTTTAGGGTTTGAGCAATATATAAAGAACATTATGCTTTAAGGACCAGCCTCCATGAAACCCTAACTCCTATATTGTGTGTTCTTGTGCTTGGAAGGTCCATTTAGTGCATTCTTGGTGTTTTTGATCCATTTTCCAAGGAAGTGAAGGTTGGAGCAAGATGGTGGTTCAAGGATAAGTTTGTAGATCTGAGTTATTTGCTTCATTTCAAGCTTTTTCAAGGTATAAATTCTTAAACTTGATACGTCATAGCCTAGATCTCTTTTGGTTAAGTTTTTGGACCCTTTTGGTCCCATTGTTGAGATTTTATGAGTCCATGCCATTTCTAAAGCTTTGAGTTTCCACTCATGGTATTATTTGGGTCCTAGAATCATAAAGTTTCTATCTTTGAGACCTTAGATCATCCATGCATGAGCATTGGTCATTTTTATGGAAGTAGATTGTCATATTTCGAGTTTGGGTTCATTTGGGGGCATGCAAGCCACCAAGTTGTCGACTTTATGGTTTAAGACACTTCATATGATTCAGATCTGTAATTGGAACCCTAGGTCTTAAATATTTAAGCACATTATGGGATTATGGCTTAATGAGTTGGTACGGTGGGCGTACAAGCTCGTACGCACAGCATGCAAGATGTGTAGCCTGTACGCTTAGCGTATAGTTGAGTATGCCCCGCGTACTCAATGGATTTGGGGCATTGCATTGTTGGGCCTTAGTTTGGGCCATTCTCAAGGACTTCATGTTTTGGGCCTTAGTGGGCCATCTGGAATCGAACCTTTGGGCTAGGGAGGCATTATTGGGCCTTTGGGCTAAGGCTCATGCAAAGGGATTCGGCCCAATTTGAAACTAGGCCATATGTTGGGCCTTATTGGATTATGCATCTCTTTTGGGCCATTGGATTGTGATTTAGGGTTCATTCTTGGACCAAGTTATAATGTGGGGTAAAATAGTATTTTTACCCCATGTAGGGATTTTTGGTTAATGATGGAGATCCCATTGTTAATTAGCTTTTTTTGCTAATTGATAGCTCGGGGAGCTCTAAGACTGGCAGTCAGGGATCATTCGTCTCATTCATCTTTTTTGGGGTGAGTTTCTTCACCGGGTTTAGTGGGTGTAAGGCACCAAGGTCGACCCTTGCTTGATTATGTTGATATACTTGTTGTCTGTGTAATACTAGTAAGTGTTTGTAAATGTATGATTCATTGGGTGGGGCCCGTTATGCGAGTGTCGACGAGGCCCGTATCTCAATGGGTGGGGCCCATTATACGAGTGTGAGCGGGGCCCATTACGTGATATGTTTGGTATGTGGTATTATGGGGAACTCACTAAGCTTTGTGCTTAGGGTTTTTAGTTTACGTTTCATGTACTTTCGGTTTCAAAGGGAAGAGCTCGGGTTGACTGCATCACACACACCATAGAGATTCTGTTTGTGGGACACACTCTGATTTTCATGATGTTTGACACTTTTATTTGTTGGGATGTATAAAAAATGTTTTGGAATACTGCTTTTACTTAAATCAAAAATGAAATTTTTCGGTCAAAATTTTTAGGTGTTTCATCAGCATTTGTTTGAATATGTGTCACCTTGTCGGGATTATGTTTGACCAAAATGTGGAAATAATCTGGAAGTTTGGTAAGAGAATCATCTTCTGTACCCCTTAACATCAACAATGTGTATTGCTTCGCACGCCAAGCCTGATGGTATGAGATACCGATGTTCAATTGTGCATTCATATCGTTAACAATATATTGTCCCCGATATACTCTACTAAAATCTTCAGCCATAACATCAACAATATATTCACCCAAAACATGTTCGTTTGCTTGTCAATGATTAGGTTGCAAAATTGTTGAAGAACATGTGTATACGTCAACAAATTTAATCACTTGGAAAAGTCTGCCATAATTTTTGATTCCTTTTGCTCTTAGTAACCAAGAATAATTTTTCCCAACACACACAAACTCATACCTTGATTTGGTCGATCTATCTGTCTTCGTCTAAAAACCTTCTTGAAGACATTTTTTTCTCAATCACCCATTTTAGAAGGTATTTGTTATTAAATATATGGAGGCATTCAATGTTTTGATTAGAGTTTACCATTTGTGATGTGATGTTTTCATTAACATCAACTGGACATGCCAGTGGAGGGGGCATACCGTAAAAAATGTTATCGGTAAACTTAGCTTTACGTTCATCACCTAACTCATCTCCATCAGAATTGTTTTCTAAGTCGGATATATCTAAATCTACATCAGCCAAATCCACATAACCATGTAGATTTTCATATTTCTGAATCATAACTTTTTTCTTTTTACTATCATCGACTCCACCCCTATTGATAACCTTAACTTCTTCTTGGGGGACATTATAAAAACAGTCACCCACATCATTAAGATATGTACCAACATCATCATCACCAACATACTTATAATTTTCAGGATCTACATAGTTAATAGGCGAATACATCACATTTACATTTTCAGCACCACTATGAAACTAAAGTACACTAGGAGTCATGAAAGTATCTACTGAGTTTTTGCTCCCTTTATCGCTAGATAAGTTAGCAACCGACTCATTTTCTCTCTCGCCACCTTCATCAGTCACCATAAACACTTTTACATCCCTTCCGCTAACCAGTTTGATTACGTTGATCAACATTCTAACATCAATGTCTTCAAATATTGCTATATAATGATTCAATTCAAGATGATAAAAACGAAGACTAATTTGATATCTATCTAACAAACTGGTTTTTATTTTCACAAAAGATATAAAATCAGTATAACTAATATAATCGGAAAATATCAAAGCGATTTCAGAAATACCCCCCTGTGGAGAGTAGTTGAACCAGAAATTTTGATATGGGGTGCAAACATTGTCAATATATATTATATGTAGTTATTCAATATTGGATATTAAAAAAACATGTTATAATCTCTTAATTGGGAATACATTAATATAAAAATGTTTATAAATAATATATATATATATATATATATATATATATATATATATATATATAATTTTTGGGGGTACTATAGTATTCCAGATTTGTCTCTGCAAACTCCTACATCCAACCGGTTACAACGCAAACCAAATATTTATTCAATTTATTACAAAGGTTTTAAACAAATTTTCCATAGAAATAACTGCTAAACTGATAATTTTTTACAAGATTTTATATATAATATGCTTGTTTCTTGGTCAAACCTATCATCTCGTAGTCAAAAAAAATATTCTGCAAAATCGCAGATGAACTAAGTTCATCTACGAACGTGGGTGTGTGTAAGTGGTATTTATACTGGAAAAATAAAATAAAATAAATAAAACTCAGGAAAAAATAATCTACGAGCATACAATTGTCAATACACGTCCGTGTTTTAAGCGCGTTTGTACCTTCGCAGATCAACATGCAAAATCGCAGATGACACTAATTTATCTCTAATTTTAGTGATTATTTTTGTAATTTTGAGTTTTTTAACTATTTTCTGCAAAGAAATTAAAAAAATGATTTTCTCTACAGATAATATTAAATTAAGAAATGTTCATTGATTGATAGTCGATAGACCGTAAAAAATTGGTTTGAATTTTATTTATTAGATCCTATTATTTACCAAAACAACACTTATAACTCATTTGATGTTGACATCAGCTCAAGCTCAAACAATCGAGGGTTAAATATAGATTCAATATTATCATCAAATTAAACAGTAGATCTACAATTGAATCTCAAGATTCAAAAGTGGAAAATGATCCCCGATAGCGGAGATGCAATCTGGGTTTCCATTAAAAAAGTATACTGGGATTTTTTAAGTAGCTGTTTTTTTAATTCATGCAAAATTATAATAAATTTGTATCAATTATCATAGTGGTTTAAGTGATGATTGGCGATCATTAGATAATTAAAGAATTTCAACAGGAAGTTATTCTAAGTTCTAATCCCATATATTTCGACTTTAGGTAATATATCGTTGTAAAACAATAGTAATAAATTTTTATGAGGTAACTTGAAAACTAGAAAAAAAAAAAATTCGGAACTCAAATAATTATGAAAAAATAATTTTAACATCTTACAGAAACAAAAACATTCTTTAGTAATTTTGTATGAAAAAGAAATTTTAATACTTTAGGTAATATATCGTTGTAAAACAATAGTAATAAATTTGTATGAAGTAACTTCGAATTAAAAAAAAACGCGGAATTAACTCAAATAATTATGAAAAAGTAATTTTAATATCTTACGGAAATAATAACATTCTTTAGTTGGAAAATTTTCAAAATACACTTATACACACACATAAATGAGAGAGAGAGAGAGAGAGAGAGAGAGAGAGAGAGAGAGAGAGAGAGAGAGAGAGAGAGAGAGAGAGAGAGAGAGAGAGAGAGAGAGAGAGAGAGAGAGAGAGAGAGAGAGAGAGAGAGAGAGAGAGAGAGAGAGAGAGAGAGAGATTCAACGCAAAACCATTTGTTTATAAACCATAATTCAAAATCATAGTTATAAATAAAAGCAACACAGAATCTCGAATCAATATCAATAATTTGCTAATGTGTGTATAGTCTCGTTTTCGATAAAGAAGCTCGAATCAATATCAATAATATCAATAAGCACCTACAAAAAGCATTTTATCCACAACGATAAAATAAAGTTTAATGAACTCTCCAAAATGCCATATATAACCCAAAATTCATACACAACAGTAACGAGTCTGTTTCTACCCAATAGGTATGTTTCAACCAAACGGGTTTGTTTCAACCCAACATGCATATTTCAACCAACATGGGCGTGTTTAGAATAAAGTGTTTTAGAGCTTCTAACTTCTAGCGTTTGACAAAATACTCTGTTTTGAATAGAAAACACCGTTTGACATTACAAGTTTCTAACTTTTAGTTTAAATAAAACACTGCAAATCAAAATGTTACTTCATCAAGCATTTAACAAAATGCTACCATCTACAAGTTGCCTGTTACCGCTACAATCTACCTACTACTAGCTAGTTTTGCCGAACATGCGTTGTAATGCTTGCGTTTCTCACTAGGCATTAATAAAATGATGTAATTGTAATGGTCAACAATTGTAACATTTTATAAATAAAGAGAATTACTGAGTATTATGTGTTTTATGTGTAGTTATATGTATTATACGTGCTTAAATCGCTATAATAAAATAGAAATAAAATACTCATCTTGAATAGAATAATAATTAGCCCGAATAACCTTGATGAAAGAAGACATTCTTGATGAGGATTCTGGGGATATAAAGAACACTTAAATCTGAATTTGTATGAATAAATTATGATTGTTTGAAGTTTCACGTTACAACAAAGTGTGTCGTAAAAAGTAAATTTTAGATAGGTTTCTTATTAGCAGAGAGTCGTAGTAATCATAAAACAGAGAGTGTGCATATAGAGAACATTCGAATCAGACTTCATATGAGGAGGTTACGATTTTTTGAAGTTTCAACGCAACAGTGCGGATACAAACATTGAATTTTAGATCAGTCGATTTTAGCAGAAACAATCTAAACGAGAATTGAAAATCTCGTAATAAGATGACCAAGATATAAAGATAGTCGGAAACGAAGTCCGTATGTAAAATTTATGAATTTAACACAGTCCTTAACAGTCTAATCTTCGTAGACTATTAAATTTAAGATTGGTTGAAAATTAGCCGACAATGTCTAAATAAAATTTGTAGTACTCGGAAATACCTACACATGGATATAGAGAACGTCGAAATGGAGTTCGTATGACCGATATATGAATATTTTAAGTTAATAGCCGTACCTACCACTGCCACGTTGCTCCAGCCATTAAACGCCATGTGTCAGCATTTGAGAGAGCCGACCAGGCCAGTGCACAGTGCGCACTTGGTCTGTGCATGGTGCGCTTGACACAAATTCGCCCTATAAATTCAGAACTCTGCTCATTAATTTCCCATATCATCTCAAACTCTCTCTCTCTCTCTCACACACACACACACACTCTTTCTCTCTCTATCACTCTCTCTCTCTCTCTCCTAGTACTAATTTTCTTAATATTTAGGGTATTTTGGGAAAGCTCTGAGTCCTCAAAGTGTTTGGCATCTAGTGTAACATCCTAATCTTTAGGTATGAGTTTAAACTTTTATATTCATATTTTCAGGACAACTCGACGAGTTGGAGGGCTTCAACTCGTCATGTAGAGTTTTAATGGTTGCACCTCTTTCAGGGTCTACTCAACGAGTTGGAAGGCCCGAACTCGACGAGTTGAAAGCTGAACATGAAAACCCTAATTTTTAGGGTTTTCACCTTATTGAAAGGCCATAACTCTCACTGTTAGCCTCCCTCATCGTCCCCTCAGTCCAGAGAAACCCTAAATCGTGCCTTATCTTCCATTTTGAGTGTGTTTGAGTTTATAGAGTGTTCTTTGGTGTTTTTCTTGAAGGAGCTGAAGTTGGTGGTGCATAACTGAAGAGAGAAGCTTTTGATCCGAGATTTTCAGTGTTGTTGCAGCCATTTGGAGGTATAAAGTTGGTGGTTGTCGAGGCCAACACAAATAATAACCCTAATTATTACACACTAAAATAGTGTATAGTGGTAAAGGGATCGAATCCACGGAGACTGGTTCAATTTGATAACTCTATGAAAAATCTCTTTGTAAAATACTTGGAATATGACAATAAATTAAAATTGGGGGTTTTGATGTTTTGAAATACTTGAAACAAACTAGAATTAACTATGATTTAAATAGACAATTGCAACAAAAATAAGAATTTGATGTAAAATCAATAAGGGAAAGATGGTTGACTTAAAGTTTTCTCACTTTGACTTTTGATGAACATATCATTAGAATTCAATGGTGCAATACTTGTTTTAAATCCTCAATTTGGCTATAGTAATCCAAGGAGCTTGAGATTACCTAGACTTTTCTTAATTGTTGAAATGGCTAGAGAAGCTCATAACAATTTCCTTAGTCAAAGTCACTAATTCCAAATAGCATGTAATTAGTGAAAGTCAACTAGCATTAAGAACCAAAAAGTCACCAAATCCAAGAGAGGTCAAATGCTTTCACCACCATGTTGGAGGAAATGTTTTTATGATTGTGTGAAGCAAAAACAACACAAAAATCATTTGTTGCTTGCTAATTTGAGGATCCTTTACTTAATCAAGAAATTAGCCAACTAATCACCACAAACACATTTAAACTCATGAACTAAAACATACAAGTAATGATAAGATGTTAAAACACAAAACATTTCCATAAAGATTCAAGAACATGTTCATGGATTCTTCAACATTCAACAAAAGTTCAAAGGATTAACCAAAAGTCAACCAAGATTAGCTTAGCCAAGCATGGCTAAACCCAAAGAAACAAAGTTAGAGAAATTTGTACCAAACATTAAGCAAGAATCAAGAGGTAAAAATATGATGTTCTTCAAGGGTTCTTGGCCTTCAAAAGTCTCCAAAACTCCAGAGAGAATCTTCAAAAATCGGGTGTCCAAGAGTATGCAAAAGATGGGCACCAACCTTCCTCAAATAGCTCAAAAGAAGAATTTCCGAAACTACCCCTGCAGGGCCTTGCGCGACCCGCGTGATGCTGCGCGGGTGGGTTGCGCGGGTGGTGCCTGACATGGGCTTCTTTGAGATTTTGGGCCTCTAAAGCATATCCCACTAGCCCAGATCGAATCCAATCACCTCCTAGCCCATTTTCTTCAAGTTTTTCTTCATTTAAAGCCCAATTTGACCTCTCCAAATCCTCCAAAGCTCGTGAACTCGCCTGATTAATAATTTTCATACGCTTGAATGTTCCCCCGCATCTTGCAAATTTAAAGTTTATTTCTCTCCAAGTCTTCAAATAATCATCAAGATCACTCCATGCATCATCTCCACTACCCATCAAGCCCAACGTCATTTTTGTCTACAAATCTCATCGCCTCCTATACGTCCCGAACACTCCCGCTCCGCTAGACCCGAAAACCTGCAATTATGCTCACAAGATTCGAGAGTACCCGAAATAGTCATAAAATAACAAAAAGGAAAATATGCATGGAAATTATCTAAGTTATGAATGAAATATGCTAAAATAAATTATAAAAAGAAGTAAATAAAATGAAGCTATCAAAAGTCGATATCTTGATCATCCTCCATGAACTTAAACTTACCAACTTTATCAAGTCTTGGCCCTCTTTCCTGCCCTAAGTCCCATAATAAGCTTTACTTGAGTGTCTTAGCCCCTTGATACTTTACGTGGATGTAAAATTAGCAACTTTACATGGTATCTTAACCCTATGGGACCAGATCTATAGTTTGGGGATTTAGACTCGCTTAAAAGTGGTTGACGAATGAGTTAAGACAGGAAAACTCGACGAGTTGCCTTGCGAACTCGGCGAGTTGGCTCGGGGTTTCTCCGGTCTTCTGAACATTATACCAACTCAACAAGTTGTCTTGACGACTCGGCGAGTTGACTCGAGTTTTTCACGATTTTATGAGTTCCGAAGAAACTCGACGAGTCATTAGATGCACTCAGCGAGTTGGGTCAACATGGACTGTTAACCTTGATTGTTGACTTTGACTTTGACCATGGTTGACCAAGTTTGACCTTAAGGGTACTTTTAGGAATTCAGGATTTTGATGGAGTTAGTCACATGGTGGTTGTAGGTTGTTGAGTTCGGAGCTGCGATTCGAGGGTTGGATCTTGTCAGTCAGTGCTACTTGTGAGGTGATTTTTCCTCACTATACTTAGGGTCAAAGGCACCAAGGCCGGCCCATTGGATTTATATCCTAGTAGTTATTGATATGATGAGTATGAGTTAGATATTCATGCTAGTTTGATATACTATTCTGGTAGATCTGTAGGACTACCTGTGATACTGTCTGATTATCTGTATGTGTATTTATTTGTTACATGTCGACATGTTGTGTGGGTTGGGTTGAGGTTGTACTACTATGTGCGGTAGCCAAACAAACCCTGGAGTATGCCACATGTGAGTTGAGGGCCATGGAGGGCATGCCAGACTCATACTGAGGACTCCTGAGCATTCCAGATATGAGCTGAGGGCTAGACAGGGCATGCTGGACTTATACTATGGGCTAATCTTTTGTATTCCAGTCCAAGGACTGAAGGAGCAAGCCAGACATAATTTGTGGGCCTGATAGGCAAGCAAACTTATGTTGTGGGCTTGTAATAACTTAATGAATTGGGTTCTTTTGAAAAGTTTGAATTTATTTGAATATTTGGGTCGTTACATAATGCCTCTCGCTTGCTAAATTATCTAACCAAAACACGCTCTTCGACTAGACCTAGCTTTAATAATGCAACCTAAACACGCTCTGAGATTGTATTGGAAATCTGCATAAAGTTTTTTACAAACTTCCCAACAATGTTCATTTCTTCTCATACACTCGTAAGTGTGAAAACATGTGATATATGTTTTACAATGAGGAAACTTATTGTTTGTTACAAATTATTAACTTTATAGAACGATTAGTGATATGTGCATGTTTAGCCCTATATTTAGTATAGATTTTTATCATTTTTAGCTAATTAATTGCATATTATGGACAAAAGGTACTAAATTATGTTTGAATTATATTTTCAGTCCAAAAGAAGTGCTCAGAAGCAAAAGGAATCAGGAGTAGCTATCGGGAAGCTTTGGAGTGAACAAAAGTAGACATGATAAAAAAAACACAAAGAATCGTCAAGTGGGGACGTGTACTCGACGAGTTCCCACGAAGATTCGCGAAGTAGAAGAGTCCTTGACATGCCGTAACGAGAATTTAATGAGGGACTCGACGAGTCGAATCAAATCGAATCTATCAAAGAAACCCTCCAGATCGATAGACAGGACTTCTGAGAACCCTAGGAGGAGGAGGAGCTGTGATTCAGAGCGAAGAGAGGCATCTGGAAGAGTGAAGATCCAACCCAATTCAAGTTTTGAAGGATAACTAAGGCATACTTTGATTTCTCTTAACTAGATCTAGTACTTAAACCATGTTTATGTTATTGAATTTCGTTTTCGAGTTTTCTATTGCCTTAATCATGAGCTAAGCTTGCTAGCTTCTATTTGGGTAAGATAAATTTGAGACTATGGTTTGATTAATAGTAGGATTAACTTTTAATTGGTGATTTTGTTGAATTAAGCTTGTTAAAGATCCTTATGCATTAACCATAACTATTTTCTAGTTAATAGGAAGGCAATTAGGCTGCATGAACATCTCTTAATTGTTTACCTCATGTGATTTATGTGAACACTTTATTATGTGCCTAGGATTAGTGAATGTGAAACTAGGATTAATTAGAGAATGGGTAAGTTAATGTGTGAGCTTGTTTGATAAACCAACAAGAGGCTAATTGAATTAATAATTTGATTAACCATTACAAGTCTTATTTAACCCGTATAAATAACCTAGAGAATTAATTAAGACTAAAATGCAAATTTGGTCCCTGTGGTTATCAGAAAAATGTGGATAAAGTCCAAAAGGATTTCAACTTGCACCATTAGTCCAAAATCAAATCTTTTTGTGGATAAGGTCCCTATTAAACATGAAAAGACTGTTTTACCCTTTTTATTTCTTTTTTGCTTTTATTTCTAGTTATTTAAATAATTAAAAATGCTTTAATTAAGTAGAAATAAAAATTACCCCCCCCCCCCCCATTCTCTCTCCTGTATACGATGCCATGAGCAAACTCCAAACCATGAAGAAAAGAAAAAGAAAAAAGAATAGATTCTAACTCTAAACATAATTACTAAATCAATATTGAACTCAAAAATCCAAACCACATGTAATCCTAAGCGAAGCTGGAAAAATCAAAATCTTCGAGGAAAAAATTGAAGATGAATTCTGGATATTAACAAAGATGGAGGTTGAGGATGAACATCAACACAAAATGAAGCTGGAATAAATCTGGGTCGCTTTCGTATTCTCTGAGCACCGATACAAAATCTGTTTTTTCTGTTCATCTTCTTCAACATACACACACACAATGATAAACACAGACACTTGCAAATCAAAATTGTGAAATAGTGCTTTGAACTAAACTCAAAAACCCAACCGTGAACCTGTGAAGTTGTTACACCCTTTAATCCAACCGGCTAATAAAAGATCAAATAAATAACAGAAAACTTAAAAGAGTTAATCCTAACTGTGAACTAAATCTAATTTTTGATTGTATGTTCATCAAAGCTTTCAAGACCCCAAAACCCAGAAAACACAAAACCTAGAAAAATCAAAATCGAAGCTGTCAAGCACCTCCAAATCATTGATATAGGTGAGAAAAAAGACAAAAAGTCTTTTGATTCAGGTGCGTACTGGCCAGAGGCCAAGTCAAAATTGTTACAAAAAATCGTTCTTTGATTGTTAAATCAATGGGCTTCTCTGGATCAATTTTGAAATTAAAGGGTTTCCCTGAGTTGATAAACCTGATGAAGAACCTTGGTGCACAAAACCCCATCTTGATTTGGAAGAGAAATGTGTTGTTGACAGAGTCAATGTAAGTGATGGTTGTGTTTTGATCATCGAGCACTGGTGGGTTACTTCTCTTTTTCTTCTCTTTCTTTCGAATCTCTTTACAGGATGTATTTAAATCATTTTTTTCTTGGGTTAAATGGGTTTCAAGATTTGGGTTTGTAAACCTACTTGAAAAAGAATAAGAAGAAGTAGTAGTAGGATTTCTATGGTTTTGATTCTGGTTTTTGTTCACAAGGGGCCATTTGGAGAAGACGAGTTGTATGTGTGTGAGTATGAGAGAGAGAGAGAGAGAGAGAAGAGAAAGAGAGGGCGGGGTTATTTTTATTTCTAATTAACTAAAACATTTTTTAGTATTTATTACAAAGAAACAAAAGCAAAAAAGAAATAAAAAGGGTAAAACAGTCTTTTCATGTTTACTAGGGACCTTATCCACAAAAAAGATTTGATTTTGGACTGATGGTGCAAGTTGAAATCTTTTTGGACTGTATCCACATTTTTTAGATAACCACGGGGACCAAATTTACAGTTTAATCATTAATTAATTTAGACAACTGGTCACTACTTGAATTAGTTTATTTTCTAAGGATTAGCATAGCGAATGTGAATCTAATCACCTGAATCGGTAGCTAATAAAAGATTAATCCATCGCACTATTACCATTAAATCAACCATAGGATCAATTGAGTCGAACCTGAACAGAATTCCCTTTAGATATTGAAGTTAGTTGGTCTTTGATTGCTTAGTTGTTAGTTAGTTATTTAGTTTAACTGTTAGTAAGTTTCTAGTCTTGTAAAACTAGAGAAAACCCCTCTTTTATTATTTGTTATTTTGTTTTTAGATAATTTTAGTAATTAGTTTAATTCTCGTTCCCTGAGTTCGATACCCTGCTTACTAGATCTATACCACCAATTGACAGGTCCATTGCCTTTTGTGTGATTAATTTACAATTTAGAAGTAGGAATAAAACTAGTTGGTTAAACACACATCAAGTTTTTGGCGTCGTTGTCGGGTAAAGGTTCTAAATTTAAATTGATTACTATTGTTATCGATCCTTTGTGTGAGATTTCTCTTGCACAAAGTTACTACTTTTAGTAGATTTAGGATTAGAATTTAATTTCAGTTTTTAGCTTTTAGGAAGTTTGTTTAAAATTTTGTTGTTTTGCGTTGAACTCGCCGAGTCCCTATGACCAGACTCGACAAGTCCATCGCTGAACATCTATTTTCGTTTCTAGTTTTCATTTTTGTTCCTTTTACGCGTTTTTCTTGTTTTGTTTGCAGGCATTACATGACCAGAGGATCCAACACACCCCTGGTTCCTTCATTTGAAGACCCATAATCCGCTTTAAGGAAAAACAAAGGCAAGGAGGTAGAAAGTTCTGATACACCGATGTAATCACCCTTCGAGAGCTTGAAAACGATTTTTGGAAAGAAAAAGAACAAGAAGGCAAGAGAAACCAGCAGTCAAAAGAGAAAAGAAAGCAAGTTAGAGAATATTGAAGATAATCCAAAAGGGGCCGAATTTGAATACGACTCCAAATCCGAATACGAAGAAGAAAGCGATTTTGAAGGCGAACTAGCTAAGCCCATGGCTAACATTGATGAAGTTCCCATGGGTGAATGGAAGAAGAGAATATGTGACGATACCGACCCAGGACTTGTGCAACCCGCAATTCCTGCAACTGCCACCTTTAAGCTTAAAGGTCACCTACTTGCTCAACTAAAGGAGATTCCCTTCTACGGAAAGATCATGAAGATGCCTATAAACACTTGGATGAGGTCAACGATGTAGCTGATTATTTTAATGTTCGAAATGTGCCTCGCAAGACCCAACTGCTTCGTATGCTTCCAGTTCCATTCAAAGGTGCTACAAAGGATTGGCTCAAATCATTACCTCCAAGATCTATCACTACATGGGCTAAA
Organism: Lactuca saligna; assembly: GCF_052625555.1. Classification (NCBI taxonomy): domain Eukaryota; kingdom Viridiplantae; phylum Streptophyta; class Magnoliopsida; order Asterales; family Asteraceae; genus Lactuca; species Lactuca saligna. The sequence goes on from NC_136420.1 coordinate 10,609,369, forward strand.
ATTAAGGAAGAGTTCATTGATCAATTTTATCCCCCTTCAAAGATAGACAAATTAAAGAAAGTCATTGCCAACTTTGAACAACAAGCTGGAGAATCCTTATACGAGACATGGGAGAGATACAAGGGCTTACTAAGGAGTTGCCCACATCATGATCTTAATAGCCAACAAAAAGTATCCATTTTTTATGATGGAGTAAATGTGACTACAGGCAGCTTCTTGATTCGCAAGGACCGCTCACAAAGAAGCCACCCCCTGTGACAAGGAATCAATTGAGGAATTCTCTAAACACTCTAGAGAATATCATAACCCAATGAATGAATTCGGGGTGATGAACACTGTTAACGATAGCATGGCGGCAATGATGGCTAAACTAGATAGTTTAGATCGGAGGATGACTAAGATGGATCAAACAATCCATGCTATTCGAGTTTGATGTGAGAAGTGTAACAGACCTCATCTTACTAAAGATTGTAATTTGGATGAGAATGGAAACAAGAAAGCTCAAGTATTCTATTCAAGTGGCGATAGATTTGATGATAATTGGTGGAAACCTAAAAAGGAATGGCTCCCGTATGACGAGTATAAAAAGGCAAAGGAGGAGAAATACAAGCAAAAAGAACAGGGTTTCTATCAAAAGGGGGAACTGGTTATGGAAAAGAGAGTTGATTTGGAGGAGATGTTCACAAGGTTTGTAGCTGCATCCGAGAAGAGGCATAATTATACTGACATTGAATTGAAGGAGCAACGAGTAATGCTTAAAGATCATCAAGCTATGATGAAAGATCAACAAAATTAGCTTAGGAATCAGCAAGTATCTATTCAAACCATTGAAAAACCGATAGGTCAGCTTGCACAACAAATCAATCAAAGAACACTCGGTGAACTTCCCAGGAATACCGAAAAAATCCAAAAATTGCACATCTAAATGTGATAACCACCAATTCTGACAAAAGTTTCACTCCTTTGACCTCTATTCAGAAGAAACCCAATAAGGAGCAAACAGAAGAGATAATTGAATGCAATTAGAGTAAACCCGACTCGACTCGCCGAGTTGGCATCATGGACTCGACGGGTCCGAGGTCTGATGAGAAAAAGTGTTCTCTTTTGAAACCATCCAGGCCCCCTTTGCCATTTCTGATCCGATCCATACCAGATGAGCAGATTCAATGGTATAGAAGATTTATGGAGCAAGTGAGGACCTCCAAGTGAACATTCCATTTGTTGAAACGATACTTCAAATTCCTAAGTATGCAACTTTGCTTAAAAACCTCTTTACTACTAGAAAAAATATGGAAGAAGTTGACGAAGTATTGCTGAATGAACTGCCAGAAAAGAGGGGTGATCCGGGAAGCATCTCCATACCATGTCAATTCGGGAACATAATTTCTACTCATGCATTGACCGATTCGGGTGCAAGTATTAATCTAATGCCATATTCTTTCTTCAAGAAGCTAAATTTTCTGGAGCCAAAGCCGATTTGTATGAAGATTCATCTAGCCAATAAGACAATAATACATCCAAACAGAGTATGCAAAGATCTTCTCATCAAAGTCGATAAATTTGTGTTCCCCTTGGACTTTGTAGTGCTTGACATGGAAGAAGACCCTAAAGTTCCAATCATTCTTGGGAGACCATTTTTGAATACCGCTTGTGCAATAGTCGATGTGTGAGAATCTACACTAACACTAAGGGTAGGAAACGATTCAGTGGTGTTTAAAGCAGAAAATGAGACAAAGGGTGAAGGGATGAAAAACAGAGAAGTTTCCTTATTAGATTTGGATGATGAAGTGTTAGAAAGAGAGCTTGTGCTTTTACAAGAAGAAAATCCAAACAAAATTTTGTTACCTTCTAGAGGGGATTTCGATGCTGGAGAAGATTTAAAGGAGATAGAAAGGTTGCTAGAGGAAGCTGATTCAAAAGAAACAATAGAAATTGTGGAAACCTCACATACTCGCCGAGTAGCATTGACTGACTCGATGAGTCCAATCGAGAACTTCAAAAATCATGAAGATCTTGTCCTGCTACTTACAAGTTCCCTTTTTGGCCTTGACATGCACACTTCTCCTAATCCTTTTGAAAGTCCAATAGAAGAGACTGAAATTGTTGAAAATTTTAACTTCCAACACACACAATTGGCTTACCTTGACAAGATGATAAAATAAGAAGCAATTTAACTTGACAAGAGGGTAAGTTTGGGAGAAAAGGAGAATTCAAGGGCTTGGAATGATGATATGAATAACTCATCCATTGAGTCACTCATGGCTAATCAAGAGATTGAGTCAAAGACAATGAAAAGAACTAAACCTTGAGCCCGAGTTTCTACTAATTATGAAGTATTTGCATTTGAACCACCAGATTCTTTAGAAGGTGACAAAAGTAAGGAGGACTCCTTAATATCAAGTGATGATGAAGTGGCAACTATATGGGAAATTGAGATTGACAAACAAGGAGTACAAAAGATGGGTCCAAAGAAAGGGGTGAAGAAGAAGAAGGTTGGGAAACAAATTAGTTATGCAATAGAAGAAGATGCTACAAGGAAAAGGAAAGAAGAATTGCGTCGGGAATATAAAAGAAAAATACATGTTTACTAAAAAAAGTTTAAACAACAAAATATTAAGCGTGAATTCCCGATGGAAGACAATGAAGAAACGTAGAGCGGGACGGAGTCCAGCTAACAAATTCTCAAAAAGAAGCACTTGACGGGAGGCAACCTGTTACTAGAGTTTGCTTTCTTTTACCTTTTTCTTTAGTTTTAATTTTCTTTCGTTTTTTTAGGATTTATCTATTTTCATCTTCTTAATTGTCCAAAATGACTACTTGAGGGCAAGCATGGTCTGAGTGTGGGGTGGATTGGATATATTTTTAAAGGAATAAAAAAATTTATATCAAATTTATAAAAATATATATCTATTTTTCAAAACTAAAGAGTGACTCGGCGAGTAGGGTGACTTACTCGATGAGTTAACTCGAAAGTCGGAATCTCAAAATCGCGACCAGAATTGCTGAGTCGGACCCTGACTCGACAAGTCCGTTTGTTTTTACAGACAAAAAAAATTCTAATTTTACATATCTGTAAAATTAGGGCTTTTTACCTAATTGGTAACCACTCCTCATTCAGCCAGCCGACACTCGATGTACGCTTCCCCTTTCTCTCCCTCTCTTTCTCTATATCTCTCTCTCAAGCAAGAAAGGTACTAAATTTCTTCTCTATTTCTGTCAAAGCTTTGATTTTTAGGAGATTGGAAGTGTTAATTAGGTAGAAAACCTGTTTTTGAAGTTTTAGAATTTCTATGGTTTCAATTTTGACCCAAGTAGAATGTTATGGATGAATTTTCTTATACTACTATGCTCTAAATACACCCCTGGACAAACCCTTGCAGTAAATTTTGTTTTTATGGATGAAATTTGAGAGACTCGTCAACAGACTCACGCAGTTCGTATGACTCATCGAGTCGGTCTACGGCCTCGGCGAGTCATGTCTAAAGCAGGCCAGATTTTATGTTCTAATTTTTCTGTTCGATTCTGGTTGTTTGTGTTACTTATTTATGTAGGAACATGTTTTCACGGGGTCAGAGCTCAAGAGGAAGCCAAGGGGATTTTCCTTGGTTTAATGTTCCTCCAATCGATTCCAAATCTACGATGACTAAGTGGAAGAAGAAGCTTGCAGAAATCCGGAAAAAGGATATTTGTGTCCTCAATGCGATTGATTGGGAATAGTTGGGGAGAGTTCGTTATGAAGAGGAGTTGGCTCCTTATTTAGTCAGGGCGTTTGTGTGTAATGGGGTGTCCATCACGTGTGATGGATAGAGTCGCATCTTTCGTATCCAGGAGTCGGTCTATCAAGAGTTGTGCTTGGAATTTTTCTCCACAATACATTTCCAGGGTGGGGACGATTACTATTACCCCGAGAATATTACTTTTTGTCTTGGGGGCGAGATTCACCATTGTTCTATGGTGGAATGAGCTTGGACGTTGGGAATTTATGACCTACAATTGATCCACACGGATGCATTTCGTACAATTTTGGAGCATTGCCACAAAGTATTCTCGGGTTGTGTCACAAGCACAATTTGGTGGAACACTATTGCCAACAAAGTTTATATTCCCAAATCGTCTCAAGAAGGGAGCATACGATCACCTACACACCGCCTTATTCACCGCCTAATTTCAAACACCAGTAACCAAAGAAAAGATGATGACAAGGTTTCTAACCTTGATTTTTTTTTTATCTTTGGAGCATCATTACACCCAACACCTTTTGCAACCTTCCATGGTGCGTGGCTTCATTATGTCGAAAGCCTTAAACACAATCTCATCAGTGTTGTGTAAGGCAGGCCATCGAGTGGAGTTTGATGATCAATTCTATTACATCATGACGAGTGACAGAAGCACCTGCTTAATCAAGTCACGATCCGAAGGCACCATGTATCCTCTGGATGTCTCTCTCATCATTGGAAAACCGCAGCTTTGCTTTCTCTCCAAAATTGTATCTGAAGTTAGCTGGTTATGGCACCGCAAGCTCACCCATCTTAACTTCAAATACATCAACACCTTGGTCACTGAAGAACTAGTCAGAGGACTACCCATTCTCAAGTTCAACAATGACATTCTATGTCCTGCTTGTGAATGTGGTAAGCAGTCAAAAGCAAGTTACCCTATGGTGATTGACTCTTCTATATCTGAACCACTTGAACTACTCCATTTCAACCCGCAATAATAAGTTCATTATTTATTTTCATCAAATCATTAACCCGATTACCTATTCCCGTTATCCTCACTTTACGTCCCTAAAGCATCTATTATAAGGGACCTATCCTAAGGATTTTTCTTTGGGGTGACAACACTACTTAGGGGATTCCTCAGCAATATATGTCAAAAAGGCAACCATGGGGGGGAGTACGTCTTCAAAAACACCTACAGGTTGCGAGCCTGCTAGCGTTCCACTGGACTGCCTAGAAAAGTCTGTGGTTGTCATCTACACTCCACTAGACGACTGGATCATCTTAAACATCGTAAACATCGAGGCCTCTTATCATTTTATCACACATCATCTATTTCATCTACCCATGTTCTACCCAACACATTTGTAGATATAAAATACATACATGGTCCATATCTATAAAACAAAGCTTACATCTTTCATCCAGCATAACTTTCAAATCATAAAATACATATACAGTCGAAATCTGAAAAATAATGTTTACATCTTTCATCCAGCATAACTTTTCAAAGCATAAAATACATATACAATCTAGATCTGAAGAAAAAATTCAGATCTGAAAAGAAAGAAGATCAGATCTTTCATTCAGCGTAGATCTCAAAGTATAAAATACATATACATTTTAGATCTGAAGAAAAAGTTTATATCGGATATGAGAAAGTGTAGATCTAAAGGAAAAAGTTTCAGATCTGAAAGAAAAGTCTTAGATCTGAAAGATAAGGTGTAGATCTAAAAGAAAAAGTTTCAGATCTTAAAGAAAAGTCTTAGATCTGAAAGTTAAAGTGTAGATCTGAAGGAAAAGGTTTCAGATCTGAAAGAAAAAGCTTAGATCTGAAAGATAAAGTTCATATATGAATAAAAAGAAGTATAGATCTTTCATCCAACAAACATTTGAGGTAAAAAGATACCATATATATATATATACATATATATATATATATATATATATACACATATATATATATATATATATATATATATATATATATATATAAAAACACATAGCACATAATGTATATAAAATACTTCATATCTATGTGTAAGATGAAAGTGACTATACACTCACTTGATAAGGGGTGATTCGGATAACACTTCGCTTCTTATAACAATCTTCTTTGACGAAACTGGGAGCTTTACTTGAAAACCGGGCTCTGCATGGGCAGAGTTTCAAACCGAAAAACTCTTTTTTTCTCGAAGAGTCCATGCTCTCTGGGGCTTTCTTCTAGTGCTAAGGAGGTACCCTAGGCTTTGGGGTTTTTATGGAAGTTTCAGAGAGTGTAGAGAGTGAAAGAAAGAGAGAAGTTGCAATGAAATCAGGTAGCCTCGCATCTATTTATAGGGAAAATGGCTTGGTCTACGCAGCGTGTTCATGTGAACGTAGCGCATTCCAGTGAGTACGTGTCCAAAGTCTACTAGGGCAACGTGTCCTTCTCCTAACCGAGTATGCGAATGCGAGGCATTCCCCCTTCCTCTACGCAGGGAGTTCCTCGGACAGTCTCGCAAATCACTATCTCGACATCAAAAATTCTTAACTCTAGCATACGAGCTCCGTTTTCGACATTCTTTATTGTTGGATTAGTGTCTAAGTCCATAACTATTTTGGTATGTACTTGACCCGATGGTGCATGGTCCTTTTGGGTTGCCTTCACCAAAGCAACTTGATAGAATGAATTATGGAGAGAAAGGATTAAATATGATTTATTAATATATTATGGGAATAATATATTAAAGGAGAAATCATATTGTTTAATTAGTATTAGTCAATAATTAATTGGTAATTAGTTTTGTGACTAAAAGAGATTAATTAAACTTAAGGGACTAGAATTGTAATTATAAGATAATTGCAATTTGGGCCATGGATTGCCTTGTATTAAGGGATGGACGAATTCTAATGGGAAACCCATAAGGAAATCGTCCATGGGCTTAATAAAAGGAGTCTATGGGTTGCTTAGGGCTTAAGCATCCAAATTAGGGTTTCCTTGTTAGATAACCCTAAAAGCCCAACTATATAAAGACCCCTTAAGGCTCAAAAACGGGGCTAAGCTTCTTGTAAGGGTTTACACACATTTTTGGCAGCCTCCATCCTCTCTCCTCTTCATCCTCTTGCTTATGGTGTTTGTGAGCCATTAGAGGAGTGACACTTGTGACTCTAAGCATTCCAAAGTCAATCCAAGGTGGAGTTGTGATTGTTATTGCTATATAACAATCAAGGTATGTTCTTAAACCTAATTATATGTTAATGTCGATTTCCATATGTTAGAATTAGGGTTTATAGTCTTGGATTCAAAGCATGTACAATAGAGAAACCTAGATCCAAGCATTAGGGTTTGTATGAGCACATAGGATGTCTTATGACCAAAACCCATCAGTGGTATCAGAGCCTAGTTTGGTTTCTATTGTATTGATGCATTGTATAACTGGAAAATCATTTTTTGGGATTTATGGTTGAGGAACTCGGCGAGTACCCCTCAACTCGGCGAGTACAGTGTAGTACTCGGCGAGTTCGAGCGTCAGATAATGCTTATCTCGGGATTTCTTGTTGTTTTTGCATTTGGATAGTTACCTTATCATGTTAGATCAATATAAATCCGATTTTATGATATATATGACTATATTCTTGATCTAATTAAAGATAATTATCAATTAACAAGATAATTGTTTCCTTATAAGATAATTGATTAATTATTTTGAGTAAATTGATAAATTGTTTTGCAAGAAATCATTAAATAAATCAAATACAGATAATTATGTGATTAAATGTTAATTTAGATTATTTGTTATTTGATCCTTGTTGTTATAAAAAGTTTCATATTTTACCATTTACGTTTTATAGTTTAAACTTGAACCTAAAAGTTTTGTTGTTTTGAAATTTAAATAGTTAAAACCCTAATGTTTTGAAAAAGGTTTCAAAACTTGCCCTCAAGTTTTGGAATTTAAAAGTTGATTAAAAGTTTAATTAGGAATGTTAAATTCTAAAACCCTAGTAATGTTTTGAAAAAGTTCAAATCACACCCTTATGGTTTTATTAATTAATTAAGGAGTATAATTAAAAGAGGTTTAATAAATCTATAAAAGTTTAGGTTAACTATTTAATTGAATTAAAAGTGTAATTGTTAAAGTTAACCATATAGTATTTTAAAAGTGTGAAATACACCCTATACTATATATATATAACATTAAAGGTCTAACATTATATATATGTATGAGTAAAAGTCAGTCTTACCGTTAGTAGGCCTCATTCACGAAGCTGGTCTATAAGGGGTGTTTAAGGAAATTGCCTATAAAATGGCGATTGAATGGGTATCCACTCTTACCCACCGCACTCTTGACTAGTGGAGGGTCGTTAGCCGAACGGGTAGGATAGGACGAAACCTTCCATTATAAGTATAATGAAATACAAAGTAACTAAATGTTTTTCAAATTCCCAATCTTAGTTACTTAGGCAAAAGTGAATTGATGCAATTCCATGAAATTACACTTTGTGCCCTTGCGAAGACGTTAGTGGAGCGTGTGTGGTTTACCGGCACACTAAATGGTTCTAAGCAAAGGTAGCAAAGGGTGACTCAATGTTTGTCATAGTTCGGTGGAGCGTGTGTGGTTTACCGGCACATCGAATAGGTGATTGTAACATGTGAGGGCACCATGTAGTTTGCATGGTTATTCACACCCGCTTTGTGATCCTCGGCATCCCAGTCACAAACAAGAGGGGCATATCGAGATTTAAACATGCCATTGAAATGTTCAATGAATCTCAAAGGATCTAGGAGTTTTCATAGATTTAAAACTTAAATTTCTTTTTCGTTTCTCATGGTGGAAATTAGTGAATCGTCATTCACTTACCTTCAAATGTTCTGCAATTTGGGTTACGGCATCCCTCTCCCGAGTTGTAGGATATTGTGTTGGGTCCTAGCCTTGGAATTTCATTTGGGTGATTTACCAAGGACTCAATCAATCAACTAACTTGAATTTGTTTTTCTCTTGATGTCAAAGTTCGACAACTATGGTCTTCTCAAGTCCCGTGGAACAAGCATTCCACATGAAGATGATATTCCACGATTCGATCGAGGAACAAGAAATCATGCTTCACTTCCTCCTCCTCCTCCAATTATTCTCCCTAACCTACAAGATTGTAAAATTGAAAGGTTCAATATCACTCAAGCCCTTTTGGCAAGTAAACATAAAGAAGGCAAGTCGGTGTGTGCACACGTCTTAGGGATGAAGTCACACATTGATAGGTTAAGAATGATGGGATCCGTTGTCGGTGAAGCGATGGCTGTTGATTGGGTTCTTCAGTCACTTCCTAACTCGTATAGTGAGTTTGTAAGAGAGTACTATATGATGAACCACGACGTGACACTTATAGATCTCACCTACATGCTTATTGCTGCTGAATCAACAATGGTTTGGCGCAATAGAAAAGCAAAGTTGATTGGTGAATCTGCCTTCAAGACCTCTATGGATATAGACAATGGCAATGAAAGACATGCAATGATCGAAAAGTTTGATCATAAGAGAAAGGCGATGTCTGAAGTAGTTCCATGTGTTGTTCCAAAGGAGTCAATTTGCTTTTATTGCCAAGAGAAGGGGCATTGGAGACGAAGTTGCCCTATCTACCTAAGAGATCTAAGAGATGGGAGAGTCAAAAGTATGACTACGCTTTAGGTAAGAATCCACTATCTAACTCCATTAAGTTCTTATTCATTGATTCTTAATACATGATGTGATAAGATTGCATTTGAATGTTTTGAAGGATCGGTGAAAAGAAAGGAAGCTTGATAAGAGAGCAAGATGAATCTAATCACAAGTGATGGATCTCGATCGCATGGACTTGATGATTGGATTTTGAGCTTAGATAGTTATGATAGAGTTGTTAGAAATTTTCCTTTTACATAGTTTTCAATAGATTTTGCATTGTAAGGACAAATGTTTTTCTGCTGCTTTTATAAATAAAACAAATTTTGTTTAACTTATTTATTTGTTTACTTCCTTGCAATGAAATCGTTATGTGAAATTGATGTTTGCATATTTCTACAACGAATGGATATGATTCTTAGTTATGGAAAAAGTCGAGAATTTACCAAATAGGGAGAGTTTCTCATCGCCCAAAGTTTCAATTGGACAGAAACTTGGAATCATGCATCGTGGATGCACGATGAATGAGAAATTTCATATTTGGAAATTGGACTAATTCATTGACAAAGTGTCAAGTGAAGGACTAGGAGATCGAGTACACAAAGTTGTGTGTTGATCAAGTTCACCATAAGAGTAACAAAGATATTCGTCATGATTTACTAAAGGCTTAGTAAATATGGTTACACTTACAAGATTAAGTGTAATTTTGAATTGATTAAAGGGTTTAGATCAATAGCAAAACGAATAAGAAGAATCAAGTAGGCAGAAAGATAAGAGTTTCTCCATTCTAAGAAGAAGGGAGAGTAGCTTTTATGCTTTATGATAGATTAAGAACCGTATCTCAATTGATCCTCTAAGTGAGTCTTGGTACAATTGTATGTCCAAGAAGAGGAATCAAAGATTGAAGAAATGGTCAAATCAAGAAGTCAATCATACTTCGTTCCAAAACAAGTCTTAAAGTCAAGATTGTGAAATTGAGTGAATAGTATTAAGAAGGTTTATAACATTCATCAATTGTGGAAAGTTGTGATGTCTTGGATAAGACAAAGACAAACTAAGACCAAAATTATGAAGTGTTTTGTCTTGATATAAGATACACTAACTCTTGAATATTTGTTTGTCAAGAAATGTTTTGATAAGAGAATCGTATATGTCAAGGAGTTAGTGGGAGTCTTAATAGTCTTGAAAAGTTTCAAGAACAAATCAAATAAGCCTTATCGATCATCACTAGCACACAAGTTGAGGTTTACAACCTATCGTGAAGACATTATTTTGTTTCTGTGCCAATCCAATCAAGTTAATCATGCATGTGAGTCCTATGAGTTCTCATTTGAATGCATAAAAGGCAAGGACCTTGATCAATGAAAGGTACATTGATAGGAAAAATGTGAGATGCTCAACTACTTAGAAGACGTGGTGGGCAGCTGTGCTACCATAAGGCAAGAAATCAAGATTAAGAAAGTTCGGTCCATATGAGTCTGAATTTGTTGTAAAATTTGTTTTAACAAATTCACATGGATAGGAACAAATACACCATTTAAATCTAAGTGTCATAAGATTTCCTCCTTCATGAAAATGATTGTGAGAAAATGCTTTCACTAAGAAAGATTTTAAGAAGATAGTGATTGTAAAATTGCATTCTCGAATTTGATCATGGTTACGACATCCCTTTCCATGATTCGAATTGTGAGGTTTGGCAATTAGTCTTAATCGTTAAGACACACGTATGAACTATCTAAGGCAAAGGTGTATAAGTTCAAGAAGCCTTGATAAAAGATTATCAAAGCACTAAGTATTAGAAACATGGACTTAAGAAATTCAATAGGTATTGTTTTTCTGAAAGTTAAGATGTTTATGAATACATGTCGAAGCTAGTGGGAGCATAAGTGTTATGTTTTATAATAATCATCATGATAGTGGGAGCATAAATGTTATGATTGTATGATTATTAAGGCATGTATTGCATAGTTGGCAATATTAATTATATAAAACAAGAGTCATACTTTGCAAAGTTGTAAGAGTTGAAAGGTTGTTTTGCTATAATTAAGGGAGAGAATATTATGCTTCATTTCAAATCTAAAGGATTAGGTTGTGGAATGTTAATAAATTTAGTCAAAGGTACATAGTGTGTTCTTAAAATTTCGATTATGATTACGACATTCCTCTTCACAATTCGAATTTTGAGAACATAGAAAATAAAACATTGTGTGTCGTGTCCCATACGCTTCGAGTATAGGATTGATTGCAAATGATTTAATGTTTGACCATTCTAAGATTTTCCAAATGTCTAGTGCATTTAGAGGGAAAAGGGACTAGAATCGGTTTTGACTAAAATAATTAAACAACTATCAAAGGACAATCCAAAGTTCGACGAGGATTGGTCGCTTGTGAGTAGTTGGAAGTATAGTATTGGAAATTATGGAAATGTTTCCATATTGGATGGACCATATCGACATCATTACAAATAGAAAGGATTCTATTAAGAATGAGTTGTCATATGGAAAATATGGAAGCGTGTCCATATTAGGAAGTAAATATTGAAAATCTATGTTTAGATTAGAAACTTTTATGCAAAAGGATGTTCAAAGGAATGTACTTTGAGAGAGAGACATCATATCTAAGGAATTGTCTTGTAACAATCTCCGATAGAGGACTTTGTAATATCATTGGCAATAGTCTTTGAGACTTTGGTGCAGTGACATTACAAAAGGATCGTTGCATAAAGTGTTAGAATCTAGTATATTCTATAAGTAACAAGAATTTGATATTCTTACACTTAAGAAAATGGATTTGGAGTTGTAAAATGAGAATGATTGGAAATGTGTTCAATTTGTCTATTTCACAAAGTAAGAACCATAGGTAAACATTGTGTGCATGCTAGGAGCATGGGACAAGTGTAATAATTCAAGTAAGAAGTTGATTTCCCGAAACGACAAATAATGAGTAATCAATATGGTGATAAATAAAAGGTGTTTTATTTATGCTCAAAGGTTTGAGGCCATATGGGATTAGTATTATTCTTGTGTTTCACCTTGCATGTTTTGACTTCCAGAATAATTGAGTTTATTAAGAATAATCGAATTATTCAAACGGGCCACAGTCGCTCATATGTTGGAAGTAGATATGAATGAAGACTATCGTGAATTGGTGTGTGGATTGTCTAAAAGAGTATTAGACATAAGCAAATGTTTGCTGCAACGTTCATGAGTGCTTATGAATATGATTTGAGCATTGGATTAAACCCACGCTCACTTGGATCACTATCTCGAGTGATTAGTGAGACGATAACATCTTATATTCTTAAAACCGAGATGTGTGAGTTGTATCTTGCTAATCGGTTGCACATTGATAATATGTAAACGCACTAGTAACTTGGTGTTATAAAACATATTATTGTGTGCGATTTGGTTAGTGAGTGCAAGCAAGCATTGTATCAAAGTTTATCCGTTCCTTTTATCCAAGGTAGGATAGAAGCGATATCTTTGGGCCCCTCGATGGTTTAGTGATGACATACGTAAATGCTCGGCCGGGCTAGGGCTAATTTGATTTGTTCAATTAGTCTGTCGTCATAAATCGGAAATCGAGATATAGTACAAAGAGAATGATTTGAAATCATATCTCATACGATATCCAGAATGGAGGAATATATGATCCCTTATCTAAGGACACGCATATCTGATATGATCAGAGTTGACAGCGGCTTTAGAAAGCTACGATTGCATATCAGGATCTGAAGTCATACGCAGAATAGTTGTTAGACTTATCCAAGTGGGAGACTGTTGGATTAGTGTCTAAGTCCATAACTATTTTGGTATGTACTTGACCCGATGGTGCATGGTCCTTTTGGGTTGCCTTCACCAAAGCAACTTGATAGGATGAATTATGGAGAGAAAGGATTAAATATGATTTATTAATATATTATGGGAATAATATATTAAAGGAGAAATCATATTGTTTAATTAATATTAATCAATAATTAATTGGTAATTAGTTTTGTGACTAAAAGAGATTAATTAAACTTAAGGGACTGGAATTGTAATTATAAGATAATTGCAATTTGGGCCATGGATTGCCTTGTATTAAGGGATGGACGAATTCTAATGGGAAACCCATAAGGAAATCGTCCATGGGCTTAATAAAAGGAGTCTATGGGTTGCTTAGGGCTTAAGCATCCAAATTAGGGTTTCCTTGTTAGATAACCCTAATAGCCCAACTATATAAAGACCCCTTAAGGCTCAAAAACGGGGCTAAGCTTCTTGTAAGGGTTTACACACGTTTTTGGCAGCCTCCATCCTCTCTCCTCTTCATCCTCTTGCTTATGGTGTTTGTGAGCCATTAGAGGAGTGACACTTGTGACTCTAAGCATTCCAAAGTCAATCCAAGGTGGAGTTGTGATTGTTATTGCTATATAACAATCAAGGTATGTTCTTAAACCTAATTATATGTTAATGTCGATTTCCATATGTTAGAATTAGGGTTTATAGTCTTGGATTCAAAGCATGTACAATAGAGAAACCTAGATCCAAGCATTAGGGTTTGTATGAGCACATAGGAAGTCTTATGACCAAAACCCATCATTTATATCCACGCATAGGTAGAGACTTACCCTACAACTTTCGTTTAGACTTCATCGGCTAATTTTGACTTTATTTTTACATTATATTTTTAACAAGACGGGACAGGAAAAATTTGTTAAAAATTCATCATTTCTTCATCCGACGTCCGTTTCCAACTATCTTTTTACTATTGAGCTACAATTAACGAGACATTCGGTTCTCGTTTAGGTTGTGTCGGCTAAATATCGATCGGTCTAAAATTCGTACTCCGGGCAGTGCACTCTTGATCCGAAACTTAGAAAAAAAAACGTAACTTCCTCATACGAAGTCAGATTTAGGCGTTCTTTTTATGCACACTCTCGGTTTAATGAACACTATGACTTTCATTTAGATTGATAAGGCTACAAAGTCCTCTATCGTAATTCACTATTTATGTCACGCAGTGTCGTGCCGGTTCTATCGCGAAACTTCGACAGATCATAACTTTTTCGTTATAACTCAGATTTCGGCGTTCTTTATATCTCTAGAATCCTTGTCACCACCACTACAACTTTATTCATCGATATCGGGTTTATCTCACACTTTGTTTTTGACGCTTATTTTTATCCTTTATTTGTTACATTATTATAAACAAGTATAAAACATATAAATTTACATAATTCGCATAATACTCAAATAACTCATCTTTATCACTTTAAAATGGGTTACAATTGTTGATCTAGACTATTACATCATCGTTAATGCTTAGCCCATAAACACGGGTGTTACAGAGATCACTGGTAAGGATGGATTCACGTTTTACAAAGAAATATTTCTCTTTCCGAGAACCATCATTGTGTTTCAATTTCAAAATAAGATGTGATTTATTTGTTTTGACTTTAAGCAGGAAACGAGAAGAACTATAAGTTTGGAGACCATAAACATGGCCCAACTCAACTAATCCCATGCGTAGATCCTTAGATTGATTCAATCAATTAACCTAAAACATGATCCTCCATATCACAGGCATGGTTTGGATGGAAGCAAAACCAGGTAGGAAAGACGAAGCCAGGTTTGGCCTTAGCATCAAAAGGCTTGAAAATGACATCGGGAAGAAAATCTTCGATCAATTTCAAGGACTCGATGCCGTTATCATCAAAACAGCAAGTCCCCTCGTAATACAAGATCTTTTGATTGAGGAAGTCCCCGTCAGGATGAGTAAGGATGCTCGAGTGATAACGGAGTGCCTTTTTACCCATAATCATCAAACAATAAAAATGAGAATAAAGGAATAGGAAATTTACCTTAAAGATAACCAATAACGCTTGAAAGAGAGCTAAAAGAAGTAACAAAAGACCGTTAACCATCAACCCCTATTTATGCAGATCGCAGAGGATAAATAATAGATTTGACAGCGTAATTACATTTTTTGAACAGAAACAGTTCTATCTGTTAGAGTTTGAACTTCAAATCCTTTATTTCTAATTAATTAAATTATACACTTGAAGTACTTGAAATTAATTCAAATATTTTGTAGGTATAATTTGGGGGCAATTGTTAGGGCCAATATCATCAATCTTATCCAGGATCCCAGATTTCAAAGATATCTAACGATCCTTAAGCCTATCTAGGATCCTATCTTAAAGAAGTCTTAGGATCCTGAACATACATCAGGATCCTAAACATCGCCATTATTATTTCCTAACAAGATTAACGGCTATATTTCTTGTTTATTTCTTACATGTGCATAAATGGTCAACATAGGACTCATTCACAATGAAGAATCACTCCAACCAGACTTAAAACTTGGGAATACCAATTCAAAGCACGTTGCAAATACTAGTTCAACAGGATCCCGAAAATATCGGATTTATAATTACTTGGCCTAGACTATAAATACACTTGTAAAACTCATACAACGGGAACAATTAGTTGACACCTTACTTATCTAGACTTTCTTTATCATTTGTAATCATATTATCAAGCTCATCTCTGTAATTTACTTTCAAATCAATAAGATCATACAAGGCGGGTGATCATTATCACCTCCCAAGGTTTTATGTTGGAGATCCTATAAAGGATCAAGGGATTTCCTTGTAAACCACATGTGTTAGTTTGATCTCAATCTTATATTCACATCAATAACAAAACTAGAACCTCTCATTCAATTTGGTTGATCCTTATTTTCTCGATTTTTTTGACCAAAACAATATATATATATATATATATATATATATATATATATATATATATATATATATATATATATATATATATATATATAACAAAGGCAACACTATCAATGTAGATAAAAACTACTTTTATTTTTTGTATTTTATATTTCCTATAATACATGAAGCAAATTTCATCGAAGATAGTGTTTTATTTCATGTTATTGGTCTCTATTTCTGGGTTGCGGCACAGCTTGTTGCTCGTTTACCCGCTACATTTATGTAAAACTTTATTCTTATGTTTTATATAATAGATTGTGAATGAAACAAAACCAACAAAAAAATAAAAATTATGAAAAAATTATATCTTAAACTATAAAAATCCATAAAATAACAATGTTTTTTTTTCTCTGTAGAATCTGAAGTTCTTTTTTTATACCAAAATAGTATATTTTAAAAAGATATTTCCCAAAATGTTATAGTTTTAAAAATATTTACCATTTACATTAAATTTTATATTAAATCAAAATTAGAAGATAAAATAAAAATCAAAGAAAATCAAATTATGAGTGTAATTATCTTTTTGTTTTTTAGCATTCGTGTAATTTCTCTTTCTTATATACTTAGATAAAGAATTTGTTGAGAGTATATAACCATTAACTTACTATAGCTAATTATAGTGACTATATACAAATGAGAAATGATTCATACACAATATTTTTTATCTGTACACAACGTTTTATGCTTAATAGGGTTGTACAGTACAATATTTTATAACATAAATTATTGTGTACGAAAAAAAAAATTGATGTTTAAAAATCAGCATCGAAGACTTCATACAAATTCGTTACGTATCGTATATAAAATCACAAAATAGTTTATAAACAAAGGGAAGTGATTTGTATATAACAATTTTTTATCATACACAATACAATATTTTAAAACATCAATTGTTATATATAAAAAAAAAATTATTATTTACAAATTTTCCTCATGTCACGTAAACAAAAAGAAAATAACTTATCAAAATAATAATACCTATTTATTGGTGTATGTTAAATGCTTATTAACTATGGCCTATGGGGATTACAAGGAAGAATCTTTTTTCCAGAAGGATGTGGGCCCAAATGTTCTGTCTGTCTACGCAATTGTGTGTAGGATGCAGACCTTTCTTTTATTTAATCGTATGGTGGACCCCACATGATGTACTACAAAAGCAAGTGCGCAAACGCACACAGCGTATTTTAGAGGCTATTGCAAGTTCCGTGTGGTTATAGGCTTCTAGCGTACCGCTATGTTAATAGTAAATTGTTAATTTACTGTAAAATATTATATCTGATAATTTATAAAAACAGACATACAACCAATTAAACATCTAAAATAAAGTTTATTAATAATGTAACAGAAATTAATGATTTTAAAATGTTTATTATGTATTTACTCCTAGTTATTTGGTGTACGCTTTCTATATGAATGGGTGAATTATATATATATATATATATATATATATATATATATATATATATATATATAGAGAGAGAGAGAGAGAGAGAGAGAGAAAGAGAGAGATTAAGTTGAAATTCAAAATAAAATAGAAATTTGGAGATTCAAACACCATTTGTTGAATTTTTTGTTTTTCTATCAATTTTGTTTTTTGGTTATAATTTTTTGAGCATAATCATTAAATTTTGAAAAAAATTATTATTTTTTTAATTAAAAAAATCTAGAAAAAAAAAATCTTTAAAAGTAATAAATTTTTAGAGATATTTCTATTTTAATATACCAGTGAATTTATAAAAAGAATTTTTCAAAATAAGTTTTTGAAGTATTTATTTTTAATTTTAAGAAATATTAATAAAATATATTAAACATAATATTATCCAAAATGTGATAATTCAAAATACTTATGATATAAAAAATTTAGACTCAAATATTTTATAACCCTTAATTATATATTTTATTATTTAAAACAAAATTATTCAAAATATATAAAATTCCATAACTTTTTTTGAACAGAAACTATATTTAATTTAATATGTTATTGATCAAAAATCATATGATCCAAAAAGAATTGATCCAAAATATTATAATTCAAAAAAAATATTCAAAATTTTATGGTCTAAAAAATAATATGATTAAAAAAAGTAAGAATGAAAAATATTATGATCATTAATATTCTTATTATTTAAAACTTTATAATTATTAAACATTAAAAACTCAAATCAGTATTTAATTTAAAAAATCAAGAAAATAAAAAAAAACTCAAAAAATAAAAAAAAAAATTAACAAAAACACTAGTATCTTAAAATATGTAGTAAAGATATTAAAAAAACTAAAAAAAATATTAATTTAAAAAAGAACAAAAATAAATAATTAGAAAAAAACAAAAAATAAATAAATAATAAACGTTAAAACAAAGTATATAATTGTTTTAATTTTTTTTTTTTTTTTGAATTTTGTTCAAACAAACATAAATATTAAAATAAAAAAAACAAAAATAAACAAAAATCTATATCTATATCATTATCATTATCATATATACTTATAAAGCTAGCATTTTTCTTTGAATCTTATGCATTTGAAACCCCATTTTTTAAATTCCTCAAACCACATTCATTTGAAACCCCATTTTTTAACTAATGTAACTCAAAAGTTTTCTGAATTATGATTTAACACTCAAAAGTTTTATAACTTATATTATGTTTAAGTAGCATTTAGTGAAAATTTTACTATAAAAATATCAATCTTTTGGGAAGACATGCATACAAATCATATATAAATTTCAGAAAGAAAACAAACTTAAAGGTTTTTGTGTTGGATTGAGATCTGATGACCACTTTTGGAGATATGCTAATTTGTAAGTTGATTATACTAATTTGTTTTTATATTTTCTTTGTTTTTGGATTATTGTAATACAAGCGTTGTATATTATAGTTTAATCGTTAATATATTGATCATATGTTATATAGGGTGATGTCGAAAATATTTAATTAAATATTTTAAATATGTTTTTTTTGTAATTGTACCGTTTCAAAAAGATAATTAATTAAAACTCATACATATGTTATACTTTCCATATCTCTCTCATCTCCCTCTGTGTGTGTGTGTATATATATATATATATATATATATATATATATATATATATTATAATAGAGTTCAAAACACTACAACCAAAATTCATTTAAAATCTAATATTTCAAATGTTTTTTTAATAATGATTGTAAAATTTTCAACATGTGTTACTTAATTGATTGATTAATAAAACTATTAATGTTTTGAAACTCCTAACTCTTAAACTTATATTATTTAATTTGTTATTTAACTAAAGTATTTTTCCTACATAAAGATAATATTTTTATGTTTGATTACTCATGTTTGTTTATGTAATTAGAAAACAAGGTGTACATAAAATGACTACTTCAATTTCATATAAAAATCGATATCACTAGAGATGTATGTTGTCTTTAACCGGTGGTAGGAGATCTCCATATTCTTTTTAATTATTTCTATTAAAGTTTAGTAATATCTATTTTATATTCATATTCACCTTAATGTTTTGGGTGAAAATTAAAGAAGTTGATTCTCAACGCACCAACATAAAGGCAACGCACGCCTTGCAAAATATGTAATTAAAAATAAATATTATATTTACTAATCGACTAATTTTAAAAATAATGATAACATTTATGTATAATGATATATTTTGTATAACTTCATTCTTATTTTCAATGTTTAATATTTAAAAGTTCATATATGAAACATTGGATGTTTTGGTGTAATATAAATAGTGTAATAGAAAGTTTATTAGTTCAATATTGTTTATTAATCGCTCATTCAAAACAACTTATTTATTATTTTATCCAAAAAAATATTATCGGACATAAGAAAAGTAGATTATATTAATGTTATACAAAAACTTATAATATATATTGGATATTATAAAAGTAAAAGTAAAGTTTAGAAAGTATGGATTATATTACATAATATCAAAATATAAATTGATGGATTTTTATGTTATTTGATAATTCGGTTAATGTCCAAAACATGACTGAAAACGTAAATTTCAACATATTTCTATTTTTTCTTATAATTATTTTAACCACTTAAATGCATTCTTGCGCAACGCACGAGGTTAATCCTAGTATACTTATAAAGGACGCATTTTTCCTTTCACCACATTCATTTGAAACTCCTATTAATTTTCCTTTCACAACATTCATTTAAAACTCCAATGACTTTTCAATTTCTTTCTAATAATTATCATAAGTTGGTTAATAAGGTTAAATATATATAAAACATAAAGTGTAATTATATATAAACTAAATTTCAATATTAAAAGAATATATTTTCTTCTATTTATAAAGTTATGTTTTTAACTTTTAACATAGTATACTTAATTTATTAGGTCTAATATATGATTGTATGTAAACCATTATCATTTTAAAGCTACAACTTTTGAACAATTTATATAAAATATTTAAGTTTAAATTTAAATATAAACTTAAATATAAATTTTAGATCAACTTAAATATAAATTTCAGTTTCACTTAAAAAAACCAAAAGAATATTTGTGAATAGTTAAAACTAGTAAATTGTAGTATTAAATGCAAAAACTAAATTATAATATCAATTTAACAGTATTTTCTAAATATATTTTTATAATCGTTACAAGTTTTAAAATATATAGCTTAAAATAACTTACGATATAATAGTTAAAAATAACTCTATATAAATGATTATATTGTTACATTTAAAACGGCAAGCAAATAAATTTTAAAAATTTATTAATAATAACAACAACCATATTTTATCATATAATTCAAAATAATCAATATATTATATCATTTTAGTATAACAATTATTATATCAAATGTAACAACAACGTTATTGTTATATTTATATATATATATATATATATATATATATGTATATATATATATATATATATATATATATATATATATAAGATTTCAACTATATAGATGTTTATGCGTAACGTGTGGGCATTCGCCTAGTCTTATTATACATACTTATGAAGCTAACATTTTTTCTTGAATCTCATGCATTTGAAACCCCCTTTTTTAACTTCCTCAAACCACATTCATTTGAAACCCCCTTTTTTAACTAATGCAACTCAAAAGTTTTCTTAATTATGATTTAACACTCAAAAGTTTTATAACTTATATTATGTTTAATTAGCATTTAGTGAAAATTTTACTATAAAAAGGTCAATCTTTTGGTAAGATATGCATACAAATCATATACAAATTTCAGAAAGAAATAAACTTAAAAGTTTTTGTGTTGGGTTGATGCCTTATGACCACTTTTGGAGATATGTTATTATATTAGAACTTTTAATTTGTAAGTTTGTTATATTAATTCGTTTTTATATTTTCTTCGTTTTTGGATTATTGTAATACACTCATTGTATATTGTTATTTAATCGTTAATATATTGATCATATGTTATATAGGGTGATGTCGAAAATATGTAATTAAATATTTTGAATATGTTTTTTTTTGTTTTGTAATTGTACTATTTCAAAAAGATAATTAAATTAAAACTCATACATATGTTATACTTTCCATTTCTCTGTCTCTGTCTCTGTCTCTCTCTCTCTCTCTCTATATATATATAGATGTCAAAACACTTCAATCAAAATTCATATAAAATCTAATATTTCAAATGTTTTTTAATAATGACTGTAAAAATTTCAACATGTGCTACTTAAATGATTGATTAATAAAATATTAATGTTTTGAAAATCCTAACTCTTAAACTTATATTATTTAAGTTGTTAGTTAACAAAAATATGTTTCCTACATAAAGATAACATTTTTATGTTTGGTTACTCATATTTGTTTATCTCATTAGAAAACAATGTGTACATAGAATAACTACTTCAAGTTTACATAAGAATCGATATGACTAAAGATGTATGTTGTCTTTAACCGGTGGTATGAGATCTGCATACCATTTTTATTTATTTATATTAATGCTTAGTAATGTCTATTTTATATTCCTATTTACTTTAATTTTTTAGGTACAAATTAAGGAACAACATTCTCGGCGCACTAATATAAAGTCAAACGTACACCTTGCAAAATATATAATTAAAATTAAATATCAAATTTACTAATCGACTTATTTTAAAACTCTTGACGATATTTATGTATAATGATATATTTTGTATGACTTCATTCTTTATTTCAACGTTTAATATTTAAAAGTGCATATATGAAACCTTGGATATTTTGGTGTAATATAAATGGTGTAATACAAAGTTTATTAGTTCAATATTGCTTATTAATAACTCATTCAAAAGTACTTATTTCTTGGTTTATCCAAAAAAATATTATCGGACATAAGAAAAGTAGATTATATTAATGTTATACAAAAACTTATAATATATATTGGATATTATAAAAATAAAAGTAAAGTTTAATAAGGTATGGACTAGATTAGATAGTACAAAAATATAAATTGATGGATTTTTATGTTATTTGATAATTCGGTTAGTGCCCAAAACATGACCAAAAACGTAAATTTCAACATATTTCTATTTTTCCCATAGCTATTTTAACCACTTAAATGCATTTTTGCACAACGCGCGAGGTTATGCCCAGTCTCTTATAAAGCTAGCATTTTTCCTTAAACCTCATGCATTTGAAACTTCCAAGACTATATAGAAGCAGTTATGCTCAAATCACATGCATTTGAAACCCCCATCTTTTAACTAATACAACTCAAAAGTCTTCTTAATAATGATTTAACACTCAATGGTTTTATAACTTATATTATATTTAATAATCACTTAATGAAACGTTTACTATAAAAAGATCAATCTTTTGGTTAGACATGCATACAAATCACATACAAACTTCATAAAGAAAACACGCTTAAAGGTTTTTTGAGTTGGTTTGAGGTTTTATGACTACTTTTCGAGATATATTATTATGTTATAGTTTTTAGTTTGTAAGTTTGTTATATACTAATTATTTTTATGTTTTGCTTGGTTTTGGATTCTTTTAATACAATTGGTGTATGTTGTGCTTTAATCGTTAATATATTAGATCATATAGATGTTATCGATTATATGTTATATATCATGATGTGGATAATATTTAATTAGATATGTTAAAGTTTTTAATTTGTAAGTTTATTATATACTAATTCTTTTTTATATTTTTCTTGATTTAAGTATTATTTAAGACAATCATTGTATGTTGTGGTTGAAATTTTAAGTATTATTTAAAATGTATTTAGTTGAGCTGGTTATCTGGTTTCGAGAGTTGTTTCTTTCAACCAATAAACCTAGGTTTGATTCTTGTTGTTATTTTTTAAACTAATATACAAAAGCTTTAAATGGTTTTCATAATGTATATAAAGTTCTAGCTCATGAGTGGTGTTTCTTCCTTTCAACTAGGGATGTAAAAGAGTCGAGCTTCACACTAATCGAGTCAGGGTCGTTTAAAGTTATTGAAGCTCGGGCTCGAGCTCGTTATGAATCTGGAAGCTCGAGCTCGGGCTCGAGCTCATGAAACATATATGAAACTCGGGATTGACTCGTTAAGGGTCTTTGTCCGTAAAGCTCGTTAAAGATCGGTATCAAATCGTTATTTTTCCATATTTTAATAATATAATAAATAATAATATATAAAATAAAAGTATGTTATACAAAAGTTCGTTTAAGCGCGCGAGCTTAAACGAGCTTGTAAGTGCAGGCTTGAGATCAAGCTCGTTTGTTAAACGAGCTTTATTCTAGGTTGGAGCTCAGGCTCGGCATGTTTCGAGTTTTTAACGATTCGATCTCGAATAGTTCAGCTCGTTTACGTCCATACTTTCGACTAATGTTTTTTATTTCAAACTTGGTCGGCCACTTGTTTCCATTTTTTTCACAAATCTAATTTAAAATAATCTAATAAAATTATCCATTAAGTTTACCAAAGTAGTTGAATTATTGGTAACTATCTTTAGATTTCAGCAAATTATTTTATATTTATGTCTATGTACTTTTTTTCCTAAATAATTCGTTGGCATTTTTAAATATGTCAATAAAAGAATATATATATATATATATATATATATATATATATATATATATATATATATATATATATATATATATATATTCAGGTTCATTTGATACCATTCTAATTTTATGAAACCGTGAGATCAAATCTAAAAATAATTTTAAAATGCAAAATAAAAAGAAAAATCCAAAAATTCTTGTTTTAATTATTATTTTCGAAACTTTATTTACCTAAAAAAATAAATAATAAAAATAAAAATAAAAAAAATAAAAATAAAGTTACCGCTTTTTTTTTTTTTGAAAATACGTGAAATATTCTAATAGAATATTACACTGTGCATTTATAATATGATTTTTAGAATGTTTAGAATATTCTACTAGATTTGCCAAATATGTAGAATATTCTAAATATTCTACTAAAATATGTAAAAAAATATTTTTTTTTTTGTATTTAATTTTTTTTTTTTGATTTTTTTTTTTTGGAAAATATATATTCCGAAAATGATATTGGAAAAAAAATCGAATTTTTTTTAATTATTTTGCATTCTAAAAAGGTTTTTGTTTTATCTACTAAATAAGTTGATAGAATTGCGTCTCACAATCTCATATATATATATATATATATATATATATATATATATATATATATATATATATATATATATATATATATATATATATATATATATATATATATATATATATATATATATATATATATATATATATATATATATATACACTCACAAACCCGGATATTAATATTATTCAATATAACATTTTATTAAGTTCAACTCAAACTAGTACATATATTAGTTTTTATATGTAAACACACTTTCATTATCATAGTAGTCAAGAAACACTTTAGACATATTACTTATTTTCATTTCTACTATAGTTCATTAAATTAAAATTATATATATGAAAAGACATCGTTTGGATATTCCGGCCCGACTCTTTTTTTTGGGTTTTTAGATAAAGAAAGACTAAAAGAATATTTAAAAAAAATCAAAAAAAAAAAAAAATCAGTCTTTATAAAACCAAAAACAAAACCGGAGGTTTTTTAAAGTGATTCGGTTATTCGGCTTTTTGGTTTGGTTTGCTGTTGATCTATTTTTTTTTTTTTTTTTTTTTTTTGTACAGCTTATAGTTATCTTACTATAGATGTCTGAATTTTAAAGCGCCTTGTTTTTTTTTCTCTTTTGTTTCGAACCTCAAATCGACTTGAAATATCCCTAGGGACTTATAATAATAATTGATGATCAAGACAAAATCCAAATTGTAGGTCACATGCATGCAATAAATATGGTCTTAAAGGATGTAATCGCATTCAAACAAACCAACAATATTGATTACATAAATCGCATTCTGGAGCATGCAAAATGATTATACAAATTGTTAGAAAAATAACAAACATTCTTTAAATACCAATTAATTTGTAGGAGAGTGTGAGATACCAGTTGTAAGTTAAGATGAATGTTTGCACAACCTCATAGACAAGAAATACCACTTGCGGTTAGGTGCCTTAAGTCCTTAAGTCTTAACCATATAATCATAGTTTTGTAAAAGATCAATCAACATGTGGATATCAATGGAAAGAATCTGAACACAATTGGTTTTCTCGATTTATTCATACAATTAATATGGATGATTGATAAACTAGTTTTCCATATAATCAAGAAACCAATTTGTTTAGCCAAACAAATCAAATCGTTTTTTAACCAGAAAATGTGTTTTAACATGAATGCTCAAGTAGGAAAATATATCAATTAATCAACAAGTTGCTCACACTAAACACAAGTAATCACTAATCGTGAAGAATCTAATCTCAAACACAAAAACAGCAAAAAAATAAATAAATAAATAAATAAAAATTAAAAAAAAAAAAAAAAGTAGGTGAAGAAGTATGTTAGCAAATAATCACAAATTTTAGTAACCAAGATTTGAAAATATTAGTCAATACAAGACTTATTCAAATGTTGAAACTCTTCACCTAAAGCACACAACTCCCAATCGCACATTTGTTTCAATTTTGATCAAAAAGTCAATAATATGTAGCAAGCTATCATATCATGACTTTATGCCAAGTAGTTTAACAAAACAGGTTGCAGAAAATATATGGCAAGAAATGAATATTTACACATTATCATTTAACAAACAATAGTAAGGCATTTTCTTAAAGTGAAGTTACTTATCAAAGTAATGAATATCAAGTTGGACAAGACACATAAATTTTGTAATCGAATAAATTAAATTATCTTTGATATTCGACATAAAAGTGAAGGGTGCTTCTGAAAATTTTAGTGGATTTTAAATAAATAAAAAAACACCATGAATTATACAACCAAGTTTGTAAGTTTGAAATAGTCACCACGAACACTAGCCACAAATATAATGATAAAGTGAGTATGAAAGAAAATTTGCAAACAAGGTTTTGTTTCAAAACTCCGAAAGCTTTTGGTGGCTTTTGGTTCAAAACTAAATGTTTATATTATTGTAATTTTTAAGTTTAAATGTTTTACTGATCATTGGACGATGACATTTGTAAGTTTATTTCAAAACTTGTATTGAGACGGCTTTTGTTCCCATGTTATATGGTCAATTATTAGGGGATTAAGTTTGATCCAAAAGGGTTCATTCATTACAAAGAATGTTACACTGTTGCACTTTAAGATTAAAATAATGTCTTGAACAATGTGGATTGATATAAAACCACTGCGTAAATAAACATGTGTATAGAAATGTCAATTTGTTAATTGCTTAACGAACCAACAATGGGCCAACTATATGCCAACATAATTATTATTGTTTTTTAGCACGTTGTTTGCAACATTATTATTATGGTTTTTCCTTGTTTTTTTGAGGTGCTTCTTTACCCTTTTATGATATTTTGGACTGTTGTGCAATAATGTTCGGCGAATTTACACATTTAGTTATTTAAATATTTTTTGTGCTCAATTGGTCCTTAACGTCAGGAAATACCGACTAACTAAGGGTTTGAGGGGAATTGTATACTTTTTACAGGTGACATGTTGATGTGGCTTAACATATGTGAGTTTGTTTTTAGCACTGTAACACAACAAAGTTTGACGAATCTACACATTTAATCACTCAAGTAACCGGCTATTTCTATATCAGGTAATGTAATTGTGTAATTGATAGGTAAAAATTCAATTTTAATGATCTATTAAACACAAAAAATATTTGATTGACTAAATATATAAATTCGTCAAACTTTATTGTGCTACAATACTAAAAATCCTTCTTTTTCAATGGATTAAAGTGTTAATACTAACTTACTAGCCCCTCAAACAACAACATATAGCCATGGAAGTTTAGTAGAATATCCTTTAAGTTAAAACGGCATAATCACATGTTCACATGTGTATTTTTAGACTTATTGGTTGTTTTTAAAGTTCAAAAATTTATAATTGTTTAACAATATGAAAGCTATGGTCAATTTTGTGAAACTCTTTGAAACACCATCAAAGAACAGGTATTTATATTCTAAAACAAAAATGTATTTATTAATATGCTGATGAGGACAAAACATAATGATTCAAACTAATAATCAAAAGTTGTGTTTGACTATACAACAGCTAACTTATTATCAATAGGGAAAATGACGTATATGTCTTATTATGTTTCTAGGTTTTACCCATTTAACCATTTAACTTATTTTGTGGTTTTATAAGGAAAAGAAATCGTGAGCAACTTGTCTTTTTAGTCACCTCCACCTATTTTAGCAGGTTTCAATGCCACATCAGCAAGATTTTCCCCGTCAGTCATGTCATGTCATCGATTACCATTACCCCACCCCTACCCAACACCCTTCTACTCTTCCCTACAAGAACTTCAATTCACTAGTGACCATCTCCGATCACCACCTTCGGTTCGAACCACCTGTCAATTAATTTGCCCCCTTTTTCATTTGTCACCCATTTCTTTTATACGAATCCTAACCCCACTTTCACTCTCGATCTCTTGATCTCTCGACAGAAAACTAAGCAATTCTTTATCTCAGTCATTCGTGTCGCCCTTAATTGTGACTTTCTCACCACTTCATCTTTTCCTCTCTCCTCTTTCTCTCTATATCTCTACATCGATATATAAATTAGGGTTTTTGGCCCTTTAATTGGTTCTTTCAGATGAGTGCCTTGTCGGGTCTGTAGCTTACAATAATAAAGACTTCGATGAATCATCTGTTGGTATAAGTATTGTGCCACTGCTACAAGTGATACTTTTGCTAATAACGAGCCTCCAGAAGACGTTATTGTTGTTGATTCTGGTGCTTACGGTGGGGACGATAGTGATACTGGTAAATGAGGTAGAACAAAGGGGGGGGGGGGGGGGGGGGGGGGGGGGTCCTCTGAGAAGTTGTTGGTAAGGGAGAGTGGAATCGGGTTGATGGACTAGTTCTATGCATCCAAGTTTCCGACTCGATTTGGTTTTACAGTGGATGGTATATTGATTGGAAGAATGACCAAAGGCTTGATGATTGTCTTCACTATTGCATTGTTGCTGGGAAAAGGTTCTTGAAGATACTTATATTGGTGGTGATAAATGCTCTAAGGTTTGTTGTTCTATTGAATTTCAATCGTTTTTCATGCTTGGATCCGGTTGCTATTTGGGTAATTTGAACTGTATGAATAGAATTTGGTGGATGTGTGTGGATTTGGGCGATATTAAGTTTGAAATTGAAATTTTGTGATGAATTAAAATGACACCAATTGAGGTTTAGTGAATGGATGTCCAGTAAGCATAAATGGAAAAATGTGAAAGATTTCATCATTTTGAAACCTTTTCTAATTGTTATTTATCTTCCATATATCTCTGTAAATTTTCTGATTGAAATTCGTTTAGGATCTGCTATTTATCCCTTCAGAGAACAAAAAGGGTGTTTAGATGTTAGTGTTTGGGTAAACTGTTTAAGATGAAGATTGAGAGGAAGAGGACATGGTTGATGTCTTGTAGATTGTGTTCTTGAGAGAGAGATGTAGATCCTAGGATGAAAAATTAAAAGTCAACATGGGAAATTTGGTCAACAAATATCCATATGGTAAAGGGCAACCGGATGACCCTTTCACTTCAGTCAAAAGGACATAATCGACCTGAAAAAAACAACTCAACGGATAAACCGTAGAAAGTTCGTGGGGCCAAAATGTCATTTTCCCTTATCAATATCACTATAAAGCCATTTAGACATCAAGTAAAAAATCATTTTTTAAACTCGATAAGTAACTTAACTACTTTTCTGTTGCCAACTTTACTTAGTGGTTGTTTCTTTTTCCTTGTTAACCAGATAAAGGTTTTTCGACTAAACTAATTAAGTCATTCTGTCTTTTACGATTAAAGCGGACATTTAGCTTTAGGTTTGCTTGATTAATAAAAACAATATGACAAAAAAAAAAAATAAGCATAAAGTTTTAATGTTACGACACTTACTTGATTGCATAATATCCATCCATATTATCAAATAAAAAACTTGCTATGTTTAGAGGTTCTGAAAAATATCAAAATAAAGCATGTTGACAAGATAGTAAAAAAGATGAAACATGATGACGGGTCATCACTCTTCATCATCCTCGTCAGCATCCCCACCTGATGCCTTCTTGGCAGCCGCCTTTTGGTTCTTTCGCTTGACTCTGCCAGGTCGCCCGCCTCCAAAGGGACTGGTGAGAGAAAAGTCAATATGCTTCTGGGAGTCAACACGCACCATGAATGATGGAACATTCACCACTTGCCTTCCCACCCTGTTGTATAATGGTGGAATGGAATCACAGACAAACGGAATGGAATCACAAACAAATGGAATGGAATGAGTGGTAACACCGTAACAGAATTGATGAAACGAGTCATTTAAACATGGTGTGTTGGTATGAATGATTAGAATTTGCATATGAACATTTTTCATTTTGTTTAAAATGTATAAAAAAACTATCTACAGAATTAATAACAGAATTGATGGAACATTTCAAATTGTCAAATAAAGGCCTTTATCATTTTATAATATATATATATATATATATATATATATATATATATACACACACACACACACACACACAGAATTAATAAATTAAATACCATGAGAATCTTATGATTGTAATAAAAAATTAATTTAATTGTTTTTGAAAAATGAAAATAAATTAATTAGTTGAAGTATAAAAAAAACTTGGTTAATCTCTTGAAAGGCCTTATATTTTGGGTTTTTTTCCGGAGTAAACCTCATCATTATCTTTTTCACAAAAAATACCTTAAATCTTTTCATTCTTCCAAAAAAACCCTCAACTTTGTCTTTTTTTACCGAAAAAAACCACACCCTTCTAAATGGTTCGAAATAAATCTTCAACTTCTTTAGTTTTTTTCCCTCAGAAAAATCAAAAAAGACTAAAAGGGCCAGATTGGAAAAAATGAAAAAATGCAAGGTCTTTCTCACGAAAAAACTGAAGTTGAGGTTCAATCCAGAAAAAACACAAAATATAAGGTCTTTTATGAGATTAACCCTAAAAATTTAGGGTTTTATCCAGAAAAGTCCCATTATTTTAGGAAATCTTTTGATAAAGTCCTAAATCTTTTTTTAACAGAAAATAACCAATCATTTAACATTCTTCGCAAACTAACAAAAAAATCAATTTTTTATTTTAACAGAAAATGACAGATTATGTGATTTTCTCAAAATAATGGGACTTTTCTGTTCAAAATTTTTCTTAGAACTTTATCAAAAATTTTCCCAAAATAATGCGACTCTTCTGCATAAAACCCAAAAACTTATAAAAAATTAGTGTCATTGACAATTATTAACTCCGCTAATTCCATCATTACCAAAAACTACCTAAAAAATTCAGTAAATAATGACTGAAATGACCTATATATATATAGTAAATCAAGAATTTAATTTAATTACATACCTGATGTGCCTTTGCTTGATGAGAACTCTAGCATGGTGGATGGATTTGGCCATTCCAGTTTTGAAGACAAGTGTCTGTAAACGGCGTTCAAGAAAGTTTTCAACAGTAAGGGCAAGAACGTAATCTAGCTTGTTTTGGCTCTCATCCAAAAGTCCATATCTGTTCATCCTTCTCATAAGGGCTTCACCTTCAAAGATCCTACGTGGGTCCTTTTCTTCAAGGGTCAGAAGCATTCTTGCAGCATTACGGATTCTGCTCAGAGCATATTGAACTCTCCAAAGCTCTCTTTTGCATCTAAGCCCATATTCTCCAACAAGCTTCAGTTCAGCATCTAATCTTTCCTTCTCGTATGGACGACGGGGTTTCTTGAAAGTTTTTCCATCTAAAACACATTTTTGGATCTTGTTATTATCATATTCTTGTGTCAATTATGATTGAATTTGTATAAAAAGGAGTGAAAAGAAGGGTTAAAGATGAGTTACAGTTGCGGTAAAAGGAAACGTGCACCATTGTTGTCTATGTCAATGCTTGTTGCTCCCTCTCTCTCCTTCTCAGCTGCTGAATAAGCTGATGTTGAAAACAAAAATGTTATGGTTCAATGGAGCTACAGAAGGACTTATTATTCTATAGAAAACAATCTCAGAAAGCAAAGTAAACTGATAAAGGGAAATCACATTAGTTTCATCATATTGTGAATGTTACAACAAAAAAATTCAACATTTTGGGATTATAAACTTGGATTGATGATATATTCATGTGTTAACATATGCATGTTCATTGGTAGTGATTTACTGATTTATACTTGATATGTGATCTGAAAACACACTTGTTGAGTTGCTGCTCGTTTAAAAGGTACTATATTGAACAAAAAACTCGAAATCAACATCGGACAGAAATGTTTCAGAAATATATTTGGCAAACTTTATTATTGATTCGCATGCTCTTCGGCTACAAAATTATCATCACAATACTGTTAGATTGCAACAAAGAAAATCTAATGAATTGTAGATCTTCTGAAACTAGATTGATAGCTACAAGAAGATGCACCTCAAAAGAACCGTTTAACATTATAAAATCGAAACTCTAGTTTGTAAACAAATAATATGCATATAAAATTATTCAGAACAAACACACGCCCATAGAGAGCTTAAAAAAAGTGATTTTAGGAATCAAAGAGATAACACGTCAATTTTTTTAAGAGAATGACATATATACCGAATTAACGAAAGCTGTGGGTAAAAAAAGACAAAGCATCGACGCAGAAAGAACAAATTCTAAGAATTAACGGCTATAACGATCAAAATAACCAATAGATCAAGCTAAATGAGGCCAAAATCCAAAGACGGAACAATACATACATGTAAATTACATAAAGAAACAAAGCTGAGGTATTAACTGAACGAAAGAGGGAAGAAAAACTTCAAACCTGCTCAATGAGGACGATGCGAAAAATAAACCTGCAAAAGCAGTGAGGTGAAGCGAACAAATATCATTAGGGTTTAGAATAGATAGGTCTGTGCGAATGGGCCTAAGGCCCATCGGATCTACTAATGCTGGGCTACTCTACAACAAGAAAATGTAATTTCTATTTTTCTTTGATAGTTTCTAATCACGAGTAATTCATGTAAATTAGTTTTGGTTAAAAATTTATGATTTAGTGTATCAGATGTGATTGTGATACTATCAGAGACTATTCTCCTATATATTTTCAATGTATAAATTGTAGGTTCCCATTTAAAATTCAAAAATGCAAACCGTATACATATGTGATTTTAGATTTTTATAAATCGCAAACCTTGCTATGAATGTTCTACACCATGTTGTGCGGTATCTCTATCTCTATATATATTAAACCAAAAACCTAATGACATCACTTGCAAAAATCAGGGTCATTTATTGGGTTTCATTCATTCATCTCAACCCTAGGATCATTTTGATGATGTCATCCCATCCTCACACAAAAAAATATTAACACGCCTACGTCATTTTGTAACGTCTTTATATCAACCTTCGTCAAAACTCTGCGTATTAGTCTCCTCCTACTTTGGTAGCAATTTGTTACCACCATCTTCCCTCACCTTTACCTTTATTCAATCTTCACGAACCATTCAAACGGGCATATTTATTATATATTCTTCTTGAGGACCCAATTAGAAGACACAGAAAGGGTTTTGTGTTTGGGAAAAGGGTTTCCACTTTAGATGTCATTTGGGTTCCAACAGTCTCTGTGATTTTGTAATTTAGTATGTATAAACTTTTAGTTCGACAAGTTTTCTTGATTCACCTACGTTACTAACCTTGGATTATTTCATTGTTTTCGTTCAATTTATTAGGTTACATTGAATAGCAATATAGCAGCCCCAATGGGCATCGATTGTAGGTAAATCAAAGATGCTAATCCGGTTTTCATCTGATTTGAGAAAATAAGAAAGTGACGGTGGTGGTTCTTGGTCCGGTGGTGGCAATTTCGTCAGAGGGAGCATCGTTGATGATCGACGAGGCGAACAAATAGGAGGGAGAAGCAGCGATTTTTCGTCGGTTGGCTTCGCAAACTGATGTGGTCTCCCAGGTTCGACGGTTTGAAGGGAAGAATGCGATGGGGTAGGGCATCAGCGAGGTTCGAATGGGTCCGAAGAGATGGAGAGCGTGAAGAAGCATCGAAGACATTGTGAGTGGTTCATTAGGCGTGATAAGAGAGAATATGGTTTCAATTTTTGACCAATTCAATTTCGAGAGGAGTTCTGTTAGCTTCACATTCGATATTTAAGGGATAAGAATCACATTCGATATTTAAGGGATAAGAATAATCAAACTTGAATTTCGAAATGAATACACATAATCAATCTTATCTTAAATTTAAAAATTCAAAATTTGATCTTTGATTTTTTTAGTCAAATGCTAACTTTTAAGTCGTACAAGCCCTTAGACACTATTTACAGTCATTTTAAGCATTGAGTAATCTTGGATATTGGTTTGGTCAATATTAGAAAAAATCAAAATAATAATCACGATTTATTGACTAAGTACATACTTACATTTCCTATATTTTTTGTGATCTAATCCACTATAAATTACCAAAGCTTCCTATCCTATAATTCTTGAAACCGTAAATTTGTGATCATCCAAAACCCCAATATCTAAAATTCATTCTTTTGCTCGAGTACTACAAAAGAAAAATAATCATTGTTCTTTTTTAATTTAATTGGTTGTATGTCTATGTCTTTTGCATACATAAGTCGCAACAGGTATGTGTTATTTGTGAATTCACATAATTTGTATGTGTGTTTGTGTTTTTTTGGCCAATACATAAACTAACTCTCAATCTCTCTCGGATCCTGCAAAAAAAATAAATAAATAAATAATAAATAAAATAAAAAAGTATGTTCAATAATGTTTGTAACTGTGTGTACCTGTGTTTACATACACAATATAACTCTCTCTCTCTCTCTCTCTCTCTCTCTCTCTAATACAACATACTACAAATACATAAATATACAAACTCCTCTTTCTCTCTCTCTTTCTCTATCCCTCTCTTTCTCTCTCTCTCTCTCTCTCTCTATTTTCTTTAATGTTGTCTATGTGTTTTTTGTGTTAACATGATCTGATCTCGGTTCCTGCAGAAAAAACAAACATAACAGGTATGTTAAATGGTGGTGTTTGTGACTATGTGTGCCTGTGTTTACATACTAACACAATATAACTCTCTCTCTCTCTCTCTCTAATAAAATACAAAACATATATATATATATATATATATATATATATATATATATATATATATATATAAACTCCCTCTCTCTCTCTCTCTCTCCCTCTTATCTTAGTGGTGTCTCTGTGTGTTTTTGTGTTAACAGAACCGAAATATTCAACATTTTAGCCTTTTTTTTTTCATGCACTCTCTCCTTCTCAATTCCTGCATAAAACATAAATCTTATTAGGGAATTTCTTTGTGAAATGTAATTAATACACATTCTAACTCTCTTTAATTGAATGATTGTGTTTTTTCTTTACATGTCCAGAAACATATACATAAACAGGTAGCAGACATATTAACTCTCTTTCTCGGTTCATGCATAACAAATATATCGGGTAATTTTATTTACAATTTTTTCAATATTCATAATTTTCTTTCTAAAAATAGGGTGTTAGGTGAAAATTGTTTTTTTTTTCCAAGTTTAGGGTTTTTTGCAAGTTATATGTTCAAGGTAATGGATGTTGAGGTTGTTGATAACCAGTTATGTGATATCATTGTGTGTGATATATGTAGAGAAGTAGGTTATGAGCACTTACTTGCTATATGTAGTAGATGTCTGGATGGCATCGAACACAAATATTGTATGCAAAGCATTAAAGATGAAGTACCTAAAAATGATTGGTTATGTGAAGATTACAAATTTGGTGATGTTTACGATATTACAAGGGTTCAAGTGGAACCATTCAACAATCAAACCACCAAATCTAAAAAAGAAAAAAAAAATTGAATACACAAACAGAATATGACAAGCAAATAAAAATTCCAAAATTACCCCTACAAGATGAAGTCATTATACTTTCAAATTAGAAAGTTATGAATGAAGAAGATTTCATGCAAAATGAAATTCCACGACTACCCTTGGAACAAGAATACATTATCTATGGAAATGAGAATACACAAATGAATTGGTGGATGAACTATGACCAACGGAAGATCGTCGACACCAATGGCTCTCTCTTGGGTAAATACAAAAAAAATAGATGAAGACCTTTACATCAGTATAATATAGTATAAATTACAAATATAGATTAGGTTAACTATTGTGACATACTACTTTATGAAGGTTTAATTCAAATAATAGTAATGTACTTTCTATCGGTTGATTATTATAACACCATTCTTTTGTTTTTATCAAAGTATTTCCATTTTATTTATGGGCTGTTTGGTGTTATATTTATATCCATTGGTTTTTATGGTAACCAAGCATATTATTGAAAGTACATTACTATAAAACGACTTTTCACAAGGCACATGTGTTTTATAAGAAAATGAAAGTACAATGTTATAAATTGAATACTTTTCAAAGTAATATACTTACATAACAAACAATTGTATTAAAGGGTTGTTTGGTATTAATTGTAAACTCATGGGCTGTTTTGGTAAATAATTATATATTCATTGGCTATTTGGTAATATATTTTACCCTAAAAAACAACACACACACACACACACACACACATATATATATATATATATATATATATATATATATATATATATATATTATCCTTTTATTTATCCCAAACTTAAACTATTTATTCTTTATTTACTAAAATATTACTATAACCAAAACATTTTAAATTTTTAGATTTTTTTTCATCATTACAATTTAAACATTCGACCAATGCATCAAATAACATCCTAATATCATAAATTTAATTAAGTTTCTATTTGTTATGGGTAAATTAAAGTAGGTTGTTATTTCTTGGGATAATTCATATATTTTTAATTCGGTTTTCGGGACAGCACATGTTATATAAATGCTTTTGTTATAAGATTATACTTTAAACTTTTTTCAATATACAATGTGATTACAAGGAAAATGAAATTCTAATGCTATAATTTAAAATTATATACTTTAGATTTAAAATATCCATCTTTTGATTTTATAAATTTTGGAAATTCAGATATTTAAAAATGGATATTACATAAACAAGGAACAAAATTAATATATTTGACATTATCCTAAGTTTAATTTTGAAAAACATATCCTAAAACTTTCAACAATATCGAACCTATCCTAACTACATAAATGTTGGTTGTTACATTGATATTATCCTACTTTTTAATTTATAAATCTTATAATACTTATCTATCCAAACAAGTTGTAAAATTCAAATATAAAACTTATATATTCGAATATTAATCTTATCATATTTATTTATCCAAACTAATTATAATATTTAAAATTCAACATTTAAATAATACATATTACATCCCTTAATAACAAACAAACTTTATCAGAAAATCATTATATATACCTAAGCACTGCCGCCATATTCCAACCTATATATCAGTCAAATTCAATAGTCCAACTATCAAAAAGTATGTTAAACTATTTGTTATTGTTCTGATTATCATTTTAAATTTATGTTGAGTTATATTAACACTTAATCTTTTCCTCCTTGGCAGCCATCAAGGCCTTTAACATGGATGTAGAGATAGCAAGATATGAAACTTGTGAAAAACAACTTTCTCTCCTCCAAAAAAACGTGATTTGACACTTCAATCTTGGAAATGGAATGATGTGGTTGATCTTGTAAGTTCTGATAATCAAGAACAGTTGACTGACGAAGATGTAGATACGGAAGATACAACTCACTCGGTAAAACCATTGAAAATGCCCCGAGTCACAATTCAGAGGCGAAACAGGTTCTCTAAGCTTAGTCATCTACCGGATGACAAAGATTACCAGTATGTCATGATCATTTGAGTTGTATTTACACATCTGTTTCATAATTGAATAAAACTAATTTAGTTTATATATTATATTTTTTTTTAATTTTAATCACTTCATTGCTAAAATGATTATTTCTAAATATGTTTAAATTTTATGTCTATTATTATTATTTTCAAATAACTTTTTGCAAATATGGTTTGGAGTTACCTGTAGATGTGAACCATCCAATACATGGTGAAGATGATGCGCCACATCCCATTGAAGATGATGTAGGTGTGATCCAGCCAAATCTGACTGATAATGATGAATCAGAGGCGGGTGGTGACTGATCCTAGCAAGAAAGATCATTATTATTTTTTAATAATTTGAATGATTTTTGCTTATAGCAAGTTGAATAGTAGGTATTTTATCTTTATGACTCTATGGTTTTAGATGCTTTGATATTGGGATTTTATGCCTTTTATGATTATTATTGAATTTTATGGTTTTTTAATCATACTTTTCATACTCTATTTGCTTTTTCGTTATTGTTTACCATGGCATCCTACTTTCATTTCTTGTTACAACATTCTAAAATTTCTTTAGATAAATACAATGCCTTATTTAGAAAAAATGTTAGAAAGTAGAATGTTTTATTATAAAGAAATGAAAGTAAGATGCTATGACTTTCAGGAATCTCATAAGAGATCCACTTTTTAAAATTATAAAAGAAAAAGTAAAATAAACTCGAGTCAAATGTGTTTTAAACAGAAAATTCAGTTCGATAACATGGCTTTTCCAAATGAAATCTGTTTTTAATAAGGAAACAAAAGTACAAAGTTATTATTTAGGCTTTTCAAAGTAAACATCTTACGTATTAAACAACATGTACTAAGGGGTTGTTTAAAACTAATTTTAAACTCAACAGCTGTTTTGAAATATAATTATGTATTCATGGGTTGTTTGGTAATATAGTTTACCTTATGGTCTGTTATGGTAAAAAAAATATTGATTCAATAACCTGATAAATAAATGCAAGAATACAGTATTTCAACCTAATAAATAATTCAATAATCATTCATGATAATATATCCTTTTTTCTTTATTATCATGCATTTTATTTTGAAAAGTTAATTAAAAATCCATTTTAAAAACCTCAGCGGCTGTTTTGGTAAATAAATACATATTTATTGGCCCTTGGTATTATTGTTAAAGTCATGGGCTATTATGGTTTCTTATAGCATCTTACTTTCATTTCTTATTACAACATTGTATACTTTTTAAAAGTACAATGCCTTATTGAGACAAAAACATTGAAAGTATAATGTCGTAATACATAGAAATGAAAGTATGAAATGCAATTCGAGAAACAAAAACAATATAATGGTAGATACTATTAATACTTACCTATTTCTCTTTATGCAAAATCTCATTAGTCTCCTAGATAAAGCATACCTGCAATGACAAACAAATAATTGAATAAAGTACATGGTTTTTCCAAATGAAATGTGTTTTTAATATGAACATGAAAATACAGTGTCATAATTTGAAGACTTTTCAATGTAAAATGCTTACAAAAGAAACAATACGTATTAGGGGCTGTTTGGTATTAACTTTAAACTCGGGGACTATTTTGGTATATAATATATTCATGGGCTGTTATAATAATTATCCTTTTTCCAAACTAACCATCACTATTATCCTAATTTTAAATTTTAAAACATAATCCTAAAACTTTCTACATTATCAATTCTGTCTACATTTTTAAATTCAAAATTTAACAAATGGATAAAATCATTTTTATCTTATCCCTCCAAAACAAACTTGAATTCAATATATATATATATATATATATATATATATATATATATATATATATATATGTGTGTGTGTGTGTGTGTGTGACATATTCCACCAAAAGCCACATTTACTTTCCATTCGCATCCATAGGCGTGGATGTGGATAAAACAATGACAAATATGACATATGGAGTATACACTTTTGTGTGAATGGATGAATATATCATAGAATTGATTAGTTAATCCCAAAGGATGGAAAACATCGGTACTTAAAGTTGTATTTTTATGATGCTGATTATGAGATGTCACATAGACTCAAATGGAAGAATACTGATAAACAAATTGCTCAAAAGTTGATCCATGTTCTTGACACAAACCCATACGTGCAAGTATTTCAAAGACTTGCCGATCTGGGGCCGCTTGAAAATTACTGAGTCACTTTGAATGCATCAGTAGAACTTGACCAAAGGGTATACAACATACTGACCACATCCGAGGCACCATAATAATTATTGTCTACTAATTATAAAAAAAATATATCATGTATGACATACAACTGTATATATTACACACCATATATAATCATAAAGTTTCCATAATAAAAATTCCAGGTCACTGGTATTTGGATTGAAGGTAACGAAAACATGGCCGCATATAAACAAAGTATTATTGTGTATGACAGATCTGAAAAACCACGAACAATTCAATCTTACTGGGGATGTTATGATCCATTGTGTTATCCTTTATTTTTTCCTAATGGCGAATCTGGATGGCATTCTAATATCCCAAGACATGGATTTCCCATCAATAATATTATTAACGACGACGAAGACATCCAAGATGATTTTAGAAGGCACACATATCATAAATTTTTAAATTTTAGTTTAATTAACAAAGATTACATGTTTGTGCAAATCATTAATTTTTTTTTGTTCAAGACATCAACATTGTATGGACTCTAATACAAAAAGAGGGTGGAATATTGTAAGTATGCGGGAGTACTATTGCTATAAGTTTCAAATCCGGTCAACTTATAATGTAATTTTGTTGGGAGGAAGATTAGTACAACAATTTGTAGTAGATATCTACATCAAGATTGAGACTTCACATTTGGAGTTCTGTAGAGAAAACCAGTCCTAAATAAAAAAAATTAACGAGACTACTTATATACCTCGCATGAAGTTGACCCCATCCGATAAAAAAATTTCATTCCGTTTTCAACAAAGACAATTCCCAATAGTAGTTTGTTTCGCTATAACCATTAACAAAGTCAAGGACAGTAATTATCAAATGTTGGATTATACTTGCGTAAATCTGTCTTCACCCATGGTCAGTTATATGTAGCTGTTTCTCGTGTAACAAACAAAAAAGGTTTGAATATACTCATATGTGACGAGGAATGTCATTCAACTAATAAAACAAAAAATGTTGTCTACAAAGAGGTCTTGCAACATTTATAAATATTTACCGATTTCAGTGTTTCTTCTTCACATTTCAATAACAACAATAGTCATAAACTTTCTTTTATAATTATTTTGCAATATATATAAATGTTTTTATATTTTTTTAATACATTCTCCGCGTTTAACGCAGGTTATAATCTAGTTTAAATTTATAATTCAAACTTTAAGACGCCTTATAAGTAATATGGCTAACTATTTTCTCATTATAATGTAACAAGTGATAAAAATACATACGAGTTTAATATGAAACTAGTAAAAAAATCATGCGCTTCACCGTGGGTTTGAATGGTGTGTGATTTATAATGGCAAATAATTTGTAATCAAATTGCTAGAATAGATTTTCTTAACGTTGGTACGTTGCCAAAAAAACATCGATGCTAACTATTACATTCATCATAATGGCAAATAGTTTGTAATCGAATAGCTAAAATAGATTTCCTTAACACAACGAAGCAAGACTTAAAAGAAATGATATGGCATTCATTTTTGTAAACTTTAAAAAAAAAAAAAAAAAAAAAAAACAAACAAACAAACAAACAAACAAACAAACATATGCAAATTCAAAAAGAACCTCGTGCAGCATGACCAAAAGAAGAGCTATTAAATGAAAAGGGTAGAAGAAGGTAGCTATACTTTAATTTTCTTCAGTGTTTCTGTAAAAAGCAAAAAATAGCATTGTACGTTCAAAAAAATTAAACATAAATGTAAAAAGAGTAAATTTCCATATATATGAAAATTAAATAGTATGTTGCTATAAAAGTAATAGTTGTAAGGTAGTTTCAAAGTATTGTGTCCTAATAAGATAAGTTGAAAGTATAGTATTATAATTGGGTAGATACTCCAAAGAACAATAATATGATGTTATAATACACAATATAACAAAAGCAGGATAGTGATAATTGAATATGATTTGTTTTTTTACCTATACATGAGAAGTATTCACATCTTTCATGAAGAAACGAAATGAAATGTTGAAAAAAAAATTGTAGGATGATAATGACCGCTATGAGGCCAAACAACCTATTCAATAAACATATTAATATGATAATCTTGTACTTTTTTTAAAGCAAGAGAAAGACACTACTAATAATAATTAATGAGTAATAATAGTGTACCTTAAGGACACCTTAGGGACATGCTATAGCCCGATCGTAATGGTGTATTTTGTATAAATTTAAAAAGTTTAGAGACCAAAGGTGAACACATTGAATAGTTGGATGGCGGAAGTCAACCTAAACCTATGTTGATAAAAATGTAATGAATTAAAACATTGTACTTGCAATTTTTTCTTGTTATGACATTATACTATGAAAAAATCTTAGAATTGCTCATATTTAACAAAGTACAAATACAGACAAATGAAAGTAAAATGATATGATAAACAAATAAAGAAAGCACGTTGTTAGTTCTTGTATTGGAGCATAATCAGGAATAGAAAACACAAACCTGCAACCATATCCCATGCGTTATAGTTTAGAACAGAGTCAAGATTTACATTAGATTGAGTTTTTAAGGATTGCTTCCAAAACTATTTATAAGGTTCCAGTAGTTGTCCCTCCTGCCATATAATGATGGGAGCCGTCTCCACAGGAAGGCTTCCCGCACCCAACTACAAAATGTTATAAGTAAGGGGCTGTTTGGCAAGATCTGGATTTTTAAAAGGTCTGAATTTCTAAGAGGGTCTGAATTTTTAAGATCTGAATTTTTAACATGTTGTTTTATTGGAATCTCTGAATTTTTGTACTGAATTAAAAAATGACTATTTTACCCTTCATATTATTTTTACCGAATTCAATGTTTATTTTTATAAAATAACTGAATCAATTCCTTCAATAATCAAAAAAATATATAAACATCATACAAATTCAAAATTAAACAAAAATCTAAATAGAAACATTTTGGATGACATTGTTAAAACTAAATAGATTTTTATTAAATACAATGCTCTAATTGGAAGAGATGGAAATATGATGTTATAGAGAAATCAGTAAAAGCAAACTTCTATTTTCTCATTTACACATCATGATAAGTACAATACCCTTATCTAATGATCATTGAATACATGCCTACACAATTAAACAATACCATTCACAAAGCTTCTTTCTTCCATGTAAAACAATGGGTAAAATATTCATTCACCAAGAGCAAAAAACAAGGCACCAAAAGTTAAATTCAACACTGAACACATGAACAAATTCCACAAAATTAAACAATAAACATATGAACATTTTATATTGGATGCAAGTTTGTTACCAAACATCATTAACAATGGACTATTTATTCAGACTTATATCACCATAAACCAATTGTAAATTTGTCATTAGAAAATTTAACTTGCAACTATAATGAAAACAGGCTTCTAAAAAGCATGCGCATAAGAATAGAGTAGAACAAGCAAGCAATCAGAATGGTGATGTGGATGTTAAGCAGCATTGCTCTTGTTTATATTTTGTGAAAGAAAACAATGGTAGTGATCAGTAGTTAGGTAAAGCTGCTTCTAGTGGCAATAAACATCAACATGGAGATTTAGAGCATTTCTAGTGGCATTGGTCAAAAGGGGAGCTTGTAATAGTTTGTAATGTTCTTGAAACTACTTGGGTTGAGTTGGGAACCCATGGTTATTGGGAAATCGATTTCAATTTAGAAAACCAATTGCAGAAAATTTGCGATTTTAGCAAATTCAATATAAAAAACTAAATTTCAGAAAACCGATTTTAGAAAAGTTCAACAGTATTAACAAAAAAAGAGAGAAACGACATAAACAGATGCGAGAAAGAATAAATACAAACTTGTGGTGGAAACGCCATGAGATAGCGATGGGGAGGGTGGCGATGTGGATGAGGGTTGTCGGT
Source organism: Lactuca saligna (assembly GCF_052625555.1). NCBI lineage: Eukaryota > Viridiplantae > Streptophyta > Magnoliopsida > Asterales > Asteraceae > Lactuca > Lactuca saligna. Next base: position 10,652,900 of record NC_136420.1, read on the forward strand.
TGTTCTCCAGCTACTGATGGTGAGGGTAAAGAGCGACATAAACAGATGCGAGAAAGAACGGGACTGGTGGGAGGCGCAGGCAGCGGCGCTGGAGGAGGCGGGGGTTCTAGTGGAGATGGTGACTGGCCAATGTCTAGAGTGGTGGAGGGTTGCAGGTCGTCGAAGATGATTGAGAGGGGAAGTCGTGTCGTGATATAGAAAATATAGGAGGGTATATATTTTGGGCAAAATAGGAACACACATCTACTTTCTTTTTTTCAGATACAAACTTATGTGTAACACCCGTTTATTTAATAAATAAATAGACGAATTAATAAACGAATAATAACCCTAAAAGCGGAATAGTGTAGACAGGAGTTAGTTTTGGGGGTTAGAAAGTTATAATTGGAAGTTTAAGGGGTTAAAATGTAATTTTCGGATTAGTTTGTAGAGAATTTTGAAGGTTGAGGGATGTTTAGTAAATTATGGCTTATTATGAAAGGATTTGGAAGTCAGGGGCTGAAAGGTAAACATTGGATTAAAGTTGAAAATATTTTAAGGAGTCAGGAGCTAAAGGGTAATTTTCAGACTTAAAGTGAAAAGTATTTATGGATGGAGGGACTAGATGCGTTAATATGGATAATGTTTGGAATTGGACGGGACATATAACCCGTCACCCATGCGTTGCCAAACCCTAACCCTACTCTTCATTCATCCGCCACTTCCTTTCTCTATCTCCCCACCCCCAACCGCCGTTATCAGCTCCGTCCACTAGCACCACTAAACGACCACCGATGGCTCTTGATGTCGACACTATCGAAGATCGTTAGGATTCAGGAAGACGCCACAACAATTGGAGATCAGAGGGGCGAAGTCGACGTCCAATTTGCCACCAACCTTTCCTCTTCTTCCCTTCGTTCTGCTGCCCATAGCCACCGAGACGACCGTCGGTACCATGCTAGTTGTCGTCACCTTCGACTCCATTCCACAACGGCTAGTTGTCGCCGCTGCCATTCCGTTAAAGACCAAGATCGTCACTGATATCGTTAGAAGACTGCTACATCCCGCCGACGCCCTCCGTTCGCCACCTGCCGCCATTTTTCTCCTACTTTCTGCCTTCGTTGCCTTATCTCATCACCACTAGCCACCATGGGAGGTGGTTGTTGTAACGCCCGCATTTCTGGGATTGTCATTAATAGCAATGTAATAGTCTAGGTTAACCTTTGTAACCCATTTTGAAATAATAAGAATGTATTATTTGAGTATTATGTGTTTTGTGCTTAATTGTGTGACTTAAATGAATTAAGGATAAAAAATATGAGTTAAAATGAAATATTAGATAAGCCCTATATCGATATATGAAGACGTAGTGGTCGTAACGAGCTTTCCGAATATATATAGAATGCCGAAATCTGAGTTATAACAAAGAAGTTATGACTTGTCGAAGTTTCGCTACAGAACCGGTACGACACAACACGACCTAAATAGTGAATTTACGATAGAGCGATATTTAGCCTTAGTAACATAAACGAAAGTTGTAGAATACATTAAACTGAGAGCATGCATAAAAAGAACACCCAAATCTGACTTCGTATGAGAAAATTATGATTTTTCGAAGTTTCGACTTAGTGGTATGCAGCCTGAATACTCGATTTGAGATCGAGCGGTTTTTAGCCAACACATCTAAATGAGAATTGAAGATTTCATCGATAGTAGTCCAACGGTAAAAAGACAGACGAAAACGAATGTCAGATGAAGAAGTGATGAATTTATAACGGAGTTTTCCTGTCCCGACCCACTAAAAATAAATAATAAAAATAAAATCAAAAGCAGCCAACGGAGTCTAAACAAAAGTTGTAGAGCGTAGTCTCACCTAAGCGTTGATATAAAGAACATCGAAAACGGAGTTCGTATGAAGAAGATATGAATTTCCGAAGTTTTTTAATAATTAATATTTATTATTTAATCTTTAAATCGGATAGTTATCCGAAGAAGTCAGCAATCCGATCCACACTACGCACAACGTTGTTGAGTACGCCCAGCATACACCAATGCGTGACCCGCCTCGCACTCGAGTGATCCGATTACGTAAGCGATGACGAATCCGAAGCGTACGCCCCGCGTACTTAGCATTACGCCCAACGTAATGCGAGGCTTCAGCCTCTATAAAAGAGCATGCGAGGGCAACCAATTCTTTTGCTCAATTTTTATTCTCTCTCTTGTTTTGCATCATTTTGCATGCAACTTATACCCCGAAGCAAGTCCCGAAGCCCTGAAGATCCCGAGAAGTGCAATTTTTGAGCCGAAGCTCTACCCGCGAGAAGCCCGTTTTTTGTGAAGATCTTCCAGATCTACCGATGAATACTACTTCTACAAGTCGTAGTGTTGTCCGATCATCTTCTGATCAAGTGAGTGTGTAGTTACTTTCTTCTAACGCATAATCATGAAGTATTTTATATAAAATATGTGTTATGTGTATATTTTGTTGTTATATGTGTATTCACTTTCTTCTATCTCATGGATATGATTTATTCTCTATGATATATGTGTTATGTGTATGTGCCTCATCTGTTGTTTGGAATATGTATTGAATAAGAATGCTATACAAGTTTTAAATTATGTATAAAAATATATATTTTTATCTACTAATATGTTGGGTAGAACATGGGTCGACAGTTGATGTGTTATAAACAGATGAGAGGTCTCGATGTTGTTGTTGTTGATGATCTAGTTATTTAGCGGAGTATGGATAACGACCACATACTCTTTCTAGACAGTCCTGTGGAACGCTAGCAGGTTCATAACCTGTAGGTGTTGTGAACGATGTGTTCACCGGTGTACTCTATCCCCCTCATGGTTGCCTTTAGGACATCTATTGTTGAGGAAACCCCTTAGCAGTAATGTCCGTCTCGATGAAAATCCTAGATTAGGTCCCTTGAGATAGATGTTGTTTTAGGGACGTAAAGTGAGCATAACGGGAATGGGTAATCGGGTTATTGTTGGTTGGTAAAAGTAAATATAATTATTTGTTGTGGGTTGAAAACCCTATATGCTCACTAGGCACCCAAGTCTGACCCTATACGCGTGGATATAAATAACGTCAAAAACGAAGTTCGTATGAACGAGTTACAAATTATAATAGCATATTTACGTATTAAAATAAAGTATAAATCATATATAGGTACACACACACACACACACACATATATATATATATATATATATATATATATATATATATATATATGTAAATATCATTAGAAAGGTATAGACGATGCAGTCATTATAAGACTAATGTTGAGTTCTTTTGACATTAGTTTAATACAAATATCATTAAATCTATTTAAAATAGTATTATAAAGGGATGTTTAGTTGTTTATATAACTATAAGGTCATTAAGTAATTATGGAGGGTAGTTTTTGAAAATTCAATTAGTATAAATAAGAGCCTTGGGCTCTCATATTTCTTGCACCATTCTCTTGATTCAAGAGTCTTTCTCTCCTTATCCCCCGAGCATTTCGGTCCCTCGTGATTCGACTTCTCTTTCTATAGTTTTTAGTATAGTAAGGTGAGCGCTGAAGGGTTGCACGAATCTTTCTTAGAAAGATTCAGCGACGAAGTTCTGCCCCTGCAGAGTCCGACTCCTAGCTAAAATCTCATTGTTTCGTCGAAGTAAATTATTTTAAAGTAAACGAAGCGTTGTCCGAGTACCGAGTCACCACCTTCTCAGGTCAGTGCATAATTACTTTCATCTTACACATAGATATGAAGTATTTTATATTAATTACGTGCTATGTGTGCATATTATATGAGTACTTGCTATCTATGCTAGATGAAGGATTTTATACATGTTTTAAATGATTTAAACTGTATATGTATTTTATATCTACGATAATGTTGGGGTAAAACACGGGTAGATGTAATAGATGGAATATGAGTTGGATGATGAGTTGAGAGGTGTTATAGACCATGGGGTGAGGGTGAGAGGTGGACGATGTGAGAAGCCTTTCCCAAATGATGGCCCTGTCATTCAGCAGAGTATGGATGACAACCACAGACTATTCTAGACTGTCCAGTGGAACACTAGTAGGCTCGCAACATGTAGGTGTTGTGAACGATGTGTTCACCCGGTGTACTCTAAACCCTGGCGTCCATGCAGACTTGGTGTCTAAACCTTGGTGATCATGCAGACTTGATGCCTAAACCATGGTGATTATGCAGACTTGATACCTAAACCTTGGTGATCATGCAGACTTGATACCTAAACCCTGACGACTATGTGGACTTAGTGCCTAAGCCCTGGCGACTATGCAGACTTAGTGCCCGTTGTGTAAACCGTGGCAACGATGGACTTCGTTCCGATTCCTTAGGATGATCCTTAGGAATGAATGAACGAGGAATAGTTTATTCTTCGGGTAGATCCTTAAGACTAAAGAAGATAATAGGGATGAGTAATTGGGTTGATTGTTTGATTATTTAAACATAATAATTATATTATTGTGGGTTGAAAACCCTATGTACTCACCAGGTTTCCCAACCCGACCCACTCAGTTTATTGATATCACAGGTGTCTATATGAAGTGACATTACACGGAGAGATTAAGGAGATATAGATCACTAGTGTAAATGAATGTAAGTTATGTTTATTCTTATGTTTCTATATTGACGATGACATCCCAAATGTTTTAAAATGAATAAAATACGTTTCTTCGGAAATGCTTTGATAACGTATTTATCGTGTTTTTCTGGGAATAAATTCCGCAATATTTTTATTAAAAGAGGTACTTTGATTTTTATAAAGCATAAACAAAATCGGTCTTTTTTGGCTGAGAAAATGGGGATGTCACAAAAACCCTAATTAGGGTTTAGAAAACCTTAGTTTTGGAACCATGGGCATGGACTTATTGGGACCTACATTTGGGCCATTGTAATGGAATTGTGTATTAAGCCCAATCACACCATATGATTTATTTAGAAGAGTGATGTACTTAATGGATTAAGTCCTTAATGGGTTAAGTGAGAACACTTAACCTTAATCGTCATTTTATGTGAAATCCCTAATCGTACTTAGGCTTTGTGTTGGGCCTTTCTATTAGGCTTTAGTGATTGGGCCAATAATGGGCCATCCAAGAATAATCATATGTGTGACAACCCGATATTTCAACTCTTTGTAATGACCTAATAGGTCAAGTATTGTAAACATTTTTGAGTTAATAAAATTAACTTTGATAATAAAATGTCCAAAAAGTTTCTATTTAAATTCTTCTATGTTTAAATGTCATTAAACCATGATCGTACGTAAAAAGAACGCCCAAATCCGACTTCGTATATTGAAGTTATGATTTTTCCAAGTTCAGCTTAGCAACAGACAGCTGAAAACTCAAAACAGAGATCAAGTGACTTTTGGCCGGAACGACCTAAACGAGAATTGAAGGTCTCGACAATGGTTGTTCAGCGGTAAAAAGTCTGGCAAAAACCGACGTCAGATAAAGAAGTTATGAATTTTTAAAGAATTCCTTAATCACGTCAATTTAATAAATAAATAATAAAAATAATTTCGGAATTTGCCAACGGAATCTAAACGAAAGTTGTAGATCGTAGTCTCACCTTCGCGGGGATATAAAGAACGTCGAAAACGGAGTTCGTATGAAGGAGATATGAATTTTAGAAGTTTATTTAAAATAAATATAAAAATAATTAAAAATTCTTGGTTTTGGGGTGTGAAATATTGGTATCAGAGCATTGTTTATAATGAAGCAAATATATCAACCCATAAAAGATATACTAAACTATAAACCCATTTGGGATTAAAACACTCTGACCAAGAGTCTATACTTTAAATACTAAAATAAGTTAATTAAGTATACTAGTCTGCATTCATACTAAAACCAGTGTCACAACGACAAGAACAAAAGTATTACGATTGTTAAATAACACAGGTAAGCTAGGGGATGTATGGTCAGTCCTGGGAACGGCATAGCCTGATCAACTATGCTGGTCCGAGGAGTGATTAGCATATGCCCTAGAATGGTTGTGATGTGTTAACAAGTCTAAAAACTTACCAACAATGCCATAAAAAGATCAGTAGAACCTAAACTTAAAATACTATAGGTGTATTTTGTACTATTAACTACATACATACTATATCTTTATACCTCTCTTCTCGCGTAGATTTAAATGGCTGGATTCCATCTCGGCGACCCGTACTTTCCAAATGAAGGCAACGTAGGAAGGCTCGAAGCAGAGTCTGACGATGAACACCAAATTCCGTTGGATGATCATCAAGCTGAAGGCTTCACGGATGGATCAGACTCTGAGCCCGAAGTCAACAACCTACCTCTAGTAGGTCAACCCCCGAACAACAACCCTCGACCAGCTTTTCCAGGTCCTACTCCCTTGTGGGCAAACAACTTGAATCGCTGGAGTAATGAACAGGGTCAACCCTTACCATACTTTGGGGACCAAAGCTTTTACAACGTCAGCGATGGTGGCTCTACTGACCGAGCTCTGCCTGTCATTATCCGCAGAATAGCTCGTAATGTCGAGCAAGGTCGAGAAGCCATCGACCGGGTCATGGAGATTGATGCCAACTCAGGTGTCAACACAGTCCGCATTCGCCGTCTTGAAGAAGACATGGAACAGACCCGGAGAACCAATGAAACCCTACAGCAACATCTGGTTGCCTCTCAAGCAGAAGTCATGGAACTTCGAGCTCGTCAAAGGGCTCATGAGCGACACCTTCAAGAGGTGGTCCGTCACATGAGAGACCTCAGGGTTCTCCCGAGGAATGCTCATCACCGTTAGATGATGTCTAGTACATCATTATCTTTTGGGTTAAGGATTAGCCTTTAACATCTGTGCTCTAAGTAGCACTTTTATGTAAAATATTCCTAACTTTCAGTACTCTAATTAGGAATCTAAGAACTGTCAAACTTTTCTATATGGTATGATGTAAGACCTACTGTTAGGTCGATTTTTCCTTGAACTTATTACATCAGTAATACCAGTATTATTGAAATCTATCTAATCTGTGGGAAAAATCTATACACTTGTGCTTTCCTACTAATATTTCTTATTGTGATTTCAAACACTCATTCAACTGTTGGGCTATGGTTAGTTAGTCCATGTGTCACTCTCACGTTGCTTACAAATTGATTCTTACCATTTTTCTTATCTTTATAAACTTATAGCTGAAAGATGCCTCCTCGCAAATCTCCCAGGAATAATCCTGCACCACCACCTCCTCCGCCTCCGGTCATCGATACTGTAGCACTGAATGCTGCCGTAGCTGCAGCAGTGGCAATTGCCATGGCACAGTATCACTCTACTGATGCCAGCAGAGGTGGAACCCCTGTTAACTCCATTCCGGTTGAAACCCCTGTGTGCTCGAGAGAGTGCTTTTACAAGGATTTCACCAACTGCAAGCCGAAGTCCTTTCATGGGACCGGCGGAGTCATTGCCCTCTCGTAATGGTTCGAGAAGACTGAAGCGGTCTTCGAAATTTGTTCATGCCCTGCTGCGAGCAAAGTGAAATATGCCGCATGCACCTTTGAAGGAAAGGCCCTGACGTGGTGGAACGGCCACGTTAAATCTCTAACTCTCGTCGTAGCCAACGACATAGGCTGGGAAACGATGAAAGACCTCATGATTGAGGTATACTGCCCGAGGGGTGAGATCCAGAAAGTAGAGCAGGAGCTGTGGAGCCTGACCATGAAGGGCACCAATATTGTTGCTTATACCGCCAGATTCAGCGAATTGGTGGCCCTCTGCCCTAATATGGTTCCCACCGAGGGGAAAAAGATCGAGAGGTACATATGGGGGCTAGTGCCTCCGTATCAGGGGAATGTTCTAGCATCAAACCCCGCTACCTTCGACAGTGCCAAACGATTGGCACAACGACTCATTAACCATCAAGTCAAAACCCCTGCAACCGCAACCACCCTAGCCATCCCGGAACCCTCCAAACCCACTGATACTAAGCGGAAATTCTGGGATGAAAAGAAAAAGCAACAGGCTGCCAAAAAGCAGCAAATTGTGGCAATACATGCTGCAATAATCCATGCTGCTACTACTGCTCCGGTAGGTGGGTATGCTGGAAGTTCGCCCAAGTGCAACAAATGCAATTACTACCACAACGGCCCCTGCCGTGAAATGCAGTACTCTAACTGCAACAGGAAAGGACACACAGTTTGTTTCTGTAAATCTCCAGCGAGACCTATCAACCAAGTCCCTGGCTTTGGCGTGAGCCCGACCTACTATGGATGTGACGAAGCAGGCCACTATAAGAGGGACTACCCCAAAGCAAAGAATGCTGGTGGAGCAGGAAGGGTACTAGCTATAGGCCACGGGGAAGCAGTTGTTGACCCGACAGTGGTGACTGGTACGTTCCTCCTCGATAACTCCTATGCATGCATTCTATTCGATAGTGGAGCGGAGCGAAGCTTTGTAAACCATAAATTTGCTCGGATGCTTAATCAACCACCGCACGCACTCAAAGAACTATTCACAGTAGAAATGGCTAATGGAAAAACTGAAAGTACGAGTAGCATATACTTAGGTTGTACCCTAACTCTAGATAACCATTCATTCCCAATCGACCTCATGCCAGTCTCAATAAAAAGTTTCGACGTTATCATTGGCATGGATTGGTTAAGCCTTCATCGCGTCGACATCATGTGCTACGAGAAAGCAGTCCGTCTAAACCTTTCATCTAATGAAACTCTTATAGTCTACGGCGACAAACCCGGTGCAAGTCTTCGCATCATATCAAGTATTCAAGCACAAAAGTATCTACGTAAGGAATACCATGCATTCCTTGCTCACATCGTCGACACGAGCCTCGAAACGAAAGAACTAAAGAACATCCCTGTAGTGAGCGACTTCCCCGACATTTTCCCAGAAGAACTACCCGGGTTACCTCCGCAATGACAGGTCGAGTTCAGAATCGACTTAGTCCCAGGAGCTACCCCAGTAGCCAAGTCGCCCTACCGCTTAGCACCAGCTGAAATGCAGGAACTCTCTGGTCAACTTAACGAACTGCTCAGCAAGGGCTTTATAAGACCGAGTTTCTCACCTTGGGGAGCATCGGTCTTGTTCGTTAAGAAGAAAGACGGATCATTCCATATGTGTATTGACTACATAGAACTCAACAAACTGACGGTCAAAAATCGTTACCCTCTGCCTCGCATAGATGATCTATTCGACCAACTGCAAGGGGCGAACTATTTTTCTAAGATTGATTTGAGATCCGGATATCACCAATTACGAGTGCTAAAGGAGGATGTGCCGAAGACAGACTTCCGAACTCGTTACGGACATTACGAGTTCACGGTGATGCCATTCGGATTGACCAATGCGCCCGCAGTCTTCATGGATCTGATGAATAGAGTATGCCGACCTTACTTGGATCAGTTCGTCATCATTTTCATTGACGACATCCTGATCTACTCCCGAAGTAAGAAAGAGCATGGCGATCACCTGCGACAAGTTCTAGAGACATTACGAAAAGAGAAGCTTTATGCGAAGTTCTCGAAATGTGAATTTTGGATCCGGAGAGTCGAATTCTTAGGACACGTGGTAAGCGAAGAGGGAATCCACGTGGACCCATCCAAAATTAAAGCCATTCAAAACTTCTCTCGAATAGCGAAACCTCTTACAACCCTAACCCAGAAAGGCGTGGCCTTTGACTGGGAAGAGAAACAAGAAAGAGTGTTCCAAACACTCAAACGAGCCTTGTGCACCGCACCAATACTATCCCTTCCCGAAGGAATAGAAGACTTCGTAGTCTATTGCGATGCATCGAATCAAGGGCTCGGATGTGTCCTGATGCAGCGAGGTAAGGTCATCGCCTACGCCTCGAGATAGTTGAAGACACACGAGGTTAACTACACGACCCACGATCTTGAACTAGGAGCAGTGGTGTTTGCTCTGAAGATCTGGAGACATTACTTGTATGGAACGAAGAGCACTATCTTTACCGACCACAAGAGTTTAAAACACATTTTCGATCAAAAGGAGCTCAACATGAGACAACGACGGTGGGTCGAGCTACTCAGTGATTATGAATGCGATATTCGTTATCATCCAGGTAAAGCCAACGTAGTAGCAGACGCCCTAAGTCGGAAGGAATATTCTGGTCGCAAAATCAAGTCATTGTCAATAACCATCCATTCACACTTGTCTAAGCAAATTCAGGAGGCTCAACTTGAAGCCATGAAACCTGAAAATGTGACGAATGAATCCCTTAGAGGAATGGACAAGAATTTAGAAGCCAAGGGTGACGGAGCCTTATATTTCATGTACCGGATCTGGACACCGAAACACGGTGGTTTCCGAGACTTGGTCATGACCGAGGCGCACAACACTCGGTATTCCGTCCACCCAGGTTCAGATAAGATGTATCTGGATCTTAAAAAGCTATACTGGTGGCCTAATATGAACGCAGAGATTGCTACCTTCGTGAGTAAATGCCTTACTTGCGCAATGGTTAAGGTCGAGTACCAGAAGCCCTCTGGTTTATTACAACAACCAGAGATCCCGGAATGGAAGTGGGAGCGGATCACTATGGATTTCATAACCAAGTTGCCCAAGACAACGGGTGGACTTGACACCATATGGGTCATCGTTGATAGATTGACCAAGTCTGCACACTTCCTGCCTATGAAATAAAACGACAAGATGGAGAAACTTACGAGAACATACATTAGGGAAATCGTACGGCTACATGGTGTACCTATGTCCATTATCTCCGATAGAGATAGTAGGTTCACCTCAAGATTTTGGCAATCACTACAACATTCCCTAGGAACAAGGCTGGACATGAGCACAGCCTACCATCCTCAGACCGACGGACAGAGTGAGAGGACCATCCAAACTCTGGAAGATATGTTGTGAGCCTGCGTGCTTGATTTTGGGAAGGCATGGGATACTCATTTACCCCTTGTCAAGTTTTCCTATAATAACAGTTATCACACGAGCATCAAGGCTGCTCCATTTGAAGCTCTCTACGGCCGAAAGTGCAGATCCCCTCTGTGCTGGGCTGAGGTGGGTGATACCCAATTAGCCAGGGGGCAAGCTTCCGAAAGTACTCTTACCGGTTCGGAAATCATTCGGGAAACGACAGAGAAGATCGTTCAGATCCGTGAACGATTGAAAACCTCTAGAGACCGACAGAAGAGCTACGCTGATAAACGAAGAAAACCTTTGGAATTTCAGGTGGGAGACCGAGTCCTTCTCAAAGTCTCACCCTGGAAGGGCTTGATACGCTTCGGTAAGCGTGGGAAGCTTAATCCTAGGTACATAGGGCCTTTCGAGATTCTTGCAAGATTCGGCCCCGTAGCTTACAAACTCGACCTACTAGGCGCACTTCGTAACGTACATTCTACATTCCACGTATCTAACTTGAAAAAGTGTCTGTCCGACGAGACTCTTGTAATTCCACTCGACGAGATCGAGATCAACGAGAGCCTGAACTTCGTGGAGGAACCAGTGGAAATCATGGACCGAGAGGTCAAACAAACCAAGCAAAGTCGCATCCCTATCGTGAAGGTCCGTTGGAATGCAAAGCGAGGACCTGAATTCACCTGGGAACGCGAATATCAGATGCAACGTAGGTACCCACATCTGTTTCCTTAATCCACGAGTGTTTTCTTACTTTGAATTTCGGGACGAAATTCCCTCTAACGGGGGGATGATGTGACAACCCGATATTTCAACTCTTTGTAATGGCCTAATAGGTCAAGTATTGTAAACATTTTTGAGTTAATAAAATTAACTTTGATAATAAAATGTCCAAAAAGTTTCTATTTAAATTCTTCTATGTTTAAATGTCATTAAACTATGATCGTACGTAAAAAGAACGCCCAAATCCGACTTCGTATATTGAAGTTATGATTTTTTCCAAGTTCAGCTTAGCAACAGATAGCTGAAAACTCGAAACAGAGATCGAGCGACTTTTGGCCGGAACGACCTAAACGAGAATCGAAGGTCTCGACAATGGTTGTTCAGCGGTAAAAAGTCTGGCAAAAACCAACGTCAGATAAAGAAGTTATGAATTTTTAAAGAAATTCCTTAATCACGTCATTTTAATAAATAAATAATAAAAATAATTTCGGAATTTGCCAACGGAATCTAAACGAAAGTTGTAGATCGTAGTCTCACCTTCGCGGGGATATAAAGAACGTCGAAAACGGAGTTCGTATGAAGGAGATATGAATTTTAGAAGTTTATTTAAAATAAATATAAAAATAATTAAAAATTCTTGGTTTTGGGGTGTGACAATATGGACTAGAATATGTTGATGGACTTTAGGGTAAGGCCCATGTAAGGGGTTTGGACCCAATTTGGAAAATTGGGCTATAGATGGGCCATAGTTTGGGCCTTAATGATTATATGATATTGGGCCATTAGAATGTCAAATGTTGGACTAGAATAAATGGTTGGGCCTTAGAATAAGACCATGTAAAAGTTTGGGTCCAATTTGGAAAATTAGGTCATATGTTGGGCTTTGACTCATAGTTGACTTTTGGGCCTTTGGATTGGGGCTTGGGCTTGAATCAAGCCAATATGGGGGTAAAGCAGTCCTTTTCCCTAAGCATGGACTTATGGGTATATGTGATGGAACCCAGTTGTTAATTGGGTGTTATTTTGATGTTGACAAATTCGGGAATCTGTCATCCATCAGCTAGGGTTTTGTCAGTAGGACTTCAGCAGTGTGAGGTGAGTTTTCCTCCAGTAGGAACGGGTCAAATGCACTAATGTCGGGTGATGTGTGTAAAACTAACTAGTTTTAATCCTACTAACTTAGACACAAAATAAACACACGAAAGGCAGTGTACCTATCGATTAGTAATATAGTTCAAGCAAGTAGGGTATCGAACATAGGGAACGGTAAACAATTAAAATAAATGCTAATATTATCTAAATAAAACAAATAACAAAAGGGGGTTTTCTCTAGTTTTACAAGACTAGAAACTTAATTAGAATAACCAACACACAAATTAACTAACTAGCAACTAAAACAATTAATTACCAACTAAATTCAATAGTAAAGAGGACTTCTGTTTAGGTACGACTCATTTGTTCCCATGGATGATTTTAATGTATCGGATTGATTCTTCATTGGCTATCGATTAAGATAATTAGGTTCATGTTCGCTATTCCTAATTCGTAGAAAACAAATTAACTCAAGCAATGGCCGATTGTCTAAATTAACGGGTTTCCTAGATTATTGATTCGGGTTAAGTAAGACTTGTAGTGGTTAACTAAATTGGCCCTTCAATTAACCTCTTATCGATGTTCATCCAACAAGCTTACACATTAGCTTACCTATCTTCTAGTTAATTCTAGTTTCACGTACGTTATTCCTAAACATACAACTATGTGGTCACAATAAATTATATGAAATTAATAACTAAGAGATGTTCATACAACTTAATTACTGATTTATTAATAGAAGAATAGTTATTGTCAACACATAAGGTTCTTTAACAAGCTTAATAAAACATAATCACCAATTAAAATTAATCCTAATCAAATAATCAATCCATGTTCACAAATTCATCTACCTAAACAGAAGATATGAGTTTTTAGCTCATAATTACAACAAAAACAAGCTCAAAAACCAAATCAATTGGTAAAAACATAGTTCAAACAAGAGATTAGGTAATAGTAAACTTGATTTTGACTTGATTCTCCTTAAAATTGAATGTAGGGTTGATTCTCTTGCTTCCTACGCTCCAACAGCAACTTTAGTCGACAATTAGCCTCCAAGGGTTCATCTATATGCTATGATATCGATCTGAAAGTCCCTTTATATAGATTTTCACAAAACAGAGGCTACTCGGCGAGTCCAGTGACCTACTCGGCGAGTCCGTCACTTAAAACCCGTGTACGGCAAGTCAGCGCGCCCAGAATCGCGAAAGTTCGATACAACTCGCCGAGTAATCGACCCTACTCGCTGAGTACATTTTGAATCAGCATTTTCTCAAAACACAAAAGTCGTCCGAAATTGTGTCTAGTTTTCAGAAAATTTTGAATCTCGTCAATCGGAGTTACGGTTCATGAGATATGGCCAAAACACTGACGAGGGGTCAAGCTGTCCAGCAACATCCTTCTTTCTTCAAAATCCAAGATCCAAGCGTCCAATCGCTAGTTCCGCTTCCTTTTCCATCCGAGCATGTCATCATTGCTGAAAAATTAAATTCTAAACTAATTAAGCACCTTTTTTCATTAAATGAGACAAAAACAACCTAAAGTATTAAGATAATGCACAAAGTTTATAACTAAATATGCTCATATCATCGGCCATTTTATGTATGTTAGTATATGTCAGGCTTAGGCCCAATGCAGCTTATGTGTTACGAACTTTGGTCCGATGTCGGGGCGGTCCCGAGAAGAGTATATGTATGCTTGATGTCTTTGTGATTCATGCATGTTATGTGTTATGTATTATGGTGTAAGCCCGATGCAGAAATAACTTATATGTTATGTGTGACAGACTTCGGTCCGATGTCGGGGCAAGCACAAGGAAGTTTGTTATGTTTATATGTTATATGCTTATGTATTATGTGCTTGTTGCTATGATATGTATTCCGGACTTCGGTCCGATGCTGGGCGGGGCCCGATGCAGTGGGCAAGGCCTAGTATGTGTTGTTATGTGTTTATGTTATTTGCATTATTGATGTGTTTATATGTATATCGGATTTCGGTCCGATGTCGTGTGAGGCCCGATGTAACGGGCAAGGCCCAATGTGTGGTATGTGGTGGTATGGGGAGACTTAATAAGTTTCGTGCTTATGGTTTTCAGTTTTGGTTTCAGGTACTCGTTTTCAAAGAAAAGGAACCGACTTGATCGCAGCGCATCACACTATGTCTTCCGCACAAGAGATCTTTGGGATTACACTATGATATTATTTTTATGATAACATGTTTGACTATTGACACTTTAGTTTTGACATGTGAAAGACCCCAACTTTCGTATTTTTGAAAGATCCAAACTTTCATATATTTTTGAAAGACCCAAACTTTCATATTTCACATTATCATTACTCCAAAACATGCTATTTGCATATTTATAAAAGCAATATTTTACATTGATATAAAGGATTTACAAACTATTGGATACAAACCTTCTATTACAAAGTGTTATATATATTACATAACTACTCAAGATATTGTAATTTATACAAACATAAAAAGTAGTACAAAAGTACTATTACAAACTATTCTACATCTTTCAATAGTATGTAAACATACTAGTTATTTATCACCTGCAATTGTTAAACATTGATAGGGTAAGAGGTGACGCTTAGTGAGTTCAAAAATAGATACAATATAATGTTATGACATATATATATATATATATATATATATATGTATGTATGTATATATATATATATATGTGTGTGTGTGTGTGTGTGTCTGTGTGTGTGTGTATGTATATATATAATGTGGCAAAGAAAAGAGGAACAACAAGATGTATGTGAGATCATGTGACAAGCGTTCATATCAATCAAAGACATTATTCAAAGATATTATTTTCAATTCTTGATATACATCAATAAAGCTTTGGCCCAAATGGCATAAATGACATGCAATTTCTGATTAACCTATTGTTAGACTTCAGGCTTATAGTCCTGTCTAACCATTTGCTAATGCCGTAGAATAGAAGTCATTCTCTTACGGAGACATGCTCTACATGGCCAAAGGCTACGTACCAATACCAATGTGAATCTAAGTCCTTTCACTAATCACATGGTCAAAGGTATTACAATTGCTATAAACATAGCGAATAACACGAGAAAATAACTCAGAATGATAATACTGAAAAGCACATAACACATATAACACATAACATACAATTGTTCCTACATATTGAACTCACCTTAAGTTAACCGGGGGTTAAAATAGTAATTTGGACAGCACTTCGGCTTTAAATATGTCTTTCTATGTTGAAAACCGGGAGCTTAATTGAAAACCGAGCTCTGCGAAGGTAGGGCTTCCAAACCGAAGAAATAAAATTTACGGGCTTCTCGGGGGTCTCGGGACGTGTTTCGGGTGCTAAAATTGATTTCGGGGCTTCGGGGAAAGTCAATATGAAGAAAATATGGAAAGAGGGGCTAAAAGTGGCAAATTTCCAAAGTTAGTCGGAAGATCTCGCAGGTCCTCTTTATATAGGGCCGAGGTTCGGAGCTGGCTTAAGCAGCGAAGGGCTCAGTGGCAGCAGCGGAGCGAAGCAGGTGGCGTGAGAGGGGAGGCTCGGATGCGAGGTTCGGCTGTGAGGCTAGTAGGCGAGGCGTGTCTCGCTCCTGCTGGACCTCGGCTTCGGCGAATCAGGGAAGAACACGCGTCGGTCTCGGAAGCAAGCAGCGAAGCAGCTCGGTGGCGAAGGCGATGCGAAGTGCGCGTCGGATCCGGATTGGCTCGCACCTTGGTCCACTCAGCTCGTGACACGTGAAGCTTCTCAGATCGGCCACGTCTCCGGTGACACTGCTGCTTCGTGCGAGTGACGTGTCTGGACACTATTCATGCAACATTTTTCGATTTTCGGGCCCCGAACTTCTAAAATCCATAACTTTCGCATACGAGCTCCGTTTTTGACGTTATTTATATGCACGCATAGCTAAAATTACGCTCTACAACTTTCGTTTAGACTTCGTCGGCTAATTTTGAGTTTATTTTTAATATTATTATTTTTAACAGACCGGGATAGGAAAATCCGTTAAAAATTCATAACTTCTTCATTCGACATCCGTTTTCGTCAGACTTTTTACCATTGTACTACATATGACGAGACCTTCGATTCTCGTTTAGGATTGTATCAGTAAAATATCGCTCGATCTAAAATTCGAGTTTTTAGTTGTCTACTGCTAAGTTGAAACTTCGAAAAATCATTACTTCCTCATACGAAGTCAGATTTTGGCGTTCTTTTTATCGAATTTCTCGGTTTAACGAATACTATGACTTTCATTTAGATTAATAATGCTAAAAAGTAGTTTATCAAAAACTGACTTTTTACATCATTCGACGTCGTGCCGGTTTTGTCGCGGATCTTCGGTTGGTCATAACTTCTTCGTTATAACTCGGATTTTGACGAGGTTTTCGCCTACAAGTTTCTACCGAGATTCTCTACAACATCAAATAATAAAATTTTACTTATTTAAAATTTCATATTTTTGCTAAATTTCACTATTTAGCTTTTAATTGGAATCTCATAAGACTTCCAATATTTTCTGAGTGATTCTAAACATAGTTTTACTTCATTTCTAGTAAAAATCATCTGTTAGAACTCAACACTCAATTTTACATAATATTTCACAATTTTATTCATTACAAAACACGATTTTAAAACGTGTATGTTACAACATGAGTTGTTATTATGGATATTTTATTACTTATGGTTTTATAATAACTTATTTAAAAATAAAAATTTTGGCCTTGAATTTTAGGATGTTACATTATGTCTGAGAAATTAAGAGGAATTTTCAGATTAACAGGCAAAAAAATAAGATATAACCAAACACTCTAAATTTGAACTTTTAAGAGGTTGCCTCTTAATTTTTCAATTAAGAGACTACCAAACAACCCCTATGAGACCTTAATAAGAACAAAATAACATAAAGAGAAAAAAAAAGTGAATCTTATTGAGACGCGACTTCGACTGACATATAGAAATAAAGCAATAATTAGTTCAAGTCTCATGCTGTAACGGCCGATATTTCAGATATATTTTTTTTATTTATTTTGCATGAAGAACTCATATGTTGGGCGTACATAAGGTATGGTAGTGTACCTTTGGTACGCTAGGCGTACGTGAGCCATGGGCAAAACCTAAAATTTAGGGCTTACACCCCATTCATACACCTTATTTCCCAAGGCTCTCTCATTATCAACCTTTATTGTCCCTTTAAGCACTATCTCGAAACTTTAACCCATTTATAGAGAGAGTTGATCCTTGTATGTGTTTGGTGTATCTTGAAGAAGAAGAAGCTTGATGAAGGAGCATTGATCAAGTAGGGCTTGTAGATCCATGGTTTACTCATCTTCCTTAGCTTCTTAGAGGTATAAAGTCTTGACCTTGGTTATTCTATGCTTAGATTTAAAGCTAGTTGAGATCTTAGCATATTTTGGTCCCATAAATGAATTCTTGTGAGTAAATGTTACTCCAAAAGTTATGAGATGTTTATTTTGATGTTTTTGAGGTTCCTAGTCCCTAAAGTTTTCATCTTGATGGTTTTAGATCAACCATGCACGGCTTAATGATCATTTGATGGAAGTAGAATGCTAAATCTAAGGTTTGAGTCTCTTTGAGCCATGCAAAGACATCAACTTAGTAAATTTATCGTTTAAGACATCCCCCAAGTGTCAAATCTGCAAAATGGATGTTTGGATTTAATGCATTAATTGCTTAATGGTTTTTTTGGCTATCTGGGTACGTCGGGCATACGTAAGCGTACGCTGAGTGTACGTGCATGAGTCCTCAATTCCCTTTGGTGAAAGTTAGTATGCGAGTGGTACTAGTGGTATGATTAGTGTACTCACCACTAACCCTTTTTAGTTTTAGGTCGTTTGGGACATTATTGGGCCTTATGCCTTTTTGGGCCATAGTTGGGCTTTAGGTCTCTTGGGTCTTGCTGGGCCTTAGGTCTTGTGGGCTTGGACCATTGGTTGAGAGGTCCAATAAGGGAAGGGTAAAAGGGTCTTTTACCCCTTAGCATGTTGGATGGTAGTTGAGACCTTTTATATGTATTACCCCAAGTACTTATTAGGGTTAATTGGAATGTTCAGTGTGAAGAGCCATGGTAGTAGCCGTCTTAGAGTGCAATTTGTCTATCTTCAGTTTGTGGTGATTCTCTTCACTATACTCGTGGGTAGAAGACACCAATGTCGGCCCACTGGATCATTCTTGTAGGATGATAATGGTCTTTGTGACACTTGTTGGTATGTATGTATGCTTGTTGTCATTGTGACTCTTGTATGTATACGTATGTTTATATACATTATTGTGGGTAGGGCCCGTATGCAGTTTCTGTGGAGCCCGTTTATATGTATGGTATGAGGTATTTTAAGGGAACTCACTAAGCTATGTGCTTACAATTATGTTTATGTTTTCAGGTACTTCCGGATTGAAAGGGAAAGGCCTGGTTTTATCGCAGTGCATCCACCCATATTCAATTAATACAAAATGATAGACAATAAATTGGCCAAAATAATAAGTAAAATTGCCAAAATTTTAACATAATCTTCCTTTGTTCATTGTGTTCCAAGTTTTTTTAAAACCAAAGAAAGAGACAATAGGAAAACATGCCACCTGAAAACCGATGACAGGAATGGAAAACGGGAGAGATGAATCGACAATTAAATGCTCTTGATTTTAGCATCGACAGTGTCAAAATAAAAATTGTAAGCCAATAAATCTTTACTTAATAAACAAAAAAATAATTTAAGTAAAAGTAGTTTGCCTACAACAAATACTGATTGGATTCTCTCCACAAAAAAGACGCACCAGATCAATTCTAAATTTAAAGGAAATATCAAATGGTACAAATGCATAACAGCATTCACATAATTTAGACTAAATGTTAAATAATTAGGATTCTAAATAATCCGGACACAAATGCAAATCAAATCAATATAGAAACCATGCCTTAGTTAAAATTTTAAATGAATATTATATGTAAGCTTACAAGAACTTGGTAATTGACTCGTGTATTACACGCATATAAGAACACAAAATTGATTAATGTTCTTGAAAGAAAACCATTGATCTAAAATCAAATCACCTCACTGAAAATCTTCGTTGTAGAAACTTGGCTTTGTTGAATATGAAATTGTAATATTATGTAACTCGATTCCTTGAATATGAAATCATCCTTTAACAAGGGTTCAAACAATTTTTAATTTTTAATTTTTATTTTTTGTGGCTACGTCAAGTACTTGGCTATCATGGACCTAAGATATATTTTAGCAATTAATCTGAGTCTCTATAAATTTTTTAAAACTTTATTAAAGTTATGTCTTTGAAAAAATAAGGCCCAGTAGAGAAGAATAAATATGTTTAAATGAAAAAACTTAACTTCGTTATTTAATAAAATAAGGTACTTTTATATTCACAACAAACACAATAAAATTATGTAAATTATTAATAATTCTTAACCATTTGATTTTGAAATTATTAGTTAATCGTTATATTACACATAAACACAACCAGAATACCTTATGAATACTCGATCCCCATAAAGGCAATAGCGTGAACTCATGGTTTTATAAATGCACTTAAATGAAGGTAACATTAAATTATAGCAAATGAACTCATGGTTTACTTGAAGTTAACCAAAGCTATCTTCTTTAATAAATGAAGGGTTTTTTTACCACTTATCACACTCTTATTTATTTTGCCAGATGTCATTTTGTGGTTATTTTGAATTAATTTTTATTCCATACGTAATTTTGTGGTTTTCCTATTTTATTAAATTTTATATGGTATTTAAATTCAATAATAAATGCATATCAATTTCATTAATGGACTTTCCTTATAACTTCAAATTTAAAAATAAAATCTCATTAATTTGCTTTGATTATTTTATTTAAATGATTTGTTTAAATTTAAAATAGAAAAAAAAACACTTTAATTTTAGTAACTCAATATTTTTCTTATAAATTCAAATTTCTCAAATGTTTATACATATTTACTTGTTTTAAATACACCCATGTAACACATGGGGTTCACACCTAGTAAAAGAATAAAACAATCACTAACGACAAATTAAAGCTAATTAGCTCATGCTCCTTGAGTCTACTTGTACCAAGAGGAAAAAAAAAAGAATCTGCTCATTATTTCTCCTTCCTTCTTTTTGATTGGTGTGTACCCCTACGAATTACACAGATTGGTAAATAAGTTCAAAGGTTTGGAACATCAACTTACTTTTCAGTTTTGAAATAAAACCTTTGAAAAAAAAATATATACTTGGAATAGCATCCTACTTTTCAAAACATGTAAAATAATGTTCTTTTATTTTTGGCTAGGTAAGTTCGAAGCAATAACACTACATTCCAAGCTCATGTACATGTACTTGGCCTTTAGAAAGCAGTTGTCTTTTTCATTTTAATTATTTTAAAAGCATACCCAATAAATTGATAATCCAGTTGATTATCAAGTATCACTTAATCAAACTATTTTGGATAATCAGTTTGTTTTATTTAATGAAAATTATCTAAATTTTGAGAATAGAACAAAAACACACTTTGATAGGGCATTTAACCTGACATAAATGTTGATAATATGTTTGTTTAGTTAAAATGCGAGACCATTGGATATGTTTTCATAGTGAAATTGAAAATCCATCTATAACCATTTTTAACAACTTCCTAGAGATTTTAATTTGCAAAAAATAATATTATATTGTATGACAGATCATCTGGCATGAAAAAAGTAAGATGTAATGTGTGAATATATAAAAGTAGGACGTTATCATGAAGAATACATGAAAATATGATGGTATTTAAAGCTTTGTATTATAAAGAGCAGTAAATAGCATCATTGAGAGATTATATATACCCTTTCAATCACCCATACAGATGAATATGAAAATCCATTTGAGTTTGGTTACCATGATTGTACAGTATAAGGAACAAGGAAAGCTTAAAATGCTTGTAGAAATAAAAGTAACAAAGCAAAGAAAAAAGACAAAAACCCAAACAAATATGATTTCTTTCTATATCAAATGAGCCTTGCATTTCATCAAACTGTTCACATGCAAATGAGCAAACATTTTCAAACAGTAACGTCGGCCAAAGGAGAAATTATAGGCAACAATAGAGGCAATAGCAAATTAATGAAATCAAAAAAATTTGGTCAAATAGATGAAAAAAGAGAGACAATTGGAAAACATGCCACCTGAAAACCGATGACAGGAATGGAAATCAGGAGAAATGAATCGATAATGGAATGCTCTTGATTTTAGCATCCAAAAAAATGTAATCCAATAAATTTTGACTTAATAAACAAAACAATAATTTAAGTAAAAGTAGTTTGCTTACGATAAAAACCGATTGGATTCTCTTCACAAAAAAGACGCATCCGATCAATTCTAAATTTAAAGGAAATCTCAAATGGTACAAATGCATAACAACATTCACATAATTTAGACGAAATGTTAACTAATTAGGATTCTACATAATTTGGACACAAATGCAAATCATATCAACATAGAAACCATGTCTTAGTTAAAATTTTAAATGAAGATTATATGTAAGCTTACAAGAACTTGGTAATTGACTAGTGTATTACACGTATATAGGAACACAAAATTGATTAATGTTCTTGAAAGAGTAGCATTTATCTAAAATCAAAATCACATCATTGAAAATCTTTGTTGTAGTAACTTAGCTTTGTTGAATATGAAATTGTAATTTTGTGCAACTTATTCCTTGTATATATGAAGCCTACGCATAAGATTAAATTTTGAATACGATTTGTTCCTTATTTTTTGGGATTATGTTGAACATATTTTCAATTTAGGATAGATATGATTTGTGTTTCAAAATTTGAACTTGATTTCAAATTGTAACAAAAAATAGTGGAATGAAATCTTCTCTACTAATAAAATAGTACTAGAAACGCCACCAGGCATTCCCTTAGTCACTCACCCTTGCATTTTCCCGCTCAAAAATTATAAGTGAAGTTCCCACTTCACCCTTCTATTCTCAAAAATAAAACTGTACACATCAGGAAACATAAATCGTCAATCAGTAAATATATAAATCAGGAAATTTCAAATTTAATTCGGTGGAATATTGAAGATCAAATCAATCCCAATAAATCAGGTAATCAATTTAAATTCCATTTTATATCAATCCCAAAAAATCAGGAAATCAGTTTAGGAAGAGATGATATATTTCAATACAATTTCAGAAGTCAATACGATTTTAAGGGTCACGTATTCATCATCAGGTCAGCAAAACTACATTGCTCTTTACCTTTTAGATGTTCTATTTCATCTACATTCTTAATCGATTTCATCACTTTTCCCTCTATTTTTTTACCTGTTATGTATAAGAGTTTGATACATTGGTATTTCTTTATGTATATTCTGGTACATATAGTCACGATCTGTGTATGTCGATTTTTGGTTTTCTTAATATGTGTATCTTATATAACTGTATGTGATACATTAGAGTCATAGGACCATTCAATTTCTTCTACACCTATTTGCTTCCTCCAATGATTTGGTCCATCTAAATACTTAATCGTAATTAGGGTATTTGGATGGTTAGACCAATAATTCTTCCATAATGATTTTTCTTACATGACACGTTTTCTGAAAACTTGAAAATACTTTTATCAGTTGGTGGTTTCTTTTAACATCATATTCATATAAACTACAAACCTGTTGAAAAAGTAACTCAAATTATCAATTCATGTGATTTATCAAACCCGTTTAAATAATAAACAAAAAAAATTACAAATTTCATTTTAAACTTCCTGTTACACTATATCCTATGTTTAGGAATCTACTCTCAAAGTACAATACTATATTTTGGAATTGATCATCTTTTAGTTTATTTTTCTAAATATATGTTTTATTGTCTATATGTACGTATATGTTTATATCTGTTATTGAAAAGTATGTTTTAAGTGATACAATTAAATATATAAATCAATCAGTGCTTTACGATTTTCCTGTTTATATCCTAATTTTTTTGTTAAATATACAGGTTTTTTCTGTTTAGTTTTCGATTTTTAGTTTTTTTCTCATTATATACCCTTAAGGGTATATCAGTAAATATGTAATTTTCTCATTGTTTTCTTGGTAACATCTACACTTAAATGATAAACAAAAGAATTGATTATTTCGTCTGATTTATCAAACCGTTTATATAATAAACAAAAAAGTATCAATTTCTTTTTGAAGTTCCTGTTACACTATATCCCATTTTTAGTAATTTATTCTCAAAGAACAATGTTATAATATGTAATTTATCATCTTTTAGTTTAATTTTCTAAATATATGTGTAGTTGTCTATGTGTGTGTATCTCTTTAAAAATTCTGCAATTTCATCATTTTATGACCCCCATTTGCGAAGTTGAGTATTTATTTCCAAAAATGCGAAACTCCAGGGACAATATTTGAAAATTTCTGTTTTCTTCCCCAATTCGCATTCTACTGTGAAATACTTCGCATCTTCATTCTTACACCCTTCGCATCCCTTCACATTAATCACCTTCGCATTTTAACCTAATTAATCAAATGCGAACCACAAAATTTTCATTCCAGATGCGAACACAGTTTAGTTCTTGAACTCTAAACTTGCGAAATCAAAAATTCATATGTTGAACCCATATGCGAATATTAACCCAATTGACTTCAAATTGATTCACAGATGCAAACACTCGATTGTTTTACTTTCGCAAAATGAGCATCAACAACTCCACAATCGAGTTTTTAAATTCTTGCAAACAACAATTTCACAGTCCTTGACTTCGCGTTTTTCTTCACGAATCATCCCTCAATCATCAATCCAATTGCGAATCAAAACTCATATGTTCTTGCTTTATCGATTCATCGACTACACTCATACAAATGCGAACAATACTCAATCTCAAAATCGATTGAAACTTATAGCAAAGCTAAATCCAACTTTGCATTCAAAGCACACAAGTGTTATTGATTGCATTCATGAAATACTAACAAGATAATATATTATAATACAAATATACATATTTTAGGTGGTGAAATCGTAACAGCCTAACAATTTGGTATGCAACTTTATTAAATCAATAAAAAAAGTTATGCAAATTGGAAAAATAAATAAAAATATATCTTTTGTTGTTTTAATTAAGGAAATAAATATTTTATATGAATACTCACCTGGAAAAACGCATGTTATAATTGTCTAATTTAATCGTAACAGCCTACCAATGTACTTTCTTCTTGACTGTTTGATTGTTTTTTTCTGTGTGCTGATTATAATTGTCTAATTTAATGTAATTTTTTTTTTAACTTGCAAGGTACAATGGAACATATTACTCCTATAAAGGAAATTGACTCAATCAAGGACGATTTCACAATTAAAGTTCGGATCATACGTCTTTGGACTCAAAAGTCAAGATTTGATGCGAACGACACATACTCGATAGAAATGATTTTGATGGATGAGGAGGTATAAGATGGATGTATTCAATTATTATTTTTATAAAAAATTATTCATACTCATAAGCAATTATATTATTCATACTCATAAGCAATTATATTTAAATATTTATTATTTCATTTATTTTAGGGAAGGAAAATTCATGCATCATGTGTGAAGAAATGGTTTCCTAAATTCAAGCGCTATTTAAAAGAGGATAGTTCAATTTACGTCAAGAAACCTAACGTCGCACCAAATACTTCAAAATTTAAGTTTGCTCATCCGGAATCAAAACTAAATTTTTATCACGATACAATTGTAAAAGATTGTGAAAACTTTTCTGGATCTGCACATGGCTTTCATTTTGTTGACTTCAATACTATCGTTTCTAACAACATCCTGGAGTCAAACTCTTTTGGTTGGTTTATTTAATATTAACTTTTGCTATATAACATCCTAAATTCTTTCTTCGTATTACAATTTGATATTTTATATTAAATTATATTTCCTTGCTTTTGTAGATATTATTGGACACATTTTTGAGTATGGGCATATGGATACCTCAGAACAAGATAAATCAAAACACAAGATGCTCTTGCATCTTCAAGATATAGAGTATTCACCATTATTACAAACAAGTAATATAGCTTCATTTATATTATTTACAATATTTGTTTATTATTTCAGGGATACTAAGCTTAAGATAACTTTGTGGGGTCATAATGCATACTACATGCATGATTTTCTTGCTAACAATAACAGCCTTGCTCCAGTTGTTGTTATTGTTCAATTTGCCAGGGTGAAGTTTATTAATGGTTTGTAACTATTTTTAACAAGCATAATCTAATATATATATATATATATATATATATATATATATATATATATATATATATATATATTATTGAATAATCAAATTTATTTTGGCAGGTCGTCCTTTTTCATCCACCTACTTTGATGTTAGTAGGGTTTTCATAAACAATGATATCGATGAAATTACAATCTACAAAAACAAGTATTTTCATTTAGAATTTCCTATGTATTATCAGATTTATTTATTTCATACTATAATAAATTTAAATCATTTCTTTGTTGTAAATGAACAGATTGGTCTCTGAAAATGGACAACAACTGTCATCAAGTGGAATTAAAATGATTGCATCAAAACAAGACATAGAACATGATGACTTTCTGAAAAATCATTTGTTTTCTAACATTGAAGACTTGTTTGAACCTTTGGAGGTACTTTACATTATTTTTAAAATTGTTAGTTTAATGCACTTATGTTTTTAAATTTTAAATGTTTTTTCATATTTAGAGTATATTGTTATAACTAAACTAAAATACACTTTCGCAAAATAACATTTATTAACAATGAGCATTATTTTAATATCCAGGAAAAGACAGTCATTATTGTTGGTACTGTTAAGGGAATACGTCAAAATATACGTTGGTATTACCTTGCTTGTAGCAACTGCAAAAAGTCAGCAAAAGAAAAAGAGTTTTCAACTGATAAGGTTGATGGTTCTCATAAAGTGGCCGAAATCGTTACTTATG
This sequence comes from Lactuca saligna, assembly GCF_052625555.1. Lineage (NCBI taxonomy): Eukaryota > Viridiplantae > Streptophyta > Magnoliopsida > Asterales > Asteraceae > Lactuca > Lactuca saligna. Next base: position 10,679,567 of record NC_136420.1, read on the forward strand.
AATGTGCTAATCTTAAATGCAAAAATATCAAAATTTCGGTTATTCCAAGGTATTAGATATTAATTTTATATAATAATAATATATGTTTATCATAATTGTCTAATATAATATAATTTTATACTTTATTTAGATTTAAAATCCCACTTCGGGTTCAAGACAACACAAGAACATTGACTTTAACTTTATTTGACCAAGAAGCAAAGAAGTTGTTCAAATACACAGCTAAAGTGTTGTATGATAAAAACAAGAAGGTATTATTTTATATTTTAACTTGGCATCAGTTTGGATTTTTTTCAAAAGGTGTTTACAATTGTGTTGGCCTAAAACTTGGCATTATATATTTTACATACAAATTTTCTAATGATATTTATTTACATTTTAGCTTGGCAACAATTTGGAATTGTATCCAATGGAGTTGAAAGTTGTGTTGGACAGAAAGTTGGCAATTAAGATTGATATCACACGTTACAATGTCGATAATAAAAGTAATCTTTATGGGATATCAAGATTAACCGAGAATGCAGACATAATTGATGAATTGGAAAAAAATAATCTTACTCCACAGGTTTTTTTCAACAATTATATTTTGTTTTTTTAACACATTGACCCAACAATATCTGACTCAATATCATTAGTTTTCATCTTGTGATGCAGCCTGCTAATTCTGATTCATTCTTGATTGGTTCTTCAGATGTTGGTTCTCATGACACCAAAGTTCTCAAGGTTTTAGTTTTTAAAATATATTTCTCAAATATTTTGTTTTAATTTATAACAACTAACTAAATATTTTTTTAGGATTCTTTTTCACAGACCGGTGAAAATTTAACTCCATGTGCTAGGGACAAGTCAACTGCAACAAGTCCTATAAAATTCATTTCTACACCAATTGAGTTGAAAAGAAACCTTGCTACATGCATAGATATTGATGAAATGGAGAATTTGTCTACTTCTAAATATCCTAGACTGTCACCACCAGATGAACAACCAACTCCTCTTTTGGTACCCAAGAAAGAAAAGTAAATGCATTTTACTTCGACAAACAATCTTACTTCGTGTTTAATTTTGATTTCGCATCATAGACTCCTAAGCCGTTTACGTTTTTATCTTTCTTGGTTTTGAATGTTTTTTTTGGGATTTCATGGTTGTCATTTTTGTTTCTTGAAAGTACATTCGGACCATTGGGTTTTTTTGTAGTCCTATAATTTGGTTTGCCATGTTATTTTGTTTTTCCTACAACTTATTTTAAACTACATTGCTTTATTCCCACAAAATCTTGAAGAATTACATTCATATGTGTAATTATGCAGTTACTTATATGTTTCATTTTACATATCAATTTATTTGACATACCACTTTATTTTACCTAAATGTACTTCTGTATTTACACTATCTCTGTAATTAACTAACTTATTTACCCCTAATCAACTTAAACACATAATAACACGTGAACTGCATTTGACTCCAATATTGAACAAATCACATTTCACAGTCCTTCTTGACTTCACATTTTTCTTCACGAATCGTCCCTCAATCAATAACCCAATTAACCCAATTGCTAATCGAAAATCAAAACTTATCTGTTTTCATATGCGAACCCAACTGATTGGCTTTTCAAAATCAAATTCGCAACTCCAAATCGTTCGATTATTCGCCCCAATTCCAAAATCAAATAACAGATCCTTCGTATGATTCATTTAATAACCAAGGCTTCTTTTACTTCAAAATGACCGTATTGCCCCTAACTTGATAAGTATTTCATATATCGCAATTAACAATTAAGACAAATCAATCAATCAATCAATTTGTATAAGAAAAATGCGAAATTCTTAGCTTTCTTCCCCAATTCGCATTCTACTGTAAAATTCACATTCTTCATTCACCCTCTTTCTTCGCATGTTCCAGACATTTTTTTTTTAGTTCATTCGCATTTGAGTTGTTTGTCTCACCAAATACGAAATGAATATTAACCATAATCACCTTCGTATCTTTAACCCCAATCCATACAACCTCATATGCGAAACCCAATTTTGATTTGTATTACCAAATGCGAACATTTTTGCTTTTACACGTGAACTGCATTTGACTACAATATTGAACAAATCACATTTCACTGTCAAGAATGACTTCGCATTTTTCTTCACGAATCGTCCCTCAATCAATAACCCAATTAACCCAATTGCTAATCGAAAATCAAAACTTATCTGTTTTCATATGCGAACCCAACTGATTGGCTTTTCAAAATCAAATTCGCAACTCCAAATGGTTCGATTATTCGCCCCAATTCCAAAATCAAATAACAGATCCTTCGTATGATTCATTTAATAACCAAGGCTTCTTTTACTTCAAAATGACCGTATTTCCCTAACTTGATAAGTATTTCATATATCGCAATTAACAATTAAGACAAATCAATCAATCTATCAATTTGTACAAGAAAAATGCGAAATTCTTAGCTTTCTTCCCCAATTCGCATTCTACTGTAAAATTCACATTCTTCATTCACCCTCTTTCTTCGCATGTTCCAGTCATTTTTTTTTAGTTCATTCGCATTTGAGTTGTTTGTCTCACCAAATACGAAATGAATATTAACCATAATCACCTTCGTATCTTTAACCCCAATCCATACAACCTCCTATGCGAAACCCAATTTTGATTTGTATTACCAAATGCTAACATTTTTGCTTTTACACGTGAACTGCATTTGACTCCAATATTGAACAAATCACATTTCACAGTCCTTCTTGACTTCGCATTTTTCTTCACGAATCGTCCCTCAATCAATAAACCAATTAACCCAATTGCTAATCCAAAATCAAAACTTCTGTTTTATATGCGAACCCAACTGATTGGCTTTTCAAAATCAAATTCGCAACTCCAAATGGTTCGATTATTCACCTCAATTCCAAAATCAAATAACAGATCCTTCGTATGATTCATTTAATAACCAAGGCTTCTTTTACTTCAAAATGACCATATTGCCCCTAAGTTGATAAGTATTTCATATATCGCAATTAACAATGAAGACAAATCAATCAATCAATCAATTTGTATAAGAAAAATGCGAAATTCTTAGCTTTCTTCCCCAATTCGCATTCTACTGTAAAATTCACATTCTTCATTCACCCTCTTTCTTCGCATGTTCCAGTCATTTATTATTTTTTTACTTCATTCGCATTTGAGTTGTTTGTCTCACCAAATACGAAATGAATATTAACCATAATCACCTTCGAATCTTTAACCCCAATCCATACAACCTCATATGCGAAACCCAATTTTGACTTGTATTACCAAATGCGAACATTTTTGCTTTTACACGTGAACTACATTTGACTCCAATAATGAATATTAACCATAATCACCTTCGCATCTTTATGTTGATTATTTTAAACATGGAACATTTATGTCTATTATTTATAATAACTATTATTTTTGTCACGATAAATATGTTATTTTTAATAAATAATCAATAACCAATTGTAAACAAAATTTATATCTTTCATTCTCTAAAATTAATTCATACATTTTTGTAATGGTTGCAGCATATTTACTTATCTTCTGTAAATAACCTATATTCAACCAACTATTTCCTAATATTCTATACTCCTTTTTTAGATGAAATTTGAATATTAAACTAATTTTTAGTTGTAATCTTTTAAATTCCAAAAAATCAGGAAGAAAATTATATCTAATAAAGATCCAACAACAATAAAATCATATAATCGTAATCTTTTTCCAATATTCAAGCATATAACTTTAACTGAAAACGTGAAATCCAAAATTTTGAAACACCTCATTCGTCTTCTTAATGTTCAATTGTTTCTGCGATTTTTTTTTCATTAAGCTTACATCAAACTGCTTCGTTAAAGTTGTAATCCTCATTCCAGTTCTACCTGCAAGATTTCCATATCCATATGTCAGGTTAGTATTATCAGTTTAGATCACTTTGTTTTATCTATGAATTTATGGTTGAAATTTACAACAATAATCAATATGCTGGAATAGATGTTTTTCTAATTGTAAAAATATACTCTTGAATAGATACATAAGATCAATAAGCAATTTATAATCATCACGATTATCGTGTATCACACAATTTTACCTTCATTGATTCCATGGAGATCTAGGGTTTTAACCCCTGATATCATCCGAACCCACGATTGGTTGAAATTGGGGAAACAGTAGATTTAAATCTAATAAACCCTAGGTTGGAAATGAGGATGATGAGTCATGATGCTAACATTTTAATAAACAAATTAATAAAGGTAACTTTTTAAATACATTTACTTTATTATCATTATTTATTTAATTCTAACTAACTTCAATTGTATTATATAAACATATTATGTACATAATTTCACATTTCATTTCCTAACCTATGTCTTCTTATGCAGAAAACAACAGTAACATGTACCACATGCAGGCCAAAAAGAAAAGAAGACAAAGAAAAATATATTTGGAAAATAAAAGATCGAAGAAAATAAAAACAATACCAAACGTTCCAAGTATATCATTACATCATCTCTTCAAAAAAACCATTAACTATAACCGTATTAGTATTTTATATTCCATCTTTTACTATTATATAGTTGAATACATATATTTACAAGTTTTTTAAGTTATTTCTATTTGCAGATCAATCAACCAACATTGTTCGTCAAACTCAAAATGTCAATTCATTTACAACACCTGCAAAGCATAACACAACCATACAATACTGTCCTTCCTTTACAGATGTTAGAACTTCATTTTCTAACATTACAAATGTTATAAATCCGTTATCTAACATTACGAATGGTAATTATTTTTGGTTTTTAAAATATACTATTATCCATTATGTAAATATTTATTTATTTAGTTAACTATTTTATTTTTATTTTATTCAGATAACATTGGTTTCGATAAATATATCACTTCCAAGTTAGCAAAGAAAAGACAGTACCATGTACTTTCAAATGATATGACATCAAAAAATGCATCTACAGTAACAACTTCTTCATCATCAATCAAGTTAAATCCAGGATGTCATAAATTAAAAACGAAGACAAGACATTTATCCCCTATCCCATTGATTGATTTGACAGAAGATGTAGAAAATATACATCAAGTGAACAATGAAAATCGTATAGTTGGTATCTCAAATGGTAATGAAAAAATAAAATCCATTTTACATTTCAGATACTATGTTCTATATAATTATATAATTCATTGATATTTTATTCAACGCTTTTATTTTACAGAATATTTGGATCATGGTGATAACTTTTATTCTTTATGCAGGAACAAACAATAATATGTACTACTTGCAAGCAAGAGAGAACATAAGACATAGAAAATTATATTTGGATAATAAGAGATCGAAGAAAAGGAATACAAAATACACTGTTCAAAATCCGTCTACACCACATGTCTTGAAAAACACGGATAACTGTAATTTTTTTTTTTTTTTTTAATTTTTACACTTCATTAACCTATATAAAAAATACATACATTCTCATCATTTTATATTATTCCCCTGTAGTAATATAAAATTTGAAATTGTAATTTTTAATTTATAATATATGTCTTCAATTTTTATAACATGTTGTTTTTTACAGATCAATCAAAAAATGTTGTTCAATAAAATGAAAATGTCTTTTTCTATAGATCACGTGGAAACCAAAGTACACCCCTACAATCTTCTCCTTCATGTATAAATGTTAGAACTCCATTATCTAACATTTCAAACGGTAATAATATTTGTTTTTGAAATTTACTTTTAACCACTTTCTAATATATTTATATATATTTACTACTTTTTTCCAGCTAATATTAGTTTCAATAACTATGTTACTTCAACATTACAAAATAAAATACATTACTCTGGACTTCGTAATGGCATGACTTCAAGAAATGCATCTACAATAACTGCTTCTTCATCATCAATCAAGTTAAATCCAGGATGTCATAAATTAAAAAGGAAGTTGGAACATTTATCTCATATTCCATTGATTGACTTGACAACAGATCTAGAAGATGTACATGAAGTCAATAGTGAAAACCTAATAGTAGGTATTTCCAAAGGTAATACATATATATACCCATTTTTTATCTTACACCTGAAATATCATATTGTATATACTTATAAAATTAAATATTTTACTAAAACAACTTTATTTTCTTACAGAATATTTGGATCATGGTGATCAAATTGTTGTATGTCAAACATGTCATGCAAAATTATGGACAAATGAATCCATAAGAGGAAAAAAAAAGGGAACACAAATTATTCATTATGTTGTGGTTATGGCAAGGTTCAACTACCAGATTTAAAGAACGCACCACCAACTTATGAAAGAATGTTCAGAGCAACGGATTCTAAAAGCAAAAACTTCATGAAAAACATCCGACGTTACAATTCAATGTTTTCTTTTACGTCAATGGGTGGTAAAATTGATTATTCAATCAATAGAGGAAATGCTCCATATATTTTCAGACTTGGTGGTCAAAATTATCATACTATTGGAAGCCTTTTACCACCAAATGGATCGCAACCAAAATTCTCTCAGTTATACATTTATGATACTGAGAACGAAATTTCAAATAGACAAACATGCTTTGGGTATATTTTCAAACTTCTTATTCATACTTAAGTTTAATCTTTTTTTATTTTTATTTTTTTACTAATATTATGTATATTTTCAATTTTTATAGTGGGGAAAAGCATCAATCTACATCAATCGATAATGATATTATTCAAGATTTGAAGGTGATGTTAGATTCAAATAATGTCTTGGTTAGCTCTTATAGGATGGTAAGAGATACTTTTAAAAAAAATCCTGAAGTTGATATGAAGTTAAGAATTATCGGGAAAAGGGATCGAGATGGAAGGACATATAACCTACCAACTGCTTCTGAGGTTGCCGTTTTAATTGTAGGTGACAATTTTGATTCGGTTGAAAATAGAGATATTGTTGTTCAGACAAAATCGGGATTTCTACAGCGTATCAGTGAATTGCATCCTTCTTACCTTCCTCTCCAATATCCGCTACTATTTCCATATGGGGATGATGGTTACAACGTTGATATTCTTCATAGAGGTGTTGAATCTACAACCAACAACAAGCGCTCGAAATGTACAATGAGAGAATTTTTCGCTTTCAGAATTCAAGACAGAGATCATTCGTTCTCACTGATTCTTAATTCAAAAAGGTTGTTTCAACAATTTTTGGTAGATGCGTATACGATGATTGAAAGTGAAAGAATGTATTTCATACGTAGCCAACAACATGTTCTTAGATGCGAGTCTTACGAGAATTTAAGTAAACAAAAAGCTCAAGGAACTACAAATATCTCCAACATCGGCCAACGCGTGATATTACCTTCATCTTTCACAGGTGGTGCGCGTTATATGCTGCAAAACTATTTGGATGCCATGTCGCTATGTAAATGGTTTGGATATCCTGATTTCTTCATAACCTTTACGTGTAATCCCAAATGGCCAGAGGTTAAAAGGTTCCTTAAGGATACTTCACTTCAACCAGAAGACAGACCTGATATACTATGTAGGTTGTTCAAGATCAAGTTTGATGCATTTATTAAAGACCTAACGGAGAATCACATTTTCGGCATAGTTCAAGCAGGTATTTGAAATTATGTTTCTTCATAATTGATAAAAGTTATAATTTTTATTACATATTTTTTATATTTTTCCTTACGGTATAATCATTTTTTATTTTTTTTTCCAAAATATTTTGCAGTTGTTTATACAATTGAATTTCAAAAAAGAGGTTTGCCGCATAGTCATATATGTTTATTTATGCATTCTGACTACAAGTTACCCACTGTTGAATTGATCGATACGATAATTTCCGCTGAGATACCAAACATAGATGAAGATCCAGAGTTGTATAAACTTGTGCAAGAGTTCATGATTCATGGTCAATGTGGAGCTGAAAACATCAATTGTCCATGCATGGTCGACAACAAGTGTTCGAAAAACTTTCCAAAACAATTCTGTAATCATAACTCTGTTGATCAGAATGGTTTTCCATTATATAGGAGAAGAAATGATGGTCATTTTGTTGAAAAATCGGGTGTGAAATTAGATAATAGAAATGTTGTCCCATACAACAAATATCTATTGAAAAGATATCAGGCACATATTAATGTTGAATGGTGCAATCAGGGTTCTTCTATAAAGTATTTATTCAAATACATAAACAAGGGACCTGATAGAGCTACAGTTGCCGTTGTACGAAGCAATAATGAAGCTGATAGTAATGATGTAGTCGATGAAATAAATGAGTATTACGACTGTAGATATTTATCTGCATGTGAAGCATCATGGAGAATTTTTAAATATGATGTTCATTACAGATATCCTTCTGTGGTTAGACTTTCTTTTCATCTTCCTGGTCAACAACAAATCGTATATGGGGAAGACGATGATATTCACGATGTTCTCGACAAACCCTCCGTTGCTTCTTCAATGTTCACAGCTTGGATGGAGTGTAATGCAGTTAATGGTGATGCACGGAAACTTACGTATGTTGAATTTCCTACAAAGTTTGTTTGGAATCGTGGTGATAGGATTTGGAAGCCAAGGGAAGTAGGAAAGTGCATTGGTAGAATTCATTCGGTTTCACCTAAACTAGGGGAAGCTTATTTCCTAAGGATTTTGTTAAATAAGGTGAAAGGTCCGAAATCATTTGAAGAAATTCGCACAGTAAATGGTGAAGAATATTCTTCTTTTAGAGATGCTTGTTATGCTCTTGGGCTCTTGGATGATGACAATGAATACATCGATGCAATCAAAGAAGCAAGTCATTCTGGATCTGGTTTTGACCTACGATTCTTATTTGTTACATTGTTGATGTGTAACAGTATGTCTAAACCGGAGGTTGTTTGGGAAAACACATGGGAATATTTGGCAGATGGAATTCTTTATAACCAACGACATAGATTCAAGTCTCCGGGTATTAAAGATTATTATTATTATTATTATTATTATTATTATTATTATTTAAGTAGTCATTTATTTATTTTTAAACATACATTAAATAATACTTTTAATTATAAATAAATATTGTTAATAATATTTCTAATTACTTAGCTCTTTGTCCTCCAGACTTATCACTCAATGAAGATCAGCTTAAGAACTTAACTTTGTTCGAGATAGAACAAGTTTTACTTCGGAATAACTCGAGTCTAAAAAATTATAAAAACATGCCTATCCCGGATCTTGATTCTGTTTCTTCTTCAAACAATCGACTTATCACCGAGGAGCTAGAATATGACATTACCGCTATGAAGACCGAGTTTGATCGTATGTTTCTTGCATTGACAAATGAGCAGCGTCACATTTTCCTTGATATCATGAGTGCAGTTAAAGAAAATAAAGGAGGTGTCTTCTTTGTTTATGGTTATGGTGGAACTGGTAAAACTTTTTTATGGAAGACAATATCTGCCGCTATTAGAAAAGATGGTCATATTGTTCTAAATGTTGCTTCAAGTGGGATTGCTTCATTATTATTGCCCGGAGGTAGAACAGCACACTCCCGATTTATAATTCCATTTGAACTAACAGAGGATTCTGTTTGTAGAATAAATCCAGATAGTGACCTTGCAAGCTTATTGAGAAAAACCTCATTGATAATTTGGGATGAAGCTCCTATGGTCCACAAGCACGCATTTGAAGCTTTAGATCGAAGTTTGAAAGATGTATTCAAGTCTGAAAATTCTAGCAACTCAGATATTCCGTTTGGAGGGAAAGTTATTGTTTTTGGAGGATATTTTAGACAGATCTTACCTGTTATTCCAGGTGGAAGTAGACAAAACATTGTTAATGCTTCGTTAAGTTCTTCATATTTATGGCAACATTGCAAGATCCATAAATTAACAAAAAACATGAGACTAAGTGTTGGAAGGGATCAATCTGATATAGAAAAAATCGGAGATTTTGCAAATTGGTTGTTGGATATAGGAGAAGGCAAACTTGGTGGTATCAACGATGGACAAAACGGTTATTGATATTCCAGATGATATTCTCATTAATGATGCACATGATCCTATAGGTTCATTAATCGAGTTTGTATATCCTTCGATTTTGGAAAAGTACAACAATACAAGCTATTTTCAAGAAAGAGCAATACTTGCTCCAAAGAACGAAGTGGTTCAAGAAATAAACGATCGTTTGCTATTGAAATTTCCAGGAGATGAGGTTGAATACTTAAGTTCAGATAGTATATGCCAATCTGAATTTCTCCATGATCAATTTGATGCAAATTTATATTCACCTGATGTTTTAAATGGTCTGAAAGTATCAGGTTTACCAAACCATAAGTTAGTTTTAAAAATCGGTGTTCCAGTTATGTTGTTGAGAAATATTGATCAGAAAAACGGCTTGTGTAATGGAACAAGACTCCAGGTGATTTCATTGGGCAAACGTGTTATTGAGGTACGTATCATATCTGGAACTAATATTGGAAACCACACTTTTATTCCAAGAATGTCTCTAACTCCATCAGAAAAGAAAATTCCATTCAAATTTCGAAGAAGACAGTTTCCATTGGTTGTATGTTTTGCAATGACCATTAATAAGAGTCAGGGACAGTCATTATCCAAGGTTGGTTTGTTTCTCAAACATCCCGTGTTTTCACATGGCCAATTGTATGTTGCTTTATCTAGAGTCCAAAGTAGGGACGGATTAAAATTGTTAATTTTAGATAAGGATGGTAGTCTCACAAATAAAACTTCCAATGTCGTTTATAAGGAAGTTTTTGGGAATTTATAAACAATGCTTTTCTACCATCTTTTATTTACTTTTCTACCATCTTTTATTTACTTTTCTTGTATCGTACTTCATCTATCATATTAATTAATTAATTTTTACAACTTTATTGTATTTGACTTATTCATATTAATGCTAATATCACTATTCTTCATTTTTTCTAAACTTTCATATCTTTTTTTTGTTACAAATTAAAAACTATAATTATATTTCAATTTATCACCCGTGGATTTCCACGGGTTTAAACCTAGTTAATAATATGGGGAAGAAAAGACCAAGCACCCTTAAAAGATGCCATGTGGCAAATAGGGATGGTAGAAAATGGACATGTGACATATTTAGTGTTCTATAAGGCGCGCCATGGCTCGCTATGGTGTGAGGAGTGGCTTCGCCATTACGAAAAACCTCATAATGTTGGTGTTAGGCATGTCGTGTGGCAAGACGCGATATGGAGCGCCATGGCGCGTTATGGTGTGTTTTTTCGTTTGAGATACAATTTTTTGCTATTTGTTATGTCTTATCTAATCGGAGATACAAATATTTTGATTTTTGTTAACTTTTTGTTATTATTTGTTGAACTAATATTGTTAAAAGTAGTTATATTTAATATACATTTATATTTATGTGGTAATATAATTTTAAATTAATACAAAATTTCCGCCTTGAAAAACATCATGGCTCACCATGATTCGTTAAGCTCGAGGCTTGACCATGCTGCCACACCACGCCTCACACCATTTAAAACCCTTGGACATATTTAAATTTTGTTTATTAGGAGAGGTAAATGTTATTAATTGAAATCTTAGATACATCACTATATTTATATGATTTAAAATTTCTTATGAATACTATTTATAATAACTACTATATAAAAGTATAAATTAATTTAAGGTATATTCATATATTTATGAATACTATTTCATTATTTTTTCTAATTGTATCATTTATTTGTATTATATTAAATAAAAAATATAATGTCAAACTAACTTATATAAAGTAAAGGATAAATCCAAAAAAAAAAAAAAAAAAAAATCTTAAACTTTTTCTAAAGTTAAAGGTAAGTCATTTTAAAAAAATAGTTAAAATTTCTTAATAGAACCAAATCCTACCAAAGTGGAACCGAAACATGTTATTGGTATTCGGTTATTGGTTTATAGCTTATTCATATTTCAATTTTTCCAGTTTCTGTACGGATCAGTGCAGTTTATATGCTTAACTGGAAGAGGACTACATATCGAAAAGAAACAATTTGACGTTTGCAAAACGAAACTAATTGTCAGCTGAAAACTAATCGTTGAAACGAAACAAGTGCATCATATGAGTACCCTACAATACAAGACATAAAATTAGTTGAGAATGACCCAATACATGGATAAAAGTAATTTTTTCAAATCCACATTTTAGATTTACTACTTCATTCTTAGACCGTCTGATATGCATACCACGAAATGGGTCGTGGTCTATGTGGACACGACCGTGGTTAGTGCATACCACCCCGGACCTTAGTGGTTCTTTGTGGTTGTTGTTCTTTGTGGTGGGGAGAACGAAAGAGCACGCCCAATCAGATTTCTTCTTCTCATTTTTTCTCTCTTTCTTGTCTCTATCTCTCTCTAAAATAATATATATATATATATATATATATATATATATATATATATATATATATATATATATATATATATATATATATATATATATATATATATATATATATATATAATTTAAAAGCAAAAAACGAAAAAAATAGTGATGGGTGACAACCAAGACTAGTAGGTATAAGGATGACGTTGCAATGTCATTTTTGTTAACATCCTATGGAAAAACTTTCAAAAATCGGGTGAAGCAATTGGTTTTAGAATATAGTATCTGGATCCAAATATCCTGACCCAAATGCAGGCTTGGGTCCCACTGAGACGACTTTTGGTTTTCCTTTCCACGCTCGAAACACAGCATGGAATATTACCATATTCGTTACGATAGCCATGAGCAACGCACTTCCTTCATCATTCTCACCCGCTCACAACTATATATATAATATTTTTTGAATTTTTTTATATACATTCAACACCGTCGTGCGACTACGTTGCAGTCCTCAACTTTTTTGTTATTAAATATTTGCAAGCGAGCGAGAGAGTGATCTACATAAGGCCGGCGCCCCTCAAATCCATAATCCATTTGTTTTTATTCAAATCTGCAATTTAGAGGTAATTTGCAGAAGTTAATGCGGCTGCTTCAGCTTAATCCCTCATAATATCGGTTAATTTCAGTCCTCTCATCAAACTGGTACGTAGATACATGTATTCTTCTTCATTTCAACTCTCCGAATTTATTGTTATCCAGTATTATTGCGCCAATTTTGAAATCGGATTCACTAGCGCTGGAGCTGTTGTATTTTGGGGATTTTTTCGTGTGTTTTAACTTTTCCTGTTCGAATCAAGCTCCATGTACGTATAGTTTGGTGAATTACGTGCTTATTAGTTAGCTTATATACTATCGTCTATCTGCTGCACTCTGTTCCAGTGTTTTTGTTTAATTTAGGAATTTGTAAGTATTTCCATCACGAATAAGGAACCCTAGCTCAGATGGAATCGTTGTATTTCATGATCTATAAGTCAACTAACGCCAGCTATCTGTTTTTTTACCTTTTGATCAGGCGCCATGGCAACAAAGCTGAATTCAGGAGACAACAGAAGCCGGAGCTTCGTTTATATATTCATCATCGCCAGTTTGTGTGGTTTCTTCTATCTATTTGGGCGATGGCAGAGGAGTGGATTCGGGAAAGGAGACTTGCTAGTCATGGATATAACAAAAACCAGTAATACAAACTGCAATTCGATCCCAAATCTAAACTTCGAAACTCACCACAGTGGGATCACTGACAACGATTCAACATCACAAACCCTAGATTTCCCAGCATGCGATGCTAACTTCACAGATTACACACCATGTCAAGATCAAAAACGAGCAATGAAGTTCCCAAGAAACGATATGATCTATCGAGAAAGACATTGTCCTCCACAAGAAGAAAAGTTGAAATGCCTTGTTCCTGCACCACAAGGATACGTGACACCATTTTCATGGCCTAAAAGTCGTGATTATGTTCCTTACGCAAATGCACCATACAAGGCGTTAACAGTTGAAAAAGCTATTCAAAACTGGATTCAGTATGAAGGCAACGTGTTTAGATTCCCAGGTGGTGGAACACAGTTTCCTCAAGGAGCTGATGCTTACATTGATCAACTTGCTTCTGTGATACCCATTGATAATGGGACTGTGAGAACTGCACTTGACACCGGTTGTGGGGTATGTATGTTTAATATTCAAATCTTTCTGAATGTTGGGGTTTTTAAATTTATGATATTTTTTTTCGTTGTTGTTGATTTTAGGTTGCAAGTTTTGGTGCATATCTATGGAAGAGAAATGTGATAGCTATGTCATTTGCACCTAGAGATAACCATGAAGCACAAGTTCAGTTTGCACTTGAAAGAGGGGTGCCAGCTGTCATTGGTGTTCTTGGTTCCATTAAAATGCCATATCCTTCTAAAGCTTTTGACATGGCTCATTGCTCCCGCTGTTTGATTCCATGGGGTTCAAATGGTGAAGACAATTTTTAATCTTTACAGTTTTAATTAATTGGGTGGATTTTTCAAAGTCCTAAAGTACATTTGTATTTGTTGATGTAGATGGGAAGTACATGATGGAAGTTGACCGGGTGCTAAGACCGGGTGGGTACTGGGTACTTTCGGGTCCTCCAATTAATTGGAAAAACAACTACAAATCATGGCAACGCACTTTAGAGGATCTAGAAGAAGAACAACTCAAGATTGAATCCATTGCTAAACTTCTTTGTTGGGAGAAAATATCCGAAAAGGGCGAAATGGCCATTTGGCAAAAAAAATCAAACACCGAATCATGTCGCCCCACCGAAAACACCCCCGGGATTCAATTCTGCTCCAACGATCCCGATGACGTTTGGTAAAAATAAACATTTTATTTTATTTATTAATTCTTTAATTCTGTTAGAACATGAAGCTTTGATTTAACATTGCGGAATGTAGAAGTGCATAATCGAAAGAAACGAATTAATATTTAAGCACAATTTGAATACTCTCTCTCAAACTAATCTAATCGTCTATATAAAATGAAAGCTCTCTCAACTTACAAAGAATACTAAACTAGTATATATAGGAAAACTCAACCCATAAACCCATAAGTCACAAGGCTTGAATTCCACACATGTCATAAAATGATGAAACCTTCGGGTCATCACCAAATGAAGAACTTTGCACCCTAACAAATTCAACGAAAACAATTATAATTTTTTTATATTATAGGTACAAGAAAATGGAAACATGTGTGAGTGCTGGAAGTGGAGGTGATTACGTGGCGTTTCCTGAACGACTTTATGATGCGGTCCCACCGAGGGTTGTTAGCGGGTCGATTCCGGGTGTGTCGGTTGAGAAATATATGGAGGATGGTAAAAAATGGAAGAAACATGTGAATGGATATAAACGGATGAATGGAATGATTGATTCCGGAAGGTATCGGAATGTAATGGATATGAATGCCGGTTTGGGAGGATTTGCAGCTGCGATTCATTCGTCTAAGTTGTGGGTTATGAATGTTGTTCCGAATATCGCTGAGACAAATACTCTTGGAGTTATTTACGAACGTGGCCTTATTGGCATATATCACGACTGGTATTTTATATTTCTATACAAATCTTTTAAAAATTAAATTAGATTCTTAAATTAGAAAAGCGTTAATTTTAATTAATTAATAATATAATATTGCAGGTGTGAAGCGTTTTCGACGTACCCACGCACATATGATCTCATTCATGCCAATGGTTTATTCAATTTGTACAATGACAGGTATACCAAAGTTTTATTATTACTATTATTATTATTTTTTTTCTTTTCTTCATTAATTGTTTTTTTTTTAATTTATTAAATGTAGATGTGATTTTGAAGACATTTTATTGGAAATGGATCGGATCTTAAGACCAGAAGGAGCTGTTATAATACGTGATGAAGTGGATGTGATTATGAAGGTGAAGAACATA
Source organism: Lactuca saligna (assembly GCF_052625555.1). Lineage (NCBI taxonomy): Eukaryota > Viridiplantae > Streptophyta > Magnoliopsida > Asterales > Asteraceae > Lactuca > Lactuca saligna. The sequence goes on from NC_136420.1 coordinate 10,695,400, forward strand.
GCCACGTCACTAAGATGGGATACAAAATTAGCGGATCATGAAGATGGGCCATTGGTTCCGGAAAAAATACTCATAGCCGTTAAAAGATATTGGGCAGTCGACAATCAAAACAACACGACAACATAATTTTTTTTTTTTTTTTTTTTTTAATAAATATTTCTTTCACTTAATTTAATTTACCCTTTTTTTTTTGTTTGTTGTGTACCAACATTGAAAAAGAGATCGAGCAAAAGGTTAAAATAGTCATTTTCTTACACAGTGAATGTGAGTTTGACATAACATAACATTCATATGTACACAAAAGGGGAACTGTTTGATATAAATGGGATATCTATCTATGACTTATCGGGTCGTGTTCGTATAAAGCAATCACTATTCATTATGGATAAGGAAGGCGGATCTAGCTAGCTATGTATTATATATATATATATATATATATATATATATATATATATATATATATATATATATATATATATATATATATATATATATATATATATATATATATATAGGATCGGATGAAAATAGAAATAATTTGACGAAAATGTACAAGTGATCATAAAAATCAAAAGTTTTTGTTGATTATTAAAAAAAAAAAAAGACGAGAATATCTTGCGAAATCCTTAGATTTTTTTGATTACTCGTGAACATTCATGATTCATGGTCCCAAAAAGATGTGGAATAAACACCACAAAATGTAATGGCAAATGGAAATAGAGTCGTTTAAACATCATCAACCTAACAGTAACATTTGTCTAATATACTGACAAGATTGGTGTAATAATCAATCATTAATTCATATAAAGATAGTACCATGAAATTAAAGTTTTTTCGTCGGCAAGGACGCAAAAAAGACATCAAAATTGATGTTAATTCTATGCATGGGCCATATTGTTATTATTGTAAGTTTAACGTGACATCGAGTTGATGTACGAACTATCATAATTCATATATATATATATACGGTTGTTTGCGTGCACAAAAACAACCAAGTGACCTACCCTCCTAAGTCATTCTATACCTTTTGGGTTAGTACTTCAATTTTGGTTGCAAATGGAAAAGTAAGATCATTTAACAACTACTATACATGGACATATTGTCGTGTACTTCTATTTAACACTAACACTTTCCGTTTCATGAATACTACTTCAATAATATCTTAGACAATTTTTTTTAATAACCAATCAAATCTGTTTGTATGAATTGAAAAAAGAACGTCATAAATAACCGAGTTTGACAATAAACTATTCGTAATTTATCTCAATACCAAATATCACCAAAATATAGAATTCAATATATTCTAATTTACTTATTTTAAATATTAAACGATTTTATATAAACTAACCAAAGGGCTTATAGCCCAACGATATTTTGTGTTGTCCTCCCTCTTTGGGATCGAAAGTTCAAATCTCATTATAAACCTATATGGATTTAGGAGTAGTTTAAGAGTAAAACAGATTTGTCGTTCAAAAATAATAATAATAATAATAATCTCAATATTTATATAGTTTCAACTTAATTGGTATTTTTGCTATTTTTTCTATTTAATTACTTCTAGAGTTTCAACTTAATTGCATCAGTTCAGTGCAACCTCTCTATATATTATCATACAATTTGTGTCGTGTAAAACATATACTAAGAGCCAAATGAAAGGATAGCATCATGACATTAATAGCTAAAGAGGCTTTAAACATACAAAAAGGAATGAAACTTTATGGATATTAATTATTTCACGTTCTTTGTAAATCATTATACATGATTTGAACTGAAAATCTCTAGTTTATCTCAACATCAAGCCATATTTTGGAATTTCAAGCTTAGTCCAACTCGATCTTTTTTAGAAATATGGACAAAGATGATGACACTCGCAATTTTAAGGGGAACAAAGTGTTAAAAGAGTGAAAAGTGTAGAAGCATATGCACATGCAATTGGCTTCTTTACCAACTCAATCACTCAAGCCATCTCCATAACACAACTCTCCCTATTTATACAACAAATGGCCCCCCTCCTCTTCATCACCCCCATACTTCCTTCCACTTCCAAAACCACTTTTCTAACACTTCATGAACACAACACTTTAACATCCACCACCAACTCATATAACCCTCTTTTCTTGCAAGAAAAAAAAACTATCTTTTTTCGTTCATTTGTTCTTAAACCCTCTCTTGGGTCTTGATCCATCATTCTTGCAAATAAAATTTCTTTTTTTGGTTGGTGTTCTATTGTTTCTCGTTGTGTTATACAAACATGATAGCATCGGAGAAAAGGGTTTCTTTGTTTGGAAACAATGTTGATCGCATAGATGCATCATTTTCATCTTACATGAACGAAAACCCTACGATGCTCAAGATTACTCTCCCAAGTAATCAGAAAAAGAAAGTAGAGGATGGAGAAATCGGGATTTTCGGGGCCGAAAAATACTTCAAAGGAGCCATGGATGAACAACTTCCAAGAACTCCTCACTCCATCAACCCTCCAAACCATCATCCAAAGGGCAAAATAGTAAAAGACGACGAAGAACCAACTAAACCAAAAACCGGATCCACAACTCCAAGCGTTCGGTCCGAATCCAGCTGGAATAGCCGAACCGGTCTTTTGGTTAACAATGGTAACCGAAGGATTCCCAAGTCTCAAAAGGAGAAACCCACCCGTGTAAAGAGCTTATTGATCTCCCTTGGTTGCAACTGCAACGACAAGGGCTCAGTTAAAATCGCTGAAAAGAAAGTTCTTGTCAAAGAACTTTCGAAACCGCCAGCGAAATTCGCTGACGGTTTCACTGACGACAAGGCGAACACGAAGAAAGAAGATTCCTTCGTGTTTCCTGTCTTGAACGCTTTCCCACCCGCCAAAACCAATACACCACCGGAAGTGGAAGAAGGCGACATCACTCATGTGAAAACAAGAAGAAACTCATTGGAGGCTTTCGGTTCACCGGTTTTGGAAAAGGGGAAGAAATCATTTAGCTTGGAGAGGAAGTTAACTATGTTGAATTGGGATGGAGTGACACCGAGAGTCGAAAACATCGGGGAAAACAACGATGCGGGAAGTGATGCGAGCTCGGATTTATTCGAGATCGAAAGCTTTTCAACTAATGGGAATAACTCGTTTCTTGCACGACAAGTTTCAAATGGGAGGTCAAGCAGTGCAACACTTCCAAACGGGTACGCCCCGAGTGAGGCCAGCATTGCATGGAGTGTTGTCACCGCTAGTGTGACGGGATTCTCGATTATCTCCGATTACGAGGACACCACACGGACTAATTCAAAGACTCATATGGAACGAGTGATTAAAGGAACCGGGATTCTTTCCGGTTGTACAAATCATAAATCCGTTCGAGTCGCTGGAGAACGTGTGGTGGTTAGTGGCGGCGACAAGGCGGCGGTTACAGGCGGTATGAAGGGCCGGTTGGATTCTGTCGGGACTATTATGAAATTTCAAACGGAGAGCAAGCCGACGCGTGCTTCACACCACATGTACATTCAACAGCAATAGGGATCGAGTAGTACATTACATTTGTGTTGTTTAAAAATTACATATCAGTGTTTAAAGATTTTCTTGTCCAAAGTATTTATTTTTTTAATGAATGGAGATGAGTTTCGTTTTAGTATTTCATGCATAAACAATAGTACACTACCTACTTGTCTCTTAGTACATTAAAGTACAAGTTTTTTTTTTTTTTTTTTTTTTTTTAATAGCGTATATAATAACTGGACACTATAAACACTGGTATAAACACTGGTGGTTGAATTTCCTATCAAACATTAATTCATCAACCATATAAATTTATGCACTGTGGGTGCCACTATGCGTTATCCTAAAGTTAAAAATATTTATATTCGTGACATGTTTGTATAAAGAAACACCGACTCCATGTGTAAGGTTAGATTCACGAACTAGTTCAGTTTAGAGTGGAAATCAGATCTAAAATGAAATAAAATAAAATTGCAATGATTTTGTCTAGTTGTTGGGTAAGCAAAATGCATAGGATAAGAGAATATATATATAGAATGAAATGATTGGCATATGATATGACTTAGTGAAGTGAAGCAGATGAAGTTAAACAGTCTCCATACTGACATAATAATTGTAGCCCTAACATTGGGATAAGAATAATCTAGAACATGAAACACAATCTAAACCAAATCTTTATTTGGTTTATTGGTTGATGTTTATGGTTATTAGTTACTAGTTATTGATTACTGATTGGTTATTAGTTAGTAGTTATTGATTATTGAGTAAAACAATCAAAAAGCGTGAAACAAGAAGTTGGAAATTTGCAAAAGGGATTGGGATGATGAAATTAAAAAAAGATTGTATTTATCTGAAATAAAGAAGTGGACATTTAGCTACCACCCCTAATTGTGGAATTCTTGAGTTTATAAGGCCAAAAAAAAGGAATTTATGTCATGGATGAATTAATAGTGATACAGAAAGTGGTCCCTGATGGAAACTCTTGCCATTTGGAAAGTGAAAGATGGTTGTTTCTATAAATTTTGCAACAAGATACAATAAATATAATGTTTTTATGAAGTCAAAGAGTTATCTAAACTTTAGATATTGATATAGAAGTGCAATAAGGTACAAAGATAATGTTTTCATTTGTTAAAAAATATATATTTTTGATGAAAAAAGTTAAACATGTGAAAATTATAACTGGGTATTTTGTTTGGTGGTAGGAATTTTACAAGACATTTATGACAACTCAGATACGAAAATATATATGTATGCATACATGCATACATGTATACAATTATTCATCATGGGACAGAATGTCTTTTGCTATGAATCATGTATATATGTATTCTTGCATGTGAAAAAACACAGGCCCACAAACACTTCAACAGGAGTTTCATGTGTACACAATTATTTCCTATTTGAACTTTTTTAGCGACAAACTTACAAATCTCAAGACTTACTTTTTTTTTTTTAATATAACGAAAATAGAAATTTATTTGTCGAAATATGTAAATTATATATAGGCATGTAGAAAATGTAGAAAATATGGAAAGATAGTGAGTGGATGATCCGTGGTGATGGATGTTGCAGCCTTTTTATTCAATGAACGAATGACACGTGGTTGTAGAAAAAGGTTCAGTCATTCAGATCTTTAACATCAGAACAGCTCATAGAGTTTAAAGCCTGTAACTTTCTATTTGTGGGTTTTGGAAATTGGACCACGTGACATTTATTTGATAATTGAAATTGATTTGATGGTTGTTAATTGTACTAACTACTATGCTAACTTGGATAATGATTTGACCCTATTGTTCTAGTAACAATGTAACATAAAAAAGAAGATGACCCATTTGCCCCCACAAGATAGAATTATTATCATTTTGATTTTTGACAATAGTGGTTGGTTGAATGGGGTTATTAGACAGGTGTTCTTGTACCACAACAAATAACTAAAGTTAAAAATATGCCTGGTAACTTTTTTGTGTATATGTAAAAAAACGTATTTGTATTTATGCGAGTATGATCGTTATCTTGTTTTTACACCTACAACAAAAAATATCCTTTCTATACCATCATGATTGGCTATAGCTAAACCTGCTATATAACGGGTAATAATTGTACAAAAAAAAAAAAAAAGAAATTAGCGACCATTCTAGGAAATTGCAAATAGTCAAGTGGTGTTTGGTTTGCAGAATGTTTTTGAGGAACTTGGAATCTGTTAATGAATTGAAATCTATCAGGAATTGCAATCCAATTTCATATTCTGTTTGTTTGGTTGGTAGTAATAAAATTTGAATCAAATTTCATATTATGTTTAGTTGGTAGAAAATGAAACTAAAATAATATAAAATAACAAAGTTGCATTTTTTGCTTATTTTTATTTTGTTTTATAACTTATATGTAAAAATATATTATATAAATTATAAAATTAGTAAATAATGGTGATGATGGCAGTGATGTTGAAGGTGATAATACTGGTGATGATAGCGACAGTGGTGATGGTGGGTAGTGGTGAAGGTGGTGGTGACGGTAGTAATTGTGATGGTGGTGGTCATGAGTAGTGGCGGAGATGGTGGGTGATGTAGTGGTGGATGTGGTAATGGTGGTGGTGATGAAGGTGGTAGCGAAGGTAGTGGTGGTGGTGGAGGTGGTGTGTAGCGGGTAATGATGATAATAATATGTGGTGGTGGAGGAGATGGTAGGTAGTAGTGGCAGTGGTAGATTGTGATAGAGGTGACGATGCTAGTGAGTGAAGGATAATGGTAGTAGAGGTACCGGTGGTGGTGATGGTGGGTGGCAGTGTTGGGTGGTGGGTGGTGGTGGTAGAGGGGGTGATGATGGTGATGGTGGCGACCGGTGATAAATGGGTTCCATATTTAGTGTTAAAAGTAAAATGGGTAATATGATAACATTCAACATTTTCACTTGAAATGAATTTTAATTCCTTAAGTTTTTGGATGAAATTTATTTTCTCTCATTGGAAGAAAAATTTGACTTATTTAGGAATCCAATTCTTTTTGAAATATTGAATCAAACAAAGGAAAATGATGGAATTAGATTCCAATTCCTTCTAATTCCAATGAATTTCAACGAACCAAACAACACGTTAGAGTCGAACAGTTTCAATTTTAACCTTATAAAAAAGAGCTAAAAAGAGAAAAAAATGGTTTTGGTGATGAATATTCAAGCCCAAAGCCCAATAACTTCATATTAACTTAAAACAATGTTGGTAATTATAACAATCACTCAAGAAAGATAAGTAATGACGATAGATTGAAGATAAGTATTAGATAATTAATGGTTTCCCAACATTCGAGAGGAATAACAAAGTTCTACAAATTAATTCTTAGTTACCTCATTTTAATAATTACAAAAGCTTAATACCCCTCAAGGTGCCAGCTCACCAAAAAGGTTGTCCTCCATTACTCTAGACATGACCTAAGGATAATGCTCTACCCATAATAGAAACTTATTAAGACTAATAAAATAAAAATAAGGGACATGAGCTGAACTTGATGTCTATTAATTAGGTGGATCATTCTTGGGCTTCAAAGTTAATGAAGCAAGATACTCTCTCTAATCATACAAAGTAAATGAAGCAAGAACAGATTTAGATCTAAGCAGGGATAAAAGTAGAAACTTAATGACTATATTTAATCAATTAGAAGCCATAAGTTTTTCGTTATCATGTAATGTCCCCAAATGAATCTAAGAGGGGAGCAATACACAAGGTAACTAGGTTCTCAGGCTTCAAACATTGCAACTGTTAATCTCTCTACTACATATGCTTGAATGAAAAGTTATAGTACCTAATAATCTAATATGGTTAGATACTGGAAGTAAGCAATTGAAAACTCTAAATTTATGTGATTCCTAAAGACATATGTTCGAAGAAGATATTATAATTCTCCACAGAATTCAATAAATAATCTAACCCAAAAACAGTATACTATGCACAAGTAATGTATTATTACATTAAAATGAAAGGACGATAAACAAGCATACAGTGAAAAATGATGACGACAACCCGAAGAGCTTGTTGGAGAAAACTCCTTGAGACGTTTCTCTTCAGATCCAGATTCATAATATCTTCAACTTGCTATGAAGAAGGCAACCGGTAACTCTTAGAGCTTCAAACATCATGTAAAATCCATAGCTATTTGGGAAAACTGAAAATTCGCGCCAAAATCCAAATACACAGAAACGGAAATACGATGGAAGATCAAAAAACTGGATGCGGTAAAATCGGAAACGAAACAATAAGCAAAGATTAGGTCAAATTATGGGATTGATATTGAAAAGTAAAAGGAAATTGAGAGTTCTGTTCTCGGACTCAAAGTTAGGGTTTCAACAGCTCTAGAAGAAGAAGAGAATGATTCTTTGAACAGAAGGATCTCACTGTGGTGGGGTGGGACCCTTTACTTATCAAGTAATTAAAATACTAAAATTTGTGGTATTTAACAATATGATAAATTTATTATTATTATTATTATTATTATTATTATTATTATTATTATTATGTTTTGCTCTTTGCAAAAATGGTTCATGTTATTGCAAATTACAACCAACTTGGTAAGAAATTTACCTGTTTCATAATTTTGTCTAATTACTTTACATATAATTTATTACTTCATTTGTAACAGTTGAATTTGCTTCTTGAGATTTCCTAACTTGTATATTATAAAAAGTGTTAAAACGCAAGAAATATCAATGTATTTTTGTTGATTTCTTTACTATAGCATCTTACTTTCATTTGTTCATATTACAACATTGTTGTTTGAAAAATCTACTTAGTTATAGCAATGTTGATGATATAAAAAAAAAAAAAAAAAAAAAAAAAAAAAAAAAAAAACAATGATGTAATAAAAAAAATGAAAGTAGGATGCTTTAATGAAAGTGCAATGATATTTCAAAAGCTCAAAACTAAAACAATTTCTATGAAAACCAAGAACTAGAAGGATCATCATCAACACCATTTAGTTGAAATGCTACATAATTAGCCGAAACAAGTGCAATTTGGGCTCGAGTTTTTGCTAATTCACTTTGTGCGATATTTAATTCTTGTTGCAACCATGGTATTAATCCTGCACACCCATACACCGGATCCTGTACTCTACACTTAGCCTCGTAATACAACGTCTCCACTGCAATTGCGCGATCTTCCATAGCTAATTCCTAATTAAACGTCAAAACCATGTACAAAAAGTTAGATTTTTTTTTTTTTTTTGACAAATGACATTAAGAATTTAAGATATGAACAAGATTATGTTTAAGATTGTCACCTCGAGCATCTTCCCGATGTTGCTGGCGCCATAGATTCTATGAACACAAGTGAATCTTTGAGGGTTATTTGGAGGGAAATGTGGTGAGAAAATGCAATTTGAAGGACATCTTCGCCTAAAATACTTGCAAACAGCACAACGATTGGAACTCATATTTGATATCTTTGAACAAATCTAATTACAGATTTGGGTTTTCATCTTGGGATTTTGTAGTAAAACCATTGGATTCATAACGGCTATTTTTTTTTTTGTAAAAATCTTTTTGTAATAATTAGGGAAAGTTATAAATTGGTAAGAGACATTCATTTATTTCCATAATTTTGTTTCAAAACGGCTAAATTTACATTTGTAACGGCTGTAAATTTGAAATCTCAATTCATATTTCAAGAATTTATTTTACCTTGGTCATATTGAACACGGAGTCACCACCTAAAACAGATTCGATCATCAAAGATGAAGACTTTATGTTGAGAATACAGAAACGATTGAAGAACAGGATAGATTTCATGGGACTTTTGCTTATAATAATAATAATAACAATAACAATAATAATAATAATAATAATAATAATAATAATAATAATAATAATAATAATCAAAGTTAAGAACCACGTGAATCCCTCAATCACATAAGTTTGAAAAGTTCAATTATTATTCCTAGTCTTCTGGATACATACAGGTATGTAGTGGCGTATAGTCAGGATGTATTCATCTCTTTACTACGCATAAATATCCTGTATAACTTTTGTATTAATTAAGCAAGATATTCAATTCAAAATCTTCTTATATGGTATCCAAGTGCTGAAGAATTTTAGTAAATTACACGTATGGTCCCTATAGTTAAGGATAATTTACGTATTTGGTCTCTAACTTATTTTTTTAATTTTGAAGGTTCCTATTATTTGTTTTTGTTACGTGTTTGGTTCCGGTCTTACCTAAAAAAACTACTTAGCCTTTTGTTTTTTAATTTATTTAAATAAACACACCCTCAATCTCACTCCATCACCTCATCTTACCTTACTTTATCTATTCAATTTTTTTTCTATTTTGATAATAGTCTTTTTAGGTAAAACATGGACTAAACACATAACAAAAACAAATAGCAGGGATCAAACACGTAACAAAAATAAACAATAAGATCTTTCCGAATTAAAAAAATAAGTTGGGGACAAGCGCAAATTACCCCAAACCATAGGGATCATTCGTGTAATTTACTCTTTTTTTTCTCGATTCTTACCTCTTGATGGCTTTTTCCGGCGCTGCTCTCCTGGCACATGCAACTTCCACATCCGGTGCCATCACTTTTCAATTTCCTCCGATCAACATTAAGCTTGATCAAGACAATTACTGCTTATGGTGATGAATGCCCAACTCCAAACTTATATCCCTGGGATCCCTCTCGATGATTGACTGCATTGATCTTAAGAGGTTGTGATAATTGGGAATTTCTTGTCACCAATCGTCACTAGAGATTAGCATCAACCAATAATAATGATATAACTTTACATGTTGAAGGAAAATATGATCAATTAAATGATAATAATATGGTAAAAAATGAATGACCAAAAAGTTATATCACCTTTAATAATGGTCAGTGTATTTGAAAGTACGCAACAAGGTGATCTCGATGATATAATCATTGTAAAAATCTGACTCCAGTTGGAGGAGTTATGATTTTATAAAAGATAAAACCATCGCGTTAATAACACTATTAACGTGGAAATAGCATAAAGAAATCGGTTGAGTTTCGGCCAACATCACAAAAACGAAAATCATAGTAACCTGAGAGATAAGGACTTTAAAAGGAAAAATATCAAAAATGGAGTTCGTATGAAGGAGATACGATTTTTAGAAGAATATAAAATATAGGTTAAAAATGAAAGTCAAAATTTGGAAACACAACCTTAAGGAAAGTTGTAGTACTAGTAGAGAGCTACACAAATATACAAAGACGGTAAAAAACAAGATTCATATAAGGAAGATATGAATTTTTATAAAAGATTTAGAGGTGCACGCCAAGTGCGAGTCATGACCATCGCGCACGTCTGACACCCAGATTCATCGAGATTAGGGAGACGTGGACCATCAGAAGCGTGACACATGACAAACTCTAGAAGGAGCCACGAAGCAAGTACATGTCGCACATGAAATGCGCCGTGCACACAACCACTATAAATAGAGGTGCTCACTTTCTGATTTTCTCATCCCAAACACTCTCTCTATACCTCTCAAGCTGTTTTGGAACTCCTCTCAATGACGCGAAGCTTCGAATGCAATGACTTTGATGCTTCGAAATACGCTACTAGAGTCAGTTCACGAACCCAATTTCACTATTTTAAATGTTTTACCGTGGGGGGGGGGGGGGGGATACATACTTATCAAATGGTTTTATCAAAAAATATTTATATTTATAAATATCAAATCATTTTATAAAGCTTAAAGCCTTATGATAATGTAGCTATAAATATTATGTCTAAGAGTTATGATATCCGATAGTCTACGAAAAGATAATAGCTAGATGTTATAATGGCCAAATCCCTAGAATAACGTAATACCTATAAGTTATGTTGGTCAAATATAAGGATATACACCGTACCTAATTTTTATTCAACCCAAATATCCTATTTTCAAATAATCATAATTAAGGAAGGTTCATTTGAGATTAAATAAAGTAGAGATCTTGAGATTCAATCTCAGCCACATATTTCTCATTTGTCGCTCTAATGTTCCAGCGTATCGGCGGCAGTAGCGTATGCCTAATCATATATGATTATACATATATGTTTGTTCATAAACTGAGTAAATCATAAATGATTATAACAGTTGGTGGTAGAAGAGGTGGTAGTGACAGAGGTGGCGATGGTATAAGTGACAGAGGTGACAGTGGTGGGGTCAACTGGTGTCAGGGTGGTGGTAGTGGTGGTGGCGGTGGCGGTGGTGGGGATGGTGGCAGAGGAGAAAGGAACAAGCGGTGCTATATAATCCTTTATGATCATAACAGGTATGTCGCGCCGGTACGCCTAAGAGTTAGAGCTGCAGATGTGAAATATATGGTTGAGGTTGAATCTTAATATCTCTGTTTTGTTTTTAATATCAACGGAACTTATCTCTCTCAAAATAACTATGAGATCACAAAATAATTATAAGATCAAAAGGTTATAATTTATCAAATATAAGTTAAAAGATTTATATTGTGATAGTTATAGGAAAGATAAAAGATAATTACCTAAGGTTAATGCGTTAGTGAGCCGTTAACATTCATCCAATAGCCTTAATTAAATTTGGCTTTCTTGATACATATAATCGTTAATCTTACGAAAGATAGAAAGATATGTATAGATCTATACGGTGGTTGACACCCCCATCTGTGATTGATAGTTAGCTATAATCCTGACATGATGACTTTCTTATTATTCACTATTCGATGTCCAATGAAGCGTTTTGGCGGGGCAATTATTAGTCAAACAACGTCGATTATGGGGGCTCATGGTAATACATTACAAACACCTTAGAGATCTAACTATCATTAGGAACACCTTAGAAATAATAGATAAAATACGTTAGGATTAGATAAATATCCTAAAAGATAATAAGATAGGATGATTAGATATCTTAAAAGATAATAATATAGGATCATTAGATATACTAAAAGATAATAAAATAGGTTTTGGATTAGGCGTCTAAGTCCATAACTATATTTGGTATGTACTTGACCCAATATTAGCATGGTCCTTTTGGGTTACCTTCACCATAACAACTTGACTGGATGAATTATGGAGAAAAATGTTAATTACGATTTATTAATATATTATAGGAATAATATATTAAAAGAGAAATCATATTATTTAATTAATATTGGTCAAGAATTAATTTAGAATTAATTTTGTGGTCAAAATAGATTAATTAAATTAAGAGGACTAGTATTGTAATTATATGATAATTGCAAAGTTGGGCTTGTGGATCCCTAAAGAAGGGATGGAGGAATTCTATGGGGAAGCCCACATGGAAATCATCTATAGGGGCCTTCTGGAAGGATCCTGTGGACTGCTTAAGGCCTAAGCAGTCTGATTAGGGTTTGGACTAAAACCCTAACAACTCAGCTATATAAGTAACCCTTGGGACTCCTATTTTCGGCACTTGAACCCTAAGGAGAGTACCAACCGAATTTTTGTGATCTCTAGCCTCTCTCTAATATTCCTCCATTGCTCTTGGTTTTTGTGATCTATTAGAGGCATCACATTTGAGGTGCTAAGTTCTCAAATGTTAAAGATCAAGCAAGCTACAATTGAAAGGTAACACTGTAACTATGTATTAGATGTAGATTTTAAAATTGTTATGCTAGCACAGGGTTCATAGCTTTGGATATTTTATTGTATGTATAAGTAGAGAAAAACCTAGATCCAAAGCTTAGGGTTGCATGTGCACCATAAGAATGATGTTATGCTCATAACCCAAATTAGATATCCAAATATATAATAAGATATGATCATTAGACATCCTAAAAGATAATAAGATAGGATAATGAATATCCTACAAAGATAGTAAATTAGGATTAATAAAATATCCTAAAAAGATAATAAGATAGGATTAACAGAATGTCCCAAAAAAAACAATAATAAAGGGGTGATATAATAAAACATAAGAAGCTAGAAAATTAAGAATCATAAAGATTTCTAAAAAGTTTTCAAAAGAGTTTATTATACCAACATATCCTAGTTCTCTTCTATCTTCAAAAGGCAAACCATTTCATGATCCAATGCTATTCCGAAAAATTGTGGGTTCTCTTCATTATGCTACCATAACATGCCCCGATATTGCATATGTTGTTAATCGTGTATGTCAATTCATGCACTCTCCCACCATTTAACATTGGCAAGCTACAAAACTCATTCTTTAGTACTTAAAAGGCACCTTGCATCACTCTCCATTTTTCACCAACTAAAGCCGAATCTCTTCTTGCCTACTTGGATGTCGTCTGGATTTCAAGCCAAGAGTATAGTTGATCTCAATATAGGTATGCAATATTTCATGGTTCAAATCTTATTAGTTGGAAATCCTAAAAACAAGGAGTTGTAGCGCGCTCAAGTATCGATGCAGAATATAAGTCATTAGTGTACACAAAAGCTAAGTTACTGTGGCTAAAACAGTTGATTGCATAACTTCAGGCTGCTATTCACAAAAGCTAGGATGTATTCACTTCTTTACTGTGTATAAATACCCTATACAACTTTTGTCTTAATTAAGAAAGATATTCAATTCAACATCACAATTATCTCTTATAAAAGTTAATATAATAAATAAGAACAATAATCATAATAATAGTTATTATACAAATATGCTTACTTTTTTTTTTATCTTTATTACTTGATAATCATTTAAATGGCTAACAAAAGCTTGAGGATTATTTATTTCGAAAAAAATATAACTTACTATAAAAAAACTTAAAAAAATTTAGCTGCGAATATATGAATGCGTTCAAATTCATCAATAAACTCAAAGACTCCAAATTTAAGTTATGGTGAACATAAATATTTTTGAGAAGATAAATAAAGACAAGTTGTAGTTAAAATGACTAAGGTAAATGCTTTTCCAAAGTAGAAATATGATCAAATCGCATTGAAACCAATTTTTCTAAACTTGAAGTAGAAAACAAAATAACATTTAGTACTAAAATCATAAAAGGTAATCAATCTTTTTCAAATGTTTACAAAACGATAACACGAGGTAACAGATAACTTTTTGCTAGAGAAATTGAATATTCTTTTATGTTTTGTTCCTATTCATCTTCCTACTTACAAGATTAATACAAGTGTCAAAATTAAGAAAGAATATTAGAAGATACTTAATGGGTTCCACGTGTTATAATCTTATATGAGCTTAGTAAGATGAGTGGAAAAAAATGTAGGAGTATATTAAATTTCTCATATAGAAATAGTCTCTTTTTGTAAATAAAAAGGCTATGTGGGCTTGTTGAGTTATCTTAAACTATGTTGTATCGATCCGGATTTAAGTTATGTTAATGTTTAATAAAACACCATTTGCATCCTTTATATATTTATTTATGACATAATCCACACACAACAACTGCAAGAAAACTGAATCGCCAAAGAAAAGGCTACTAGTTCCTAAGCATCCAAGAAATCAATCTCTACTTCTACATTATCATAATGTCATCAAGTTCTAATATTTTCAACCCCAATTTTCAATCCCATTCCCACCATTATATTCGTTGTGATTGTAGTTTTTCTTCAAGGAAAAAGGACATCTTGCATGAAGCTTTTTAGTGTGTCCAAATACGTTGTCTTAAAGAAGGCTAAAATATGTTTTTTTTAGTGTTTTAACCAAGAACATGCTATTATTCAATGGTATAAATTCTTTCTCTTTCAGACATATAGAAAGTTAAGAAATACCAAAATACAAAAATGCAAAAATGGTCCATATGGTTTGTCATTTTTTATGGATATGGTCCAAACCTTTTGAAAATTGGATTTTTGGTCCTTACTGAGAGGTTTGTGTGCGGACCAGGTCCACGGAGTTAACCACCGTTTGTTTTTGGTTGTTAAACCCCTCACATACATTGCACACGAGGGCATAAATGTCTTTTTACTCGAGAGGAAACAGATGAACCAAATTCATCGATGGAAGCTCCAGTGGTGGTTGATATCAAGAGGGGAGGGAAGGGCATCGATCTCTGGCGACCAATGTGGGGTTCAAAGTTACTTTAGTAGAGTAAACCTTAGGGTTCAAAGTTAGGAAGCATTTATGGTATATATAGTTACTTTCATCTTACACATAGATATGAAGTATTTTATATAAATTACGTGTTATGTGTGCATATTATTTGAATACTTGTTGTCTATGCTGGATGAATGATTTTATACATGTTTTAAAAGATTTAAACGGTATATTTATTTTATATCTACAAATATGTTGCGGATGAAACATGGGTAGATGAAATAGTTGGTGTGTGATGAAATAAAATGATGAGAGATAGGTGATGATAGAAAGGTGGTGATAATTAGGTAAATAGATGATAATGAATATGTGATGTAGGATGAAAGGAGATACCATAACCTTAACCAGAATGTGGCGATGTAGTCATCTACCAGAGTATAGATGGCGACCACAGACTATTCTAGACAACCCAGTGGAAACACAAGCAGGCCCATAACCTGTAGGTGATGAATTACGAGTTCAGACAATGTTCTAACTACGTATTCATGTGATGATACTCTAACCCCTTACTATGAATTACGAGTTCAGACGATGTTGTAACTACATATTCATGAGATGTCACAAATTTCGCATGCCAAACCAATGGTAATAATTCACATCAGTGAGAATGGTTCTTTTTTTTGTAAAACCAAAATCAGATTGAAAATTTTGATTTTTTATTTTGGAAAATGTCAAACCATTGGTTTTTTACTCCGGTTTTGATTTTTTGTTTTTTTTAAATATATTTTCAGGGTTTTGTTTTTGTTTTGTTTTTTTTTTCATAGATTTCTTCATCAACATAAGGGTAAAATGTGAACAGTTTCAATAGTTCAATGGCAAATAGATAACGAAAAAAAGTTTAGTGACTAAATGTGATAAAAGTCGAAAGTTCCTTACCCTTTCAAGTCATTACCCCTAGCATTTTAACCACAATTTCAATTTCATATAACATTAACCAATTAAATTAACATTTTAATTATACAACTTTAATTTCATATAAACCTAAACAAACAAACAACATACATATACCAAACAAACAACACAATCATACACATACCAAACAAACAACATAATTCTATAATCATAGGAGGATTAATTTCAATTTCAATTTCATATAAACTTATACATATATACAATTTCAATTTCAATAAAAATTATAAAAAAATACTAACCTTTTTCATTTTTCTTGTTGTGATAGCGGGAATCTGATTATCAAAATTGATAATGATCCTTCAATGGTGGCTGGTGGTCACCCGAAGAACACAAAATCAGAAAGAAAAAAAAAACCACCAGATCACTTACTTACCTACTGTGGCTATGAAGGAGAAGCTAGAAAGAGGTTGGATTCATCGGTGGGAGACTGAGAGTGGTGGAAGACGGTGGTGAAGCAAAACCTCTTCACCACCAGTGGACAGCTATAACACCAAAAAAATTCCAAATTGAGGGTAAAAATCTTTACAACACAACAATAAAAAACAAATTATGAGTAGAAAACATGTTACCTGGAGCAAATCGTCGGTTGTGGAAGGCAGATTACAATTTTCGTTAAAGAGAAGAGAGAGAGAGAGTTGTGTCTGTGCGAATGAACGGACTGACTGTGTCTTTCTTAAGGTAAACCCCTATGCCGACGACTTGTCGTCGGGATAGGGTCCACACAAACGATGTCGTTTCAATTACACTAAAACAAAAAAAAAATTGAAACCCTGTGCAGACGATTTGTCGTCGGAATAGATGTTTCACGCGGATCACCACATGGCTTGCCGACGACATATCATCGGCATAGCTTAGATAAAACGACAGCGTACTAGATTTCAGAAACATGTATTTAAAAAAAATATAAAATCTATTTTTCGATACCTATCCCGACGACAAGTCATCGGTATAGAATTTCAATATACCGCGAAAAATTTTGTCGTTCCCTCTAGACCTATAGCGACAACTTGTCGTCGGCACAGATGTCCTGATCAAAGAAATTTAGTCAAAGTTTGCAAAGGGTGTGCAGACTAGGGATGAGCGTAGGCGGGTACCCGCCTCATTTGGCGAGAACCAAAACCGGAACCGGAACCGGCGGTTCCTAGAAAGTTAGAACCGGAACCGGAACCGGTCTAGGCAGTTCTTCAATTTTTGGAACCAGTCCCGGAACCGGCGGTTCCGGTTCCGGGAGCGGGTAACCCGGTTACATCAACTTTATTAAAAAATTTCAATAAAACTATAATTTATTTCGGTCGGAATCGAATAAATTCGGAACAAAAACAGACAAAATCGGACCAATATTTTCTAAATCGGTCAAAATAGCGCACACATATATTCATACTAGATACTAATATATATATATATATATATATATATATATATATATATATATATATATATATACCGGTTCCGGCGGATACCCAGCGGGTAGCGGTTCCTAAAAAATGAGAACCGGAACCGGAACCACTTAAGGCGGTTCCGTAACTTTAGGAACCGGAACCGGAACCGCTTAAGGCGGTTCCAGTTTCGGAACCGGCAGTTCCAAGGCGGTTCCGGTTCCGAAAGCAGGTACCCGGTTCCGATGCTCATCCCTAGTGCAGACGACATGTTGTCGACATAGATTGACTTTTAGCGACGACAACCGTCTTCGGCATAGGTGTCGTCGGCATAGATTCATATTTTTGTAATGGTTGTACTTTGATTAATATCATGCAATTGTTGTGATATTGTAAATGACGTCCTCCACCACCGAACGTTTCCGCTGTTCCGGTTTAGGGGTGTGACACGGGGGGTCTCGTCGGTCTTGGTGGTGTTCTGTGACAGCGAAGGAGGCTGAGGGTGAGTTGAGAGGGTTATGGCGGGTTTCATCCAGTTGTTTCTTCTCTTTCTTTTCTGATCACAATAATGGAAGGAAGATGGTGGTGGAGTTGTGGGAGACGACTGGTGGTGTTGGGGTTGCTGTGTGGCCGGGAAGGAAAGGGGGATTCCATGAAGCTCCTTCTTGTTTTGTTGTAGGTATACACAAGAACGAGAACCAATTTGTTATTAGTTGGGAATGAAGATGCAAACAAACACAAAGAATCAATCAATCAATTTTTACTATAAGGGTTTAATTGTTGTTGGTTGTTTAGATTGTTAATTTTATCATTGTTAGTTTGTGGTTGAGTGTTGTTGTTTTGATTGAGTGTTGTATTGGGTTGAAGAAAATTTCCATGTAATTTGTTCAATTGTGATGTGCAAGATTATTTATGCCCATCGTTTCCGCTCGAGTAAAAAGACATTTATGCCCTCGTGTGCAATGCACATGAGAGGTTTAATAGCCAAAAACAAACGGTGGTTAACTTCAGGGACCTATTCCACACACAAACCTCTCAATAAGAACCAAAAATCCAATTTTCAAAAGGCTTGGGCCATATCCACAAAAATGACAAACCACAGTGACCGTTTTTGCATTTTTGTCACTTAAGAAAGCACTATTGCAATATGAGATTATAGTTTTGAAGAAGAAATGAAGTCTAAGTTAAATAATATATAGTAGCCTACACCCCTTAGGCCTTGTTTGGTAGCCTCTTAATTGGAAAATTAAGAGGGCGTCTCTTAATTTTTAAGATTCAGACTGTTTGGTAACATCTGAATTTATCACTCTTAATTTGTAAAACGCCTCTTAACTTTTCAGATCTTGGGATGCGTTTGAAATAAAAAAAAAAAAGGGACACGCATTCCACATTTGCCCTGGTACACCTCCTTTCCTCTTCTCTTTCATTAACAAATGTCGAACTTCTGCAACCCCTCATCGCACACAGCATCGTCGTACGCCCCCTTCTCTCGCTAACTCCCTCTCTGATCCGCAACTCCCTCTCCGAATATTTTCCCTAACATTAACGTTCCTTCAATTGATTCCATCCTCCGCTAGTGTCATCGCTACCTCCGTCCGCTAGTGGCGGCTCCATCCAAATCATGAATCTCCCTATCCCATATCATTCTTCTCCAGCAACAATTACGAAATTGTGGATTTTTCCATCGTCTTCCCATAGTGAAGTGGGGCTTCAGTTCGATTTCCCATCTCCAAATCATATCAGGTATATTCTGCTTGGTCTCATGTATCTGCTTAATTCTGATTTGATGATTTTTGCTTCAGTTCGGTTTTCAATTAGTAAGATGAATCCTTCGATATTTGGTTCAAATTGTAATTTGTATGAAGTTTATATGAAGTCTATTTATTTTTGTTGTTAATAAGGTTGTATGAAGTTCTTATAGAAGGTGAATGGATTTGTAGGTGAAAGGTGCTGAATCTTCTTCTGTCGACTGGGGTGGTGCTATTTACCCAACTTGAAGCTCATCTTCACAGGGAAATAACAACGGCTAGAAATGGCACAAAGATCCCTGATTGATCTGCCTTCACAGGGAAACAACAACAAATGTTTTATTTGAAACGACCAAATGCAGATGCAATCTTGGTTTATGTTCATTGTTTCGTGTTTATGTGGGTATTGATGATTTACAAATAGTGGTTGCTATTTTTATTATTATATCTTTGTTTACATCTAAAAAAAGTTATTGATTCAATTGTTGGTTCAATTATTTTATAAAACAAAAATGTTGAATTCAACAAAAAATAGTATACAAGGTAAAATGGTTATTTTTATCATTCAGCACAACAATTCAGATGTTTCAACCAAACAACATGTTAAAATTCAGATCTTAAAAATCCAGATCCTTTTAGAAATTAAGATCTCTTAAAAATTCAGATCTTAAAAATTCAGATCCTACCAAACAGCCACTTAGTTTAAAAGGTATAGGAGGACAGGAGGTAGAGCTAATTAAATAAAAAGTTAAAATTATAAGGTATAATGGAAAGAGAAAAAAACGGTTAAAAACTTAAAAATTTTGTTGACATGTACAATATCTTACACTAAAAATACACAAAAGGGAATCTTAAAAAGCCTATTTGACCATCAAAGTATTCAAACTCTGACAAGTCAATGGAATAGAAACTTTGAAGGAATGGAATAGAAACAATATATGTTTAATTCGAATATTATATCATGTTTAAATAAATTAAATCATTAATTCATTAATCATCTTTAAAAATGGACTTTTCTATGCATAGTTGATATATTTTGGGTTTTAACTCAACAGTTTCGTAAATCAAATATTACAATATAAGTTCAGTTATTTGGGTTTTAATTCGACTATTATCGATCCAGTTTTTTAAATCATTACATTATAAACGAATAATAATAATTGTCTAATTACAATAATTACTTAAAAAATATATTCAGTTTTTATATGATTCTATTTGCAAAATTTAGTCAATTCTTTGTACTTATAAGTGTTTGTATTATTTGTACGTAATTTATCAAGCATGCAGTTTATATTTTTTTTCATATTTTTAAATATATAAACACGAACTTAGTAAATAATATAAAATCAGTCAGTTGTAATATTATATGTTTGAGAATTGACAATCATGAAAGTATGTAAAACCCATACTTCCACCTAACCGTTCACGCATAGATGTATGAATTTTTCTTTGTCTTTATCATGATTAAAAAATTATAATTAAAAGGTTGCTCTTACACATAAAACTATTGCAAATAATTTTTATAATCCAAGTTTTTTGTTATAAATATTACATAAGATGTAAGGATAAAAAGGTGATCTAGTCTATTTTTATTCATTCTAGAAAAATAAACATAACTTATATACACTACAATTAAACATGTATATTAATTTGCATGTGAGCATTTGAGGTTCCTTCTTTTGTATTTCTAATTCGAAGTACAACCCCAAAATAGGTTGCATTGACAGGAGAGAAATACGAGTCGTATCTAAATCTTCCAAAAATAAATAAATAAATAGAGTTGTTTTCTTGACCAAAAGTCTCTTATTATTTTCTTGATATGTGCATCTTTAAATAGCGTTAATATTATTAACAACCTGAAAAAACGGCTCATACTTCGGTGGAAAAACCCTACTCAAGAAGCATTTACTGGAACCTCAAATTTAGTGATCATCACTTCCGCTGTTCTTTAAAAAAAGCAAAAAGAACTAGCAGGTTAATTTTCCATTAAACTGGTCTTGTTTTTCATCGTTGTTTTTAGTTTTAGGGTTAAAAGAAAAACAAGATTCGCTCTTTTCTTGGATTTGATCGTCTTCTTCTTCTTCTTCATCATTATTTTCTTCTTTTAGGGTTTTTAAAGCAAAAAAACTTAGTCTTGTTTATTGTGTTCTTAGTTTTCTGTAGAAGAAAGTGAGTGTTTAGGGTTTGAATATATAGGAATGATAATGGAGGAGAAACGTGATGATGATCAGAAGACGGAGGAGATGATGTTGCCGGGGTTTAGGTTTCATCCAACCGACGAGGAACTTGTAGGGTTTTACTTAAAGAGGAAGATTCAAGAAAAGCCAATCCCCCTTCAACTCATTAAACCATTAGATATCTATAAACATGATCCATGGGATCTTCCCAGTGAGCTTTCATCCATATTCATTCTTATTTTAGCTTCGTTTTAATCCATGAAATTAACCATTGTTTTTAACGATTAAGTTGGAATGTTTTAACTAGAGTTGGCAATGACCGGAGAGAAAGAATGGTATTTCTATTGCCGGAGAGACCGGAAATACAGAAACAGTGCCCG
Source organism: Lactuca saligna (assembly GCF_052625555.1). NCBI lineage: Eukaryota > Viridiplantae > Streptophyta > Magnoliopsida > Asterales > Asteraceae > Lactuca > Lactuca saligna. The sequence continues at coordinate 10,717,469 of NC_136420.1, forward strand.
GCCAAACCGTGTGACGAGCGGCGGATTCTGGAAAGCCACCGGAACTGACCGGCCGATCTACTCCTCCGATGGTTCAAGGTGTGCGGGGTTAAAGAAATCTCTTGTGTTTTACAAAGGAAGAGCTGCTAAAGGATTCAAAACCGATTGGATGATGCATGAGTTCCGGCTGCCTTCCGCCGCCGATCACACCACTCCGACCAACCGGTTTCTTGAAAAACCCATTCCTCCTAATGTACGTCTTCCTTTTAATATTGACAATAAAATGAAGAGATATTCACAAAAATGATGCATTTAGTTGTAATCATCAGTTTTGGTAAAATATCTTTTTATCCGAGTATTTTTTTCTGACAAAAATGTATATTATGGATTTTGGATAAAAAAATATTACAAAATTTTTAATAGCATGTCCGAAATTCAATAAAAAATTCCGGAATTTCAAGAACGTGTTTTATTTTTATATTGAAATTTATAAAAAATCTAAAGAAATATACCAAATGAGAACTAGATAGAAAACAATGTTTCAAATGTGACATTTAATTAAAAATGGATGATATTAGAATATACGATCAGAAAGTTAAAGAACAATTATAAATTTAAAAAAAAATGGTTGTTTTTTACTAAAATCTATCAAAAAAATTAATACATCGGTACACAAGTGTTAGATTTGGGGAAATGTTTGAAAGTGATTGGTATTTAAAAGATATTTAAAAAAAAAATCTTTTTGGAAGCAAAAGTCAAAGACTTACGACTTATTGTTTGTATTAATTTGCAGGAATTATGGGCAATTTGTAGAATATTCAAGAAAGCAAGTTCAAATGGACAAAGACCTTTCTCTCATTCATGGGTATCTCCAGTATTACCAAAAGACCCTTCCTTGTTTTCCCACTTCCAACAAATGGACCACAAACCTTTTAAGATTGACCCAATACCCCCTACACTTACTACCAACAAAAACAATGCCCCTCCAACTTTCATACCAAGTGATCAAGACACCAAAAACCCCTGTTCAATCCTTGAACCTAACTATAATACCACCATTAACGCATCTTCTTTGCTTTTCAACATGCCTCCCTCTATTTTTGGAGATTTTAGTAAACAAGGTTTAGATTACGACACGAATGGATACAAACAAGGTTTTAGTGATGATTGTTTCTTGTATACTGACCTACCTACAGAAATACAAGAAAAGACTCCATATGGTGATCATAATCAAGAACATATAGTTGACATGATGTTTAAAAGTTCTGGCGATGTGTACTTTGAAGATCAATGGGATTTTACTAACCCTAACAACTTTATATATGACTAAATGTTTGTTGATTCTTTCATAGGTTTGACATTAAGTAGAAGTGATACTTTATCCACTTTTCTTCTTTGGGTTCTCTTAATTTTAGGTTTTAAATTTTGAAGATCGATATGTTCACTCTAGTTTTTTTTTTTTAACAATACATTCACTCTAGTACACACAAGATGGCATGTTTGCATCATCTTCAAAACTATGATCAAATGATTATCGTGTTGTAAGTCAACTCCTACAAGCTTTTAACCTTGAGATGATCTCATTCAAAAAAAAAAAAAAAAAGGATAACTCAAATAATCAAATTGCCATCCCATTTTAATTTGATGGGTGTGCATCGTTTGTACATGATAATATAATTCAAGAACTTATTTCATTACATAATTACACATAATTCAATCACATCATAATCGTTCCAATTTCATCTGGTGGGAAATTGTCTCTTTGGTTTTTCAAAATTGCAAAAATAAATGGTACAAAAAACATTATTTTTACACAAAAAATCGATTTTGACACCATTTTTTTTTTTTATCATTAAAATTCCATTAATTCTTGCTATTAAAACCGCCATAAAATGACCATTTGACCCCTACTATCACCCTCACACTTAGAACAACTCAATGCTATCATAGAGGCAAAAAATTATACTATTGGTAAGAGCAAGTCAAATATCCATATAAATTCATCATCTAAAATAATACAAGGAAACTAAAGACCACAATAATGTGGAAGATCTTAGATACCACTTTGACCCAATAAAGGCTAATGTTTTACTTTTCAGATTATACTAATGATCAAAACTAGTTTCATTCAATCACTAACAGAAATCGTCGATTTTTGATACTAGATTCTTTGGCGTTTTTTAGCATATAATGGTGAAAAGCATGACTATTATGGTTTTGTTTTCTGATTATAGTTGCTTTGAAAGCACTAATGATGGATGCAAGTAATATCTAAAACATGGAATTTCAAAGTAAAATCAACAAAAACAGAATATCCAAACCAGAATGGAAATCAAAAAACAATTAAAACAGAAATAAGAAAAATCTAAAAAAGTAATCAAAGCAAGCATAGATCCGATTACAGATTCACCCAAAATTACTCTCTCTCTCTCTCTAGCTCTTGCCAGCAGTCTTTTCTTTTGCCTTTTGGATCTTCAACACCTTCTTCACAATCTTTTGTTCTTCAACCAAAAAAGCCCTAATTATCCTAAAATCACAAAACAATAACACACTTTGAGCAACTACAAAACAACATTTAACATTGAATAATTATTTTTTTATAAAACTAAAATAAAAAAGGCGTACCTTTCTCTTACAGCACCTGCAGAAAGCACACCACCATAAGCACGATTAACAGTTCTTCTGTTCCTGGATAATCTTGATCTCTTGTACTCAGTAGGTCTCAAGTGAGGAATCTGTATCAAAATCACACATCTTTAATCACTACAACAAATTAAATATATCAAAACTTTACAGATTTGATTGATCAGTTGAGTCATAATTTGAAAAGATTAATGTCTACAGTCTTCTTTGCTATGACTAATAAATCAACTATCAAAAGAAAATCTTCCTTCTGACCATAGTATTTAACTTAACGATCCGCTATTATATTATTTCTTCATCTTCTCATATCTATTTAACCCACTCATGTTTATACCACAAGATGTTCATAATCAAAGGCCTAAATTCTGCAACTAAGATCAATGTACTTAAGTATAGCTACATGTATCAAATGGATAAGTCCCCTGATTTATCTTTCGCTTTGAAGAAGTATTCATATTGGACAGATTACAGTGACAGAATATAACCAGAATGTTACGCGTTAGAAACAGAATAGTTTGATTATATGAAAATCTAATGAACCTTGATATAATATGGAACAAGTGCTACCAAAAGTGTAACCTAAAAAACTGAAAGAACTACTCATAGGCCACATTAAACAAGAACAAACTTGCTTACTCCTTGGATTCTCTTTCCAGTAACAGGGCACTTAGGTCCACTTGCCCTCTTCTTGGTAGTCTGATATACTAGCTTACCACCTGTGAAAAAAACGAAACAATCATATAAAATTTCAATCGCATACGAACAAACAACGCGCAAATGTAACATCGCTTGAAGAAATTCACAAACAAATCAAACAATTTACAAACATCGCAAGTCATAAACCCCGATTGATGAAATAACAAAAATGGTAGTAGATTGAGATGAATAACGAAAATTACCAGGGGTTTTAACAACCCGATGTTGATTCGACTTGGTGGCATAGCTGTGCCGTTTACGGTATGTGAGTCGTTGAACCATTTTCCGGTCGGCGGCGCTCTACTCTTCTCTGCTTTTCGAGGGGAGGCTGGAGGAGAAGCGATGTGTGGGAACGATAAGATGTATATGAATTGTGAAGGATGCCCTAGGCTTTAGGCTTTTAAATTAAATGGGCCTCAATTCCTTAACAATTTCGGCCCAACCTCCTTTGCGTTGTATATCAAATTCTAAATTATGCTAAATATTAACATCTTTTCTATTAAATTATTCATAATTCATTCTTTTCTTTCCAAAGTGACTATTTACATGTTGAAATAATTTGATTAAATCCGCATAAAATGTTGTATTTATAAATATCTTGCATATTCGTTTATTAGTATAGTTATTAAAAATGTGTATCTTGTGAACAAATGAACAATGATAATTATACTAAGACAAATTTATATATCCTGAAAAATTGTATCTTGCAGATATTTTGTTTTTCTATATCTTGCAAATATTTTGTTTTTCTATTATATAACTAGTTTATATAGGTCTGGCAATCGTGCCGTGTTCGGATTGGCGTGTCGCGGGTTGACGGATTGACGGATCAAAATATGCCAACCCAAACACGATCCATTTAACTATACAGGTCACAGGTTGGCGGGTCACGGGTTGGCGGGTTTGGAACATAAACCCATATATAACCCACCAACCCATTTATTTATACGGGTTCACAAGTTGGCGGGTTCATGGGTCAGATTTGGGTTCGTGGGTCCAAATTTTAGATATTTTAGTCTTAAACATCCAAATGAAAATTAAAAACATTCATATAAACATGTTACAGACTTAGCCTTATAGGTTACGACTTATGACCTTTGACCATCCACCACGAGTAATAATGTCAAAACAATCAAATGGTCTATGAATAAATTGTATATATTATATAATACTTATTAAATATTAATAGTTGATACATAAATACATTTAAAAATATAATTTTTTTTTATTAAGAATATAAACGGGTTGGCGGGTCAACCCGTTTATTTTTTGAGAAACCCATATATGACTCGTTTAATAAACGGGTTGACGGGTTAGCAGGTTGGCGGGTTGAAAAACTCAACCCAAACCCATTTATTTCGTATCATGTCGCGGATCGTGTCGCGTGTCGTGTCGAGAATTGTCAGCCCTAAGTTTATACTTTATAGATCATGTGATCAAGACAAATCATGCTTCATTTGATCAAATTAGAACGGTGTTAAAGATTGCCGTTTAATATATTTCATGAAGAATGTAGAACATTCTGAGTGAGTGATGATAAATGATACGAGTGTTTGTTGGAGTTGGTTCTTAATTTATAGCATCGGATGGTATTTTCATCAATTTTTATTCACGGCCGATTAAAGTGGAGATTGCTTAAAACGGTTTTATAAAATATTAATGCATTTTATAAACATGTTTTCAAAGTGACTTGGTAAATAAATATTTCTAGAAGATTTTACATCTTGGCTCCATGTGAATTAATTTTGATCAATGAACATCAAAGGGGGGTTTTATGATTACACCTTGGTTTACTTTTTTTATATAAGTATTTTTAATGTTTTAAAACTCAGGTCGATTTTGTTGGTGGAACCGGTGAAGATACCAAGTCAACTAGGAACAAGTTTTTGCATATTTGCGATCCAAGCATGTTTATCACCAAAAAAAAAAAAAAAAAAAAAAAAAAAAAAAAAAAAAAAAAAAACTTGTTGAGCTGATGACCCGTAATCGGTTAAAAACCCCAATTGACCTAAAATTTAAAATAAAGAAAGTGTTTATTTTAAATTGAATCCTAGATTCTACATTCTCACAAGCTCCTCCTTTCAATCCTTCGAAAATTGAATGACTTCACAAGATTGAATAGTTTGTCCCTACAATCTGTATCCGCTTGAGTATAGACAGAGGTTCGAAAGTTACCGTTTTCTGTCGAAAATTCCACGGCTTTACACGATTGAACAAATTCTAGATTTTTCTTGAAAATACCACAAGTTCGTTTATTATGGAAATTTATGACTTATAACTTTCTTATTATCATGTTCTAATTACAAAGTAATTTAATAGAAAATCTACAGAAAAGTCTTAAACTTTTGGGAAAAGTTTCAATAAAGTCCAAAAAAAAAAAAAAATAACAGAAAAGCTCCAATTTATCTAACATTTTGTCCAAATTAACAAAAAATATATATATTTGAACACCAAATGACAAATTTTAACAGAAAAGCCCAAAAGTTTAGGATTTTTCTGTAGATTTTCCTAATTTAGTTGGTATATATAAAATCCATAAATATTGTGAACCCTGCCGAACCATCTAACCCATGACTAGGTCGCCTGGTCAACTAAAAAACATGATTTTAAAACATTTAATATTACCATGTGGTATTATGGTTGGCTTAGTTAGTTTTAAGGGGTTGTTTGGTAGGATCTAAATTTTTAAGATGTGTAAATTTATAACAAAGTGAATTTTTAAGATCTGAATTTTAACATGTTATTTGGTTGAAACTTCTAAATTTTTGTGCTGAATATTAAAAATTTACATTTTACCCTTCTTTGTCATTTCTTTCGATTACAACATTGTACTTCCAAGCTTTCCTTATTAAGACGTCATATTTTAAAAACTATAACAAATTTTTAGCATTTTGATCGGGTAGAAATAGGAAGTACAATGCTATAATGATAAAAAAAATTGACAATTTTACATTTTAACTATTTTTCAACACCATCAATTTCACCAAAATAGCATTAAAACTCATAAAAGCAGCACCAATATTAAGCAAAACAACATCAAATCTAACAAATATGTTCCATTGTTTCTCTCGAACTAGTACATCTCTGTTCTGATCTACTACATCTCTTTTGACAACATCTTTTGCATTCACAATTCTTCTTCTTGTTGGCTTCTCATCTACACCTCCTACTTCACTTCTTCTGTTCATGAATATGTGAAATAAAGCCCAATTTCCCACCTGAATCCATAACCACTGTTGAAACAAACCGGCCAAATCACAAAGAAACGAATTAGTTTAATGCGTAGTTTATTCCTAAAACTATTCCTTTTTCGCTTCTTTAATGGATTTTAATGGGGTTCTCTTTTACCATGAATATTAAAACACTATGAAATGACTATTTTGAGCAAGTGAATTCCCAAAGGGAAAAAATAATAAGAAAAGAATCATTTATAAGACACATTCAGGATGTGAAAGATTTAGATGTCTAAAAAGTTGATGACAAAACAATTCTATACACATACAGAAACAATACCCTTTGAAATACAGAAACGACTCAAAAAAACAGAAAGAAAAAAAAAAAAAAAAGAGTAGTAAAACAAACTGTTACAACAATGTGTTATTTGGAGTAGTATATTTCTTCCCCCCGAATTCCTTAAGTGGCTTTTTGGTGATAATTAAATTAATGATCAAACAATGTCCTCCTGTGGAGCCACAGCGGGAGTGGCAGCGGCTGCTGGTGGTGGCGCTGAGGCAATTGCAAAGTGTAGGCCCCGCCTTTGTCCTGCTTGCCATACAAAAGCAAACTGTGATGCCGACAATGCTGCAGCCTCCTGCAAAATCACCATTTCAACAATTTAGCCCCTCAACTTTTCTTTTTATCCATTTTGCCACACAAACTATCCTGAAATTAATATAATTTTTTTATTTAACCTGTCTCTGCCTTCTACGATGCAAGATGCTAATGGCCCAGGCCATGATGTAGCACGGCAGAAGAAATCCAGCAACCCGAAGCGTGAAAAGCTGCATTTTTTTTTCAAATTAAAAATTAAAAAAAAAAAAAAATGATTTTATTTTTATTTATAGTAAAATTAATTAATAAGACTAGTTTACTTACAGTCAAGAAAGTAGCTGCATCTTCATCTCCATCCCCTTCAGATTCCGGCACTGTGAATGCATGCCTTAGTAGCAGAAGAGCCATCAACTTCAAAAAATTAAAATAATAAAAAAAAAAGTGATTTTGTTTTTTTTTTTTAAATAAGAAAATAAAATTAGAAAAAAAGTTACAATTAGAACAGCTGAACGACAAAATGCAGCTCCACTGGCATTTGATGCGTTATAATCTTCATATTCAGCTTCAAGATATTGGCGTTCAGCTTCAGCAATTGCAAGGAGACGTGGGTCATTTAAGTCCATAGGTGTCCCTGATATTTGCCATCCTCCTCTATTCATTATTAATTAATTAATTAATAAACCATTAAACTCAATCTTTTTTTTTTATATATATATAAATTAATCTTATGGTATTTAAATAATACTTTAATTAAATTCTACCCGATATCTATAGTAGTCTCTTCCAAACGAGGGCACGGAGGTGGAGCTGTATACCCGGGTTGGTAAGCCTGTAATTGTATATCAAATCATCATCATAAACCCTAAAAAGCAATTTGATTTTTTCTTGTTAATCTGGACTACTTACTTTATTGCATATTTCACATGTGATGTCACCCTTTTCATTGCACCAATGTTGAACGCATTTCCTGTGAGCATACTGCATAAACAATTAAACTATCAAACTCAAACATAATCGATATGAAAAAAAAAAAATAGATGAAGAGAAATGGATTTCGATTGATTGATTGATGGATTGAGGATGGATTACCTTAAGACTGCCATTGCAAGCACATGGTGTCTCTAAGGTATCAACTGAATCTTCTTCTTGGCAAATACGACACTCTGCTGTTGTTAAAAGAGGCGCTTCTTCATCATCAACGGCCCCATTTTCATCCGCTGCACGACCACCATCTCCGGCGTCGGTGCAAGATGAGGGGCCTGCCATCTCCTCGCTCCTTTTTTATGTTATCTTTTCTCCGCCCACAGGCTGAACCAATCATCGATTCAACTCATTATATAACAAAACAAAAAATATTCTCATATTCGTTATTGTTCATCGTGTCGGCAATAAAACCTTTTACATCCAATCAAAATCATAATGTAAATTGCAATTTCCCTGAAATCAGAACATAAAACCCCAAAACCCATGGGAATAAATGCTGATTTTGACCACGATCGTTGTTTACAAAACCCTAGAAGCTGGATTGAAGGATTGCATCGAATAACAACAAAAAAAAATGGAATTGGGAAGAGACAGAAGATACGAATGATTGATTGATTGATTACCTGAGAATGAAGAAGGAAAATGTGAGAGGATGGCAGAGATTGAGAAGCGTATGAAGAATTTGCGGGGTTTGTTTCTTTCTGAATCTTTCTGTCTCTCTCAAATTAACACTGATGTCCAATTTGCTGAAAACCGCGTTGTTTTGTAGCAAATGGTGAAAGAGAATTTATATGGATGGATAGAAATAAAGACATGATTTTTTTCATTTTTGAAAGGTTCCTACATTAACGCATTTTGGAGACGTTAGGGATTTGTTTTGTCTTCAACGGCTGGAACTTTTATGAGGGGTGACTTTGAGTTTACCCCATAAATGACAACAATAAAATAACATTTTCTTTTAAAAATAATTTAGACTGGCTTACAAGTTTTACCAAAATCAGTAAACTATAGTTTTGGTCCTTTCCTTTCGGTTGACATGAATCTCGCTTAGTCGTGGTTAGTAACCTACATTATTTTGATAAAACTGAATTGTCTAATTGGACAATTTTGTTTGGGTATTTGGATTTTGGAATTGGTTTTTAGTAAACCGAATTATTATTTTGGATTTCGGATTGGTTTTGGTTTCTAAAATAAAAACCGAATAGTTCAAAAGAACCGAATTGCAATTTATAATTTTCTTTTTTTAAAATATATCTTTAATAATTTATAAATTTACTAAATTATTCTTTTAGTATATGAAAAAATTTCATCTATTATAATACTTTAATATGTACTTTTTATAAAAAAATTGTCTATAAATTAGTAAACTATAATATATTTTTCTTGATAGTTATTTATAAGTTTTAACTTACAACTAATTAAACAATATTTTTTAGTTTATATTATAGAGTAAGTTAATATTAAAATTATATATTTGTTGAAATGTCTTGATTTTTGAAAACCGAATTGTAAAAAACCGATCCAACAAAATTATAATTTGGTTGGATCAGATCGGATTTGAATTTAGTTTGGATTATTTGGATATACGTTTTGAAAACCGAAATTAATTTGGATTCAGTTGATCGGATCGGATTAAAACGATCCATCCAAACGAACACCCCTAATCATGGTTTTATATCTAAGGGTAACTCAATCAATTTGGAGGCTCCCAACATTTTGGCTTTTATTATATTTATCGTTATAAACCCTCCATTTTTATTCAGGTTTGGGATCAACGATAATAAACTAAAAAGTTTTATAAATTGCGGAGTTAAATTGTATTTATTTATTATTTATATGTTTTTTGTGAATTATCAAGACAACTACAATGAACAAACAGAATACTGGAAGTAATGGGCATTAATAGAAATACTTGTTACTTGACAGTCTTGACTCGTTGACTACTTCATTGAGTTCGTTCCAACCTAAATTTGGAAGCCCCAAAGGCAAAATCCACATATAAATATTCAAGACTTGACAATTATATATATATATATATATATATATATATATATATATATATATATATATATATATTGTAATCAAATGATAATTGAAAATAATTAAACCTAACAGATAATGGAAATTTGGAAAATAAGTAAAACACATACCGTTTGGCGTTGAGGATTTGAGCAATTGAGAATCGTGATAGAAAAACATAAGATAAATGTGGTGTTTCAATTTTCAAGATCGCACTGATGTGCCACATACATTTGTCTTCAAGAATCAAGATCGTTCACTGTGATGTGACATGTTGGACAATTAGTAATGGACTAATTGAGATTTGAGATATATTAATATTGGGTAAAGTTTGGAAAATGTGTGACCTTTTAGAATTGAAGACCCTAGGCCATAGCTTAGCGAAATATATTAATTTTGGTCCTTATTCTAGTTACCATCCATATGCTTTTGTTAAGTTCCTTTTAAAATGAGTATTATGCCCCTTCTTTGTAATATGGTAATTTTACCCTCAAACGAAATAAGTATAAATCTAAATTATAGTGATAAATTAGTAGTAACCTTAAACTAAAGCCCTCAAGTAAAAATATTATTTAAGAGCTGTTAGATGCATTTTATGTGCATCTTTTAGCACAATTTCCTACGTATTTCGTTATAAAAAGTTAATTAATTCCCGATTATTCTTATGTATTTCGTGTTTCATGATTGTTTTGTAGAATGCCCGTACTGCTCACGTTTGTTATGACTTTTTAGGGCTATTTAGAGCACATGGATGATTGTGCAAGTTCGAGATGCGTTTGTGGATGCTTAGGAGCTTATTTGGAGTATAGACCAAGGAAGGATGCCGGGAAATGTTCGAGAACTACTTGGAAGGAGGAACGACGAACAAAAAGAGCCAAAAAGCCTCATTTGCGATCGCAAGTTATGTCTTTACGATCGCAGGTTGGGTCGCAGGTTGTCATCAAGGTTCCAGCAAGTCACAAAATTCATCAGATGAGAAAAAAATGAGAAGCTACAAATGCAGGTTGTGCCTTTGCGATCGCAGGTTGGTTGTGACATCCCCAAAATCTCGGCCAGAAAAGACCGATTTTCATTTATGCTTTTAAAATAATTTCAGAGTAAATCCTTTTGATTTGAAAGAGTTGCGGAATTTGTTCCCAAAAACAAAACATGATAAAACAATGTTTACCAAAGCATTTCATAAAAGAAATGTATTTTCATTATATAGTCAAAACTCGGGGTGTCATGTTCCGATACAGACCAATAAGCATAAACGATAACATTACAAGTCATTCAACAAATATATACATATACAGACTTGTAAACAAAATAACTTGATGGTTCATCCATCTTACGCCCTTGCGCCACTTCCTGTAATACAAATAAAACTGAGTGGGTCGGGCTTGGGAGCCTGGTGAGTATATACGGTTTTCAACCCACATTAAATAATTAAATTAATTATTATCAACCAACAATAACCCAATTACCCATTCCCGTTATTCTCACTTTATGTCCCTAAAATAACTAACACAATGGGATCTAGTCTAAGAATATTTCATCGGGGTGACAACACATGCTTCGGGGGTTCCTCAGCAATATAAGTCAAATAAGGCAACCATGAGGGGGATGGAATACATCGAATAAACACCCAAGTTCATTAACACCTACAGGTTATGAGCATGCTAGCGTTCCACTGGACTGTCTAGAAAAGCTCGTGGTCGTCATCTAAATTCCGCTAGATGACTGGATCAAAACAACATTGAGGCCTCTCATCTATTTATTACACACCAACTATCTACCCATGTTCTACCCAACATATTAGTAGATAAAAATATATATTTTTATATATAGTTTAAAACCTGCATAGCATTCTCATTCAATACATATTCCAAAACAACAGATGAGACACGTACACATAACACGTATTTCATAGAGAATAAATCATATCTATGAGATAGAAGAAAGTGAATATACATTCACACATATAACAACAAAATATACACATAACACGTATTTTTATATTAAATACTTGATAATTATGCGTTAGAAGAAAGTAACCACACACTCACACATATAAACAACAATATACTTAGTACACTCAAATCATACTTGTATTATTATCGTGTTTATAAAAGGTAGTATACACTCACTTGATCAGAAGATGATCGGACAACACTACGACTTGCAAAAGTAGTAATCCTCAGCAGATCTGGAAGATCTCTACAGAAATCGAACTTCTCGCGGGCAGAGTTTCGGCTCGGAAACCGCACTTCTCGGGATCTTCGGGATCTCGGGACTTGCTTCGGGACTCAGGAATATTACCGGGGCTTCGGGGTATTTCTGGCACGCAAATCGATGCAAAACGGGAGAGAGAGGAGAGAAAAATAGCAAAGAAACTCGGCAGCCTCGCATCCTATTTATAGGAGGCTGATGCCTCGTAGTACGCGGGGCGTACTGGCGTCCGAAATCGTCACTGCATGCGTCATCCGAAGTGTCGACACTCTTCGTTGTACGCGGGGCGTACACGAGTACGCAGGGCGTACTCCGGATGAGCCCGGTGACTCGCCTTTAGATAAGGCCGGATTTAATAATTAAATTTAATTATTAATTATTTAATAAACTTCGGAAATTCATATCTTCTTCATACGAACTCCGTTTTCGATGTTTTTTATATCCACGCGAAGGTGAGACTACGCTCTACAACTTTCGTTTAGAATCCGTCAGCTAATTTTGACTTTATTTTTATTATTTATTTTTAATAGGCCGGGACAAAAAATTTCGTTATAAATTCTTAACTTTTTCGTTTGACGTCCGTTCTCGCCTAACTTTTTATCGCTTTGATACTAACAACGAGATCTTCGATTCTCGTTTAGATCACTAAGGCTAAATATCGCTCTAACGTAAATTTCACTTTTTACGTCATTCAGCGGTGCTGGTTCTGTCGCAAAACTTTGACAGGTCATAACTTCCTCGTTATAACTCGGATTTCGGAATTCATTATATCTTCGGAAACATTGTTTCAACTACTACAGCATTATTTAAAGATATCAAGTTTAGTTTACACTTAAATTTTGACGCTTATTTTTATTCTTAATTAATCAAACCACATAATTAAGCAATTAAGCACAAAACACATAATACTCAAATAATACACTTCTATTATTTCAAAACGGGTTACAAAGGTTAACCTAGACTATTACATTGCTAAAAAAGGCAAGGCCAGAAACACAGGCGTTACATTGGTCATATTGCCTCAAAATAGCAACGTACTTCATTAAAGAGTCCCGTGACACATTTTTGGTTATACATGCGATCGCAAGTATATCCCTTTATGATCGCAGGTATGTCGTTTTGACAGCTAGACGTATAAATATCGCCCCATACTCTTCCAGTAATCCTAATTGGTGATTCAGAGGCGACTTTCAGAGGTTATCAAGTGAAGAACGCAGATCTAAAGGAGACGATTCGATAAAAATCCGTAGTTTAGTAAGATTTATCATTTAGATTCTATTTCTACTGTTTGTAATCCGTTTTTAGCCATGTCAGGCTAAAAACTCCAATTTCAGTTTCGCAAGACGTAACATTTTCATATGATTAATCATTAGGCACTATGTTTGACTATGATTACTATTTAGTTTGATCAGTTCTGTGATAAATTGAATGTTTGATGTTGATTTCAGTTTCTGTTGGCCAATTAAATTGTTTGTGAATCATTCTAGTCATTTAATTGTTTAGATCCTTAATTGTCTAGATTAATTAGTAAAAATGACAAGTATTAGATTAATTCTAAGTTTAGGGTTAACTCTAATATGAAATAATCAAACAAGTTTTAACGCCTCCGAGCTTATGAGAGGTATTGAACTTTACTGGGAATTACACTGTGTCTAATGCAACTTTTCTTTGTTAATCAAGAGTTTGTTTGGTTAATTTAGTAAAACGTTAGGTTTAACTCAAAGATCTTATTTTGATTAAATGGTTTTTGTAATATAGGTTATTAGAGCTTGTTAATGAACCTAAGTACCAGTTTGAATAAATGTATAGTCAAATATTGTTTTGAGAGTTAATTATATGATTAGGGGTGTCACCGTGAAACTGGAATTCTTTTCTTTATTTGAATTTACATCACTTTAATTTTAGTCATTTTCTTTTCATTTTCGATTTCGATTTCTAATAGTTTAATTTTCCTAAACACCCCCTCCCCTCTTTATGTTTATTGCATTTGTTAAGAATTAGTTCACGCCTTACGCAAAGAGGTGTATGTCCCTGAGGATCCGACTCTGCTTACATGTGCTATCTATTAGTGCAGTAAAGCAATTTATTTTATATTTTTATTTGTTTAAATCGTGCACGACAGCGGTTTTAACAAATTGGCGTCGTTGCGGGGACACGATAAAACACTAATAATTTTATGCCAAGATCTTCACGTACAGTTAATCTGATTTTTTATCCAGAGATTGAGAAGACTGCTAGGAAGCTAAAGAAGGAAGCAAAACTTCGAAAGCAACCAACAGGAACCTCAACCTCACCCATACCACATCTGTTAGTGCTTGTCCATTGAAAATTACGAATGGGCCAAATCTCACTAGGGAGACGGAGAGTGACATGATGAGTCGCTATCCGCATTTGTTTGTTGATGTGTGATTCCGGGGACGGAATCATCCTAAGGGGGAGAAAATTGTAACGCTTGTGTTTCTGGGCTAGTCATTAATGTCGATGTAATAGTCTTGATTAACCTTTGTAACTCGTCTTGAAATAATGAAGATGTATTATTTGAGTATTATGTGTTTTGTGCTTAATTGTGTGACTTAAATGAATTAAGGATAAAAATAAGCGCCAAAATGAAATGTTAGATAAACACGATATCTATGAAGTATGTGGTAGTGGTTGTGATGAGGTTTCCGAATATATAAAGAATGCTGAAATCCGAGTTATAACGAAGAAGTTATGACCTGTCGAAGTTTCGCGACAGAACCGGCATGACGTTGAATGACGTAAAATATGAATTTAAGATAGAGCTATATCTAGCCTTAGTGATCTAAATGAAAGTCGTAGAATAAGTTAAACCGAGAGTGTACATAAGAAGAACGTCAAAATCTGACTTCGTATGAGGAACTTATGATTTTTCTAAGTTTCGACTTAGCAGTATGCAACTCAAATCTCGAAATTGAGATCGAGTGATATTTGGCCGAAACAATCTAAACAAGAATCGAATATCTCGTCGATAGTACTACAACAGTGAAAAGACAGACGAAAACAGACGTCAAATGAAGAAGTTATGAATTTCTAACGGAGTTGTACTGTCTCGGCCTACTAAAAATAATATAGTGAAAATTAGCCGACAGAGCCTAAACGAGAGTTATGGAGCATAATCTCACCTACGCGTGGATATAAAGAACGTCGAAAACGGAGATTGTATGCGAAAGTTATTAATTTCTGAAGTTTGAGGCACGCACCCCAAAGCAGGAACGCCCCGCGTTCGGAAGAGGAACTCCCCGCATTCATTGCGAGGCCTCGGATCGGCCACCCGCTGCTACACGTCGCGTTCAGCGATACGCCCCGCGTACATAGAGGGAACTCCCCACGTTCGGAGGGTCAGCCTCCCCTATAAATAGAATGCAAGGTCTTCGGGATTTGTTGCTCATTTCTTCTCTCTCACTCCTTATTTCCTTGTTTTTCGTACAATTTATACCCCCGAAGCCCCGGTATCATCCCGAGACCCGAAACGAGTCCCGAAGCCCCGAAGATCCCGATAAGAAAAGTTTCCGAGCTGAAACTCTGCCAGCGAGAAGCCTAGTTTTTGTGAAGATCTCTCGGTTTCACCGAAGAATACTACTCTTAGAGTCGTAGTGTTGTCCGATCATCTTCTGATCAGGTGAGTGTATATTCATTTTCTTCTAACACATAGATACAAAGTATTCTCTACAAGATACGTGTTATGTGTTTGTATATTATTTGCTTATTTGAAATAAGTATTGAATGAGTGATTTGTACAGGTTTTAAGTTGTATATAAATATATATATATTTTTATCTACAAATATGTTGGACAGAACATGGGTAGATAGAGTTGTGTGATGAAATAAAAAGGATAGAGGCCTCCATGCGACTGTGATCTAGTTATTCAGTAGAATATGGATGACTTCCACAGACTTTTCTAGACAGTTCTGTGGAATGCTGTCAGGCTCATAATATAACGTCCGTAGATCTGGATTATTCAATTTAGAGACGATAAGCATCAAAAATGACTTTTTATGGAAGATTAGTTATAAGGAGTAATCCTAACTAAGTTGTAGTATATGTTACACGACACAACGCGACGTAAATAGTGAATTTACGATAGAGCGATATTTGGATTTAGAAATCTAAACAAAAGTCGTAGAATACGTTAAACCGAGAGCGTGCATGAAAAGAACGCCCAAATCTGACTTCGTATGAGGAAATTATGATTTTTCGAAGTTTCAGCTTAGTAGTGTACAACCCAAAGTTTGAATATGAGATCGAGCGATATTTAGACGAAAAAATCTAAACGAAACATTGAATATCTCGTTGATTGTAGTCCAACGGTGAAAAGATAGACGAAAACGGACGACGGATGAAGAAGTTACGAGTTTATAACGGAGTTTTCCTGTCCCAGCTTACTAAAATAATATAAAAATGATATAATAAAAATAAAGTCAAAATTAGCCAACAGAGTCTAACTGAAAGTTGCAGATCTTGTTTTTACCTACGTGTCGATATAAAGAACGTCGAAAATGGAGTTCGTATGCGAAAGTTATGAATTTATGAAGTTCGGGACGCGAAACCCAAAATTGTCAGAGTTCACGACGCGAATACAGTGTTCACGACGTGAACTCAGTACTTATGACTTCTGGAGCCTGATAGACGCAACTTGCTATGACGCATGCAGTGACGACTGAACTTACAACGTGAATATTTAAGATTCATGATGTGAAACCATAAAATCAGCCCTATAAATATAAATCGAAGGGCAGCCGATTTAGGTTGCTAATTTATCACTCTCTCACTCTTGATACTCTCTCTAAGCCCTATTTTAACCCCCCGAATCCTCGGTATCATCCCGATACACGAATCAAGTCCCGAAGTTCCAAAGATCCCGAGAAGAAAAGAGTTTCCGAGCCGAAGCTTTGCCCGCGAGAGGCCCGGTGTGTGAAGAGATCACAATTTCACCGAAGAATACTACTTCTACAAGCCGTAGTGCTGCCCGATCATCTTCTGATTAGGTGAGTGTATAGTCCCTTTCATAACACGATTTTAATACAAGTATTGTTTGAATGTATTAAATATATGTTTTGTGTGAGTGTGTAATCACTTTCTTCTAACACATAAATATGAAGTATTTGTTATGAAATATGTGCTATGTGTTTATATATTGTTGTTTATTTGAGATGAGTGTGGAATGGATGTTTTATATAGTTTTTAAATGAGTTAAACTGTATATGTATTTTATATCTACAAATATGTTGGGTAGAAAATGGGTAGATGAGATAGTTGGTGTGTGATAAAAGGATGAGTTGGATAATGAGATAAGAGGTGATATAGATCTTGAGATGAGGGTGAAAAGTGGAAAATGAGTGAAACCTTTACCCAAACGATGTCCCTCATCATTCTGCAGATTATGGATAACAAGCGCAGACTATTCTAGACAGTCAGTGGAACACTAGCAGACTCGCAACTTGTAGGTGTTTGTGAACGATGTGTTCACCGGTGTACTCTAAAAACCCATTGACATGTATTGCGAGAGGGATCTCGAGAATGATACTATCAATAAACAAGATAAACTTGTTATTAGATCCGGGAGTATGGATCAGATCTGGATTTAGGTATAGTAAATTGTCCCTAGTCCGGGAGTATGGATTGGGCACAGTTTTAGATCCGGGAGTATGGCTCAGACCAAGAGGTTAGTTTTAGATCCTGGAATATGGATCAGGTGAAGAGATTAGTTTTAAATCCGTGAGTAGAGATCAGGTAAATAGAAAAATTTTAAATACGAGTGTTAGATCGTGTCTTTGTGGGGATCGATGGGGTAGGATAAGAGTTTTTTTTTATATGGTGAAATTATATAAGTTTGTGAGTTCTATATGTATATGTATATGTATATATATATATATATATATATATATATATATAAAAGATATAACATTGTGGGTTGAAAACCCTATATGCTCATCAAGCTCTCAAGTCTGACCCACTCAGTTTTCTTTGTATCACAGGTATCAATACGAAGACATATTTCACTGAGAGATTAAAGGAGATGTTAATAACTAGTGTAAATAAATGTATGTTCTATTTATGCTTATGTGTCTGTATCGGAACATGACATCCCGAGATTTTGTCATATAATGAAAATACATTTTTTAAGAAATGCATTGATAAATTCTTATCATATTTTGTTTTGGGAATAAATTCCGAAACCGTTTTCTTTGAAAGATTACTCTGCTTTTTTAAAAACAAAGCATAAACAAATCGGTCTTTTATGATCGTGAAATTAGGGATGTCACACATAACATGTAGGTGTTGGTGAACTTGGGCGTTCATTCGTTGTATTCTATTCCCCTCATGGTTGCCTTAGGACATTCATTGCTGAGGAAACCCCTCTACAGTAGTGTCCGTCCCGATGAAAACCCTAGATTAGGTCCCTTATAATAGTTGTTGTCATAGAGACGTAAAGTGAGAATAACGGGAATGGATAATCGGGTTATTGTTGGTTGGTGAAAATTAAATATAATTATTTATTGTGGGTTGAAAACCATATTTGCTCACCAGGCTCCCGAGTCTGACCCACTCAGTTTTATTTGTATTAAAGGTAGTGGTGCGAGAGCATAAGTTGGGGAACTTGTGAAAATGTTTTTGTTTATAGACCAGTAGTTGTATATAACTATGTAAGGTCTATGTTTTATTGTTTATGCTTTTGTGTCTGTATCGGAACATGACATCATGAGTTTTGATATATAATGAAAATACATTTCTTTAAGAAATGCTTTGATAAATCTTATTTACTCTGAAACTATTTTAAAAGCATAAATGAAATCGTTCTTTTCTGGCCAGGGATGTCAAAAACCCCCGTGGGACCCCGTTCCCGTGGGACCCTGATCCCGTACGGGACTAAATTTTTAAAAAAACGGGAGCAGGAGCGGGAGCGGGGGCAAAATTAAACCCCGTTTATTTTCGGGACCGGGGTCAGGAGTTGGTATTTCCGTCCCGTACTCCCGCGGGGGACCCCGGTTGTACAATTATATTATATATATATATATATATATATATATATATATATATATATATATATATATATATATATATATATATATATATGTAATATACAAAATATATTTTATAATTTTAGGTTTTTGTTAGGTTTCACTTTCCCGTTTTCAATTAATGGATATTGAAGAGGTAGTAAATTAATCATAGATTTTTGGATATGTAAGTATTTTATACTTGTAATACTGGATTTTTCATATTTTATATTTTTAAGATTGTTGGAATTGTCGTTTTGTAATGCTGGATTTTTAATTTTTTAGTTTCTACAAGATTATGTTTTAAACTTCTAAAGTTAATAAAAATAAGTTTTTTAGCCTAAACCAAAGTAGTTGTTTAGCAAAAAAAACAAATTTTAAGCCTATAAACCGGAGGAACGGGGGTGGGACCGGGGGCGATGGAGGTAACCGGGGGCAGGATCGGGGGCTTTGTAAACGGGGGAGCCGGGGGCGGGACCGAGAGCGGGGCAAAAACTGATTTCGGGGGCGTGAGCGGGGGCAACTATTTCCGCTCCTATTTGATCCCTTTGACATCCCTATTTCTGGCCGTGATTTTGGGGAAATCACAGTTACCAAATAAATGATATGACAATATTGTGATGTGGAAGTCATGTCAGATCTTATGTGGCAGGATTGAGTTTCAAATATAAGGTGTGGATCGAACCTAATTTCATATATCTTCTTCTTTTCTTCTCTTCTTCTCATCATAGTATTTCTTCACGAAATGGTGTATGAAGGTCGATCTAGTGGTTCAAGCTCACTTAAATGTCAGCGAAACGGCCGTTCTCACCCTTTCAGGAGATGCTAGTGTGGTTTAGAACCTCGATTTTTACAACAATTAAATGAAGCCTCTTATAAGGTCGATTCAGAAGATGCTTAGTGAGTATGAACAACTTTGTAGGGGTCTTCATTTACTTATTGTACAAATGAAACTTTTAAACCACAATAACATCTCCTAAAATGGTGATTGTGCCCTTTTTGTTGACTTGTAAGTGAGTTTGAACCATTGAACCGACCTTCGGGCGTCATTTGTGAATAAATACTTTGACGAGAAGAAGAAAAGAAGATATGTGATTGGTTTGATGCAAACCAGTTGAACTGCTGAAGGAACGTCTTTTCGTTGTTAAAGCAAGTACGCTTTTCAAGCTTTTTCCTTACTTTACTAAAGCAGGCACATGCAAAACACCATATATTTGAAACTCAATCTTGCCGCATAAGATCTGACGTGGCTTCCACATCACAATATTATCATGTCATTTATCTGGTAACATGCTAGATTGATGGTAATCGGTCAATTGGTTAACATTACAACAAAACTGTAAATATATGACATAACTGGGAAAAGCAAAACACGGTGTCAAAATCAAAATTTTGGGAAACTTAGTGACTTCATTGTAATCTAGGAAAAGTAGTTACCTGAAGAGCATGAAGAACCGGTCATTTGGTTGATAGTGCAACAAAATTGTAAGTATAGTGATTCAATTTAGAGAAAAAACAATACGGTATCAAAATCGGAAATTTCAGTTAACTTAGTGATTTGATTGTAATTTGTCATATTTTTTATATAAAAAATTACATGGTATTTTAGTTTTTACATTTAAAACACACAGTATTTATAAATTTTAAGTAGTGATTAGTAAACATCATACGCATAGATCGTTAAATATGGGATTGAAAATTTACTAAAAACTGTGTTGCATTTTGGATTTCTCCACCACACACACACCACCACCACACACAATAATAATAATAATAATAATAATAATAATAATAATAATAATAATAAATAAATAGATAAAATGAATGGATTAATCTAGAAAGTGTTGTGATATTTGAGACGAATGGATTCAGATTTTTGTAATACAAAATGTATTAAAGCATCTTAGAGTAAGGCTTTCATGGTTATTTTGCAATGAAACTAGGTAGATTGTAAGTATTTTTGACATTGAATATTTCATTGTGTTCTTAACTTTTTTTGAGAAAGAAAGAAAAAAAGAAACAAAGTCAAACTCTTATTATGGAATCACAATTAAAAAGAAAAAATGACAGTTTTTATATACTTTTAAGTTTGATTAAAAGACTGGAAAAACTTACACTTTTATTATTTGCCTTTTTTGTGTAAAACAAAACTTAAATTATCATAAAAACATGTCCCTACCTTTCTTTTTCAATAGGGAAAGATTTGAATGGAAAAAAACAAAAAACATGTTCTCTTTATTTTCTTTCTCTTCCCTCCTAATAAAGACTAAAAAGATGTTTTTTCATTATAAATATAGTAATTAAGAAAGCCTCATTCTTTCAAAAGACAATTTAGGATGACTATGAAATTGTATGAAAAATAATATGGAAATTATATATATATATATATATATATATATATATATATATATATATATATATATATATATATATAGTTTGTTGATATAGTCATGTTTTCTGTTGGAATAAAATAAGTTGAAAATACAAAATCGATAGTTTTCATCCACTTGTGATTAAATAAATTCCAAAAAACTGAATTATAGAAGTCAATCTCGAAATGAACAAGTAGGTTCTTCGACGTGTCTCTTTCTAATTTCTATGTAGTTAATGACTCGGTCTCTTTTTCTTGTTTGTTCCTCAAAAAGTCAAACCACCAGCACCGAATATAAATGCCGATCACTTTTTATATATGATCACTACTAATAATTTATAGTACAATATATACATTTTCATTTCAGTTACTTGTCTTTTCCAAAATCCATTCATTCATGTATCCAAGTGATGTTTTGATGTCGATTAGTGTTGGTTAAAATCTAATAATTTATAGTGACGTAATCATATTCCTATGGTGAATTTGAGTTCATGAAAGTTTAATAGAGGTTTTGAAACCATCACCAGATCTTGTGGATTTTAAATTTAAGCAGTTAAATATGTTAATGATGTGGTTTGAATGTGAATTTACAGATTCGCAATCAGAATCATAGCATTAGAAGCTTTAATTGGAGCTATGGGGATGTTAGGAGCTTTAATGAAGTTTTTTGAGTTCACAATTGGGCAAAGCTCTCACTAATTCCTTAAATAATATTCGGACAATGAATTTAAAATCTAAATATGATTTGGAGTTAGGTTTTGCTCTCATAATTGCAAACCATAAATGAAAATGTGTAAGTAATTCAAAAAGCTTTAAAATTCTAACCAGAAGATGATAAGATTATACTTTAACTTAGACCTTGTGGTATATATACCACGAAGGCAATCGTGGTCTAGTTGGCAACGAGGGATTCTCGTGCACACCACCCCGATGTTCTGTGGTCAGGCGTGGTCGTGCTCGTCCGTGCTCCCGACGACGAAATCAAACAGACATTTCTATTGGTTCAATGCTGCAACGGCTAGTTTTGGATTCCAACGGATTTTTTTTTCTTTTTTACCTTTCAAACATATTAACCTTCTCCTATAAATACCACATTTTCTATTAAACATTTTCACACAATTTCTTCTTTCTTTTCTCACAAAATCACACACTTCTTTTACATTATTCCAAAACTAATAGCTCCTAAAAAGATGAATTGGTTAGAAAATGAAGAAGAAAACTTAGCACGAACATGGGTAGCGGTTTTGGAAGACCCAGTAACGCGTCCTAATTTTTGGATAAAGGTTGGAAACATTTTCCATGAATTAATGGGCTGCCAAAATCGTAGTGTTGATGAAATATGTTCGAAGTATCGTGATATGAAAGTTAAATGCGTTGAATTCAATAGTATTTATAACTTTGTTATAAACAACGTACACGAAGACGATCCGTTTGATGTGACCATGAACCAATATGAAGTTACGAAACACATACCGTTTAAACACGTTGAAGCTTGACGAATATTAAGAGGGTGCCCAAAATTTAGTGGGTAAAAATAAGGTTTAAAAAGTAGTTTTAAGTTGTTTGTGGTTGTATTTTTAAGTTTTTTTATGTTTATTTTAAATGTTGTTTGTTTTAAATTAATGTAATCTTGTTTTATTAAATAAAAAACTAGTTTAATAAAAAAAATATATGTTTTATTGTGTTTTTGAATTAAATTTAATTAAAAAAATATGTTATTGTGTTTTAATGTATTTTTGAATTAAATTTAAATAAAAAAAATGAAGTGGAGTGGTAAGTTAATGGTAGGAAAATGTGGTGCTGATGTGGTACCCACCACATATGTGGTATGTGGTGGGTATAACTAGGGGTGAGCGCGGTGCGGTTCGGTGCGGTTATTAGCTAAAACCTCACCACTAACCGCAAATGCGGTTAATCCATTTTGAAAACCGCATAGTGCGGTTATTTTTGCGGTGCTGTTAGGCGGTTATTTTTGCGGTGCGGTTTTGTTTTTTCTGTGTTGCGGTTATTAACCGCATGGATTTGGTGCGATTATTTTGTGTGGTTTTTAACCACAATTTAGAGCTCAAACGGTTTTAAAAGTCCAAACATATTACTTGTAATAATAAAAAAACCATAAAGTATAAGACAATTAACTTAAATTACAAACAACTAATATCTTAAAAACGTCAAATCAATAGTAATTTACAAAAAATATCTTAAAATTGTCGAATTTCACTATTTTTCAAAGTTAAACATAACAAAACACCAATATTTTGGTCTTCTAGTATTTTATCCATCTTTCATCCATGAAACTTATGTTATTTTTAGTATTTAATATATTAATAAATAATTAAAAAAATTATATATAACATATGCGGTGCGGTGCGGTTTTTGAAAACTAATAACCGAACCGCACCGCACCTCAAATTTGCGGTTTTTGAAAAACAGAAAACCTCATCATCGGTTTTAATTGCGGTTGTGGTTTATCGGTTGCGGTTTTTGCGGTTAAATTTAATTGCGGTGCGGTTTTTGCTCACCCCTAGGTATAACAGATGGTCTTATGGATTATTGGTGTTCATACTATTAATTAGCTCTTTGCCGAAACGATTGTCAAAACATTAAATGACCTAATATGATCAAAGTTTGAAAGATGTGGTCATTCCACAAACATTTACAATAACGCAACACCAATATGATATTGAATATATCAATCGATGCCAATAGAACACAAAATTAAGCACCCTCTTTTACAAATCTAGCAAAAAAGAATAATCGACAACAAGAAAATGCTAAATTACATCGGTTTCCCACCCCCGAAAAATCACTCCTACCATCATCCCATATGCAAAACACGCGCGTCTCCTCTCCTCGATACCATTTCATATCACATTGTCAATTTATCATCATATTATATATCACATTGAGGCCACTAATGAAAAATCAAGGAGCCAAAAAGGAAGAAGAAAAAGGAACAACAACAACTATGAGTGTCTACCTATTACTCGTGTCACTATATACTTTCCTTTTTCTAGATCGTATATTGTCTTTAAGTGGGGCTTCCTCCATTTCGATACAAAATACGCACCAAATATTAAAAATATCACAAATATTAATCCACCTAATGTCGTAAAGTCAACACCACCGAGTGTTGTAGATTTTGACTTTGTTGTTGGGTGTAATTTCCTGAGGTCTACATCCTTCATGATTTGAAAGATGAAGGCTCCCAATGCCCAATCAAGTGGAATATCATTTACCTCACTACCATATCCAATCCTGTTTCAAAGTAGTATACAACCATTTTATTTTATATATTCAATAAAAAATGTTTGGATTTATTAATATGTTAACTAATTCAAATAAAAGTGTGCACCTTTTGTCATCCAAAGCAATTCCAAGGCTATCATGAAGAAAAGCAACAATATATGCAGAAGAAAAGCAATATCGATGTAAATCCTCATCATTAATTCCTGGATATTTTCTCTTTAAATTTGACCAATCATCTTCACAGAACTCTTTTCCAGCCACCATCAGCTCAGAAAGAAACTTTTTAGGTGACAACCCAAAAAACTACCCAAAAAAAATACATTTATATAAAAAAAAAAAAAATTATTATTATTATTATTTACTTGATAAAGAAAGTGAAACAGACCTTAGATGTATGGAAGAAATTCTCAGTGGCTAAAAATTTCCCCTGGAGCTTGGGTATATATGTTGACCCGATGGAGCATTGGTCAAAGGCGCAGTCTACTGTTTTTTGAAATAAAATGTTAATAAAAAAATAAATAAATAAAGGAAATGTTGAATAAAAAATTGTACCTTTGCCTTTCTGCAACAATTTATAGGAGGCAGATCTGCATTCAGTGAAGTTGCCAGTTGAATGTAGAACTGGTGATTGGTGATTTGTTTGGAGTAAAGAAGTTGGAGTCATATTATTTCCTATTATCACATTGTTTTTGTATCCTTTTGGGGAGCATGGATCCACTGCACCAATATAAAAGACGTAAATGCCCTCCTCATCAAAACTAGGAGATTAACAAGTAACGAAATATGTAGTACCTACCCAGATTTTTACTTTTGGCAAAGTTTGACCCACGAACCAAGTCAAATGCAACATTCTGAAAAAAGAAAGGCATATGTAATGGTGTAAAATTTTATATGGTGGACTAAAAAGAATGAAAATATGAATATTTAATTGAATAAAGAATGGTGTAAATGATGTTTACCTGACCAAATTCAAGCAAGCTGTGGCTGTAAAGACTATAACTGACATTTCCAAAATTAATTGTTCTTGAAAATTCAGGGGGTATTGGCTCCTTTGAGAAAAAGGTTACCTGAAAGACAATTGTATGATTATGTTTCTTTTGAGAAACAAGAATCGATAATAAAGTTTTTTTGTATTATTAGAAATGTAGAGAAAAAGAAGAATAATGTAAACCTGAGCAGAAGCACCACCAAGTTCGATTATCCCTGTTGTTTCTTGAGGATCACCTCCAAGAGTTCCAAGAGCATAATTAGCCACAACCCATGCATAAACTCCTTCATCAGACCCTGAAACAATGATATTTGAATAAAATTGACTTTCTGAAGTTTTATCGTACTATTAACTTTCTTTATGTTTATGTATCCCACAAAACATACCAAAAAGGAAAGATTTTCTAAGCCTGCAAATATTTGTTGAAATGGATTCTTAAACAATTCCATTCACTTTTTTATGATATTATATGTTCACATTAAACTACCAATGTTTGCAGCTATACTCACTAATCAGCCCAAATCAAAGGACAGCCAGATTTTACAGGTATTCTTCTTGGAAGGAATGTTAAATCGATAAAATCAATACAAGTGCATCAAATTGTATCTCAAATAAGTAACATATGGTCAATTGTTTTGTCCTATAATCATCAATCATTCACCTCCAAGAACAGAAGAATCAGCAAAGGTATGCCCACAGTAATATTGACAGCATAAACTGAAAGACAATCAACACCAAGTGTGTCTAGTCCTTACAAAATAAACAATGCCTCACTTTTTCAGTCGCAAATCCTTGATAGCAGCTCAAAGTATAAGTTGAACTACAAATGCACAAACTTAAAACAGCAATCATGAATTGAACATAAAGTTTCCTCATACCTGAAATAACTGAAGCCCAATCATCGCGAAAGGCAAACCCAGAAGTACTGAAAACCGTCCTGCAAGACTCTAGAATCCGCTCCTGTACGCTCAATTCCAACATCCTTAACCCTGCCGTTGCCATCAATCTGATCTCTGTTTCACCCCAGTTCTCTCCCGGAATCCTCTTCTTTGCGAACTCCAAAAGTTTCAACATAGATTCACCCGCTCCCTTGGGATCCTCCGCAAACGCCGATAACCCAGGGCTAACCCGCATTGAACATAACCCCTTCTTAGCACTCAAATCGAAAATAGGAGCTCCATCCTTAATCACATACTCAAACACATGAATCCGACTCCCTGTGCTCCCTCCATCAATCACAACTCGGTAGCGTTTCTCCGACGGATTCTGCGAATTAAGATAGAAATAACCACACGACACAAAAACCAAAGTGAGGAATCCGATCGCAAAAATACTCGATTTCGCAAGATGAGATTGTTTTTGGTTTCTGGAGAAGAGATTAGTGGATCGCAGAGGTTGATTAGGGCGAAACTTAAGCTTTATGGAGTTATCCATTTCCTTCTTCACTTTATTGTTGATATCCGGATGATCGACTGCTTCTGGTGCTGGCGCCACACGAGCATTCGATCTTCGCATCCAAAAAACTTATCCGTGAACCATACGAACATGTACAGTTCACAAAATTAATTAAACACGCAGAAGTTATGATCTGAGTAGTATGTGTCCTTCCGGTCGAATTGGAGATGAGAGAGCGGTGATCGGAGACGGAATTCTGCCGTCTCTCTCGATCTCCTGGTTTGATCGGAGGGAAAACCGACGATGATTCAGGCTGTTTTGGTTCTTCTGTAAGAGCCCGTGATGTATTTCAAGGTTTCGGACTTCTCTGTGTGTGTGTGCGTGCGCGTGTGCGTGTGTGTTTGTGTGTGTGTTAGACCGGCTTCCTCGCTGCTCCCTTTCTTCTTCTCTTTTCTCGTTGGATATCAAACTTTCACTTTAGCCCCCTCTTCTTTTTATCTTTTCCAGATTTCGTCCCTAATCTATTAAAATATAAACGGAAATTTGAAAAGAAAATAACCAAAATCCTTTAAAAGCAAATCAACGGTCAAGTGCTTCAATAATTTAATAAGACAAAACACAAAACAATTTGAATAAAAAGCATTCTATCATTAGGAAAGTATAAAAAACAAAAAGTCATGTCAACAGTTAGTTAGTCAAGTGGCTAAATCTCAACATATCTTTTTAAGTTTAAGGGTAACGCATCGAAATTTTACATTCGACCTAAAAGTTTATAAGAAAATTTACACTGTGCCCAAAATTTAAAGCCCTAGGTCCACCAATGTAATCATTCATCTGAATCAACTTAATCACAAATTAAATATCGTTCTATTTTTGCTCCTACTTAACTTCTTATCCATATGAAATTATGAGAAATGTTGTATTGTTGATGAAATTCATTACATTTGAGGACCCTGATTATTATTTTAAACAGATAGAAAGATAATTAGAAAGAAAAATAGGAGGATATTTAATTTCTTCAAGCTAATTTGGTAGTTATTCATAAAGTTAGGACTAAATGTGTAACTTTGCCTCGATCCTAATTAATCGAACTTCAATTCAAAGTAAATTTGGTTGTTATTCATGTTACCATAATATGGATTTTGGATTAATTGGACGATATCTTGACCTAAAATATTACTTAAAAGAAATCATATCCTTATTAGGATTTTGGATATGATTGGATCGAGTTATAAAAACCATGTGGACAATCTTACCTTCCAAAAACAAATTTTGTTATCAATTTATAAATATCATTACATTCTTTGATTCGTATATACGGTACCACAAGCCCAAAACGCAAATAAAAACTACCAATCACATTACAACAAATAAATCAAATTTGATATATATATATATATATATATATATATATATATATATATATATATATATATATATATATATATATATATATATATATGTTAGATTAAAAATACTAGGAATATTGCTAGCTAATTGGTTTGATTCTTACATATGTAACATGAAAGAATGTGGTAAAGATGACGAGTGTGTGTGTGTCTCATGAATGTCTAGACGGGTTGTTGTTCATCTGATTAGTTCGCAGACTAGGTTCATCCTGGGCCCACCAAAACAAAAATCAAAGTTATATGCATATTCCATTGCTCATAGAACAGAACAGGTTGTATTGATTTTAGTCCAATGTATGTCTGCATTGGACTGTAACCGAGACTGATATCAATAGGACAAAAATTGCAATTTTTTTGTCCCATCTAAAATGGTAGGTGAACACGAACTCTCTCAGTGTCTCTCGTATGTGCAAAGACATGAATGCGCTCCTCGTATTTATCATGAAAAATAGCCCTAGAAAATTTGTTCTGTTTAGTCCAGTCCAGACCAATCCAGTTTTCAGTCATGTGTAACAAATGCAAATGCTAACCTGCATACTGTATCCAAAACTTGGTGGTCTAAAATCCAAATGCCCCTACATACATACAAATGAAAAAAAAAATTAATCTAAAAAGGGTTAAACACAAGAAATAGCAATGCAATTCAATTGGTTTGTTTATCATAGCATCCTACTTTCATTTTTTTCCTATTATAGCAATGTTGTAATAGAAAGAAATGAAAGTATGTCGCTAACATACCAGACCATGGATGCTTTGTTGAGCCTCAAAGAAACCATCATGCGTTGGGGCCAATGAATTTAATTGACCCTATACCAAAAAATAATAATAATAATTAAAAAAAAATCAACTTGAATAAAAATCTACAAAAATAAAGGTTGAATTTACATACCAGTCCCTGCATGCTTTGTTGATTAACATAATAACCATCATGAGGTGGTTCCATCAAGTTCAACTGCAGCTACATTTGACCCGATTAAGAATTTTTTTAATTAAAAAAAAAGTAATTATTTGACAAAACGTCATTACCAGTCCCTGTACATTCTGTTGGGCCCCATAATACCCATGAAGAGTTATTCCATCTGAGCTCATACTTTCCTATCACCAACAAATCCAGATAAAATTTTGTTAATCCAAAGTCCAAACACAAACCTTACTTTTTTTTTTTTTTTTTATAAAATTAGATCCAATTTATCAATAGAATTTCAAGAAAACTAACCATTTGCTGCAAGCTATCTCGTGCCTCAAGCATTACAGGTTCAGGTTCTGATTGTATCTACAAAAGTCACACAAAATACAACAAATTATACTAAATATATGTATAAATTATTTATAAAAAAACAATAAAAAAAAAAAAAAAAACCTTTCGTTTCTTGTTTACGCTCTTTCTTTTACTCTTGTTTCCAGAAACACCTCCCAAATTTTCATCCTCAACATCTCGTATCAAAACAGTGCCATTACTAGATTCTTTATTGTTCACATCCACACATGCTTTTAAAGCATCCACAAGCGCACGAAACGCAATATCATAACTTTCTTCACATAAAGATCCCTCTTCACCCAATTGAATCGCGTGTTTACATAAATCATTATATAATTGCACCCGATTTTGTGTTTTTTCCATCACCCCATTTTTATTCTGATCATCATTCTTTGCATCTTTCGTCCATCTTTTTAAAATATAACAAGAGGGAATGCTCGAACGCCCACAAATTTGAAGAACAATCATCGCGTGTCTACAAAGAAAACCTTTGTACTCAAACAACAAACAAGAACACCAAACCTCGGATTTTGATTCGTCCCATGTAACATTAAAACTTTCGTTTTTTTCACAATCATCAACCGTATATATCGTAACGCATCCGTCTTCACGTTCTTTTTTAGGATGACACCCAACAACCCCCAAAACCTCAACTTGAAATTTTTTAAAAATTGTATGAGTGTAAACACTAGACATTTGTTTTTCCCATGGTGAAGGTGATTTCAACGCGGGTTGTTTATGCCACGTGTCGAAATCCGCTAACGCCTCTTCGTCATATCGGTTTTGTAAAATGGTCGCGTATTGTTTCACAAATTCTTTTAACGTAACTTTTTTGTGAATATATTTATCGAAAAAAGAATTCACACTTTCGCCACGTTGAGGCGTAGACATTCCCGCTAAAAAAACTTCCCGCATAAACGACGGGACCCACTTTTTTCGATCTTCGTATAACGAATGAAACCATTCGTTCTCCTGAAGCTCGAATCTCCCCACGAGTTTCCACCATCTCATATCGAACTGTTCGTCTGTTAACGACTTATAAATACACTTGTAGAACTTAGTCATGAATTTATCATGTCGTCTGATAATATGCGCGAAAGCTTCCGGAACCTTCTCTAAGATACTCCAAAGAGAGAACAAATGGCGGCTCGCCGGGAAAACTTCCATGGCGGCCGCCTCCACCGCCTTTCCTTGATCAGTGATCACAACTTTCGGATATTTCCCTCCCATTGCGCGTAGCCATGTTTTCATCAACCAAACACAAGTTGTTTTGGATTCGTCTGCGACAATCGCGCATCCAAGCAGCATAGCTTGAAAATGATGATTCACACCGATAAACAGAGCAATTGGCATTTTGTCGTTGCTTCTAACGTAACTGATATCGAAAGAAACAACATCGGTGAAATTTATGTAATCTTTTCTACTTTTGGCATCGACCCATAACAAGTTTCTTAAACGTTGGTCTTCGTTTAAGTCAACCGCGTAGAAAAAATTCGGATTTTCTTTTTTGATATGCGTGAAATACTCGAGCATAGCTTGACCATCACCTTCTTCAAGTGCTAGATACCTACCACGGTCAAATTGGTAATTTAACTCGTTTCTTGAAAAGTCAACGTTACGATACGCGCCCGATTGTCGCGACATTTGAACGTACATCTTTTTTGTTCGTTCGGAAACTGCGTGTAGAATATCGATGTTGTTTTTTTCGGCTAATTTTACGTTTTTGTGGATGCGGAAATGGTAAGCTAAAGCAGGTAAAAGTTCATGGTTATGTTCTTTAATGAATTCATGAATGTACCATTTTGAGTCTTTTCTTCTTTTCACATGCATGCTTGCTTTGCAGTCGGTTTTTTTCACACTTGGACGCCTACTTGTACCCGAATCGGATTCTGGTGTGACTCCGTATCTTGAACATGCGAATTTAGCATCGATGAATTCTTTTGACTTTTTTGACCTTCGCGAGTTTTTTATTGATGTGGTGAATCCCATGGATTTTGCGTATTCTTGGTAGAAGGAATATGCGGACTCGTGGGATTCGAATACGATTCCTTCGGGGACTTCAAGATCTTTTTCCATTTCAATGTTTGTGGGAGATGTGATAATTTGGGCATCTTTGTCTGTTTCTTCATCCATAACATCAGTTATATGGCGACTCATGGCTTCACGTATGTGTCATAAGCTAAAATATGTTCCCATGAGAATGTAATCAAAAGGTAGAATGGAATAGAAACTTATAGTGCAAAATGTATAAAAGAATGGTTTTGTAGTCCTGAAGGAATTGGATTTGGTCATCCAAGATTCTTACTAATCTTACATCCAATTCAAGAGTTAAATTCAAACAGACATCTTCTTGATCTCCTAAAGAAAACCCATTAACAAAGTTTGTTTTTAAAAAGTGATTGGTATCAACTAAGTAATAACCTAAATATACAGTATAGTTCATGATTATACAGACACAAAACACATAAAACAAAATCAGGGCTTAAAGGAATGTGTTGCAGATACAAAGCACAGACAAATTAGTGATGGTGAGTTGAAGAGCATAATCTTAATCTGCTATGGTGTATCTTGCAGAAACAAAATAGATACAGAATGTGTGTTTTTGTCTATACTTGTCTTCTTTTCCTGAGCACTGTAATAATTGTAATTGAGTAGTGGTGTGCTTTGTGAGTGAAAATGACGAATGTGGGCAAGACTTAAAGGACGCATAACTCACCATCATCAAACAAATAATTACCCAGATTAACCCCGGATAATTCCATGGCTCCAAAAAGACAATCTAGAGTGTCCGAACAGACAGTTTACGAAAGGAGGAGCTACAGAAAGGAGATGTTGTTTACCTGATGCTATGAGGAGGAGAGCGAGAGGGAAGATCAAAGAGCAGAGCGAGAGAGATGGCAGGTCGAAACAGTGAGCAGATCAACAAGGAGATGATGGCCTTGGTTGTAAAATTCTAGGGTTTTGGAAAATTCAGTCATTTACACAAACGAGGGGGTATTGGAATTGAACTCATCTTCATACCGGGCTTGGAGCAGATTTCCCGAACAATCTCAGGCCACCGCTGCTGCTGCTTTCTTCTCCTTGATTCCTTTGAAGCTTCCATGAGGTTATGGATCCCTCTAAGGTTCTTGGTAAATTTTTGTTTCCATCGCAAAGTCGGAGGGCTGGTTACAGAAAATCAGAAATAACAAAATATTATATATATATATATATATATATATATATATATATATATATATATATATATATATATATATATATATATATATACTTCTCTACTAATAAAACAGTACTAGAAACGCCACCTGGCATTCCCTTAGCCACTCACCCTTGCATTTTCCCGCTCAAAAATTATAAGTGAAGTTCCCACTTCGCCCTTCTATTCTCAAAAATAAAACTGTACACATCAGGAAACATAAATCGTCAATCAGTAAATATATAAATCAGGAAATTTCAAATTTAATTCGGTGGAATATTGAAGATCAAATCAATCCCAATAAATCAGGTAATCAATTTAAATTCCATTTTATATCGATCCCAAAAAATCAGGAAATCAGTTTAGGAAGAGATGATATATTTCAATACAATTTCAGAAGTCAATACGATTTTAAGGGTCACGTATTCATCATCAGGTCAGCAAAACTACATTGCTCTTTACCTTTTAGATGTTCTATTTCATCTACATTCTTAATCGATTTCATCATTTTTCCCTCTATTTTTTTACCTGTTATGTATAAGAGTTTGATACATTAGTATTTCTTTATGTATATTCTGGTACATATAGTCACGATCTGTGTATGTCGATTTTTGGTTTTCTTAATATGTGTATCTTATATAACTGTATGTGATACATTAGAGTCATAGGACCATTCAATTTCTTCTACACCTATTTGCTTCCTCCAATGATTTGGTCCATCTAAATACTTAATCGTAATTAGGGTATTTGGATGGTTAGACCAATAATTCTTCCATAATGATTTTTCTTACATGACACGTTTTCTGAAAACTTGAAAATACTTTTATCAGTTGGTGGTTTCTTTTAACATCATATTCATATAAACTACAAACCTGTTGAAAAAGTAACTCAAATTATCAATTCATGTGATTTATCAAACCCGTTTAAATAATAAACAAAAAAATTACAAATTTCATTTTAAACTTCCTGTTACACTATATCTTATGTTTAGGAATCTACTCTCAAAGTACAATACTATATTTTGGAATTGATCATCTTTTAGTTTATTTTTCTAAATATATGTTTTATTGTCTATATGTACGTATATGTTTATATCTGTTTTTGAAAAGTATGTTTGCAAGTGATACAATTAAATATATAAATCAATCAGTGCTTTACGATTTTCCTGTTTATATCCTAATTTTTTTGTTAAATATACAGGTTTTTTCTGTTTAGTTTTCGATTTTTAGTTTTTTTCTCATTATATACCCTTAAGGGTATATCAGTAAATATGTAATTTTCTCATTGTTTTCTTGGTAACATCTACACTTAAATGATAAACAAAAGAATTGATTATTTCGTCTGATTTATCCAACTGTTTATATAATAAACAAAAAAGTATCAATTTCTTTTTGAAGTTCCTGTTACACTATATCCCATTTTTAGTAATTTATTCTCAAAGAACAATGCTATAATCTGTAATTTATCATCTTTTAGTTTAATTTTCTAAATATATGTGTGTGTATCTCTTTAAAAATTCTGCAATTTCATCATTTTATGACCCCCATTTGCGAAGTTGAGTATTTATTTCCAAAAATGCGAAACTCCAGGGACAATATTTGAAAATTTCTGTTTTCTTCCCCAATTCGCATTCTACTGTGAAATACTTCGTATCTTCATTCTTACACCCTTCGCATCCCTTCGCATTAATCACCTTCGCATTTTAACCTAATTAATCAAATGCGAACCACAAAATTTTCATTCCAGATGCGAACACAGTTTAGTTCTTGAACTCTAAACTTGCGAAATCAAAAATTCATATGTTGAACCCATATGCGAATATTAACCCAATTGACTTCAAATTGATTCACAGATGCAAACACTCGATTGTTTTACTTTCGCAAAATGAGCATCAACAACTCCACAATCGAGTTTTTAAATTCTTGCAAACAACAATTTCACAGTCCTTGACTTCGCGTTTTTCTTCACGAATCATCCCTCAATCATCAATCCAATTGCGAATCAAAACTCATATGTTCTTGCTTTATCGATTCATCGACTACACTCATACAAATGCGAACAATACTCAATTTCAAAATCGATTGAAACTT
The DNA here is from genome assembly GCF_052625555.1 of Lactuca saligna. Taxonomy (NCBI): domain Eukaryota; kingdom Viridiplantae; phylum Streptophyta; class Magnoliopsida; order Asterales; family Asteraceae; genus Lactuca; species Lactuca saligna. The sequence continues at coordinate 10,752,745 of NC_136420.1, forward strand.
ATAGCAAAGCTAAATCCAACTTCGCATTCAAAGCACACAAGTGTTATTGATTGCATTCATGAAATACTAACAAGATAATATATTATAATACAAATATACATATTTTAGGTGGTGAAATCGTAACAGCCTAACAATTTGGTATGCAACTTTATTAAATCAATAAAAAAAGTTATGCAAATTGGAAAAATAAATAAAAATATATCTTTTGTTGTTTTAATTAAGGAAATAAATATTTTATATGAATACTCACCTGGAAAAACGCATATTATAATTGTCTAATTTAATCGTAACAGTCTACCAATGTACTTTCTTCTTGACTGTTTGATTGTTTTTTTCTGTGTGCTGATTATAATTGTCTAATTTAATGTAAATTTTTTTTTTAACTTGCAAGGTACAATGGAACATATTACTCCTATAAAGGAAATTGACTCAATCAAGGACGATTTCACAATTAAAGTTCGGATCATACGTCTTTGGACTCAAAAGTCAAGATTTGATGCGAACGACATATACTCGATAGAAATGATTTTGATGGATGAGGAGGTATAAGATGGATGTATTCAATTATTATTTTTATAAAAAATTATTCATACTCATAAGCAATTATATTATTCATACTCATAAGCAATTATATTTAAATATTTATTATTTCATTTATTTTAGGGAAGGAAAATTCATGCATCATGTGTGAAGAAATGGTTTCCTAAATTCAAGCGCTATTTAAAAGAGGATAGTTCAATTTACGTCAAGAAACCTAACGTCGCACCAAATACTTCAAAATTTAAGTTTGCTCATCCGGAATCAAAACTAAATTTTTATCACGATACAATTGTAAAAGATTGTGAAAACTTTTCTGGATCTGCACATGGCTTTCATTTTGTTGACTTCAATACTATCGTTTCTAACAACATCCTGGAGTCAAACTCTTTTGGTTGGTTTATTTAATATTAACTTTTGCTATATAACACCCTAAATTCTTTCTTCGTATTACAATTTGATATTTTATATTAAATTATATTTCCTTGCTTTTGTAGATATTATCGGACACATTTTTGAGTATGGGCATATGGATACCTCAGAACAAGATAAATCAAAACACAAGATGCTCTTGCATCTTCAAGATATAGAGTATTCACCATTATTACAAACAAGTAATATAGCTTCATTTATATTATTTACAATATTTGTTTATTATTTCAGGGATACTAAGCTTAAGATAACTTTGTGGGGTCATAATGCATACTACATGCATGATTTTCTTGCTAACAATAACAGCCTTGCTCCAGTTGTTGTTATTGTTCAATTTGCCAGGGTGAAGTTTATTAATGGTTTGTAACTATTTTTAACAAGCATAATCTAATATATATATATATATATATATATATATATATATATATATATATATATATATATTATTGAATAATCAAATTTATTTTGGCAGGTCGTCCTTTTTCATCCACCTACTTTGATGTTAGTAGGGTTTTCATAAACAATGATATCGATGAAATTACAATCTACAAAAACAAGTATTTTCATTTAGAATTTCCTATGTATTATCAGATTTATTTATTTCATACTATAATAAATTTAAATCATTTCTTTGTTGTAAATGAACAGATTGGTCTCTGAAAATGGACAACAACTGTCATCAAGTGGAATTAAAATGATTGCATCAAAACAAGACACAGAACATGATTGCATCAAATACGAAATGAATATTAACCATAATCACCTTCGTATCTTTAACCCCAATCCATACAACCTCCTATGCGAAACCCAATTTTGATTTGTATTACCAAATGCTAACATTTTTGCTTTTACACGTGAACTGCATTTGACTCCAATATTGAACAAATCACATTTCACAGTCCTTCTTGACTTCGCATTTTTCTTCACGAATCGTCCCTCAATCAATAAACCAATTAACCCAATTGCTAATCCAAAATCAAAACTTCTGTTTTATATGCGAACCCAACTGATTGGCTTTTCAAAATCAAATTCGCAACTCCAAATGGTTCGATTATTCGCCCCAATTCCAAAATCAAATAACAAATCCTTCGTATGATTCATTTAATAACCAAGGCTTCTTTTACTTCAAAATGACCATATTGCCCTTAAGTTGATAAGTATTTCATATATCGCAATTAACAATTAAGACAAATCAATCAATCAATCAATTTGTATAAGAAAAATTCGAAATTCTTAGCTTTCTTCCCCAATTCGCATTCTACTGTAAAATTCACATTCTTCATTCACCCTCTTTCTTCGCATGTTCCAGTCATTTTTTATTTTTTTTTAGTTCATTCGCAGTTGAGTTGTTTGTCTCACCAAATACGAAATGAATATTAACCATAATCACCTTCGTATCTTTAACCCCAATCCATACAACCTCATATGCGAAACGCAATTTTGATTTGTATTACCAAATGCGAACATTTTTGCTTTTGCACGTGAACTGCATTTGACTCCAATATTGAACAAATCACATTTCACAGTCCTTCTTGACTTCGCATTTTTCTTCACGAATCGTCCCTCAATCAACAAACCAATTAACCCAATTGCTAATCCAAAATCAAAACTTCTGTTTTATATGCGAACCCAATTGATTGGCTTTTCAAAATCAAATTCGCAACTCCAAATGGTTAGATTATTCGCCCCAATTCCAAAATCAAATAACAGATCCTTCGTATGATTCATTTAATAACCAAGGCTTATTTTACTTCAAAATGACGATATTGCCCCTAAATTGATAAGTATTTCATATATCGCAATTAACAATTAAGACAAATCAATCAATCAATCAATTTGTATAATAAAAATGCGAAATTCTTAGCTTTCTTCCCCAATTCGCATTCTACTGTAAAATTCACATTCTTCATTCACCCTCTTTCTTCGCATGTTCCAGTCATTTTTTTTTTTTTTACTTCATTCGCATTTGAGTTGTTTGTCTCACCAAATACGAAATGAATATTAACCATAATCACCTTCGAATCTTTAACCCCAATCCATACAACCTCATATGCGAAACCCAATTTTGACTTGTATTACCAAATGCGAACATTTTTGCTTTTACACGTGAACTGCATTTGACTCCAATAATGAATATTAACCATAATCACCTTCGCATCTTTATGTTGATTATTTTAAACATGGAACATTTATGTCTATTATTTATAATAACTATTATTTTTGTCACGATAAATATGTTATTTTTAATAAATAATCAATAACCAATTGTAAACAAAATTTATATCTTTCATTCTCTAAAATTAATTCATACATTTTTGTAATGGTTGCAGCATATTTACTTATCTTCTGTAAATAACCTATATTCAACCAACTATTTCCTAATATTCTATACTCCTTTTTTAGATGAAATTTGAATATTAAACTAATTTTTAGTTGTAATCTTTTAAATTCCAAAAAATCAGGAAGAAAATTATATCTAATAAAGATCCAACAACAATAAAATCATATAATCGTAATCTTTTTCCAATATTCAAGCATATAACTTTAACTGAAAACGTGAAATCCAAAATTTTGAAACACCTCATTCGTCTTCTTAATGTTCAATTGTTTCTGCGATTTTTTTTTTCATTAAGCTTACATCAAACTGCTTCGTTAAAGTTGTAATCCTCATTCCAGTTCTACCTGCAAGATTTCCATATCCATATGTCAGGTTAGTATTATCAGTTTAGATCACTTTGTTTTATCTATGAATTTATGGTTGAAATTTACAACAATAATCAATATGCTGGAATAGATGTTTTTCTAATTGTAAAAATATAATCTTGAATAGATACATAAGATCAATAAGCAATTTATAATCATCACGATTATCGTGTATCACACAATTTTACCTTCATTGATTCCATGGAGATCTAGGGTTTTAACCCCTGATATCATCCGAACCCACGATTGGTTGAAATTGGGGAAACAGTAGATTTAAATCTAATAAACCCTAGGTTGGAAATGAGGATGATGAGTCATGATGCTAACATTTTAATAAACAAATTAATAAAGGTAACTTTTTAAATACATTTACTTTATTATCATTATTTATTTAATTCTAACTAACTTCAATTGTATTATATAAACATATTATGTACATAATTTCACATTTCATTTCCTAACCTATGTCTTCTTATGCAGAAAACAACAGTAACATGTACCACATGCAGGCCAAAGAGAAAAGAAGACAAAGAAAAATATATTTGGAAAATAAAAGATCGAAGAAAATAAAAACAATGCCAAACGTTCCAAGTATATCATTACAGCATCTCTTCAAAAAAACCATTAACTATAACCGTATTAGTATTTTATATTCCATCTTTTACTATTATATAGTTGAATACATATATTTACAAGTTTTATAAGTTATTTCTATTTGCAGATCAATCAACCAACATTGTTCGTCAAACTCAAAATGTCAATTCATTTACAACACCTGCAAAGCATAACACAACCATACAATACTGTCCTTCCTTTACAGATGTTAGAACTCCATTTTCTAACATTAAAAATGTTATAAATCCGTTATCTAACATTACGAATGGTAATTATTTTTGGTTTTTAAAATATACTATTATCCATTATGTAAATATTTATTTATTTAGTTAACTATTTTATTTTTATTTTATTCAGATAACACTGGTTTCGATAAATATATCACTTCCAAGTTAGCAAAGAAAAGACAGTACCATGTACTTTCAAATGATATGACATCAAAAAATGCATCTACAGTAACAACTTTTTCATCATCAATCAAGTTAAATCCAGGATGTCATAAATTAAAAACGAAGACAAGACATTTATCCCCTATCCCATTGATTGATTTGATAGAAGATGTAGAAAATATACATCAAGTGAACAATGAAAATCGTATAGTTGGTATCTCAAATGGTAATGAAAAAATAAAATCCATTTTACATTTCAGATACTATGTTCTATATAATTATAAAATTCATTGATATTTTATTCAACGCTTTTATTTTACAGAATATTTGGATCATGGTGATAACTTTTATTCTTTATGCAGGAACAAACAATAATATGTACTACTTGCAAGCAAGAGAGAACAGAAGACATAGAAAATTATATTTGGATAATAAGAGATCGAAGAAAAGGAATACAAAATACACTGTTCAAAATCCGTCTACACCACATGTCTTGAAAAACACGGATAACTGTAATTTTTTTTTTTTTTTTTAATTTTTACACTTCATTAACCTATATAAAAAATACATACATTCTCATCATTTTATATTATTCCCCTGTAGTAATATAAAATTTGAAATTGTAATTTTTAATTTATAATATATGTCTTCAATTTTTATAACATGTTGTTTTTTACAGATCAATCAAAAAACGTTGTTCAACAAAATGAAAATGTCTTTTTCTATAGATCACGTGGAAACCAAAGTACACCCCTACAATCTTCTCCTTCATGTATAAATGTTAGAACTCCATTATCTAACATTTCAAACGGTAATAATATTTGTTTTTGAAATTTACTTTTAACCACTTTCTAATATATTTATATATATTTACTACTTTTTTCCAGCTAATATTAGTTTCAATAACTATGTTACTTCAACGTTACAAAATAAAATACATTACTCTGGACTTCGTAATGGCATGACTTCAAGAAATGCATCTACAATAACTGCTTCTTCATCATCAATCAAGTTAAATCCAGGATGTCATAAATTAAAAAGGAAGTTGGAACATTTATCTCCTATTCCATTGATTGACTTGACAACAGATCTAGAAGATGTACATGAAGTCAATAATGAAAACCTAATAGTAGGTATTTCCAAAGGTAATACATATATATACCCATTTTTTATCTTACACCTGAAATATCATATTGTATATACTTATAAAATTAAATATTTTACTAAAACAACTTTATTTTCTTACAGAATATTTGGATCATGGTGATCAAATTGTTGTATGTCAAACATGTCATGCAAAATTATGGACAAATGAATCCATAAGAGGAAAAAAAAAGGAACACAAATTATTCATTATGTTGTGGTTATGGCAAGGTTCAACTACCAGATTTAAAGAACGCACCACCAACTTATGAAAGAATGTTCAGAGCAACGGATTCTAAAAGCAAAAACTTCATGAAAAACATTCGACGTTACAATTCAATGTTTTCTTTTACGTCAATGGGTGGTAAAATTGATTATTCAATCAATAGAGGAAATGCTCCATATATTTTCAGACTTGGTGGTCAAAATTATCATACTATTGGAAGCCTTTTACCACCAAATGGATCGCAATCAAAATTCTCTCAGTTATACATTTATGATACTGAGAACGAAATTTCAAATAGACAAACATGCTTTGGGTATATTTTCAAACTTCTTATTCATACTTAAGTTTAATCTTTTTTTTATTTTTATTTTTTTACTAATATTATGTATATTTTCAATTTTTATAGTGGGGAAAAGCATCAATCTACATCAATCGATAATGATATTATTCAAGATTTGAAGGTGATGTTAGATTCAAATAATATCTTGGTTAGCTCTTATAGGATGGTAAGAGATACTTTTAAAAAAAATCCTGAAGTTGATATGAAGTTAAGAATTATCGGGAAAAGGGATCGAGATGGAAGGACATATAACCTACCAACTGCTTCTGAGGTTGCCGCTTTAATTGTAGGTGACAATTTTGATTCGGTTGAAAATAGAGATATTGTTGTTCAGACAAAATCGGGATTTCTACAGCGTATCAGTGAATTGCATCCTTCTTACCTTCCTTTCCAATATCCGCTACTATTTCCATATGGGGATGATGGTTACAACGTTGATATTCTTCATAGAGGTGTTGAATCTACAACCAACAACAAGCGCTCGAAATGTACAATGAGAGAATTTTTCGCTTTCAGAATTCAAGACAGAGATCATTCGTTCTCACTGATTCTTAATTCAAAAAGGTTGTTTCAACAATTTTTGGTAGATGCGTATACGATGATTGAAAGTGAAAGAATGTATTTCATACATAGCCAACAACATGTTCTTAGATGCGAGTCTTACGAGAATTTAAGTAAACAAAAAGCTCAAGGAACTACAAATATCTCCAACATCGGCCAACGTGTGATATTACCTTCATCTTTCACAGGTGGTGCGCGTTATATGCTGCAAAACTATTTGGATGCCATGTTGCTATGTAAATGGTTTGGATATCCTGATTTCTTCATAACCTTTACGTGTAATCCCAAATGGCCAGAGGTTAAAAGGTTCCTTAAGGATACTTCACTTCAACCAGAAGACAGACCTGATATACTATGTAGGTTGTTCAAGATCAAGCTTGATGCATTTATTAAAGACCTAAGAGAGAATCACATTTTCGGCATAGTTCAAGCAGGTATTTGAAATTATGTTTCTTCATAATTGATAAAAGTTATAATTTTTATTACATATTTTTTATATTTTTCCTTACGGTATAATCATTTTTTATTTTTTTTTCCAAAATATTTTGCAGTTGTTTATACAATTGAATTTCAAAAAAGTGGTTTGCCGCATAGTCATATATGTTTATTTATGCATTCTGACTACAAGTTACCCACTGTTGAATTGATCGATACGATAATTTCCGCTAAGATACCAAACATAGATGAAGATCCAGAGTTGTATAAACTTGTGCAAGAGTTCATGATTCATGGTCCATGTGGAGCTGAAAACATCAATTGTCCATGCATGGTCGACATCAAGTGTTCGAAAAACTTTCCAAAACAATTCTGTAATCATAACTCTGTTGATCAGAATGGTTTTCCATTATATAGGAGAAGAAATGATGGTCATTTTGTTGAAAAATCGGGTGTGAAATTGGATAATAGAAAGGTTGTCCCATACAACAAATATCTATTGAAAAGATATCAGGCACATATTAATGTTGAATGGTGCAATCAGGGTTCTTCTATAAAGTATTGTGACATCCCCAAAATCTCGGCCAGAAAAGTCCTATTTCATTTATGCTTTTTAAAATAATTTTCAGAGTAAATCCTTTTAATTTTAAAAGAGATGCGGAATTTGTTCCCAAAAACAAAACATGATAAATATTTATCAAAACATTTCATAAAGAAATATGATTTCATTTCACAATCAAAAGTCGGGATGTCATGTTCCGATACAGATCATAAAGCATAAACGATAGCATTACAAGTCATTCAACAAATATATACATATACAGACTTGTAAACAAAACAACTTGATGTTCGCCCATCTTAAGCTCTTGCGCCACTTCCTGTAAAATAAATCAACTGAGTGGGCCAGGCTTGGGAGCCTGGTGAGCATATAGGGTTTTCAACCCACAATAATTATATTTAATTTCAACAATCAACAATAAACCCGATTACCCATTCCCGTTATCCTCACCTTACATTCCTAAAAATAACGTCTATTATAAGGAACCTATTTCAGGATTTTTCATCGGGACGGACATTACTGCAGAGTGGCTTCCTCAACAATAAGTGTCCTAAAGGCAACCATGTGGGGGATAGAGTACACCGGTGAACACGTCGTTCACAACACCTACAGGTAATGAGCCTGCTAGTGTTCCACAGGACAGTCTAGAATAGTCCGTGGTCGTCATCCATACTCTGCTGAATGACTAAAATAACACCAATAACACCGAGGCCTCTCATCTGTTTATTACACACCAATTACCTACCCATGTTCTACCCAACATATTAGTAGATAAAAATATACATTTTTATACATTGTTTAAAAACCTGTATAACATGTTTTAATCAACACATATTCCACATAACAGATGAGGCATACACACATAACACGTATTTCATAGAGAATACATCAGATCTATAAGATAGAAGAGAGTGAATATACACTCACACGTATAACAACCAAATATATACACATAACACGTATTTTATATGAAATACTTCATAATATTGCGTTGGAAAGAAAATAACTACACACTCACTTGATCAGAAGATGATCGGGCAGCACTACGGCTTGTAGAAGAGGTGTTTCTTCGTAGATCTGGAAGATCTTCACAAAACCGGGCTCCTCGCGGGCAGCGTTTCGGCTCGGGAATAACGCTCTTCGGGATCCTCGGGGCTTCGGATCTTACTTCGGGGCTCGGGAATATTACCGGGGCTTCGGGGTATAAACGACCCGCAAAACGAGGCAAAACTTAGAGAGTGGGAAGAGTTTGAACAAGAGAAAATGGCTGAATTCGAGTTCTATTTATAGGTTGCTGGGTCTGGGATTACGCGGGGCGTACTCAAATTACGCGGGGCGTACTCGGGTTACGCGGGGCGTACTTTGACGTCACTGCGTGCGTCGACTGGTGGCACTCGAGTATTGGTCAGACAAGTTGCATCCGACTGAGTACGCGGGGCGTACACAAATTACGCGGGGCGTAATTGACTTGTCAAACTTCTAAATTGCGCAACTTTCGCATACGAGCTCCGTTTTCGACGTTCTTTATATCCACGCGAAGGTCAGACCATACTCTACAACTTTCATTTAGACTCCGTCGGCTAATTTTGACTTTTATTTTTATTATTTATTTTTAGAAGGTCGGGACAGAAAAACTTCGTTATAAATTCATAACTTCTTCGTCTGACGTCCGTCCTCGCCTAACTTGTCATCGTTTCGCTACTAACAACGAGATCTTCGTCTCTCATTTAGATTGTTTCGGCTAAAAACCGCTCGATCTCCAATCGAGTATTCGGGCTGTATACTGCTAAGTCGAAACTTCATAAAATCATAACTTCCTCATACGAAGTTAGATTTGGGCGTTCCTTTTATGCATGCTCTCGGTTTAACGAAATCTACGACTTTCGTTTAGATCACTAAGGCTAAATATCTCTCTATCTTAAATTCATATTTTACATCACTCGGCGTCGTGTCGGTTCTGTCGCGAAACTTCGACAGGTCATAACTTCTTCGTTATAACTCGGATTTTGGCATTCCTTATATCCCCGGAATCCTTGTTTCGACCACTACAACTTTATGCAAAGATGTCGGGCTTATCTCACACATAAATTTTGATGCTTATTTTATTCTTAATTTATTAAATTATAAAAATTAAGAAAATACACACATAATTCACATAATTCAAATAATTCACAAATAATACATTCTTTTTATTTCAAGTTGAGTTACAAGGTTAACCTAGACTATTACATTGCTAAAAATGGCAAGCCTAGAAACACAGGCGTTACAAGTATTTATTCAAATACATAAACAAGGGACCTGATAGAGCTACAGTTGCCGTTGTACGAAGCAATAATGAAGCTGATAGTAATGATGTAGTCGATGAAATAAATGAGTATTACGACTGTAGATATTTATCTGCATGTGAAGCATCATGGAGAATTTTTAAATATGATGTTCATTACAGATATCCTTCTGTGGTTAGACTTCCTTTTCATCTTCCTGGTCAACAACAAATCGTATATGGGGAAGACGATGATATTCACGATGTTCTCGACAAACCCTCCGTTGCTTATTCAATGTTTACAGCTTGGATGGAGTGTAATGCAGTTAATGGTGATGCACGGAAACTTACGTATGTTGAATTTCCTACAAAGTTTGTTTGGAATCGTGGTGATAGGATTTAAAAGCCAAGGGAAGTAGGAAAGTGCATTGGTAGAATTCATTCGGTTTCACCTAAACTAGGGGAAGCTTATTTCCTAAGGATTTTGTTAAATAAGGTGAAAGGTCCGAAATCATTTGAAGAAATTCGCACAGTAAATGGTGAAGAATATTCTTCTTTTAGAGATGCTTGTTATGCTCTTGGGCTCTTGGATGATGACAATGAATACATCGATGCAATCAAAGACGCAAGTCATTCTGGATCTGGTTTTTACCTACGATTCTTATTTGCTACATTGTTGATGTGTAACAGTATGTCTAAACCGGAGGTTGTTTGGGAAAACACATGGGAATATTTGGCAGATGGAATTCTTTATAACCAACGACATAGATTCAAGTCTCCAGGTATTAAAGATTATTATTATTATTATTATTATTATTATTATTATTATTATTATTATTATTATTTAAGTAGTCATTTATTTATTTTTAAACATACATTAAATAATACTTTTAATTATAAATAAATATTGTTAATAATATTTCTAATTACTTAGCTCTTTGTCCTCCAGACTTATCACTCAATGAAGATCAGCTTAAGAACTTAACTTTGTTCGAGATAGAACAAGTTTTACTTCGGAATAACTCGAGTCTAAAAAATTATAAAAACATGCCTATCCCGGATCTTGATTCTGTTTCTTCTTCAAACAATCGACTTATCACCGAGGAGCTAGAATATGACATTACCGCTATGAAGACCGAGTTTGATCGTATGTTTCTTGCATTGACAAATGAGCAGCATCACATTTTCCTTGATATCATGAGTGCAGTTAAAGAAAATAAAGGAGGTGTCTTCTTTGTTTATGGTTATGGTGGAACTGGTAAAACTTTTTTATGGAAGACAATATCTGCTGCTATTAGAAAAGATGGTCATATTGTTCTAAATGTTGCTTCAAGTGGGATTGCTTCATTATTATTGCCTGGAGGTAGAACAGCACACTCCCGATTTATAATTCTATTTGAACTAACAGAGGATTCTGTTTGTAGAATAAATCCAGATAGTGACCTTGCAAGCTTATTGAGAAAAACCTCATTGATAATTTGGGATGAAGCTCCTATGGTCCACAAGCACGCATTTGAAGCTTTAGATCGAAGTTTGAAAGATGTATTCAAGTCTGAAAATTCTAGCAACTCAGATATTCCGTTTGGAGGGAAAGTTATTGTTTTTGGAGGAGATTTTAGACAGATCTTACCTGTTATTCCAGGTGGAAGTAGACAAAACATTGTTAATGCTTCGTTAAGTTCTTCATATTTATGGCAACATTGCAAGATCCATAAATTAACAAAAAACATGAGACTAAGTGTTGGAAGGGATCAATCTGATATAGAAAAAATCGGAGATTTTGCAAATTGGTTGTTGGATATAGGAGAAGGCAAACTTGGTGGTATCAACGATGGAGAAACGGTTATTGATATTCCAGATGATATTCTCATTAATGATGCACATGATCCTATAGGTTCATTAATCGAGTTTGTATATCCTTCGATTTTGGAAAAGTACAACAATACAAGCTATTTTCAAGAAAGAGCAATACTTGCTCCAAAGAACGAAGTGGTTCAAGAAATAAACGATCGTTTGCTATTGAAATTTCCAGGAGATGAGGTTGAATACTTAAGTTCAGATAGTATATGCCAATCTGAATTTCTCCATGATCAATTTGATGCAAATTTATATTCACCTGATGTTTTAAATGGTCTGAAAGTATCAGGTTTACCAAACCATAAGTTAGTTTTAAAAATCGGTGTTCCAGTTATGTTGCTGAGAAATATTGATCAGAAAAACGGCTTGTGTAATGGAACAAGACTTCAGGTGATTTCATTGGGCAAACGTGTTATTGAGGCACGTATCATATCTGGAACTAATATTGGAAACCACACTTTTATTCCAAGAATGTCTCTAACTCCATCAGAAAAGAAAATTCCATTCAAATTTCGAAGAAGACAGTTTCCATTGGCTGTATGTTTTGCAATGACCATTAATAAGAGTCAGGGACAGTCATTATCCAAGGTTGGTTTGTTTCTCAAACATCCCGTGTTTTCACATGGCCAATTGTATGTTGCTTTATCTAGAGTCCAAAGTAGGGACGGATTAAAATTGTTAATTTTAGATAAGGATGGTAGTCTCACAAATAAAACTTCCAATGTCGTTTATAAGGAAGTTTTTGGGAATTTATAAACAATGCTTTTCTACCATCTTTTATTTACTTTTCTACCATCTTTTATTTACTTTTCTTGTATCGTACTTCATCTATCATATTAATTAATTAATTTTTACAACTTTATTGTATTTGACTTATTCATATTAATGCTAATATCACTATTCTTCATTTTTTCTAAACTTTCATATCTTTTTTTTTTGTTACAAATTAAAAACTATAATTATATTTCAATTTATCACCCGTGGATTTCCACGGGTTTAAACCTAGTATATATATATATATATATATATATATATATATATATATATATATATATATATATATATATATATATATAGGTGGGTTCAATTGAGAAAATAAAAAAGGTTGAGAATGGAGGAATCATTCTCAGTCACTCATTTAATCTAAGCATAAAAAACACGGTGACAAACTTGTAAATATCGTAATAAACTTCAATCTTAAATACGTAACTATAGAGAATTCGATAACTTTTCGTTCATCATCAAAAATTTTCCTCCAACCTTCAATAATCATCCAGATTTCTTCAACTAAACCGGAATTTCTTCGTTGTTCATGAAATTGGAATCAGAGTTCTGGACTCGCAATCACAGTCGACATTGAGGGACTTAGAATCGGTACTCACAGGTTCCCAATCGGATTTTCGGAAATCAAAATCAAATTGAGAAATCGATCAGAGATAGGATGTCGCATCTGAAGTTGAAATCGGAAGTATATGATGATTTGGAATTGATAACTTGATGTTTTTAACATTTTTAAAATAGTTAACTTGTTTGCACTCCAACTGTTTGATGAAATGCATAAACTAAATTACCACGTTATATTCACATATGAATATGTTTTCTTACCTGAATCAGTATATGATTATTAAAAACACAAAATAAATATGCAATATGTGAATAACATATAAAAATTATATATATTTTTCAAAATACCTTCAATATTCATAAGTGAATATACCTTGTAATATTCATATGTGAATATACTGTGTAATATTCATAAGTTAATATATCATCTAATATTCACAAGTGAATATACTATGTAATATTCACATGTGATATACCATGTAATACTATGTAATATTCACATATGAAATATCATTTAATACTCATAAGTGAATATATCATCTAATATTCACAATGAATATACTATGTTAATATTCACAAGTGAATTCATCGTCCAATATTAAAATATGAATATACTATGTTTATTATATGCTATATTCATATATGAATGATACTTAAATTGTAAAAAAATAAATCATACTTTTTATTCGTAAGTGAATAACGAATGTACTGTAATAAAACCTGATGCATTGTTATTCATTTATGAATAACGATAGCTGAAAATATATATATAAAAAAAATATTATTTTATCTTAAAACTATATCAATATAGATGTCTATTTGTAGAGAATAAAAAATCATGAATTTTGGTATATTTAAAATCATTTTTTGATAAAAATAGCTTATAAAAATTAAAAAAAAAAAGGAAAAAAAACTATGTTTTTGTATATATTAAGGTAATGATTAGCATAGTTTAAGGAAATATGTTATGTTGGAAAACACATGTGCATTCGTTTCCCATTTCCGTCGGTACGTTGGAGCCTTTTACGGCAATAAATGATTGGCTGAGAATGATTCCCTCATTCTCAACCTTTTTTTTCTCAATTGAACCCTCCCCTTTATATATATATATATATATATATATATATATATATATATATATATATATATATATATATATATATATATATATATATATAGGGTTGAGTTCATGTGAGCCAATGATATTTTGTGAGCCGTGGGGATAGAATCTGAACCACTAATCTATAATAATGTATGGGTATAATTAACTCAAATTAAAACAATAAAGGCGGTGGCAATTTTGCAATTTGATCAAACTTCAGGATTAGAGGAAGGACACGGAGGGGTAGTTTTGACAATATACCTTTTATCCGTCAAAATAATCCACCGTCATTCAATATCTCTTCATATTACATCTTGCTTCCTCCAAAAAAAACCCTCTTCACAGAAGAACTCAAATTTAATCTTGATTCAGATTTGTGCATTCAAAACCCTAGAAACTGATTCCTAAATCTTTCATCTCTTTCTAAATTCAACAATTTGTTTTTGATTTTAATATGGTTTGCACTTCACCATGATAAACACATTGAAACAATCAGGGAAATGCCTCATTCTACATAAGCATATTATGATTATATACTACTTCACTTTGCAAAACAAGTATTAATTCAAACCTTTAGAGTTCAGATTGTGTAATTAACCTGCTGAATAATTCTTGTTCTACATATTCTAATTTGGAAAACCCTAGTTAGTCAAATCAAAACCCTAGATCGTATCCACATTTTTAGCCATTCTCCAAATCAACTCAATGTTTCTCAAAAAGAGTTAATTTTTCTAACTTTGTGTCTTCTCCTTTACTGTTTTAATCTATTTTGAGGATTATATCATATATATGTTATTTTTATTCACCGATCAAATGAGTTATGTTTTTTATGTGGGAATCTATCTTTCGTTTGATTATTTCATGTTAAAATAGAATACATATGATTCTATCATCGAAAATGGCTACATCAACACGTGATTCAAAATCTACACCATAAGATCATCTTAAGGACATTATTACCAAACCATGTTAAGATATTAAAGGTATTTCAACTATAACTTCATATCAAATTTATGTTTTTGTTAAAACCTAAATGTTTTGTGTTTTGGGGACTTGAACTTTCTTGCTTTTCTAAAACCAAATCTGTTATTTTGTTTGATTAATTACATGATTCGGCAAAACATTTAGTAAAATAGTTTTTGATAACTTGATATTCTAGGTATTCTGATTTTATAAGTCAAATGTTAATTTCTAATTTAGTTTCAGATGTTACTTTGTTGGAATAATTATATGATATTGTAAAAAAAATTAGTAAACTAGTGTTTAATATCTTGATATTCTAGGTATTCTAATTTGATAAACCAGATGTTACTTCCTAATTTGATTTAAGATGTTATTTTATTAATTAATCAGAATTTTACTTCCTAATTTGATAAGTCAAAGCTAATTCATATACTAGAATTAATTTATGATATGGAATGAGGACCGTTAATTGAATTTATAAAATGAGATGCAATGGAATGAGGACTGTTGATTGAATTTATAAAATGATGCAACTATATTATACTTATTCTAATTTGGTAAGTCATAACTTACTTCCTAAATTGATTTTAGATGTTATTTTGTGTAACGACCCAATTTTCACGTTTAAAAATTTCGTTTTTAAAACATTACTTTAGAAACATTAACAATTAAAACATTAGTTAGTTAAACCATTTCACATTAACAACCAAGTTTAAAATCCATAACAGATAACAATCAAAATATCAGAGTATCAATCCCAGGTAAAACACATAAATGCGGAATTAAGGAGTGCGTGTGTGATGAGCTGCTACCGCGCCTACTCCTTTCCCTTAGCTGAGGAAGTACATGAAACAACAACTGAAAAACGTATGCACAAAGCTTAGTGAGTTCCCCCAACCTACCACATACCATGCAAACACATAACACACTTACTGTCAGGCTATTCTGGGGTGCCTGACTACCCGGTACGGCCATTCTGGGGCGCCGACTACCCGTGCGGCCATTCTGGGTGCCGTCCTACCCGTGTCAAGCCATTCTGGGGTGCTGACTACCTGTCGGTCCTGACATCCGATCCTCGGGGACTAGTCCCTTACTACTACCTCTATCGCATATAGCATAACAAGCCAACATGCAAACATATCATCATACACTGTCAGACATTTCTGGGGTGTCTGCACTACCCTTCGGTCGTAACAACCGATCCCTATTCTATCACATAAAACAGATCATGCTAGCACATAACATATCAGGTAGTAGCAAACCAAGATGATATCACAAACACGATCATCTAACAACAACTCCTACTGGTGGGCCGACATTGTGGCCATAGACCCACCGCTACTGGAAGGTAACTCACCTCAAAGTAGCTGCTGATCTGATTGGGAACTGACTGCCTACTGCTGCTGCTGCGGAAATCCTCCGGCTGCAATTCCCACAACATACTCAATCAATTACTACTAATTGTCCTTTGGGTAAAATGACCATTTTACCCCTGATCATGTCATAAGACAAAGTCAAAGTCAACTTTTAGTTGACCCGACTCGCCGAATTGGCTCGCCAACTCGCCGAGTCCCTAGCAAATCGTCTGACCTGAATCCCGTCCCTACTCGTCGAGTTGGGCGCTGACTCGACGAGTTCTCCTTCTAAACTTGAGGTTCAAGCCCTTCATCCTACTCGCCGAGTTATATGAACAACTCGCCGAGTTCATCTTCATCCGATGAACACTCATGCTGAGACTCGCCGAGTTGTATGAACAACTCGCCGAGTCTGTTCTTGATCTATGAAGATTGCCTTGGACTCGCCGAGTCAGGCAATGACTCGCCGAGTCCTTCCATGGGTGAGTTTAGCTTCCAACTCACCGAGTCACACCCTGTGACTCACTGCTCACACTCGACACTACAAAAAGGGGACGACTCGGTGACTCGCGAACAGACTCGCCGAGTCACATGAACGACTCGCCGATTCGTTACCATGCAACCACTAAATACACAGATTTGCTCGATTCCAGTCCATGCCATTCACAGATCTGGACTCCTAGAACATGAATCACACGTAAAGTTTCCAACTTTACATGTAGATATTCACCAATACGGGTTTTAGGGTTCAAAATGCACTAAAAAATGGTAGATCCAAGGTCTTCATGCAGTGAGGGTCCATAAAGGCTACAGATCTGAGCTCTTGGAGCTCAATCATGCCTAGATCTAAGGGCCAAACAACTTATTACGAAATACTTAGCACATACAAGCTTGGGGAATGGCTCAAGAATGTCTTAAATGAAGCAATAAGCATAGAAACAGGGGAAAAACGGGATATACCTCAATGGAACTGCTGAGAGAACACAATGGTGCTTGGATGGCTTCCCTTCTTCTGGATCTACTTCCCTTTTTCTTCAAAACCTTCAAGAGCACACAACAAATGCTTCAACTCTTCAAAGAACAAGCTTAAACGAGGGTTGGGAGCTCTGGGGGGTGAATGGGGGCTGGCTTGGGGCGGATGTGTTGCTTAAATAGGGTGCAAACCCCTGAAACTTAGGGTTTCATCCAACAGCGGTGACTCGCCGAGTCCAGAATATGGACTCGCCGAGTCGCCAACTTAAACATGTCCCGGGTCCCGTCCTTACTCGGTGAGTCGGACCTATGACTCGCCGAGTCCAAGGCTAAAAAGAAGGAAAATACTCAATAAGACTTACGTACCAGGAACCAGGTGCTACATTTTGCTTTAGTAATTGGATTATCTAGTAAAAATTTAGTGAAATATTGTTTGATAACTTGATATTCTGAGTATTCTGATTTGATAAGTCATATGGTACTTCTTAATTTGATTAAGATGTTAGTTTGTTTGATTAGTTAGATGATCCAGTAAAAATACAAGTAAAATAGTATTTGATAACTTAATATTCTAGGTATTCTGATTTGTTAAGTTAGGTGTTACTTTATAAATTTGATTTCAGATGTTATTTTATTGATTAACCAGATGTTAATGCTTACTTTGATAAGTCGAAACTATAATATTTTTTGAGAATTTGTTATTCTATCTTGACATAATCGAATTCATCTCTTTATGTCTTAGTTCAATAATATCTGATTCAAATTTGGATTCTATATAATGTAGATTCTAAATCATCTTTTGTAATAGGCTTCAGGAAGTTAGTATTCTATTTATTCAAATTTATGATTTTTTTTTTCTGAAATTTATATTATAGTTATGGTTAGTGTTTGATCCAAATTCACTATAGTTGGGGCTAGAAATGAACTTTTTTATTGTAGTTTTGGTTAAATATTTTTAAAATTGTTTATTGTAGCTAGGATTAGTGTTTGATACACATCAAAAGCTAATGAAATTATTGGTTTAGGTTAGTGGTTTCTATTAACATAAATGTTTGATTAGGTGATTAGGTTATCCAATCTTTTGTATATTATATAATATTAAATCTCTCTTTGAATTATACTAGATATTACAATCAAAATTAAAGGAATATAAACTTTATTTGGGGAAAGTACCATGTGGACAATTATGTTTTTTTGTTATTTTATCTCATAGATTCTACTTTTTGTATTGTTAATAATGCCTGGATCATATTAGATTTGTGTAAAATTAAATGTGAAAATAAAATAACATTCTCTATTTGTAAATTATTTATTAAACAATTTTCATATTGTTAATTATTGTCAGAATGTTAGAATATTTTAGTATAATAAACTGTTTGTTTATATCCTAGTTTTATTGTTTTAAATGGAACTTCGGGAATTAGAATAATGGTGCGGAGGGGCAGTAAGGGGATTTTACTCTCTATTTTCATTTAGGTCGTAAATTTTTTTTATATCCTCTTCAATCTTCTTCATTCTGATCTGCAAAACCCTAATTAACCTCGATACGAACACCAAAATTCGTCTGATTCAATCTCGATCATCAACATCTTCTACTTCATTTTGATTCGGAGTTTCAACATTGTTATTTTGATTCTAAAACCGGATCAAGTTCTCGAGCATCAACATTCCTGAATCAAATGAAATCAAAGCTTAGTTTTACAACAAATAGATCATTCTACAGAATCGGATTCATATTTTGCATCAAGAGTTAATACATGTGATGTATAATAGTATAATTTCTTTTTGATTTTATATTTGTGGATGATTTTGATTTAAAATATTCTAATTGTCGATTTTATAATATGTATGTGATTATGAGTTGATGTATTCATCTATGAGATTTCTTCTCATTCTAATTCTACTTTGCACTGATCTTCCAAAACCCCCAATAAAACCCTAAAAATCGATTTTGATTCACTATCATTTTGATTTTAAACGTTTTTATTCATATTATGATCTTGAATCATGTTTCTGCTAATCCTTCAACTCCTACTTCTCATGATTCTTAGTTGAGGAAGGATTCTTCTCATCAGGTAATAAATGATTCCATTGACTCATTTTTGGCCGTTAACAATTTTAATGTTAATAAATCTACAATCCAAGCTATGTTAATATGCATAAATGAAGTTATTCACAAAATCTGTAGAGATATTCTTGGAATTTGAATTATAATTTGATTTAATATCTTAGTTTGTTTGGTTTATCTTGTTCGTGTCAGTTATCTCAAATCAAGATGACAGGTGGTGTTTATGAAACTCATATGCAGGTAAACCAAGGAGGTGTCGATATTTTTGATTCTAATTATATTTTGATGATTCATGGTGCCACGGAAGCTTCAATGTTTCGTAAACAATGTGTGTATGTAGTTTAAATTGCAGGTGAAGTGAGGTGAGGTGAGGAAGATGGGGGAAGAGAGAGAGAGAGAGAGAGAGAGAGAGAGAACGGTGGGGGTGGAGGATAATTTTTTTTCTTTTTTTTTTTTTAAATAAAAAAGTATTAAAATGATTATAAAAAATACAAAAAAGAAAATAAAATAGCAAAACCGTTTTTTTAAGCTTTTTTGGACCAAAATCACAGTAAATTCTTGATTTTGGATGATTCATGCAAGTTGAAAACTTTTTGGACCCTATCTAAAGTTTTTTGAATACCACAGGGACCAAATTTGCAGTTTTGTCATATCTTTAATAACTTTAGTTTAACTTGTAAGTAGTTTAATTTAATTTATAGTTAGTTTAAAAATGAACTTATTTATTTGTTGTTAACTTTTTTTTTGAACGACAAATCTACTCTATTCTACTACTATAGTTTTCCTAAATCTACACCTATATCCCTCACATGACTTGAACCCTCGACATCAAGAGGGAGAGCAACACCGAATACTGCTGGGCTAGAAGCCATTTGGTAATTGTTATTAACTATAGTCGGATGCCTTGGACATGAGAAAACAACATGACATGCATGGACATAATTCCTTTTACTCGTATATAAACCACCACAATTTTGCAGCACACTCGTTGCAACCTACAAGCCATTTCAACCAACTCAAAAGGTTCTCAAACATTGGCCCATCGACACTATGGCAAAACAAATACAACAATGTCGTTCGGGATTGCAACCATTATTTTGAATGAAGAGTTTTTATTTATTTATCTATTATTTTTTTTAAAGTGTGGTTACACTAACCCAACAATTACTTATTTATAGTAT
Organism: Lactuca saligna; assembly: GCF_052625555.1. NCBI lineage: Eukaryota > Viridiplantae > Streptophyta > Magnoliopsida > Asterales > Asteraceae > Lactuca > Lactuca saligna. Next base: position 10,773,790 of record NC_136420.1, read on the forward strand.
TTTGGAAGGGTAAAATGATCCAAATGTTCACACTTCTATTACACCAAACTCCACCTAATAACAATATAATTTCAATACAACTCAGACATTTTTGAAATCACTGAACTCCCACGTACCACAAATCTAACAAAATTCTTTATCTATCCAAATCGGAAAAATGAAACTGTACTAGGAAAAAGACCGAAAGCAAAGTGAAAAAATTGAATCCGGTCTAAAAAAACGAATGGAAAGACCGTGAGACCAAATAACTGGTATAGACTGATATCGGTTCTAAAACACCGGGTTAATCTGAGACTGTTTTTGTGTAGATATAGGTACATTATTTATATTCATGGTAAGAATAATAAAGGTGCATTGATATTTCATGTTCTAGTTCTAGGACTAAGGTGGAGGGGTGTGAAGGTGCAGTGAGTTGAGGTGAACACCAACCCTTCGTTTTTTTCCTTCCACGGTGAGATGTCATCACACAACCTCATCTCATTTTTTTTTCCTTTTCCTTATTATTTGTTTTTTTTTCGCTAGTGTATGACACCAATGTGCAGTAGCATGATCTAGTGTATAACAAGTGGGGTGTATAACTAAATTTAAAAATAGTAGTTTCAATTCAACATTTTAGCAAAAAACAAGTGTTTGTTATATATATATATATATATATATATATATATATATATATATATATATATATATATATATATATATATATATATATATATATATATTAATTTTTATTATATTTATCCCTTATATATTTTGCTCCCTGTTAGTTTTGTTTATGCCAATGTGGCAAGCTATTAAAAGATGTAGTGAAATGGAAATCTCACCCCATAGCCTAAAGAAAGCCAGGGAGTTTTGGGGCATCATGTTCATGTTACATAATTTATGGTCGAAAACATAAAGGAAATCTAATCATTAAAAGGAATATGATTGACGTTTGTTGAAACAAATAATCGTGTTCTTGAATACGACAATTTAGCTCTAATCACCCTTTGCAAGATTATATCTACGCTTTTTAAACAATTTGTCTAAAATTAGAATCAAAGATAAATACACTCAACAAAAGCTAATTCATGCTTTGTGTCACTAAGATTCGCTTCGACTTTTAATTTAAGGTCAGTTTTGATTAACGACCATGCCACGACACTTTGGATATAAGGTTACTTGAAAGTTAACGCAATGTAGGTTATAAAAAAAAAATATAATTTTGGGTTAACGACTTAGAGGTAATAACGTTTTAAGTTTGTCCACATTAGGTTCTTAAGGTTTTTTTGTACGTATTACATCAATATGGTTTGTTATAACCGTTTAAAAAATGTAATAATGTTTTAATTTTGTTCATATTAGGTCCCTAAGGTCTTTTTTATACGTATTACACCTGGTTGTTATAACTGTTTAAAGAGAGGTAATAAGGTTGTAATTTTATCCATATTAACTCTTTATTTTTAATATTTTTATATTTCATCTAACTCTTTTACAATTTATATTAGTATATAGTTAAATGATTTTATCATTTCATCTTCTCATTTTAGTTGTCCATTCACCATAACCATGGTTTCAATTGAAAGGTTACATAACAATTTTTTGTCATTTATTAAAAAAAAAACTAATAATAATCAAAGTCTTAATGATTAAAGTTATGTTTGGCGCGCCACAGCTAGCTGATAAGTTATTTTATTTTTCGATCTTTTTTAAGTTGTTATGTTTAGTAAGCCAAAAAGTAGTTTATAAGCTAACATTTTAAAAAACTATTTAGACTAGTTTTTTAAAAGTTTTTTTTTATTTCCTAATATACCCCTTAATTAATTAAGAAAACATATTTTTTAAATGCTCGTTTATGTCATTATATAAATTTCAGATAGTTTATAAGCTAGTGGCAGAGCTATAGTCAAAGTAAAAGAGTATTCCCGACAAGTAATGGGGTATCTCCGATAAGTGATGACATATTAGGGATACCCCATTGGTGGAGCCATTACTTATCGGGAATATCACGTTACTTTTCGTGGATACTCGTTTACTTTGACCCTCACTAGCTTATAAGCTACCTGAAATTTATATAATGATATAAAAGAACATTTAAAAAAATATATTGTTTTAATTAATTAAGGGGTATACTTGAAAATTAAAAAAAAACCTTTAAAATATTAGTTTAAGTAGCTTTTTAAAACACTAGCTTATACGCTAGCCTATCAACTACCTGTGATGTGTCAAACATAAAGTTAATCATTAAGATTTTGATTATTACTTTTTTTTTTTGGAAAAATGACAAAAAATTGTTATGTAGCATTTCAATTGAAACCGCGGTTGTAGTGAATGAGCGAATAAAATGAAAAGATGAAATGATAAAGTCGTCTAACTAAATACCAATATAAATTGTAAAAGAGTTAGATGAAATGATAAATTTTTTAAAAATAGGTATCTACTGTGGACAAAATTAAAACATTATTACCTATTTTTAAACGGTTATAACAATCATGTTGGTGTAATATGTACAAAAAAAACCTTAGGGATCTAATGTGGACAAAATTAAAACCTTATTACCTTTTTTTAACGGTTATAACAAATCATATTTGTGTAATATGTACAAAAAAAATTTTAAGAACCTAATATGGACAAAGTTAAAACTTATTATGCTCCTAAGTCATTCACCCTATAATTTTAGTAATAATCGGCATTGAATTTGCCAAATTTAGAACATGTCTCTTTCGTTCAACTAATATTCGTATTGAGTGCACGCAAAAGCCATAAGGGTTCATTTACAAATAGCATACATCTTGCTCTTTATGGCATACATTACTTGATGTCGTAGAAACTAATAAAAAAGGTTTTATATGGCCTTCATTACTTGTTTGATAAATATCATATTCATTTCACAAAATTTTAAGTAAAAACGTTTTTCGATCAATTTTTTTACTCTTCAAAACGTATTTTCAAAATAATGTTTAATGGATTAAGTAGTTATGATCAAATAAGAAATTCAATAGTTATGGTACTTGTTATTAAAGTCGATTGTTATTAAATTCGTAATAAAGACATTGGGAAATTTGATTTTAAAGTATATCCATCTTTAATATAGCTTATCTTCCATTTGCACTAAAGTTTATCTACCAAACATATTAATGGTGTCTACAATGTTTACTTTCTTTAATCACAGCAAAATACAATGTATCATTTGTATCATTGCATAATAAATAATAAATTTTGTATAAAGCAAACTTTACAATACATATATTTAGTACTCCTGTTAGAAATAAATACAATAATTTTCTATAATTTTTCTATAACCCTAATTCTAATGTACAATTATGAGATTCGCTAATCTTTTTTGCAAAAATGATTTTTTTTTTCTCATATGCGTATAAAATATTATGCACTTACATAGGAACATGCATATGCATATTAACGTACACATATATACACATATAGATCATTAATAACAAAAGAAAAAAAAAACAAACGTACATATAGCTGGTTGCATATAAAAGATTTTTTTTATATACATATAACATATGTAGAAATGCACATATGTTTGTTGTGTAGAAAAAAAAGCTTATATATAGAACTCTCCAAACTAGGTAGTTTTGATCCATATATATCAAAGCTAATAATGATATCTCATTTACTATTCTTCCTTGATCACGCGACTTACCAAAAGGATTGAATTTATAATCTTTTTTTTCATTGTTTCTAAGAACTTAAAATATTAAAAGTTATGACCATTTAATCAACCATATTAAATTTTATATAAAAACTAATATAATAAAAGATAAAAGAAAAAAAAAATACAAAAACACAATAAGCTTTTCATGAAATCATTGGATATAGTTTCTCAATCGAAGGACAAAATATTTGAGTTATGCTCGTTAAAAAATATTGATTTTTTTACTTTTCCGATAAACTTCAATAATTATTTGCAATAAAAAAATATAATATTGATTTTTTTTTCATTTCATAATTTAACTCAATTCAATGGTATTCTATTAAAACAAAATTTAGAGAAAATGAAATTAGATTTGTTTCGATTAAAACTACGTCGTTTAAATGGTTCTATACCTAAGTTTAGGTATATAACAGTCACATATTCATTTTTTCTATATATATATATATATATATATATATATATATATATATATATATATATATATATATATATATATATATATATATATATATATATATATATATATATATATATATATATATATATTTGAACAAATTTTGAAGCAATGTCCAATACGAACAAGCAAGGTTATAGGACAAGAGAATGCTTAGAAGGCATATTCTGGTTTGTGTATATATAGATGAATAAACATCTTATCTTGTATATCTAAAACTTTGTTTCAACTAAACTAAATCTACAGAAAGATGAAATTGAATGGGAGTGCATTTTTTATCTTATTTTTGGTCATACAATCTTTTGCAATTCTAACCGTTGCTAAAGACTTTGATTTCTTTTACTTCGTTCAACAGGTTTGTTCTTAATATTTCCATGCACATACTTTTGTGACTTGTGTGACAGTTGTTTCAAGTATTTTTATTTAATTGCTAAACATTTGAGAGGTTATTCGTGACATATTTCTCGTTGTATTTTTCCAAGTGATTTCTATCACTACATATTTATTCGTAAACTCTTGTCATCGATACTCAATAAACTGGCAAAATATTACTAATTTGCCAAAATATGATTTACTTTTCTAAATATGACAAATCTTTTGGCGACAAACACGTTTCTATGAATTATCAATTAATAGGTTTACATATACATGAAAATTTTATACTATAGTTTAAATGATAACCAATTAAAATTTTGTAGTGGCCAGCTTCGTACTGTGACTCAAGGCGTGGTTGTTGCTTTCCAAAAACCGGGAAGCCCGCAGAAGATTTCAGCATCCACGGGCTTTGGCCTAATTACAAAGATGGCTCCTATCCTTCTAACTGTGACTCCTCCAACCCTTTCGATGACTCTAAGGTATTAAAAATTCCAAACTCATAACGTTTTTTTTTTTTTTTTTAAAAGTTCATAAAACTGTCGCTAAATATAACAAATATGACACATACAATGTCTATGCGTATATTTAGGTTGCAAATCTTGAAAGTGTGTTGCAAAAGCACTGGCCTACACTTGCGTGTCCGAGTGGCGACGGTTTGAAATTTTGGCGTCATGAATGGGAAAAACACGGAACTTGTGCTGAATCGGTTTTTGACGAGCGTGGTTACTTTGAAGCCGCCCTTTCTCTCAAGAAAAAAGCAAACCTCCTCCATGCTCTCGAGAACGCAGGTACAACTTTTTATGCATAATGTACAACTCTTCTTGCATAAAGTACAACTACTATATAATACAACCATCAAAGTGAGTTAAATGGACATGGTATTTATTATTTAATCCATTTCTACACATTGGCACTAGAGTAAAAGATGCAAGGATTATGTACAACAATCAATGCATAAAGTACAAGTGTTATATTGATTTTGATTGTAGGGATTAAACCCACTGATGGGAAATTTCATACAATGGGACAAATGAAAGATGCAATTACAAAGAGTGTGGGTTATGCCCCATTTATAGAATGCAATGTTGACTCCTCAGGGTACCACCAATTATACCAAGTGTACCAGTGTGTTGATGCATCGGCTTCTAATTTCATCGAATGCCCAGTTTTTCCTCATGGGAGACCTTGTGGAAATAAAGTTGAATTCCCTTCGTTTTCGTCTGCTTCAAGTCATGATGAGCTTTGAAATTCTTTAAATTTCATTGATTCTTTATATTGGATTTTATTGATTTCGTAATAAATGATGAGATAACTGATTCTTGTATATTTCTGTTGCAATTATTTCAAAGGCACGTGAGTGTAAATGTGTGATTGTGTATCCAACATCAACCAAGTAGTAATCCAAATTACATTATATATCTTGTGAACACTCACCTAACACGTTTATAACAATAACAATATATTAGTGTTCTTTATATCTTGCTTCATCTTCAAGTGTCACCAAACATTAATTATTTCACGTAAGTTATAACAAACAAAGTAACAATATATTAAACAATAATAAAAGAAGCCCATAAAAGTTACTGAGACAGCATGCCCATAAAGTGAAGCCTGAAAAAGCCCACGATATCCAATTAGTTTTGTCTTTTTCATTTTCTTTTTCATAGTTTATTTGTTATTTCATATATAACCAACAAGCTGAAAATTCAATTAATTTATGGAAAGATATATCAATTTAAATTATTACTTTTTAAAAAAAATAGTTAAAAAAATGTATTAAACATAACCGAAGTCACTCAAAATGTATTCAAGTGTATCGGATTTCTTGTATGATCCTTAATGAAAAGGCATGTAACGGACGAAGAGTAACTTTTATTATCATATTTAACATATGAAAATAACTAGTCTCGTAACATCTTTACTAGTTTAATCAAAAGAAATAGAATAACAGTTTTATCATCATATTTAATGGATTAATAATTTATGATAAATAAAATAATTAACCACAAGTAGTTTTGACTTTTGATGGTGTTTGAATTCCTAAGTCGAGTAGGACACAATGAACTTTAAGTTGAGTAGAACACAAGCAAGTATGTTTTGTCATATTTTAGGAAAGTAGGGTCCTATTCTAACTCTATAAGTCGATAGGTTAGGCTATAAATACATACAAAGATTATAGATTATGTATGTTGAACACAATGGGATGTAATTGAGTTTTGTGTGAGTTTCTCAATAAAATTGGAGAGTCATTCCTGTTACTGTTTTGTGTGTTTTTTTGTTTTGATCTTGGTTTGGTATAAGAGCACTTAAGATCGAAACACATAACCAATTTCCGTGTTAAGATTCTCGTCTCCTATTTTACTTGTTGAACAAATTTGTCAACATGGGATACGATGTAGGTAAATCTAGTACGCCTTCATTGAGGAAAAAGAGGTAAGGACGATTGTTATATACTGTACATGCTTAGTCTACAAATTACATTATGTGGGCAATGAGGATGAAGGAAGTCTTGCGAATCCACAAGGCATGGAGTGTGATTGATCTAGGAATGGAAGAGTACGATGAGAAGAATGACTTGGCGATTGGCTTGTTATATCGAGCAATATGAGAAAACTTGATCAAACAAATCGGTGATCAAGAATCCTCCAAGGACCTTTGGGACGCAATTAAGGCAAAACATGTTGGAGCAAATTCTGTGAAAAACCCCGTCTACAAACCTTAATGTCTGAATTCGGATCAAGATGATGGAGTCTGAATTGATTGATGAATATGTCGGGAAGTTATCCAAAATAACTTCAAAGTCAGCAACGTTAGGTGAAACTATAGATGAAACAAAACTTGTGAAGAAGTTTTTTAAAACCCTATCACGAACCAAGTTCATACACATAGTCGCTTCACCCGAACAAGTTCTTGGTCTTAAAACCACTGGATTTGAAGATGTTGGGGTTCAATTGAAAGCTTATGATGACCGAATAAAAGAAGATGATTTTGAAATCAACAATCAATCGAAATTACTTTTTTCAAAGAATGATCATGCAGGATCAAACCGGAAAAAATCAAGATAATATGAAGGATCGATGGAAGGGATCAAACAACAAAGGATGAGGAAATACGAAAGGGAAAACTTCATATGTCAAGGATGAATTGAGATCTAAAAGAGGCACAATGTGAAAGGACAAAAGAAGAAGAAAGACCTTACAAAGTGGTTTGTTACCGGTGTGACAAACCAAGACATTTTATCTCTCAATGTCCTGAGTAAATTCAAAAGCTGCAAGAGTCAAATCTTACTGAGAACGAGGATAATGATAACATTGTGTTCCTACACGAAACTATGTTCCTAAATGGAGAAAAAGTAATGTTATCTCGATATGAATCACAAGACAACGATGTGTGGTACTTAGACAACGGGGAAAGTGATCACATGATAGGAAACCAATATTTCTTCTCTGAACTCAATAAATGCATAACTAGGCGATTCAAGTTTGGGGGATAACTCTTGTGTAAATATAAAGGGAAAATGTGAAATTCTTTTCCAAGGAAAAGGGGACAACAATGATTAATGACACATATCTACTACATATCAAATCTTAAGAACAACATCATTACCCTTGGCCAAGAAACAAAAGTCGAATGTGACATCCAGATGAAAGATGCCTACCTAACTAGGCATGATGCTAATAATTGCTTACTTATGAAGGTATAAAGGACTCCAAATTGTCTTTATAAAATAAAACTAAAAGTTGGATTGCATGTGTGTCTTCACTCCAAACTCAGTGAAAATACTTGGCGAGGACATGCAAGATTGGAACACATAAACTTTGAGTCATTGAAAACGACGTTAGAAAAGGATAATTCAAAGGTTTGCCACACTGTAATTATGAAAATCAACTGTGTGAATCTTTCTTGATGGTACGATCTATAAATACAAAACTCTATTAGTTGCAAAAGGCTATGTACAAGAACCCGATGTTGATTTCGATGAGGTGTTTGCTCTGGTAGCTCGCACTGAGACAATTAGATTTCTTATTTCCATAGCAACAACAAATGGATGGGAGATTTGCTATTTGGACGTTAAGATGACATTCTTATATGTAGAATTAGAGGAAATTGTTTATGTGACACAACCGTAGGGATACATAAAGAAAGGAGATGAGTATAAAGTATACTGACTTACGAAAACTTTATACGATCTAAGACAAATACCTCGAGCTTAGAACACGAAGCTAGATGCAATTTTGAGAAATTTGGGATTTCAAAAGTGTAAAAAGGAACCATCCATTTATCGCAAGAAGGAAGGAAAATATGTATTAATATGGGCAATATATCTTGATGATCTATTTGTTACAAGTACAAGTTTGAACATGATTAAGATATTCAAAATAGATATGTCCAAGAATTTCGAAATGTCAGATCTTGGTAAGTTAACATATACATTGAATTAAGACAAGAGAAGACTAGATCATCATCAAACAGGAGGCCTATGCTGAACACATTTTAAAGGAATTTGGATTACAAGATTGCACTCCAACTCACATCCTAATGGAACCAGGAATGAAGTTGTGTAAAGCTGTAATTGAACAAGAAATTGATCCAACAAAATTTCAAAAATTAGTAGGATGCCTTTGATATCTCCTTCAAATAAGACCTAATATGGAATACTCGGTAGGAATTTTGAGTCATTACATGCAAAGTCCAAGGGAGTCACATGGGAAAACAATCAAGCATGTTCTTCGATATTTACAAGGTACTAAAGAACATGGTATAAAGTATTAAAGAACGAGAGACAAAAGAGTTGTAGGATAGAACAATAGTAGATATAATACTGATTTGGATGATGAAAAAAGTACAACCGGTCATATATTCTACTATGGGTCATCACCAATAACTTGGTGTTCACAAAAGCAAGATATTATTGCATTGTTATATTGTGAAGTAGAATTTATGGCAGCCATTGCAGGTGCATGTCAAACAACATGGCTTCAGGATTTGATGAATGAGATTGTGAACAAAGATCAAGAAAAGGTAGTCATATATGTCAATAACAAGTCTGCAATAAAGCTCATGAAAAATCCTATTTTTCATGGATGAAGTAAAGATATTCACACAAGGTATCATTTTGTTCACAATTGTGTTGAAAATGGGCAAGTAGAGGTGGAGTATGTACCAAGTGAAGAATAGAAGGCAAATATTCTTACAAAACATTTAACCTGAACAAAGTTGAAGGAGATGAAGATCTTAATTGGGATCAAGGATGTTTCTAAGATGACATACAAATTAGGGGATGAATGTTGGAATTCCTAAGTCGAGTAGGATACAACAAACTTCAAGCTGAGTAGGACACAAGTAAGTAGGTTTGGTCATATTTAAAGAAAGTAGGTTTCCTATTCTAACTATATAATTCAGTAAGTTATGTTATAAATACATACCGAGATTATGGATTATGTATGTTGAACACAATCAGTTGTAATTAAGTTTTGTGCGAGTTTTCAATAAAATTAGAGAGTTGTTCTAGTTATTGTTTTGTGTGTTTCTGTTTTGATCTTGAGACGAGTCATAGTAAAAATTAAAATCACATGGTTTGACTAGTTAAAAACTACATTTTGGGGCATCCCAACTAGTTAAATGAAGTGTATATAAATATACTTTAAAGGATCTATATCTCACCATTCTTAAACTATAAACATTTTTAAACAATCGTTTTTTTTTGTATTTAATCTAAACCTCCAAGATTCGTCGAACTCCGAGTGGTTTATGGACACCGACACAACTACTCATCTCTCCTAGGATACAAGTAAATTTTGTTCTTAGTAAACACCACATTTCATCTATCATTGTTGACGACTATTCATCAATTCTTGTCACTCACATAGGACATTAATTTTGCTGAATTCTCATTGAATCTTTCACCTAATTAATTACCCCACAAATAATAAAAAAACTCATTTATGTATGTCAATTTACACATGATAATAAATGCTTGATAAATGTTGACAAATTCGGTTTCTTTGTCAATTTCTATAAGATAATAAATACAACACTCTTTGCCAATCTTGTGAACTCAAAAAACAAAGCGATCTTCTATTCTATCCATTAATTGTAATTAGTTCTATTTTTGATATTTTTCATTAGAAATTTGGAACTTAAATATTACATGTGCCAGTGGAATAAAATGTTATGCTATATATTTTAGACCATTTTTCATGTTACTGGTGGGTTTATCCCCCTCATGGTTGCCTTTAGGATATCTATTGTTGAGGAAACCCCTTAGCAGTAATGTCCGTCCCGATGAAAATCTTAGATTAGGTCCCTTGTAATAGATGTTGTTTTAGGGACGTAAATTGAGGATAACGGGAATGGGTAATCTGGTTATTGTTGGTTGGTGAAAATTAAATATAATTATTTATTGTGGGTTGAAAAACCTATATGCTCACCAGGTTCCCAAGCCTGACCCACTCAGTTTTATTTGTATTACAGGGAGTGGCGCATAGGCATAAGATGGATGAATCATCGAGTTGTTTTGTTTACAAGTCTGTATATGTATATATTTTTTGAATGACTTGTAATGTTATCGTTTATGTTTTATGGTCTGTATCGGAACATGATATCCCGAGTTTTGATTATATAATGAAAATGCATCTCTTGATGAAATGATTTGATAAATATTATTTTATCATATTTTGTTTTTGGGAACAAATTCCGAAACTCTTTTAAATCAAAAGGATTTACTCTGAAATTATTTTAAAAAGCATAAATGAAATCGGTCTTTTCTGGCCGATATTTTGGGGATGTCACAGTTGGTATCAGAGCATTAGTTTAAGCGAACTAGGAATTTGTAGGATTTCTAGACTTCAACTTAGAATGCTAAGTGAAGGTTGTTAGATACGTGCCTGTTATATTTTAGACACGAGCACTAGTTTATTTTAGGAAAGTTGCCTAAAATGCTTTTATGTGCTAAATGTTATATGTTGCCATATATGATATTAATTGTTCGGATCTATGGTCTGTTGCCGACCAAATCTGGAAACCTTATGTGTTTAGGATTCTAAGCGTATGTCTACGGTATTAGAACTAGCATGTAAACGTTTCGGAGTAATAAGGATGGTTTGAATATCTATCGTGAATGAGGATCTAATTTCACCTTATTCGGTGTATAGATAAAAAATGGTGAGAACAAGGAGTGGCGTTGGAAACGCGAATGAAAACAAGAATCAACCACCAGTGATTGAGCAAATACCTGTTGTAGCAGCAACACCAGAACCAATAACAATGGCTGGGGTGCAAGCTATGATTCGGGCTATGTTAGCCGAACAAAGGGATGAAATGCGACAGATGTTGCATGATAATAGGGACGAACCTATCATACCCATCGAGGAACCTGAATTGATTCCCGAGCAATCATAGGAAGGAAACAATAGTCGCATTATGAGTCAAGTTGGGACTCAAGGAGAATGAAGGAACGACCTGGAAAGGAGAAACAACAAGGATGGGCGAATGTACAAAAATTTCCTGGGCGCCAACCCGCCAAGTCTTTTTGAAAGCCCAAAGCATGTTGAGATTATGGATTGGATCTCCGAAATGGAGATGGTATTTGAAAGTTGCGAATGTAGCAACAAACAGAAGACTGTCTTTGCAGTTAGACAACTGAAGACTGGAGTCTTGAGTTGGTGGAAGTTGTTGGCAGATACTATGCCACAAGGAGAAGCCCTGAAAATGTCATGGGAGGAGTTCTTGGAACAGTTAAGGGTGCAGTATTGTTTAGAGATAGATCTGATTGATCTGAACAATGAGTTCTAAAACTTGAAGAATGGGAGGATGAGCATAGATGACTATGCTACTGCATTCACTGAGAAAATGAAGTTATTTCTGTACCTAGTGCCAACGAAACTCTCCAAGATTGAGAGGTTTGCTAATGGACTGCCTGTCGACTTTGGCCCGACAGTCAAGATGACAAACAGTCTGAAAACAACTGTTCGAGCAGCTAAGAATGTGGACGCCCAGCAGAAGGAAAAGGGTCTGGAAAGGATAGATGTTGGTGAGAAAAGGAAGTTCGATGGACTTTCAGGGTCCAACAAGAAATACAAGTTCTTGAATTCTGGTTCGAGAGGAGGAGGAGGCGAAGCGAAATGGTGTGAAAAATGTAAGAAGAAGCATCATGGAAAATGTGAGGTAGTGGCCACATGTTTTAAATGTGGAAAGCAAGGGCACTATGCCAATGAATGCATGCTCACTAAGAAAGTTTGTTATGTTTGTGGTGAGGAGGGACACATGTCGAGGGATTGCCCGAAAAAGAAGGAGGCAACAAGACCCAATATTCCGCCAAAGCCGAAGGCGAGAGCATTCCAAATGACGCTGGAAGCTGCTAAAGATGAAGCTGATGTCGCTTCGGGTACCTTTCTCGTTAACAAATTGCCTGCCCAAATTTTATTTGATTATGGAGCCACCTACTCCTTTATATCGCATGAATTTGGAAGAAAACTAGTTTTGCCGGTTGATAGACTAGATAATGCCTTATTAGTCAAAGTTACCAGTGGCAAGTTGGTACCTGTTAGCCATCGTATGAAAAACATCTTAATTGACTTGAATGGGAATAAATTCCACGAGGAATTATTGCCTATCGAACTAAACGGTTTCGACATCGTGCTTGGAATGGATTGGCTTAGCGCCAATGACGCCGATATATTGTGCAAGAAGAATATAGTCAAATTAAACCCACTTGGGAAAGAGTCATTTATGGTGTATGGAGATAAACGCAAAGTAAATTTTGGAATCATTTCATTGATGAAAGCCAGAAAGTGTTTGGCCAAAGGATGTACGTCGTATAGAGCATTTGTGATAGATGCTAAGAAGGAGAAAAAGGCGATGCAGAGCATTCCTGTCGTATGTGATTATCTGGAAGTATTTCCCGAAGATCTTCCGGGATTACCGCCTGATAGACAAGTGGAGTTTAGAATAGACCTATTACCAGGGACGACGCCAATAGCAAAAGCACCTTACCGATTAGCACCGAAGGAGATGAAGGAGCTGATGGTGCAACTTCAGGAGTTATTGGACAAATGTTTCATTAGACCTAGTTCATCACCCTGGGGAGCTCCGGTGTTATTCGTGAAGAAGAAAGATGGAAGTATGAGAATGTGCATTGATTATAGAGAGCTGAATAAGGCAATAATAAAGAATAGGTATCCATTGCCAAGGATTGATGACCTGTTCGATCAACTACAAGGTTCATGTTATTTTTCAAAGATCGACCTAACTGCATTCAGAATAAGATATGGACACTACAAGTTTTTGGTTATTTCGTTTGGACTAACCAATGCTCCAACAACATTCATGGATTTAATGAACATGGTTTGTAATCCGTTCCTAGATAAATCTGTGATAGTGTTCATAGATGACATTCTGATTTACTCGAAAAGCCAATAGGAGCATGGCAGACACTTGCGAGAAGTGTTCGAAGTGTTGAAGAAGGAGAAGTTGTATGCAAAGTTCTCCAAATGTGATTTTTGGATTCAAGAAGTACAATTCTTGGGTCACATGGTCAACCAAGAAGGGATAATGGTTGATCCAGCGAAGATTGAAGCTGTGATGAAGTGGGAACAACCGAAAAGTCCCACGGAGATCCGAAGCTTTTTGGGATTAGCCGGATATTACCGAAGGTTTATCCAAGGCTTTTCTTCGATTGCTTGTCCATTAACAGCTTTGACCCACAAAGGAGCTACTTATGATTGGAATGATAAGCATAAAGAAGCATTCGAGAAGCTAAAGATGAAACTATGCGAGGCACCGATACTTTCTCTACCCGATGGAGTTGAAGACTTCGTTGTTTATAGTGATGTGTATGGGGCTAGATTGGGTTGTGTTTTGACCCAAAGAGATAAGGTGATCGCATATGCGTCTCAACAATTGAAAGAGCATGTAAATAACTACCCGAATCATGATTTGGAGTTGGCAGCGGTAGTTTTCGCTCAGAAGATATGGATGTATTACCTCTATAGCACAAAGTGCAAACTTTTCATTGATCATAAGAGTATCCAATAATCAGAAAGAATTGAATATGCGGCAACGACGTTGGCTAGAGTTACTTAAGGACTATGACTGTGAGATAATTTACCACCCTGGTAAAGCTAATGTTGTTGCTGATGCTCTCAGTCGGAAAGTCAATCTTGAAGGAAAAAGGCCAAGAGCGTTGAGAATAGAAGTCGCCTCGACAATTGTGGAAAGTATAGAGGAAGCTCAAGAGGAAGCTTCTGTGAAGAATGATCGAAAAAAAGAACGTTTGAGCAAAACGTTGGTGTTCGGTATAAACAGTCACAGACTGAAGGTTTTCCAAGATCAGATTTGGATACCTAAGATAGGAGGTGTCAGAGATCTTCTGATGGAAGAAGCTCACAAGACCATTAACTGGATTCATCCCGGTAGCACTAAAATGTATAGGGACCTGAAACACTACTACTGGTGGCCAACGATGAAGCTTGAAGTTGCAAAGTATGTGGCGAGTGTGTGACTTGTGCGAGAGTCAAGACACAACATCAGAAACCATATGAGAGTTTAGAACCTTTGCATGTGCCTATGGGTAAGTAGGAAGACATTGCTATGGATTTTGTCACTAAACTGCCCAGAACAAAAAGTGGTCACGACATGATTTGGGTGGTCGTTGATCGATTCACTAAGAGTGTGCATTTCATAGCAGCAAAGGAGATATGGTCTATGGAAAAGCTTGCAAATTCTTACATGAAGGAAATTGTGAGGCTTCATGGTGTTCCGTTAACGATTGTATCGGATCGTGACATCCGTTTCACCTCGAGGTTTTGGAAGAGTCTACAAGAGGAAATGGGTACTAAGTTGTGTTTAAGTATAACTTACCATCCACAGACTGATGGTCAGAGCGAAAGAACGGTACAAACACATGAAGATATGCTGAGAGCATGTACCCTGGAATTCCTAGGTAATTGGGATGAACATTTACCTTTGGTAGAATTTTCCTACAATAATAGTTTCCACTCGAGCATAAAGGTGGCACCTTATCAAGCTTTGTACGGATAGAAGTGTTGTACGCTATCTTGTTGGCTTGAGGATGGGGAAAAGCAATTTATGGGGCCATAGATGGTTCATCAAACTGCTGAAAAGTTGAAAATAATTAAGGAAAGAATGTTAGCAGCTCAGGATCGTCAAAAGAGCTATGCTGACAACAAGCGAAGAACAATGACTTTTGATGTTGGAGATTCGGTTTTGCTTAAAGTCTCGCCGGGGAAGGGACTTATAAGATTTGGTAAAAGGGGAAAATTAAGTCCAAGGTTTATTGGACCGTTTAAAGTTCTTCAGAGGATTGGGAACCAATCTTACATGTTCAAATTACCAGAATAAATAAATGGAATTCATAACACTTTCCATGTGTGTTATTTGAGTAAGTTCACGGGAGAAGTTCCCAACATGATTCCACTTTCGGAGTTGAGAATCGATGAGAACAAAAGGTTGATTCAAGAACCAGAGGCAATCATTGACCGAAAGACTAAAAAGTTGCGACGCAAGATGGTCGAGTTAGTGCTTGTCCGATGGAAACACACTAATGGGCCAAATCTCACATGGGAGACGGAGAGTGACATGATGAGTCGCTACCCGCATTTGTTTGTTGATGTGTGATTCCGGGGACGGAATCATTCTAAGGTGGAGAGAATTGTAACGCCTGTGTTTCTGGGCTTGTCATTAATGTTGATATAATAGTCTAGGTTAACCTTTGTAACCGGTTTTGAAATAATAGAAGTTTATTATTTGAGTATTATGTGTTTTGTGCTTAACTGTGTGACTTAATTGAATTAAGAATAAAAATAAGCGTCAAAATGAAATGTTAGATAATCTCGATATCTATAGATAATGTTGTAGTAGTTGAAATGAGGTTTCCGAATATATAAATAATGCCGAAATCCGAGTTAAAACGAAGAAGTTATGACCTGTCGAAGTTTCGCGACAAAACCGACAACGCTGAATGAAGTAAAAGTGAAATTTACGTTAGATCGATATTTAGCCGTAGTGATCTAAACGGAAGTCGTAGAGTTCGTTAAATCGAGAGCGTGCATAAAAAGAACGCCCAAATCTGACTTCGTATGAGGAAATTATGATTTTTCTAAGTTTCGACTTAGCAGTATGCAGCGAGCGGTTTTTAGCCGAAACAATCTAAACGAGAATCAAATATCTCGTTAATTGTAGTGAAACGATGAAAAGATAGGCGAAACGGACGTCGGATGAAGAAGTTATGAATTTATAACGGATTTTTCTATTCCCGACCTACTAAAAATAAATAATAAAAATAAAGTCAAAATTAGCCGACGGAGTCTAAACAAAAGCTGTAGAGCGTTGTCTCACCTACGCGTGGATATAAATAACGTTGAAAACGGAGTTCGTATGAAGAAGATATGAATTTCAAAAGTTTTTAAATGATTAATATTTATTTATTTAATCTTTCATTCAGATAATATCCGAAGGAGTCATTGGTCTGATCCGAACTATTAACATTTTTAAACAATCGTTTTTTGTATTTAATTTAAATCTCCACGATTTGTCGAATTCCGAGTGGTTTATGGACACCGACACAACTACTCATCTCTCATAGGATACAAGTAAATTTTATTCTTAGTAAACACTACATTTCATCTATCATTGTTGACGACTATTCATCAATTCTCGTAACTCACATAGAACATTAATTTTGCTGAATCCTCATTGAATCTTTCACCTAATTAATTACCCCACAAATAATAAAAAAACTCATTTATGTATGTAAATTTACACATGATAATAAATGCTTGATAAATATTGACAAAATCGGTTTCTTTGTCAATTTCTATAAGATAATAAATACAACACTCTTTGCCAATCTTGTGAACTCAAAAAACAAAGCGATCTTCTATTTTTATCCATCAATTGTAATTAGTTCTATTTTTGATATTTTTCATTAGAAATTTGGAACTTACATATTACATGTACTAGTGGAATAAAATGTTATGCTATATATTTTAGACCATTTTTCATGTTACTGGTGGGTTTATCCTCTTTGTCGTAAATGTGATACACTTCCAAAAAATTCTATACTTTTTTGCTTTCTTAAACACATAATTAAATAAACAAATTAAAGCATTCCAATATGATCATATTAGTGAATTTAACAACTCCACCACCTTTTTGACATACATGACATTAAAATTATTTTTTCGTGTCCTAAAACTTCCCAACAAAACAGGAAGTCAAAACACTTGATTTGAACCATCAACAACTCTATTTTTACTCATTTATTCCAATTGCACATTCCTCTACTTATTAGGTTAAGGACTTACATATGGCTATTCATCTCCGAAACATCATTCTTTCAAAATATATCCAAACCACGTTTTCTTCACTAAATTATACAACAAATCACCCTCCTACTCATATCTTCTCACTTTTCGGGGTACTTATTCTACCCCACATAAACACCGACTGCAGACTCTAACCCTGGTTAACCTTATGCATCTTCCTTAACAACCCTTCAAACCATTGTGGACTTTGTTGCCTTGACATTTCTACCAACAAATTCATTCAACCATTATAGGCTACGTTGCCTTGACCTTTCCCTCCATGCTGTTTTTATAAACCATGTTCGTTGTCACTAACATGATACGCCTAACCCCCGACTCCTTCGAAGACATTAACCTTAGCCATAATCCCATTTTATGGTGTAACTCCTGTGTTTTTGGGATTGTCATTAATGTTGATATAATAGACTAGGTTAACCTTTGTAAACCATTTTGAAATAATAGAAGTGTATTATTTGAGTATTATGTGTTTTGTGCTTAACTGTGTGACTTAATTGAATTAAGAATAAAAATAAGCGTCAAAATGAAATGTTAGATAAGCTTGATATCTATGGATACTGTTGTAGTAGTTGAAATGAGGTTTCCGAATATATAAAGAATGCTGAAATCCGAGTTATAACGAAGAAGTTATGACCTGTCGAAGTTTCGCGACAGAACCGACAACGCTGAATGACGTAAAAAGTGAAATTTATGTTAGAGCGATATTTAGCCTTAGTGATCGAAATGAAAGTCGTAGAGTTCGTTAAACCAAGAGCGTGCATAAAAAGAACGCCCAAATCTGACTTCGTATGAGGAAGTTATGATTTTTCTAAGTTTCGACTTAGCAGTATGCAGCCCTAATACTTGATTTAAGACCGAGCGGTTTTTAGCCGAAACAATCTAAATGAGAATCGAAGATCTCGTTAATTGTAGTGAAACTATGAAAAGATAGGTAAAAACGGACGTCAGATGAAGAAGTTATGAATTTATAACGGAGTTTTCTAGTCCCGGCCTACTAAAAATAAATAATAAAATTAAAATCAAAATTAGCCGATGGAGTCTAAACAAAAGTTGTAGAGCGTAGTCTCACCTACGCGTGGATATAAATAACGTTGAAAACGGAGTTCTTATGAAGAAGATATGAATTTCAGAAGTTTTTAAATGATTAATACTTATTTATTTAATCTTTAATTCGGATAATATCCGAAGGAGTCATTGGTCTGATCCGAATTACGCCCAGCGTACCCCGATGCATGCATTGCCTCAGACTCAAGTGCTCCGATGACGCATGCAGTGATGTTTTTGGTCACGTACGCCCCGTGTAACTGAGTACGCCCAGCGTACGTGCGAGGCTCAGCCTCTATAAAAGGCATGCGAGGGCATCCGACTTCTTTTGCCTAATTCTCTCATCTTTCTCCCGTTTTGCATCGTTTTGCATGCCAGAGGTATCCCGAAGCCTCGATATCATTCCCGACCCCCGAGGCAAGTCCCAAAGCCCCGAAGATCCCGAGAAGTGCAATTCCCGAGCCGAAGCTCTGCTCGCGAGGAGCCGGTTTTTGTGAAGATCTTCCAGATCTATCAAAGAATACTACTTCTACAAGTCGTAGTGTTGTTCGATCATCTTCTGATCAAGTGAGTGTGTAGTTACTTTCTTCTAATGCATAATTATGAAGTATTTTATATAAAATACGTGTTATGTGTATATTTTGTTGTTATATGTGGGAATGTATATTCACTTTCTTCTATCTCATAGATCTGATTTATTCTCTATGAAATACATGTTATGTGTGTGTGCCTCATCTGTTATATGGAATATGTATTAATTGAACATGCTATACTGGTTTTAAACTATGTATAAAAGTATATATTTTTATCTACTAATATGTTGGGTAGAACTTGGGTAGATAGTTGATGTGTGATAAACAGATGAGAGGCCTCGATGTTGTTGTTGTTGATCTAGTTATTCAGCGGAGTATGGATAACGACCACAGACTCTTTCTAGACAGTCTTGTGGAACGCTAGCAGGTTCATAACCTGTAGGTGTTGTGGACGATGTGTTCACCGGTGTATTCTATCCCCCTCATAGTTTCCTTTAGGATATCTATTGTTGAGGAAACCCCTTAGCAGTAATGTCCGTCCCGATGAAAATCTTAGATTAGGTCCGTTGTAATAGATGTAATTTTATGGACGTAAAGTGAGGATAACGGGAATGGG
Source organism: Lactuca saligna (assembly GCF_052625555.1). Classification (NCBI taxonomy): domain Eukaryota; kingdom Viridiplantae; phylum Streptophyta; class Magnoliopsida; order Asterales; family Asteraceae; genus Lactuca; species Lactuca saligna. Next base: position 10,793,810 of record NC_136420.1, read on the forward strand.
TAATCTGATTATTGTTGGTTGCTAAAAATTAAATATAATTATTTATTGTGGGTTGAAAAATCTATATGCTCACCAGGATCCCAAGCCTGACCCACTCAGTTTTATTTGTATTACAGGAAGTGGCGCAAGGGCATAAGATAGATGAATCATCGAGTTGTTTTGTTTACAAGTCTGTATATGTATATATTTGTTGAATGACTTGTAATGTTATCGTTTATGCTTTATGGTCTGTATCGGAACATGATATCCCGAGTTTTGATTATATAATGAAAATGCATCTCTTGATGAAATGCTTTGATAAATATTATTTTAACATATTTTGTTTTTGGGAACAAATTCCGAAACTCTTTTAAATCAAAAGGATTTACTCTAAAATTATTTTAAAAAGCATAAATGAAATCGGTCTTTTCTGGCCGAGATTTTGGGGATGTCATATATGGAGACTTCTTCGTTTCAAACCATCAGTTCTCCATGGCTTCCTCCCAAATCTTCACCCACCTATATTCCACACGCTCCTTATCACCTTTCTCATTTACAACATTCATTTATTTTTCAGAAAAGTCCCACACGACCCTTTAATTTCCCCAAGACAACCTTTGAGAGCCGCGTTTTGTACCATCCAAAAACACATGATGCTCACCCGGTCACAAATACTCAATCTCCACATCACCAGTCCACCACCATCTATACCATTCGTTAATCTCACCTTCATTTTTTCTGAAACCTAGATTGGGAAAAGTTATGTAAGGTGAACTGTAACTTCCCAAAAATAGCAATAAAATTTTCATTTAAAACCATCAAGTCATACAACCATTTATTCCAAAGCAAAACATGATAAAATGTATTTCTTAAACATCAGAGTAAATTGAAAGTATTCAGTGCGGAAAAATACATCAGGGGATGTTGTGAATTCAAGTTGGGCCATTCCCTTTAGAACTGGAAGTATCTAAAAATGTTTAAACCACAAAACTGTAAGCATAAAGGTTAGTGAGTTCCCCAAAATACCACATACCATACATAAATAACAATACGTAGTTGTATCGGGCCCGTAACAATCTCGTGTTCGTATCAACCTCGAGTCCATATTGACTCTCAGCCCATATCGGCTCCATCGGGTCCGTATCAACCTTGAGTCCATATTGACTCTGAGCTCATATCGGCTCCATGCTTACACATACAAGCACATCAACAATAGTCACAAAGACAACATGCATAATCGACACCTAGTGTCATATAGTATAGTGTGAAGTCTCACCTAAATCCTAGAGACAAGATAAACCACCCACTTGAGCGGACGATATCAAGTGTCCTATTGCTAAACATATCCATAATAAAAACCTAATTAACAATTAAGGACAAGACTAACCCACAAAAGGTATATGCTTATAATTAAACATCCTTTAGGAAAAAACCATTTTCCCTTCCAAAACCAAGTCCAAAAGTCAAATCAGTCAAAAAGTCAATGGTCAACCCTCAGTTAACTTACACCCTGCATAACTAATCTACGCCTTGCATATAGAGGCTACACTCTACGTAGAACTTCTAATCCCAAAAACTTCTATTAAGCTATTAATATAGCAAGCCAAACTCTCAAACTCCTAGATCTGATCCAAATAAATGTCTTAATGGATAAAGTCTATGACTTTATCCCTTTGCATGCTCAAGATGAACACATAACAAAACTTTAAGTCCAAGATGACACCTTTTGCTCAAGAACTCATGCATGGATGGATGAGAGTGCCCAAGATCTCATTTTTATGACTTTATAACCTCATAAACATCAGAAGGAAGCATTCAAATGGTCTGGAGTAACCCATACTCAAAAGGACCAAGATTATGGGAATAAAAGCATAAAAACCTGTGAGCTAGTTAGATATTACAAAAGGAACATCTACATTATGTGTATCTCTCCTACGCCCTATGTAGGGCAAAACCCCAACTTCCAATTGAACTTCAAGCAATCATAACTTCTTCTTTTTAACTACATTTTCGATGTTCTTTATGTGCACGGAAAGGTATTGAAGATCCCCACAATTCTATCGAGTTACTTTTGACTTAACTTATGTCGAACTAAAACTATAATCTTTGCAAGAAGTCCAACATATAACTTTTCCCATTTCACCCTTTGGTTCCAGCACACGAAACAAGGGTTTAGATCTCATAACCAACATTATCAACCTTAAATAAGGTCGGAAATTTACTTCATCGAAGCCCAAAGCCTTTACATGATCGAATTACGATCCATGAACCATGAATTAAGGAATGTTATGAAACAGGTTGGTACAACTCTCCGCCACTTAAATTAGATTTCATTCTCGAAATCATTCTTTACTACTTTCTCTGTCACACTATTCGATCCTGAAAGAAATTCCTGAATTCCAATTAAGTCTGAGAAGTCATCTCACACCTACAAACGCCTACCAAAACTGATATCGAAACCCAATATTTAGAAGAAATCACATATCTTGACAAAGAATGAACCTTAACATTTTTCCCTCAGCCCACAAAAGAAGATTCATCTGCTTTTCCCAGATAAAGAAAACCCTGTACCATGTATGACTTCCAGACAAACATAACCATTCCATACCACATCTATAAGGACTTCGCTTCACAAACCAAACCGAATGAACCCTTTCGAACCTGAATTATCTTGCTGATAAATGGGAAAGCAAAACCCCTAACCATTCACCGATGCTGACAACCTCACACCCGAGTACCGAGGCGACTCCTATCGCAAGTCTCAACCTTTGGTTCCATACCAACATATGTATCACATTCTGCTAACAAAAGATTCACATTTTCTATCTATCCGAGATCTCCCTGGTTCCGTACTGTCCTACCAATACATTGGAGTATAGAATCCCAACCCCTTTGCTGAAGGTGATAACCTTGAACACGGTCACACAAAGAGACTCCAACCAATAGTTTAACTGACAAAGGCTACCCTATCCTATTCATTCACACAACTCCAATAATCTTCTAGTCCAAGCATAGCTTATATAACTAGCCAGCACAAACAACAACTAGTTCAATTCATTTCGGATGAATGCTATCGGCCCAACCGTATTCTTACATCACAACCGACCCTAAGTCTTCCTACGATCTTTCATCAATCCTATGAATTTTGTGGCCCTCCTATAGTCTCATAACTATTCCTGCAATGGTCTAGCTCATCCTAGTGAAGGCTACTAGCCATATTGTAGACTTACAACACACCCATAATAGCTTATCGACCTTGTAAATGCTATGGGCCACCCCACAGTCTTAAAACACTTCTATAACTGCCTGCCAACCTAGTGAATGCTACGGGCCACCTCGTAGTCTTACAACAATTCCACAATGCCATGGGCCCAAGCCATGGTCTTGCCAACCATCCACATGAATATAAAAAATCAACACGAGCTATAAATTCAAACTTTGCTAAGCTCAACCAAGCATGTGGGTCATGCTTCGAACCTCGAAGCCTTCATCAGACAAGAACAGGCAGAGAGGTCCTAACACAACCCTTAACCTGAACTTAACCCCGAATCTAAAATGCACCACTACTGATGCTTACATCCTCCATCGATATAACCTGAATTCCTAACATTTGCTTCCCCGATACTAATTGACCACTAAACATAATCCCTTATATGAGCCTCGACTCAAACTACAACCAGAATTGGTTATCTGATTGACCCTGGATAGGAAGCTTCAAGTTTACTTACACTTGGAGATATTCCCATTAACCCAAATGATTCTCCCCTGCTAAGATTTGACCACATTCTACCAACTTCATAACCACTCGAATTCCTATTTGGGGCTCGCAAGAATAAAATTACATGACCAAGAAATCAAGGGTACACACATCCCAAAACCAAAACAAATACTTCGCTAAACTTGACGAAAGATTGATGCTTCCAAAGAACCTACCCTTGATAACAATCTAAAATACTCGGAAGTATCAACCGATGACAAAGAAAGAATAAAATGGCTATCAAAATCAGATTTCCAATCAACCTAATACTCCACCTATTACTGATCATAACCTCTTCGAAATGGATTAACCACGTTCCGAAGGCACGAATTAGACCATTCCATCTTACATCGTAACTATGTATGGTGTCTACAATCTTGAGCTCGAAGATCCAAAAGACTTAAATTGCAACTAACTCGGACCCATTTCGCTGCAATCATCAGAAACAATCTGATGGTTGATCCTCCAAGCAGAACACTCAGCTCCCCTCCTCTTAGGACTAATCCTATCAATGACCGTCACCTCCCGAGCTGATGCCTAAAACTGGATCAACTAGATACCCTTCAAACATGATTCTCGCCATTTAAAAATGGAATTTGAAAACCTCTCGGATAATAATAACCAGAAATTCGTAAAGAAACTATGATTCTTAGGCGGAGACTTAAATATTCTGAACCTCGTATCTCACATACACAATCACATAACCATGAGCATAAGTAATAAGGGAATGAAGTAAGCGACTACGGTACTTACATGCGAGAACATGTGACAATGCTCAATCCTCCATGGCCTGTAACTGAAACGTGTGACTCCTCACTGTTAGAGACTTTGCCTTGACCTCATGACCATTGGTAATCCTCAGTGTAGCTGGACCAGGTGACTTTACTGCTCCACTCATTAATCCTGGGGAGTTGACTTTCTTGTGGCCCACTTGGTTGTAGTGAAAACTGATTGGAATCGACCCTTGGGGACATTCCTTGCTGACATAACTAATCCTGCCACACTTAAAACAACCCATACCTCTAGATCGACAAACCCATCGTGTGGTTTACCATCCATGCCGCAATGGCCCCGACCCTGCCGACCACTAACTTGCTAATCGAAACTCATGGGACTTTTCACTGAGCCCTCTACTGCCTGAGTTTGAACTGGCTTCCGCTTCTTTAGAAGATCCATATCAATCTCCTGTTCCCAGGTATAGCAATCATATCCTCTAGGGTACTACAACTGGACTGGCTTACAAACTCATGGATATCATCCCACAACATATCATGGTACCATGCCTTCTTCATCTCCTCATCCACTTCTGTAATATCCCGTTTTCTAGAGAAGGTGAGCCAACACTTAAGGAATCGAATTAGGATTTCTAAAGCAGACCCTCAGCCACGAAATGGGTCTTGGATGCTCACGATGTGGTGTGATATTTATTAAACGCATGTTTTGAGGGTGACCATGGCGTGGCAATGGATGGCCACAACATGGCACATGTTCAGTCCTATGCGCACGCATTTTAGGGTTTCATTCATATTTAGCCAATGTTTGGTTCTCAATAAAATTTCTCCAAGTTCAAGACCTCCACGCAACTGATGGATCTTCCAGTTTCACATCAAGATCATCTTTAGTTGTTGGATTTCCCTTCGGGTCATACTAGTTTTAGTCTTAATATCATATGTAAGGCATGCTTGTGTTTTAAACTGTAGGATGCTAGGGGCCTATGTTGAGGGATGTGATGAGGGATTCCTTGTATGTTCTTGTTTGGTTGGGGCTTAGATATTTAAGCTACGGCCAAAAGACCTGGTAGGATCATCAAAATCGCATTGATCCCAAGTGTTGTTACTAGTTAGTGGATCGGGGGTAGGCCTGAGTGCTATTATTGATTAGTGGATCGGGGATAGGCCTGATTATTGTTGTTAATTAGTGGATCGAGGGCAATCCTGAGTAATATTGTTGATTGGCGGATCAGGGGTGAGCCTAAGTCTTATCAACATATAGCTAAGAAGGGTTGTCAGATCCAAGCAGGAGCGTGGTCTAGTTTTATATGTGATCGTTAGGTTTCCTTATGTTGGTGCATTTTCATGTGAGGATAGTACAGCGGCAGATGGACGAGTAGATCTAGGACTGATCAAATTTGCAGATTTTTAGATATGTCAGTTGCTTGGGGGTTGTACATGATTTTGAGATATGTAGGTTATAGGTTAGGAAGGGAATTCTTCATTCGTGGAATGGTTTTCTATTAGGTCGTTTGTTTCTCATTAAATATGCAGAGGTATCAAAAGAATATCATGGGAGTTTTGATTTAGACCGTAATGATCTCTATTTGAATTTGGGCATGGAACCTGTCTTGTTGATGTTTGTAACTGGAAGCATACGAATGATATCAACTCGTGGCAACGGAGTCAGCTTGAAGAACCCACCAAGGGTTTAGAGGGTGTTTTAGAGGAGACTGCAAGAACTGATTTTGAGGAAAAAAAATCCAAGTTAAGTGGAGGAGAATTGTAACATCCTATTTTCCATAGAAGGTGAGCCAAGACTTAAGGAATCAAATAAGGATTTCTGGAGCAGACCCTCAGCCACAAAGTGGGGCTTGGATGCCCACGACGTGGCGTAATATTTATTGAACGTGTATTTTAAGGGTCACCATGACATGACATCTGTTTAGGCCCAAGCCCATGTATTTTAGGGTTTCATCCATATTTAGGCATCTTAACCCCCATTTTAGGTCATCTTCTTCAGCCTCCATTCCTTCATCTCGAAACCCTAGCCTCTCTTCCATGGAAATGAGCTTGGTGGCTATATCTTGAGGTTTTTGCTTCATTTGGTGAAACTTGAAGAATAAGTTGGTTCATTTTGGTTAAAGCTATCAAGGAGCATGATTAGATGCAAGATCTTCTTCACATTTATGAGTCATTGGAGGTATTAAGTTCATATTTTGACCTTTGTGATTCTTGTTTGATGTGAGCATATTTTTGGATGATTTGGTCCCATTCTTGAGTGCTCTTGGAGTTTGAGGAACTCCAGAGTTTGATGTGGTGCTCATTTGGTCATGAACTTCTAAGCTACTAAGAAAAAGGTCTTAGCTTGAGTGTTTTTAGCCTCATGTTTGAGTTTTGGTCACATTTAGGACTTAATGGATGTAGGGTTTAAGATCTTGTCCTACAGTGAGGTCCTAATGGATAAAGTTGGAAACTTTATCCATTAATTCAGTGTGGAGATGTAGATATGGAAGTATCAACTTAAATATAAAAGGATTATGCTCTTATTACAAAATTGGTGATTTTCTTGTGATCATGATGTGGCGAAGTAAAAAATCATGACTCTTGTAACATCCATAAAATTTTGAAAATTTTAAAACTTTTACATAAATTCAAAAACCATCATTTATTACATATTGTTTTCAAAATAGGTTTCGCATCAAAGTTTTTCCCATAAATCATAACGTGAAATACAAGGAGGTGCACGATCAATCCCTAGCCTTCCCGTGATCATCGGAAGTACCTGCAACACCACCAAAAACTGTAAGCCCATAACTTAGTTAGTATTCTCCAAAATACCATCACATAAACATAATCAACAACAACATGCACACATGAGCCTTCAGCCTGACTGGACTATCTCGCGGTCCTTTAGCCTATCTGGACCGCTCATGAGCCTTCGACATGACTGGACCGCCTCGCAGGGCCTACAACCTATCCAGACCGCTCGACAGGCCTTCGTCCTGACTGGACCGCCTCGCAAGCCTACAGTCTATCCGGGCTGCCCAGGGTCTGTTGTCCTTCAACTCAAAGCAGGACCGCCTCAACCCAACTAAACATACACATGTCGACATATACATAACTCATAAACACATAATCAATCAACAGGCAAGCACATATCATACAGATCAATAAGCATATCATCATCCTATCTACCATGATAACAATCTAATAGGTTGTAACAACATAATAACATCCTAAGATAACCAGAATAACAATCCAAAAAGGGTCGACAATGGTACCTTCGACCCATGAGTACAGTGAGGAAACTCACCTCACAAGCTCCACTGACTGATAAGATCTAACTCTAAAATCTCAGCTCCTGAATTGAATGCCTACAACCAACATGAGACCATCTCTATCAAAACTCTGAAATACCCAAAATGCCCTCAAAGCCAAACTTGGTCAACCATGGTCAAAGTCAAAGTCAACGGTCAAGGTCAACAACACATGTTGACCCAACTCGTCGAGTGCACCTAACTACTCGTCAAGTTCCTTTGGTACTCAGGAAGTCAGGAAAACCCCAACCAATTCGCCGAGTTGGCTGGACAACTTGATGAGTTTCCCCCTGTTAAACACATTCAGATGATTCTTTGATTCCAAGGACTCTAACACTCAGATTTGAACTCCAAATGTGTCTTAAGGGATAAATTTTCCAACTTTATCCTTTAGGGCTACCCCAAAAGCTCAAAATCTCTTATCCAAGGCTTGAAAACTCAAAGGCTTAACCATTAATCCCAACACCCTAGATATCTGGAACCCGTCCTTTTCAAAAGTGGTCCTACCCTCGAAAACGTACCTAAGATTGATGCTTTATAGACATGTATGTCCAATGCATGTATTTAAGCCAAAATAGGCCAAAAAGGGGAAATATGCTCTAAAATCCATGCATGGCATCAAAGCTTGACAAAATGCTAGATCTAACCCACTATGAGGCCATCTTGCCCTGGAGATTCATAAATTTTCAAACTTTATGGAGTCCATGCTTACTGTCACACCCCAAAACCGAGAACGGCAGAAACGTTCTGGGGCGGAGGACGTCATGTAATGTATCACAACAAATGTAAAGTAGTAAATAAGCAACAACATCATCCATTGCATTAATAGTATAATTTTAATTACAATTGTTTTCTTTCATAGTACAAGACAACAAGATAACTAATCAAAATAAAAGACGAGTCTTGACTGCTCCGTCTTCTCTAAACCTTGCATCGACACCTGTCTATTTATAACCTGAGAATACAAGTTATTTTGAAAGTGTAGATCAGCATTTAAGCTGGTGAGTTCATAAGTATTTAATGTCATTGCTTTGATTAGTTGTTATGAAAGACTGGTGAATGAATGATGAAACATTTAGTATAAGTATGAAAAACTCTAGAAAATCCCTTATTTCCTACTAGTATAAAAGTAGTCTCCTACCAAGACTCGATTGTTTTGAAAGTACGCATCACTTGAAAATGTGACAGTTTTTCCCTGTTTAACTATCATTAGTTAGTCCCTTAAGTATACCTGAAATGGTATCAACCTAAAACATCCGTAGATTGTTCATTTACCTCTGTTGCTAACAGCCGGGTTTAGGAATAGTTAGTCCCTTATGTATACCTGCGACGGTATCAACCTAAAACATCCATAGATTGTTCATTTACCTTTGTAGCTAACAGTGGTTCTCAGAATGGTTAGTCCCTCAAAGTACCCTTTAGTACTAGGATATAAAGTCCAATCTATCTCGTCGATGATGTGATTGTATCACAAGGTAAAGATATAAAGGCGAACTATATAACAGTATCTAGACATCTAACATGTAATAGTAATTTGCCATATAATGTCTATGTAAAAGTATTCATGTATAAGTATTCATGTAAGAGTATTCTTTCATATAGCATGTAGTCTAGACTCATGAATGAACTGACTCTGGTGTAATTTCTTGTAGTAGGGAAAATGTTTTGTTTACTCTAAACTATTCCTATAATAGTTTACTAGAATGTAATTGATGAGTGTCCAAGTAGGTTTATACCCCTTGCTACCCAAGAGTATCAGAACTAAATTTACTGATGGAACATTTATGACCATATATGTATACATGATATATAACTAATATTTAAACGACATTCGGAGGAGTACCCGATATCCCACCAGACCACATCCAAATCGAGGAAAAGGAAATAGGGTGGATAGCCTTCCTAAGTCTTTTAAACATTTCTTATATAACTATACATATAGAGGCATGCAATTTATAATATAAAAGCATAAAGAAGTTTTGTAAAATCGTTGAAAAGTCTAATAAAGAATTTGTGACTTGATGTCAGTTTATAAAATGATTGAAAGTATTTTGTTTGATAAGACAGTTTAAGTACACGGAAAACCACTGTTTGAAAATACCTTTGTAGCCGAGTTTGAAAGGAAGCTTACAGTGTGTAAGACAGTTTGATAAAGAGCTTTAATCATGTAAAAACGTTTAAGAAAGTCATTTGAAGTAATATGTTTAGTAAAACTGTTAAACTTGTAGTAAATCCATTTGTAAACTAGTTATAAATCTCATATGATTGATTTATTAACAACAAGTATCCCAAAATATTGATGTTTTTCGTGCCAAAATAATCGTATGTTTGCAGTACCAAAGATGGACACATATACATACAGTATAAGCAGAGTGTTTGATTTATATATATATATATATATATATATATATATATATATATATATATATATATATAACAACACTTTTTATTTCAAAAGCTATGATGTTATCGTGATATATTTTGCATACAAAAGTTTCCTATAAGGTTTATAAATCACATATGATTCTACTTAAATAAAAGTGTATAATAATCTTTATATATAACACCCGATAGTAGTCGAGTATTTAACTTGTATCCCCCCTTAAAAGCATATAAAAGTATTTATAAAACATTTAAAAGTGTAGTTTATAGGGGTATGAACTCACTTGAAAGTTTGAAGATAGCGAGATGGAAAACCGGGTAGAGTTTCGTCTTGGGAAACGGATTATTCTCGAGATTCTCGGGAATCTCGGGAGTAAAATCGACCTTCGGGACTTTGAGCGAAATGACCAGGGCTTCGGGGTAGTGCGGGCATGGAAAACGAGGTAAAATGCAAGAAAAGTGAGAGAGAATGAGCAATTTTTCCGGGAACCCTCGCATCTCTATTTATAGGGGTCTGAGAGGTTGCGTTACGCGGGGCGTACTAGAGTACGCGCTGCGTACTCATGCGTCATGCATGAGCGCATCCTCGGTCGAAACATTGGAGCGACGTGGACGAACCGGAGCCTAGCATCCGAGTACGCTGGGCATACGACGGTACGCTGGGCGTACGAGGGATCGGACCGCTGACTCGTTCTTCGGATAATACCGGGTTTTAATTTAATTTATATTTAAATTAATTAATAAACTTCAAAAATTCATATCTTTCTCATACGAACTCCGTTTTCGATGTTCCTTATATCCACGCGAAGGTGAGACTACGATCTACAACTTTCGTTTAGACTCCGTCGGCTAGTTTTGATTTTATTTTTAATATTATATTTTTAATAGGTCGGGACAGGAAAAGTCCGTTAATGTTCCGTAACTTCTTCATACGACGTCCGTTTTCATCAGACTTTTTACCGTTGTGCTAGTATTGTTGAGCCCTTCGATTCTCATTTAGATTGTGTCGGCTAAAAGTCTCTCGATCTCTATTTCGAGTTTTTAGCTGTCTACTGTTATATCTGTAACTTAGAAAAATCACAACTTCCTCATACGAAGTCAGATTTGTACGTTCTTTTTATGTACGTTTACGGTTTGATGATATCTAAAACTTTCATTTAGATACCTAAGGCCAAAAACTATTGTATTGAAACTTCGCGTTTTACGTTTATCAGTATTGTCGGTTTTGCCGAGAATCTTCGATTGGCCATAACTTCTTCGTTATAACTCGGATTTTAGGGTTCTTCATATGTATGAAAACCTTGACACGATTCCTACTACTTTATTTAACCCAAATAAGATTATAGGAAAGTTAAATTTTTATCTATATTTGACTGGTGTTACATTTCATTATCTTGAAATATCGGGTTGTCACATTATCCCCCCGTTAGAGGGAATTTCGTCCCGAAATTAGAGTTTAAGTAGAATTGATACTACACTACAGATAGAAGTTTAATTTGATCTTTGCATTCCTAAGTGAATTCATATCCTCGCATGGCCTTCCAGTGAACCTTTCACTATCGGGGAACGACTTTGTTTCTTTCGTTTGCCTTACTGGTGTGATAACTCATCTTGGTCGAATGTATGTTGGATGTTTTGTGGACTGTGAAATTAGTACACCTTGTACCCTACAAGTAGTGTCTCCAGATCTTCAGAGCAATTAACACTGCTCCTGACTCAAGATCATGTGTTGTATAGTTAACGTCCTGTGTCTTAAGCTGTCTTGAGGTATAGGCAGTGACCTTTCCTCTTGCATAAGAACACAACCTAGTCGTACTGATTATGAAGTCTAAACCTTGTGGTCGATTAGATGTCGTGAAGATCTAAAATAAGGTAGGGTTACTCATGAATTAAGGGAAAAGGATAGGTACTTTTGTTCTATCTGTCTTCCTTGTCCCAATTGACAGAAAGGGCATGCATTGGGCTTCTAAGTTTACTCGCATGGCACCATGATCACTCGTAGTCTTAAGTAGTCTCCATCTTGAAGTTCATCTTAGAACTCATACCTGGTTCATCAATTTCAGTTTCGTGTATACGAGTCGTATATAATTAAGATTGAAAAGGTAGTCAAATAAATGATTCTTCTTTAAGCTCATATCCCAACGAGGAAAAGAAGTTAGAGTGGAATCATCAATTCTAAAACTATAGAACCTTGATTATATACTACCCCTATGTATACATTCTTCAACGATAGATCAACCGAATGGGTCTTTGGATTGAACTTGACGTGCTGTACGAGTGGTACTTCAGGGCGGTTTGTTGAATTTTTCTTTAGAAAGGATGAGAAACAATAAGTGCTCTATGCATGAGTACTTTGGTATTCTGGAATGACGGCTTTGCTAGAAAGAAATTTTCGGAGGATGAGATGTACGTATGAAGCTGTTTTTGTGAGGATCAAATTGAATCAAGTCATATGATAATGTCGGAATCATAAGGAAACTTAAAGACATTAGATTTGAACGTAAGAGTTTTACAGACAAAACACAACCGTGCAACCATCAACAGAGTTACAACACTTTAGAATACTATAAGACTATTGTTGCGAATAAGGTATACTACAAAAGGTAAGTATATGCAATACGAGCATCCCTATACCGATGGGATCCCGCAAAAGATAAGACTCTAGTTGCACTAGTTTTAATCATGTTTTAAAAAGACATACATAATACTGACGATTGGAAGTGAACGTATACTAGAGTAGGTTCTTTCGTTGCTTCTTTCCATTCTGAGGTCAAACTCCTCCGGATTCGCCGTCATCCTTCTCTGTTGGACAGTCCCTCTTGAAGTGTCCCATTACGCCACATAAATGGCATATTCGAGAGATTTCTACATTGGTGTTTGAAGTAATGCGTTGGGTCCGAGCCTGGCAGCAATTGGTAGTATGTCCGTTCTTGTTGCATTTAAAGCAGTGTAATGGACGACAACTACCCCGATGATGGAAGCTGCACTTATTGCATTTCGGTAGGTTTCTGACATACTGCCTAGCTGGTGTAGGGACAATTGGGATACCAGAAGGGATGGTAGTAGGATGTACAGATGTCGTGGCTGCGAAGGTTGCCACATGTTGTTGTCTTTTGCTCGTCCCTTGGGGTGATTTTCCTTTAGCTTTAGCCCAGAACTTTCGTTTGTTATTCTTGGGCTTGGGATTCGGGGTTTCGTGGTAGTTTGTTGCCCGTTGAGGTATTTGATTGTTACTTGGATTGGAGTTATTGTTAACAATCCCGCTAACATTCGCGTTGTTAGCGTTAAGGTGGGTCAGAACAGCTGACATGGCAGCCGAGACTGCAGCTTGAAAGGTAGCTGCATCAATTTGAAGAGTTGGTGTTTGGTTGATGGGTTGATTGTTTTTCTTTGGCGACATGATTCTGTTACATGGAAAGAAAATGAATTTGTGAGTGAGAATGGTTGAACATGGATGTACTTTGATCGCTAGAGTAAAGAGTAGAAGTATGTTCTTGAAGTTTTGACCTGCATCTCTATGATGCAGTCCTAGTACAGATTAGAAGTATGTTCATGATAGTTTGACCTACATCCCTATGATGTAGTCCTAGTTCAGAGTAGAAGTATGTTTGTAGAATGATCATTAAACGTTTATCGTTCAAGCCGAGGTATTATAGGTTGGTGGATAAAATGATCCAACCTTTAAAAGAGGCTTGAAAATGATTTTGGAGTTAAATTACCATAGTCCAATAACTTGACTAGATGGGGTTTCAGATAGACTCCAACGGTAGTAAAATGAAGGTATTTGAACAAAGAGTAACACGGAAGTTAGTCGACTTTCGATATCATTGATGTTTAAGATGTAATAGGTTTGGGGAAATTGACCTTGTTGTAGGTCATACATCATATTCGGAGTAGAAAAGTATTTGACAGCATAAAGACTTAACGAAAAGTACTTATAGTACAAGGTATTCACATAAAAATACTACACAGAACATAGATAGGAACACGGTTCTTTAAAACAAAGAAGGAAGTAAGGTATCTCCTACTGGCGGCAGTCACCCCTATAGTGAACCCTTAGTTTGGTTAGTTGGTGTTTCATATCAAGTAGGTATCTCTCGCACACCCTCTGGCATACTTGGAGCTCTATAACTTCGGCTCGAGGTTCAGCTAGTGCTTGTAGTAGGGTCTCATGGTTTCTCTCAGATCTCTCACTGGTGATCAAGGTGATTGGTGTGAATGGTATGCTTTCTTGCATTGGCATTAACCTCTTTGATACGTTGAAAAGTCGTCATGCCCTGAATTTCGTTTCGGGAAACTCTATGGATTATGATTTGTAGAACTCTATCTGCTGAGATTCCTTCACTTGAGTGGTAGAAGCTTCGATATCCATTAAACAGCATAGGTTGATCTTGCTCTTCACTCCCTGTTTCCAAGCATTCTACCCAAGGAGGCATCGGGCCATGAAGAGCTGGACGAGGGTTAGGGTTGGAATTGGGAGCTACTAGGGGTAGGTTCTCATCCTCGGGTTCGGAGTTATCATCATCCGGAAGGTCTTCAGCATGGTGATCATTCAAAAGGGAGTGGATGATCATTCTCTGGTTCTTCTCTGAACCATCCAGCACTGCCTTCGTTCGGGAAGTACGGGTTGTCGTGGGGATGGAGTCCAACTATGTTTTCTATGCAAGAATTTAAGGGTAAGAGAATAATTATTAGACGAACTATCTAGATAATTACTTAGAAAACCTTCATTAGTTACATCGCTATTTGTGAAGTGCATACCAGCTATGTCTAATTTAACAGGATAGACCTTCGAATAAGTGACCTTAACTCCGTATTCACACAGAATAGGGGTGAAGTAAAATTTTCAAAGATTCTAAGTCTATAACATCCTAATTACATATAGCCTTAGTGTATCCACTTAGCAACTATCAACTTAGTGATGAAGATCCCGTTTTTAGTTCTCAAGTATAAAGTACTTATAGTAACACCAAATACTCCTATCGTATTTTAATTTTAATGTTATGTTCTATTGCTCTCATTGAGATAGGGTTGGTTAGATTTTAGCATTGTTGCAACTACCCAATTTAAACTTAGGCACATGCTAGTCAACCCTCGGATAATATAGGTGATCAGGCTATATCTTCTCAGTTTTGACCATATGTCTCTTAGCCCACTTGTGTTGCCCAACAATCGTAATTCTTTTGTACTGTCCTAGTGACACTGGTTTTAGTATGAATGCAGGCACGTATACTTACTTAAATATTTTATTATTTAAAGTATAAACTCTAAATCAGAGTATTTTTAATCCCATTGTATTTATAGTTAGTATATCTTTTATGGGTTGATATACCCAATTCACTATAAACAATGCACTGATACCAATCTGTCACACCCCAAAACCGAGAACGGCGGAAACGTTCTGGGGCGGAGGACGTCATGTAATGTATCACAACAAATGTAAAGTAGTAAATAAGCAACAACATCATCCATTGCATTAATAGTATAATTTTAATTACAATTGTTTTCTTTCATAGTACAAGACAACAAGATAACTAATCAAAATAAAAGACGAGTCTTGACTGCTCCGTCTTCTCTAAACCTTGCGTCGGCACCTGTCTATTTATAACCTGAGAATACAAGTTATTTTGAAAGTGTAGATCAGCATTTAAGCTGGTGAGTTCATAAGTATTTAACGTCATTGCTTTGATTAGTTGTTATGAAAGACTGGTGAATGATTGATGAAACATTTAGTATAAGTATGAAAAACTCTAGAAAATCCCTTATTTCCTACTAGTATAAAAGTAGTCTCCTACCAAGACTCGATTGTTTTGAAAGTATGCATCACTTGAAAATGTGACGGTTTTTCCCTGTTTAACTATCATTAGTTAGTCCCTTAAGTATACCTGAAATGGTATCAACCTAAAACATCCGTAGATTGTTCATTTACCTCTGTTGCTAACAGCCGGGTTTAGGAATAGTTAGTCCCTTATGTATACCTGCGACGGTATCAACCTAAAACATCCATAGATTGTTCATTTACCTTTGTAGCTAACAGTGGTTCTCAGAATGGTTAGTCCCTCAAAGTACCCTTTAGTACTAGGATATAAAGTCCAATCTATCTCGTCGATGATGTGATTGTATCACAAGGTAAAGATATAAAGGCGAACTATATAACAGTATCTAGACATCTAACATGTAATAGTAATTTGCCATATAATGTCTATGTAAAAGTATTCATGTATAAGTATTCATGTAAGAGTATTCTTTCATATAGCATGTAGTCTAGACTCATGAATGAACTGACTCTGGTGTAATTTCTTGTAGTAGGGAAAATGTTTTGTTTACTCTAAACTATTCCTATAATAGTTTACTAGAATGTAATTGATGAGTGTCCAAGTAGGTTTATACCCCTTGCTACCCAAGAGTATCGGAACTAAATTTACTGATGGAACATTTATGACCATATATGTATACATGATATATAACTAATATTTAAACGACCTTCGGAGGAGTACCCGATATCCCACCAGACCACATCCAAATTGAGGAAAAGGAAATAGGGTGGATAGCCTTCCTAAGTCTTTTAAACATTTCTTATATAACTATACATATAGAGGCATGCAATTTATAATATAAAAGCATAAAGAAGTTTTGTAAAATCGTTGAAAAGTCTAATAAAGAATTTGTGACTTGATGTCAGTTTATAAAATGATTGAAAGTATTTTGTTTGATAAGACAGTTTAAGTACACGGAAAACCACTGTTTGAAAACACCTTTGTAGCCGAGTTTGAAAGGAAGCTTACAGTGTGTAAGACAGTTTGATAAAGAGCTTTAATCATGTAAAAACGTTTAAGAAAGTCATTTGAAGTAATATGTTTAGTAAAACTGTTAAAATTGTAGTAAATCCATTTGTAAACTAGTTATAAATCCCATATGATTGATTTATTAACAAGTATCCCAAAATATTGATGTTTTTCGTGCCAAAATAATCGTATGTTTGTAGTACCAAAGATGGACACATATACATACAGTATAAGCATAGTGTTTGATTTATATATATAACAACACTTTTTATTTCAAAAGCTATGATGTTATCGTGATATATTTTGCATACAAAAGTTTCCTATAAGGTTTATAAATCACATATGATTCTACTTAAATAAAAGTGTATAATAATCTTTATATATAACACCCGATAGTAGTCGAGTATTTAACTTGTATTCCCCCCCTTAAAAGCATATAAAAGTATTTATAAAACATTTAAAAGTGTAGTTTATAGGGGTATGAACTCACTTGAAAGTTTGAAGATAGCGAGATGGAAAACTGGGTAGAGTTTCGTCTTGGGAAACGGATTATTCTCGGGATTCTCGGGAATCTCGGGAGTAAAATCGACCTTCGGGACTTTGAGCGAAATGACCAGGGCTTCGGGGTAGTGCAGGCACGAAAAATGAGGTAAAACGCAAGAAAAGTGAGAGAGAATGAGCAATTTTTCCGGGAACCCTCGCATCTCTATTTATAGGGGTCTGAGAGGTTGCGTTACGCGGGGCGTACTAGAGTACGCGCTGCGTACTCATGCGTCATGCATGAGCGCATCCTCGGTCGAAACATTGGAGCGACGTGGACGAACCGGAGCCTAGCATTCGAGTACGCTGGGCGTACGACGGTACGCTTGGCGTATGAGGGATCGGACCGCTGACTCGTTCTTCGGATAATACCGGGTTTTAATTTAATTTATATTCAAATTAATTAACAAACTTCAAAAATTCATATCTTTCTCATACGAACTCCGTTTTCGACGTTCCTTATATCCACGCGAAGGTGAGACTACGATCTACAACTTTTGTTTAGACTCCGTCGGCTAGTTTTGATTTTATTTTTAATATTATATTTTTAATAGGCGGGACAAGAAAAGTCCGTTAACGTTCCGTAACTTCTTCATACGACGTCCGTTTTCGTCAGACTTTTTACCGTTGCGCTAGTATTGTTGAGCCCTTCGATTCTCATTTAGATTGTGTCGGCTAAAAGTCTCTCGATCTCTATTTCGAGTTTTTAGCTGTCTACTGTTATATCTGTAACTTAGAAAAATCACAACTTCCTCATACGAAGTCAGATTTGGACTTTCTTTTTATGTACGTTTACGGTTTGATGATATCTAAAACTTTCATTTAGATACCTAAGGACAAAAACTATTGTATTGAAACTTCGCGTTTTACGTTTATCAGTATTGTCGGTTTTGCCGAGAATCTTCGATTGGCCATAACTTCTTCGTTATAACTCGGATTTTAGGGTTCTTCATATGTATGAAAACCTTGACACGATTCCTACTACTTTATTTAACCCAAATAAGATTATAGGAAAGTTAAATTTTTATCTATATTTGACTGGTGTTACATTTCATTGTCTTGAAATATCGGGTTGTCACACTTACAACAACCAAGAATATGGAGGAAAAAGGGAAAAACTCAAGATCTAGCTACATATATAAATGAAAATCAGATCTTGAATACTCACAATAGTTCGCAAGAGTGCCAAACTAGAGACTAAAGGCTTTGCTTGCTAGATCCTTGCTTCCTTCACACAATCTTCTCTTTATTTGCTCCAAAATGCCATGCTAACTCACAATATGAGAGGAAATGAAGATTAGGGCTCACAAGGTCGATATTAGGATTTGGAGGATGATAAGAGATCAGCCTCAAAGATATAAGGAGGTTATATAGGGTACCATCCCTAAAATTTAGGGTTTCTCATCCAGCCTCCAAGTTGTCGAGTTCTTCCTTACCAACTCGTCGAGTTGGTCCAAAAGGTTCGCAACCTAAAAGCTTTCGATACGTTGAGTTGAGGCCATCAAATCGACGAGTTCTAAGGGGATTTTCCTTTCAAGAAATACATCATATACCTGGAATTCAGGATGTTACAACTCCCTTGTTTTGGCATTTCCATGGCGTGGCCAAGGAGGACTACGACATGGTGTTGACCGTTGAATTTTCGATCATGTTTGACTATGGGTCAAACTTGAGGGTTTTGGGCTGTTTATTAAGATTTTACTTGGTGTTGGTGATTAGCGGATTCATGGGTGCAAGCAGTGCTGAAAGTGATTGTATCGCAATGTTTCATAGTTCTTCGATTCAGGTGAGTGTTTCTTCATTGTACCAGTGGGTCGAAGACACCAATGTCGGCCCATTAGTTTTGGTTATCATTTAGTAGAAGGATGTCATAGGGACTGTATCTATTCATGTAGGATAGATTGAGGAATCTTGATCTAGGCTGTCTTGCCTTTTCCTTGTTTGGTTGTGGCTCTAGTGTAGGATTACCTGTCCGGGTGTCTATCTCACCTCTGAGTATATCAGGTTATGTATTCCTTAGATTGTTGGTATTTAGGATGTCGTTGTGCTAAAGTGATCTGTTAGATCTTATCCTGGTATATAGAGTATTGCTATGCTGTAGTGATCTGTTAGATCTTATCCTGGTATATAGGATGTTATTATGTTGTAGTGCTCTGAGATTTGTATCCTGGTATATAGGATGTTGCTATATGGTAGTGATCTATAGATCTGTATGACTATTTATACTTTCTGGTTATCATCTAGTAGAGTGGCCTAGGGGTTGTATGTAGTTATATATGATAGCCCGAGAACTCTTGATCTAGGCTTTCTTGTTTGTTTCTTCTTTTGTTGTGGCTCTAGAGTAGGACTAGCTGTTCTGGTGGCTATCTCACCTCTGGTTACTTATGGTTACACACTTCATGGAGGTAATCTGGTAGCGAGATAGTATACGGTGTAAGGACTAATAGGCAGTGGTGAACTATTTGATTGTTGTTTTCTTATGTTATATGCGTGCTTGATCCTTGATTGTTCATATGTCGACATATGGTAGTACTGGGTTGAGGCGACCCTGCTTTGTGCTGTAGGGCAAGATACTCGATGCAGTTCTGCTGTAAGCTGAAGGCATGGAGGCACGGGAAGAACGGTTGGTATGAGGCGGTAGGCCAACAAACCCCGGGTATTCCATCCCGATGGCTGATTGGACCCATTGCATGTTGGCATTCCAACCTGGAGGTTGCGCGCCATTATGCATGCTTGTATGTTTATTGTATGTGTTATTTTAGGGGGAAAATCACTAAGATTTATGCTTATCCAGTTGTTTATTGTTTTAGGTTTCATCGCTGGTTATGGGAATGCGAAGGCAGGACTGTACATACTCATCAACAACATTGAGGATTTCATGTTTTCTATGATACTACGATTTTAAATTTAATTTTGAATAAATTTTTTTCTTAATAATGGATTTATAAATTGGGAAGTTTTACCTTAATTAAAATGAAAAAATTTGGTTGTGAAAAATGGGACGTTACAAGTTGGTATCAGAGACCTAGTTTGAGTGAAATGGAGGAACCCTTATGTGAATCCAGTCTCAATCTAGGATCCGAGAGTTTTTGCAAAACGTTTTTACTAAAGAATTTATAATAAAAGGGTTGGGTTAGGGACATTGACTTGGTCTCTTGTCATGTTCTTGTTTTATTGTTTTCTTAGGATTAGGAACGTGGACCTTAACTTAACTTTGGTTTTTCAGGAAGATGTGGTGTGTATAGTCAGCCAGAGCCTGAACAGGAAAGTGGTTCCCAAAATACCCATACTTGTTGTGTTTACTAAGTTCTGGTTTTTTCGATATATGAATTTTTAGAAAAGCATGCTGATAAGATTCTTCTTGAAATTGTTGGATATAAATGCATGATTTTTGTAATGCCTTATGACATAGGAAGTTGCTTGCTTGATATATATTACTTGATTTGTGATTACTGTGTGTATGTTGATTAGTTCTATATTGTCGGGATTGAATAGCCTTAGAATGATCGACATAGCCTTACTTCATGTTCCTTGTTTGGTTGTGGACTTAGGGAAGAGTCGATTAGTTAACAATCTATATGATCTCGTATTGTGTACAACAAGCATGCACAAAAGCAACTGGTGGTGCGAGAGCAAGGAAAATCCAAAGAAGAATGCCTAGGAAGTTAGTATTAGCTCGTAGGAGAAGTGGGTGTTAGCACACCTAAGAGTGGTCTAGTGCAGTGACTTAGGACCTTGAGATGAATTCTGAATCGACTACAGATATATATGAAGGTAGTATGGGCCCATTCTACTAAAATCACATGATCTGTGTGAGATTTAGGAGAAATCTCAAGGCTACTAAGGAACTAATAAGAGTAGGGCCTAGTGTGTTGAGCATTGTTGTAACGACCCGTTCCCGGTATGTTAATTCATTGGTAATTGTTGTAAGTTTTGCATGAGGGACTCGGCGAGTTCATAGCCTGACTCGCCGAGTAGGGTCGCGACTTCGAGCACGCGTGAGCCGGGGACTCGGCGAGTCCATATCCCTGACTCGGCGAGTCCATCCGTCTGGGTGAAACCCTAAATCCCCGGGTTGCCCACTATTTAAGTCACCTTATAGCCCCATTCTCGCCTCCCTCACCCTGAGAACACTGTGAGAAAGAACCCTAATCCACCCTTGTGTGAGCTAAGTGTTTTGTGCCATTTTGTGAAGGTTTGAAGAAGGAGAAGAAGAAAGGAGCAAGGAGAAGAGGTGTAGTGCAAAGATCCAAGGGCAAATCTGAGTTATTTGAGGTATTTTCGGATTTCCCCTCTTGTTATATGCTTTAAACCTCCATTAGAGCTCTCCTAGGATCTAGTTGATGCTTGTTCCAAGCCTTATGTTTGCATGAATGCCTTAATAAGTCGAGATATCTTTAGATCTGAATGATTGGGTGTTGTAGAGCCCAGATCTACTGTCTTTTTGGAGTTACTTTGCATATTAACCATAGATCTACCCATTTTGTGCATCTTTTAGCCTTATTTCCCTTATTCATGAGGTTGTACATGTAAAGTTGGAAACTTTACGTGGTAAATCAGCTTATTGGACTCAGATCTATCAATTGTATGTGTTGGATTCAAACAAAATCGAGTAAAAATCAGTTGCATGGCGGCAACTCAGCGAGTTGGGAAGAACGACTCGGCGAGTTGGGTCGCGAGTTCCCGATTCCTTCATTTTTATCAGTGTCGAGTGGATCCAGTGAGTTAGAGAGTGGACTCAACGAGTTGAGGGTAGACTCAGTGATGGAGGGACTCGGCGAGTTGTTCATACAAGTCAGCGAGTCCAAGGCAATCTTCTTAAGATCAAGAACAACTCGTCGAGTTTGTTCATACGGCTCGGCGAGTCGGATGAAGATTGTCTGAGTTCTTGGATCAAGTGGGTACTCGTCGAGTCGATGCCACACTCGACGAGTAGCAGCGTGTAGAACTGAGAAGTGAGAGTAGGACTCGGCGAGTTGGGCGGCCCAACTCGGCGAGTCAGCCCAAAAGAGAGTTGACTTTGACCAAGGGTAAAAGAGTCATTTTATCCCAAGCGCAGTGTTTAGTATTTGATTGAGTGTGTTTATGGACTTGTAGCCGAGGAGATTCAGGAGCAGCAACCGTTAGCTTCCCGAGCCACACACTCAGCAGCCAGCTTACGAGGTGAGTTTCCTTCCAGTAGGAACGGGTCTAAGGCCACAATGCCGGCCCGTTCAGTTAGCAGTAGTTTCCGGATTTAGGTCCGATGCAGTAGCTAGTATGTTTGATGCCTTCGTGGCTCGAACAAGATTTGTGTGCTATGTTTTATGCGTTAAGTGTTATGTGTTCCGGGCTACGGCCCGATGTAGTATGTCGTATATGCGTTCATGCTAGTTGATGTGTTATGCTATGCCATGTTCAGTCAGTCAGTTCCGAACTTCGGTCCGATGCAGGGGACAAGGTCCCAGTCGGTTCCGGACTTCGGTCCGATGCAGTTAGTTCCGGACTTCGGTCCGATGCAGGGGACAAGGTCCCAGTCAGTTCCGGACTTCGGTCCGATGCAGTTTCCGGGCTTCGGCCCGATGCAGTGGGCGAGGCCCAATATGTGTTTATATGTTATTGCATGGTATGTGGTAGTTTGGGGGAGCTCACTAAGCTTCGTGCTTACAGTTTCAGTTTTGGTTTCAGGTACTTCCGCAAGCAAAGGGAAGAGCTCGGGGTGATAGCATCGCACACACCACAGCTTAGCTTTTATCCTGGGGATGGTTTTAGTTGTTTTGGATTTGATATAGTATGATACAGTTTTCCGCACAGTATTTTATTATGATTTGGGATACATCGCGTATGTTTTTTTTATGTTATGATACTCATATTATGGTTTTGATTATATTGAAAAACGAAATTTTTGGGTCGTATTTTTGGGTCGTTTCAATTGTGTTGTGATATCTAATCTTTCCTAGGTGTATTTTTAGTATGGCGGCTGTTGGAAGTTCATGATTAAGAGCTGGCAGCACTGGATGAGTCAGTCTGAGTGAGGAGGAGACTCATGGGATCATTGCTGAAAAAGTAGTTGGGGCGATCAGGGAGGCTACTCTAGAATTGTTTGGGTTGGTCAAGACTGCCATGGTCGAGCTATTCGATGATCTCTATATTGTACTTTCTGAGGCTGTTGTTGCTACAACTACCATGGTTGTTGCTACTGTAGTTTGTAGGGTTCAAGGAGAGAGAGCTTTCCATTATCGGGACTTTGACATTACAAAGCCTCTAGAGTTTGATGGGGGTCAAGGACTCGATTGTGGCGATGAGATGGCTGTTTGATGTGGAGGGTTGTTTCTTCAAATGTTCTTGTCCAGATGATCAGAAGGTCAGGTGTACCTTAAACCTTCTCAAGTCGGGGGCGAAGGATTGGTGACTAGTTCTTGCACTCCTGAGTAGAGGGTTGTAGTGACTTGGGAACGGTTCTCAGAGATGTCCCGTGCAAGATATGTTCTTCTGGTGGAATAGGAGACACTAGGCAGGAGTATCTAGATCTTAGGGAGACGGCCGAGTCGGTGACAGAGATCACCAAGATGTTCACTGAGAGGGATTTGTTCAGTCATGAGTTTGCTGCTTTAGATCAGTCTCAGATGACTCGATATTTAAGCATTCTTAAGACAGGCATCCGATAGTTTGTGTTCACCTAACAATAAAATACCCTTACTGAGCTTCAGGATGCCACGAGGAGGAGATAAATTGAGATAGAGACACCGGAGAGGGAGCAACATTAGGCTCCAGTTCAGTCCCAGCCTATAGCAAAGAGGTTTACGTCCACCATCCGGAGTTTAGGATCAAGTTGAGGGGAGGTGTAGATCCTTTGTATGTCACAGGTGTGGTGAGGAGGGCCATTTTGGTAGAGATTACGGGTAAAGTGCACGAGTTTGTTTCCATTGCAGCTAGGAAGGCCACATTAGATCTTGTTGTCCTTTTCTCATTTTCGGTGTGGTGTTAGATCCTACACCCCTAGCTTGGTAGTTACCCGATGGACGTTATGGGATGATCGGAGCCCCAGATACTGAGATTTGAGTTAGCAGTTCTTCTATTTAGCAATTGTTGCAAGTATTGGTATTCATCTGTAATTCCTGTTGGTGTTTCAAGTTTAGTTATAATCTTGATGATCAGTTGAATGGAATTATTTTGTTTTAACTCTGTTTAATCTGATTTCTTGTTATGAATGATTAATTATCATTGTCCTCGAAATGCATATGTGTTGGACATTTATGAATATTGTGAGGGTTCAAATTCCCTATATATCATGATATCAATGTTTGGGATGAAGTGGTGGAGTTAAAGTTAGGCTGAGTATCGTAGGATTGCAAAGTTGTTAGACTCTAGCTTATCTGAAGTGGGGGGGGGGGGGGAGTGAAACCTCGTAGCGTGAAGAGCTTGTGCCAATGTTCGGTTCTAAGTCGAATTTCTCTAAGTTCAATACTTCCCCGCAACTGATGGATCTTTTAGTCTCATGTCAAGATCATCATCATCTGTTGGATTTCTTTTCGGGTCGTACTAGTTTTAGTTGTAATATCATATGTAGGGCATGCTTGTGTTTTAGACTCTAGGATGCTAGGTGCCTATGTTGAGGGATGTGATAAGGGCTTCCTTGTATGTTCTTGTTTGGTTGGGGTTTGGAGGTTTAATTCATGGCCCAAAGACCTGGTAGGATCATTTAAGTCTTGTTGAGCCCGAGCGTTGTTACTAGTTAATGGATCCAAGGTAAGCCTGAGTGTTGTTGATTAGTGGATCAGGGGTAGGCCTGAGTGTTGTTGTCCATTAGTGGGTCGAGGGTAAGCCTGTGTACTATTATCGATTAGTGGATCATGGGTGAGCCTGAGTGTTGTCAACAGATAGCTAAGAGGGGTTGTCAGAGAGTGTAGTCTAGTTTTGTATGTGATCGTTGGGTTTCCTTATGTTTGTGTATTTTCATGCAGGGTTAGTACAACGACATTTGGACGAGTAGAGATAGGACTGATCAACTCTACATATTTTCAGATATTTCAGTTGCTTGGGGGTTGGATATAATTTTGGGATTTGCAGGTCATAAGTTAGGAAGGGAATTCTTCATTCGTAGAATGGTTTTCCATTAGGCTGTTTGTTTCTCATTAAATCTGCAGAGGTATCAGAAGATAAAGGAATTTCATGGGAGTTTTGAGTAAAACTGCTAGGGTCTCTATCTGAATTGGCCCAATAGCCTGGGCATGGAACCTGTCTTGTCGATGTTGTAATTGCCAACATACGAATGATATCAGCTCGTGGCAAGGGAGTCGGTTTGAAGAACCCACAAGCTATTTAGAGGGTGTTTGAGAGGAGACTCCAAGAACTGATTTCGAGGACGAAATCTAATTTAAGCGGGGGAGAATCTTAACATCCCTTTTTCCAGAGAAGGTGAGCCAAGACTTAAGGAATCAAATAAGGATTT
Organism: Lactuca saligna; assembly: GCF_052625555.1. Taxonomy (NCBI): domain Eukaryota; kingdom Viridiplantae; phylum Streptophyta; class Magnoliopsida; order Asterales; family Asteraceae; genus Lactuca; species Lactuca saligna. Next base: position 10,819,714 of record NC_136420.1, read on the forward strand.
CTGGAGCAGACCCTCAACCACGAAGTGGGGCTTGGATGCCCATGATGTGGTGTAATATTTATTGAATGTGTATTTTAAGTGTCGCCATGGAATGATGCTTACTTAGGCCCAAGCCCACATATTTTAGGGTTTCATCCATATTTAAGCATCTTAACCCCCATTTTAGATCATCGTCTTCAGCCTCCATTCCTTCATCTCGAAATCCATAGTCTCTCTTCCATATAAATGAGCTTGGTGGTTGTCTCTTGAGGTTTTTTGCTTCATTTGGGGAAACTTAAAGAATTAGGTGGTTCATTTTGGTGCAGGGAAGCAATGAGAAAGCTTGGAAACAAAATCTTCTTCACATTTCTGAGTCATTAGAGGTATAAAGTTCATATCTGGACCTTTGTGCTTCTTGTTTGATGTTTGAGCCCATTTTTGGATGATTTGGTACCATACTTGAGTGCTCTTGGAGTTTGAGGAACTCCATAGTTTGATGTGGTGCTCATTTGGTCATGAACTTCTAAGCTAGTGAGAAAAAGGTCTTAGCTTGAGTGTTCTTAGCCTCATGTTTGAGTTTTGATCACATTTAGGACTTAATGGACTTAGGGTTTAAGATCTTGACCTATTGTGAAGTCCTAATGGATAAAGTTAGAGACTTTATCCATTAAGTCAGTGTGAAGAAGTGGATATGGAAGTATGACCTTAGATAGGAAAATATTAAGCTCTTGTTAAGAAATTGGTGATTTTCTAGTAACCACGGTGTGGCGAGGGTAGCCATGGCATGGCAAAGTTAAAAATTGTGACTGCCTTGTTTTGGCATTGCCATGACGTGGCCAAAGAGGACCACGACGTGACGTTGACCATTGAATTTTTTACAAAGTTTGAATTTGCGTCAAACTTGAGGGTTTTGGGCTGTTGATTATGATTTTACTTGGTTTTGGTGATTAGTGGATTCGTGGGTGCAAGTAGTGCTGAAAGGATCGTATCGTAGTGTTTCAGAGTTCTTCGATTCAGGTGAGTTTTGCCTCATTATACCCTTGGGCCGGAGGCACTAATGCCAACCCACTAGTTTTGGTTATTTTTAGTAAAAGGATGCCGTAGGGAATATATATAGTCATGTAGGATAGACTGATGACTCTTTATCTAGGCTTTCCTGCCTGTTTCTTGTTTGGTTGTGGCTCTAGAGTAGGATCACCTGTCTGGTTGTCTATCTCACCTCTGAGTATATACGATTATGCATTCCTTGGATTGTTGGTATGTAGGATGTTGTTGTGTTGTAATGATCTGTTAAAGTTTCTATGTTGTAGTGATCTGTTTGATCTTATCCTGGTATATAGGATGTTGTTATGCTGTAGTGATCAATTAGATTTGTATCTTGGTATATAGAATGTTTCTATGTGGTAGTGATCTATAGATTTGTATAACTATCTGTACTTGATGGTTATCATCTAGTGGAGTACCCTAGGGGTTGTATGTAGTCATGTAGGATAGCCTGAGAACTCTTGATCTAGGCTTTCTTGCCTGTTCCTTGTTTGGTTGTGGCTCTAGAGTAGGATCAGCTATTCTGGTGGCCATCTCACCTCTGGTTACTTATGGTTACGCACTTCATGGAGGTTATCAGGTAGTGGGACAGTATGCAATGCATGGACTAGTAGGCGGAAATGAACTGTATGATTGTTGTTTGCTTGTATTATGTGTCTGCTTGATCCTTGGTTGTTTATATGTCGACATATGGTAGTAGTGGGTTAAGGCGGTCCTACTTGATGCTGTAAGTCAAGATAATCAGTGCGGGCTGGTTGTAAGCCGAAGGCACAAAGGTCCGGGAAGAGCAGTTGGGTTGAGGTGGTAGGCGAACAAACCCTGGGTATTCCATCCCGATGGCTGATTGGACCCGTTACATGTTGGTATTCAGTCCAATTACTGAATAGACTTGGGCATTCTAACTGAGAGGTTTTGGGTTGTTATGCATGCTTATATGTTTATCCTATGGGGTATTTTGGGGGAAATTCACTAAGCTTTATGATTACCCAGTTGTTTATTGTTTCAGGTATCATCAATGGCTATGGGAAGGCGAAGGCGGGACTGTACACACTCATCAATAACATTGAGGATTTCACGTTTCCTATGATACTCTGATTTTTAACTAATATAATTTGGAATAAACGATTTTCTTAATAATAGAATTATAAATTGGGTAGTTTTACCTTAATAAAAACAAAAAACTTTGGTTGTGAAAAAATGGGACGTTACAACTACATACTACGAAACCAATAAAGCCCTATCCATGACTTTGGCGGTGATCTGCCCTGAATCTATTCACAAAATGTTGTACCTCAATGGCCGGTGCAAACTCTGCCCTGAATCTCTTCACAAAATCAGTCCAATACATGGCCACCATGACCTCAGTTCCCAAACAATGACCAACCTCCTCCTACTAGCCGCGGGCGCCATCCCTAAGAAGGCAAGATGCAAATACCACCTTCGATCCCTTTGGGAAAAAACTAGTTCACTGAGCATTCTCCATGTCAACAATCCACCATCTACTAGTGATAGGGTCCTTCTTCCCAAAGAACTCTAGGGCTCCACAAGCCTTGAACTCCCGAAAAGAGAGAGTGTGCGCCCAGATCTGACCAGCGATAATCTCTACACAAAACAACTCCATGATACCCTCCTTGATCGTACTGAAGATCACAAGAGTCTGCTCCAAAATACTGTGAGTGATATCTGACGATATGAACTCCTGCATCCGATCTTCCATTGGTTCGATGCCAGAGCCAGAGCTAGAACCTCCTCCATAGGTGATCATCACCATGCTGAAAATCAACCACACAATAATCAGAACATACCCAAAGAATTACTCACCCTGCAGTCTTTCCAGAATCCTCGTGACCCTCCTTGATTCGAGTAAAAATCCAATGCTTTCAGTAATACGACCCGATACTACCTTCCACACCTATCCATACTTTCCTTAAGAATCATCCCGACTCTTCTAAGTTAACTCTTCACTCTGACATTCTCAAAGCCTGCTAACCAAAGCACCAATCGCACTAAATCAGTTCCTAGGCTCTCTTAGGACCCCCTCACCCTTCCATCAACTGCTAAAGAGCTACTAATAATGTCAACTAACTACTTCATGAATATAATTACATGCAACCAAACTTAAATAGTCTTTCAACTAAAAGACTCAACCCACAACGGTTAGACTCAAACGAGAGATGCACAATAGAGCCAAATCAATCACTCTAAAATTATTTAACCTTTGCAACATGTAACTTAACATATTCATTTAAAAGTTAGCTCACATCAATATGATTCCCACAAAGAACAAAGCAAACAACATTAGAACAATACCACTCAATAGGCCACAAAATCTAAAAAGCATCCCCTAACTCACTAACTTCTGTGATGCTAGGAACTTTTATAAACAATGTCAGTTGCCTTATGCATGCAAATTATACACAATATGAGATCAAATAGTTCGTCGAATAAATGATTCTACCTTAAGCCCACAACCAGACGAGGAATAGGAAATAATGTTAAATAAGTCATTCTAGGGATATATGATCCTAACTGTATACAATTTTTAAACATACACTTAACAAATAATTCCACCAACATAGATTCCAAATAAGGCATAACATCCAATTACTCCTAGGATACAAGGCGTCACAAATCAGGCCATTCTATCATGAAATTCATGAAGGTATCCTTAGCCTTATCCCAGCATGCAAACATTCCATAAGATATAACATATCAACATGTATGGATATTTTGGGAATCACTTACTTAAGCTCGACTGATTGCTTGCATCGCACCCCTTTTTTTGTAAAAATATTTTTGGAAAATTTAATTTCTTTCAAAAAGATTATCAATTCCTCAGTTTGAGTTCAGACACTCCTGATGGTGTGCTATAATCCCTCAAAACAAGGCTCTGATACCAACTTGTAACGTCCTAAAAATACCAATAAAATTTTCATTTAAAACCATCAAGTCATACAACCATTTATTCCAGAACCAAACATGATAAAATGTATTTCTCAAACAATAGAGTAAATCGAAAGTATTCAGTGTGGAAAAATCAGCAGGAGATGATGTGCAATCAAGCCGGGCCCTTCCCTTTAGAACTGGAAGTACTTGAAAATGTTTAAACCACAAAACCGTAAGCACAAGGCTTAGTGAGTTCCCCAAAATACCACATAGCATATATATAAATAACAACACGTAGATGTATCAGGTTTGCAACAAACCCCGGTCCGTATCAACCCCGAGTCTATATAAACCCCGAGCCCAGATTGGCTCCATTGGGTCAGTATAAACCTCGAGTCCATATTGACCCCAAGCCTAGATTGGCTCCGTGCATACAACATATAAGCACATAAGCAAGAGTCATAAAGACAACATGCACAATCGACACCTATTTTCCTATAATATAGTGGGAAGACTCACCTCATAGTTAAACCTCCTTTGGGCAAAAGATCATTTTACCGTTCTAATACTAAGTCCAAAAGTCAAACTGGTCAAAAAGTCAACGGTAAACCCTCAGTTGACTTATGCCCTTCATAACTAATGTACGCCTAACATAGAGCTATACACTGAGTATAGAGGCTACGCCCTGTATAGAGCCTCTGATCCTAAAAACTTCTATTAATCTCTTAATACAGTAAGCCAAACTCTCAAACTCCCAGATCTGATCTAAATGGATGTCTTAATGGATAAATCTTTGACTTTATCCCTTTGCATGGCCAAGATGAACACACAACCAAAATCTAAGTCCAAGATGGCATGTTTTGCTCAAGAACTCATGCATGGATGGATGAGAGTGCCCATGCTCTCATTTTTATGACTCTATAACCTCAAAAACATTAGAAGGAGGCATTTAAATGGTTTGGAGTAACCTATACTCACAAGGACCAAGATTAAGGGACAAAAATCATAAAACCCCATAAGCTAATTAGATCTAACAAAAGGAATATCAAGATGCAAGCTTTATACCTTCTGGAGATAGGCTATGAAGTGAAAAGTCTAGATCTACAAAGCTTGGAGCTCACACTTGCTTCTCCAATGGACTCCTTCTTTAAGAATGAACACAAAAATCACACTAATGCTTCCGAAACTCACAATTGGTGGCTAGTGTTTCAAAGGAACGATATGAGGTGATGGAACCTGGTAATAGGAAGAGTTCCAAGAAGTTAGAGCCCTTAAATAGGGCTCAAAGCCTTAGGATTTGGGTTTTGGTCAGCAGCGGCTACTCCCTGCGTAGCAAAATCTACGTCATATGTAGATCAATAAAAATGTGATCTGATTTTAGCATCTACGCCATGCGTATTTCTCCTTTGCCCTGTGTAGGGAAAACCGCTAAGTTCCAATTCAACTTCAAACAACCATAACTTCTTCTTTCCGACTCTGTTTTCGACGTTCTTTATATGCACAGAAAGGTATTGAAGATCCCCCAATTATATCTAGTTACTTTTGGCTTAACTTATGTCGAAATAAAACCATAATCCATGCAAGGAGCTCAACATATAACTTTTCTCATTTTACCATTTGGTTCCAGCACACAAAACAATGGCTTAGATCTCATAACCAATATTATCAACATTCAGTAAGGTCCAAACTTTAGTTCCTCAAAGCCCAAAACCATTACATAATCAAATTACGGTCCCCGAAGCCTGAATTAAGGAATGTCCCGAAACAGGGTGTTACACGAACGTTATGCACTTCTTATAAATATGACTTTGATTCTTGTTCTTCAACCATAGGTGTTAATACATTTCGTTCCATGTGGCTCTTCAAACACAAATTCTATTATGATGGACCCCTTAGTTACTACAATGCACCACTAGTGGCTAATGTCAAAAGCCAACAATAAGGGGTCAACTTTGACAAGACTTTTAGTAGGATTCTCAAAACAACAACCATTCACATGGTTCTTAGTTTTGCCATCTTTCCACATTGGTTTGTTTACCAATTAGACGTGAAAACGTATTTTATTCCAAGACGGTCTACATGCATCAACCCCTTAGATTTGTTGACTTGAGTCCTTGACCCACCTAAACTACGTGTGTCAACTCCCTAAACACCCTCAAGCAGACCATGAGTCTCGTTCCAATGTTTTGCTAGCTATGCCACCTAAGTTGGCTTTCACCGGAACAAAATCGACTCCGTCTTCACATACAGATTCGGCTTACCACCAGAACTTCTATATTGACTCTCAAAGTGTATTTTTAATACATTCAACCTTATAAATTGTTTTATTCAAAATAATTATAATAGTTGTATTGTCTTTTGTAACATATTCAATTTTATAAAAGTCCAAGACAATTTAACTGTATCGATCAATTCAACGTGTACAGAAACAGATATTTTCCCCAAACTCGTTTCGATACATCAACCCAAGTACCCAACCTAGTGATTTTGACATTTGTTATTATATATAAAAAGTTAGGAAGGAAAAGCAAGAGAAATGGGTGGGTAAGAAAAGAATTTTAGGTCACTTTATCTTTTAACGTGATTGATCAAGCCAAGAACAAAGCACAAGAGAGCCAAATGATTGTTTTTTCTTTATGAAAATCGACATTATTGTATAAGTACAACTTTTAATGCATGATTTACATATCATTGTAATAAGGGCTTTTGTCCTATTCAATGTACAACTTTTTAAAAAGGAGGCCAGGAGAGTACCACTACGATATCCTTTAATCCACAAACCAAAAAAATCTTTCATTTTTCAACAAATTTACAAAAAGAAATACATAATATGTTTTCATCATTTTTATGTTTCAATCTATAGAGCATCTCATATATAATCATATTTTAAAACAATTTCATATGAAAATACGAAAGTAAAATAATCATATAAATGTGCCTTGTGGGCATGAATACATCCATATGCCTTCAAAATTACATATTTATATATACTTTTTTTTTAATGGATATATATATTTATATACTATATGACATACAAATATATATCATAAACCTTTCCTCCATCACCAATAAGTTTTCCCCATTCAACTCAATTTTTTCTCACTCGGAGTTCAAGTCCAGTGTGCTTGACTTTGACTCCAAGTCAAAGTCAAAGTCATTCACATATTGACTATTCAAATCAAACCTCTCACTACCTTTCTGTAATCTTTTACCTTGACAATTCCCATCAGAAATTGTACTCCCACTTCTTTTCCTTCCATTCCCGGAATCACTCATTCCATTCCTATCCATCAATTTCAAATCAAGATCATCGTTTTCCTTCCTTCCCCAACTCTCAGATGAAGTCAACGAGCTTTCCATTGACGACCCATTCCTCGTTTTTTTCACCTCTTTCTTTAACCTTGAATCATCTACTTCGGTCAGCATGGATAACGAACTCGGGCAACTCGGGCAGCCATTGTCCACCATTGAAACTAAATGAGAAAGCTCAGCTTTTGCTGCTTCAACTTCAATGGCGGATGAATTATACCCTGCAAGTGTGTCTTGTGCCTTTCTCAATACCGATTGTAAATACTTTCCTTGAGCTTCAATTCTCAGCTGTAAATGTCTTTGAACCTGAAAATTGAAAAATCCGATCGTTAGTTTACTACAGTTGTACCTCATGCATGTAAATTTGTACTTTCGGTTTTCACCTCTATTTGTTCGTGAAGTTTCCTTTGCACCTCCATTTGCATCTGTAAAGCCTCAGCAATCTTTAAGCTCCTGATACGATCAACATTCAACGCTTTTAAAAACTTTTCTTGCGGATTTTATATAAAAAGATAGAGAATTTAAAGGTGAAAAGGTGAATTACTCGCTAATCTGATTTGGGTTTTCATCGTTTCGATCGATACTTGTGATATCACTCCTATGGTCATCTCCAAACTCTGTTATCAAATTCATTGGTTATTAATTAGAATGAAAAATCCAGCATTTTGTTTCAATGAATAAAGAATCAAACACGTATTTACTCACCTTCTTGAATATTTCCACTGCAAGCTGGCGATTGTTGAATCTTTCCTAATCTATATTTCTGCATAAATATACAAGAAAAACTTAGAATTGTAATAAAAAATCGTTAATTTGTGAATGAATTGAGGCTAAAAGTACCTGTAAATGACTCTTTAAGTGGTACAAAGTAAGCCCATGAATACCCATTACTCTCATCAAAGATTTTGGTGTCGCTTCTGTAAGTGAAAAAAGATCGAAACTTTATGAAAACCCAACAACAAGATTTTATAAAAGAAGGTAAATTTTAGTAGAAACTCACTCTCTGGGCCTCCGAGTTGACTGACTGAGTCAACGAATCGTTGGTGAAGTTCAGAAGTCCATTTGAGTCTTGGCTTAGCATCACTGGATAAAACCAAATTCACTTCTTGATTTTGAATATTCTCATGAGCCATTTTTTTCAGTTTCTGAAATAGATAAAGAACAGAAGAAGTAATGAAACATAAAATAGGATTGATTCTTTATGAATTGAAGACTTGTTGTGTCTGAAATATGTGGCAGATGAGTGTAAGTCTTTTATAAATGAGAGACGGGGGGGTATGGGTGGGTGGGTGGGTGGGTGGGGGGGGGGAGTTGGTTGATCTCACTCCATATCAGGAAACACGAGTGGGGTAATGTAAGGTGAGGGAATATATGCTCTCATGAGCTGTGTGTCTCTTACCTTTCTCTCAATTCACATTTCATTATCACCCACAAAACAAAACAAAAGAGAGAAAAAAATAAAATATTTTTTTATTCATTTTCCCTTTTGACTTGAACGGCATGAAGAGAATCTTTAATGGTGCAAAAACAAAGAAAGCAAAACACAGTTCCATTTGGAGTCTTAAAAGCAGAGAAAAAAGTGCATGATTTGGTTTTATCTTCATGTTTTTCCATTACCCACTCCTCACTTTTCACACCTCACTCTCAAAATTAGCGAATGATAATCCAAAATCATCATTAGACTTTCATCGAACAAATGGCTTGCATTCAATCCAAGAATTGGTTTGGTTATTATTCGATCAAAGTTAAGGATCAAATCCAAGATTTAGAGGACCCCTACCATGATGTTAATGGGTTTTAACTTTCTAAATCTATATGGAGTTTTGAAGAAAGGAGATTTACATTAGTGGGATGGATTATGGAATATGGGTGAGTTAAAATTTTGATGGATTTATTTTTCTTTTTCTTTTTGGAGTTTGAAAGTGATGGCAAATGAGTTTTTCTTTTCTTTGATTTGGCTATTTTTGGTGGAAGATGTGGTGGGATTGGCGGATTCTCTTTGTTGCTTGTAGGCTTAGGGGAATCAAAGAATCCAACAATAGATTTTAGGACAAATTTCTTGTTTTTATGCTATCAACAACTATTTATATTTAAACAAAAGGAAAAGGATAAAGTGGTGAGGGAATAAACCAATTCATCAATGACTCATTATATAATTCAATCCTATGATCATGCCAACATATATATATTATATACATACATGAACACACATCCCAAAGGTAAAAGGATGGTGATCAGTTACGAATTAAAAAAGGGTCTACTCAAAATGGTAAATTTAAGTACGTGTTATATTGATCACGTAATCGTTAATATAATAATATAAGGAGATGTCCCTATATGTCTATATGACTGTATTTTCTTCGACCTTTGATCAATTTATGATGGATTTTTATTACTTATTTTATAGAGAAACTGAGCTAACCTATAAGAACAAATAATCTGATAACAATAACTAATTTTTTTATAAATTTTATAAAATGACCACTTACTCCGGAATGCGACATTCCGGAGTTGGTGGTGGTTGGTAGGTATCGGGTCTGGAATCTGACACACATACAGACTAAAAAATATACTGTACTAAGGAATATATGGGCATTTCAGAATGTTCTTCCGAAGAGGTAATATTGGGCATTTGTGTAATTTTTGTTCTTCCACAAGCCACAAGCAATATATTTCTTTGTCTTTGTTCCTTGATTGCAATATATATATATATATATATATATATATATATATATATATATATATATATATATATATATATATATATATATATTTGTCTTTGTTCATCCACCAACAATGTTATTTGATAGGTTTCATATACTAAAAAAATGACAACGTATCAAGAGATCTGTGCAATATATTGATCCTGGTGTATATAAGCAATGATATCAATTCCGTTGGGTTAATCACGTAGGTTGCTTCTAAGTCAAAGTTACACACTAATCAAATATGTCTATCTTTTCAATGTCCTGGATCAAATATAGTTATACAGATTCTTCTAACACAATACATCTGTTTGTTGTTAATAATATTATGAAAAGTAGTATTCGTCGATTTCTTGGGAAAAATCGATATGGTGGCAATAGGTCTTCTAGTGCTGGAAGTAACCAAAATTGTAATTTATTATCTATATCAACCAATCACGTCCCTTCTTATAATGAGCCTGTAAAAGGGGAGATTTCAGGTATAAAGGTAAGACTGCAACTTATTCGATGTTGATGAATCTGCCAATGATCATGAAAAACTAATGTTGTTGATTGATAATGACAATATAATTCCATACGGAGAGCTAGTTAAACATTTCTAAAGTTTGACTGATTTTTCTAGGGATGACAATGAATTTAAAGAGGGGAAACTAATCCCCTAAAACCCCAAGAGGAAAAGTATCATTGTTATTTTTTCGATTATGAACAAACACAAACCACTCATTGGGGGATGTCTGAACCTTTATCATTGACCGAATTAGCTCAACAAAAATGTAAAAATGTTTAGTCCATAATTATTCTTCTTATGTGAAGATCTATCAACTCTATAAAAGCAAAGAATAACTTGAGCTTAAATTAGGATTCAAATGTGTTAAGGGCTTTCAAACTAGAGTGAGCAAATTTACTAAAGACCGGTATGAAGCTGTTTGCTTTGTGAAAAATTATAAATGGAAATTACGGGCTACAAAAGATAAAGATACCAATTCATTTAAAGTCACTAAACTATTGGACAAACACACATGCTCAAACACACATATCCTTCCCCATCATCGCCAAGCCAACAAAAATGCATTAGTTCACTTCTTGAAGGACATATTAGCTAATAGTACATGTAATGTGTTGTGGGGGGAACGGATTCGACGAACTTTAATTAGCCTTCATAGTGTACATATTTTATACTGGAAAGGATGGAGTGCTAAAATATATACTCTAAATCTGTTGAGACGGACTCCTGAAGAAATCTTTGAAAGACTTCCTTTACATTGTTACAATTTTTAGAAGAAGAATCCAAGGACCATTACACATATAAAGACAAGTTATGTCAACAAATTTGAATACTTTCTCGTGGCTTTCGGCTGCATGATAATATTCCTTATTTAATGAGTTATTTGAATTCTTGTTAACTTGTGTATTCGATTTAATAAATAATTCATTAAATTATTGTGTAGGTTCGAGCATTTCAACATGTTTGTGTCCTATTGTTAACACTGACAGAGAAAATTCTAAAGAGAAATACTTAGACACGATGTTCCTAGCCCGCATGGATAATAATAACCAAATATTCCTAATAACATTTGGTGTTGGAAAAATTGAAAGTGGGGATTCATGGACATAGTTTTTATCAAGACTCAAAGTATTTATTGGGGACATGACCTATTTGGCTTTCATACCTGATAGAGCTAATTCCATTGGAATGGACATTCAAGTCGTGTTTCTAAATGCATATCATAGACTTTGTTTTCGCCATTGTTAATGAATATGGAAACACAAAGTGGAAAACAAGAGGGAACAAAAATTTTGTTTCAGCAGGCTGCAAAAGCTTATCGAGAGTCTGATTTCAAAAAAAGCTTGGCTAGGCTACATCGTGACCTATCTGATGACTGTCGTACATGGATAGACATAATTAGTAATAACAAATGGGCAAGGCCGTGTTCCCCAATGGTTTGGTATAATTTAATAACATCAAACATCACTAAGTCCATCAATATGTTATCAAAAGATGCACACAAACTAACAATAACAATGTTGATTGGCTTGTTTTGAGAAACAATGCAACAATGGTAGTGTCAACGATGTAATGTTGGAGGTGATTATTTAAATTATAGTTCTTCTATGGAAATTCTACTATACTTTACTGTGTATGACAAGATATTTTCAATTTTTTATAGATAAAAGTAGAAAAGATGTTACTGAGTATGCTAAGATAGTTATCGAAAAAAGGGTAATAAATCCTCTGGTTTCGGGTAGACTAGATTAATCAAATTAGATATGAAGTGACTGATCAAATGAAAATTGATATAATCAACTAAGAATCTCATTGTTGTACATGTGAGAAATGACAATTATTTGGTATACCTTGTTCTCATGCTATGTCGGTATTCAAGTAACTAAGATATCAACACTACGATAAATGGGTGTCACCTTACTTCACAATGAAAACATATCGAGCAACATATATAAAGGCTGTGTTTCATGTGATAGTTCTAGTTGAATACGAACAATCAAATAAAGTCATGTTTGTATTGGCACCATTGATGGAAAAACAATAAGTCGAACATCCACGAAATCATAATCATATCCTATCCCAACGTGAAGATCCGATTAAGAAAAAAAGCATTTGTTTCCTTACACAAGCAGTATCTGTGATGCTTAGTTTCCTGTAGGTTCACCATAAATTGAATCTTCGAGTAGGACTAAGGCAAGTCTCAAAAGGAAGGGTAAGTATAAGAGTAGATCTAATGTCAAAACTACTCAAAAAACTAGTCAAGAGTATGCTACTCTTTATCTAAAATACTTATAGTCATGTTTGTACCAAATTATAAAATTCTACAAATTCTTGTTCGATTAGTTAAACTTGTTTTGCTACATTACCATAAGGAAATTGTTTAAAACATACACAAATCAAACACCATAAAGGCATAAACTCAAAAGTCAGTTAAATTTGTAGTCTCTATCCATGGCCAACTCTCAGTCCACCACAAAGCAACATGCTTGTGCAGAGTAGGCTGCAACATCTTGGGGGGGGGGGGGGGAGCTATATAAAACAAAATATAAATGTGAATTTTATGTTATTTTTTCATATAAATTTATAGATTATAAGGTAAATTAAGATACATACATTTCTAAAATCAAGAGTACATTCAAAATCAACAACGTGTAAACACCTCATCCTTGGGTATGCAACTACTCAAGGGATGAAACCCGATGTAAGGTTACGAACTATCCTACTATTGGAAAATGTCTCCATGGTCCAAATCTACAAAATTAAGATGTCAAATAGCTAACTAACATAAAAATGTTACAATAGTTGTTGTATAAAAACTATTATGAAACATATTGGACATACCTTAAATGCATAGGAAAATCCTTGTATAGTATACGTAGGTTTACTATCGACCTTGGTTGAGTGGGGTTCATATGCTCCTTAATCTTATCAAAGATAGAGACAACTGTCTGTATGTCAAACCCATATTACTCTACCCCATGGGTACATGTGTGAATAATTGGATTTAATAACTATAAATTCACAACATCATTTGATATAATATAAATCACTTTATTCCTGTTAAACTCCTCCAAATTAGAGATGATTGCAAGATAATCATCCTTAATTGGTTGTTTAAGGTTAATGCCACAAATTCCCTTGTTAACACCTTATCATAGGCGTATTAAACAAATAAAATCTCACTGCTGGTTGTACTAAAAATATAGCACAGGGAAGTAGGGTCGAGTCCTCAGAGATAAAACCTAATGGTAATTGCCTTTTGCATCAGACACATTCTAGCCAAGAAACATAAAATATAAAAGGGGATTGTATTTAAAAACTAAACTAACAATTGCAGTGAAAATAAATTAAATAAAACTCAATAATAAAAACTATATTAGTTTTGCTGTGACTTTCCTAAATATGCGATCAGTTCAGATCAGATTATTCGAGATGCTTTCTAACTAAGCCGGTACTAAGAAAAACTAACAAGCTCTAGTATAATCTCTTTTATCAAATTAGTTAATCAAAATAAGCTCTTTGAATTAGCCCTAATTTTTTACTGTTCAGTTAAACAAACTCTTAATTAAATTAGAAAAGTTGATTTATGATTTGTGTGAAATTCACAACAATACCCAATACTTCTCACAAGCTCGAAAGCGTAAATGTATGATTTTTACAATTTATATGAGAATTAAATCCCAACACGGAACCAATCTAATACTTGTTACTTTTTACCAGTTGACAAAAAAAGTTAGAAATTCTATTAACTAATTAACTAGAATGTTAAAACGCCTAGCTAGGTGATCAGACTAACAAGAATTAAAAATCAAACATTAATTAAGCTCAAAATTGAAAAATCCAGATAGAAATACAAAAAGAATGTAACATCTCGGGAATTATGAGATTCTTATGGCATGCAAAAGCTTGAATCAATTAAGTATGGAAGTTTTTCAAGCCTAGGACCTTAATTGCTAGATGGGTGTTGGAGGCAAGGCTCGAACGTGAGGCATTCATATCTTGAATGCTCAGCATTCAGTGCATAAAGTTGACGTGGAGGCCAAGACGAACACGGGGTGTTCCAGGGAGGAACACAACGCCGTCTGCACTCAAAAACCCTAAATGCGCACTATTTAAACAACTTAAGACCCAAGGCTCTTCATTCTCTTAGCCTCCGCTACACCTTAAGACTCTTTTCGAAACCCTAACCCTAACTGTGAGTGTGTGAGCTTGGAAGATAATCTGTGAGTGTATTTTGTGTTCTTGAAGTTGAGTGATCACCTTGGAGCCTCATTGATCAAGGAAGAGCTTTTGGATCCAGATTCTCCAGATCATTTGCAAGCCTAAGAAGGTATAAAGTTTCTATATGGCTATCTTATGGCATAAGATCTATATTAGGGATTTTTTGTGTTTCTTATGGTTATATGGAAGCTCTTTGGGAGTTTGATCCACTCCAAGAGCTTAGGGTTGAAGATCCTCACATTTATGAGTTGTTAGAGTCATAAAAATGGTAACTTGATGGTTGAGGAACAACCATGTAAAGGTTTTAGGTCTTGGTTTAAGGATTGGAAGCTTTAATGGATGTTTAGGTCCTTTTTGAACCATGTAAGTCACCAAGTCCCTGACTTTATGATTCTAGAGGTCCTAGTGCTCCACCAGGGAACGCCGTGCATTTAGGGCATCAGTGGGATTTCAGATCTTTTTGCCTTGGACTGGGTTTTGGAGATTGGGATTTTTATGATTGGGCCATTTCCTTGGGCTTTGATGATATGGGCCTTAGTGGATCGTCATTTGGGCCTTAATGGATTATGTATTATTTTGGGCCTAGGGTTAGGCCCATTAAAGGGGTTAGGCCCAATTTAGAAAACTAGGCCAATGGT